>NC_138980.1:174322337-175522337 GCF_964341445.2 Mesoplodon mirus | reverse complement strand
GTTAGCTGCTGTGACAAACCTCCCCCAGAATACTGAAATCACAAAAGTTTAGTCCTCTCTCGTGCTACATGTCTGTTGTGGGTTTGGACGGAGGTTCTACTCAACGTAGTCATTCAGGGACCTGGCAACACAGCATTGCTACTATGGAAAAGTGCCATTAGCTGTGAGGGAGAGAAAAAAGAACCCAGGAAGGTCTTGAGGTGACACTTGCCACTTCTGTTCAGAACCTTTTATAAGAGCCAGTCACCCGGCCCACCCACATCCACGTGGGAGCCAGGAAGCACATCTTACTATGTTCCCAGAAGCACTACTGACTAGTTATGCCACCCCAGAGCCCCTGTTCGGGTAGGGACTAGGATGAGACAATGGGGCTGAGTTGTTAAAATTTTAATACTTTATTCATCATGAGTTCTTTTTTTCCAGTTCCATTTTTATTTTTAAAAGATTGCATTGACATTATTTATCTTGATGACTGAGTTTTTTGTACCCCTTTACATTTTATAGAAGGTGCCATCCTCGATGCAAATAGAGGATACAGAATATCAGAATTCTGACTGAAATTTTGTTTCTATGTTAGAATCCTAGGGAAAAGCAATATTTATCACTAAATTAAAAATTTAGCAGTATTTAGAGTTAAGAATATAGCTGACATCTACATAAATATTGACAGAAAAAGAAAATAGTGAGAAACACACTCTTAGAAAGAAGACACGGAGGTCAGTTGGAGATCGAGGTTCCTGAAGTCCAGGCTGCTCAGATTCTCTATTTTGTCCGCATCGTGTGGAAAATTTTTGTGTTCAATTTCCCCAGTGACCTTCCACGTACATTATGAAGACAGTTAAAACCTGTATCCCAGAACCACAAAGTTTTCAGTGACTGGGCCAAGGTTAATCAGTGTGAATTGAATGAAACAGCTTGTTCAAGTAAAATCAATTGAAATCTTGATGAACAAAAATGGAAATTTTGGCCACCAGTCTTTACTTCCTTTCCTGAGGAATGGTGTTGTGTACAATTAAAAAAAAGAAAAACTACTAAAATCCCATGAAAGCTTCTGTAAGGCACCAAAGAAATTGATTTTGGTAAAGACCCAGGATATTTTCCATTTATGGAACTGTAAACATATAGAAATTTAACTATTTTGACACTTGGTGTGATTTTTCCTTTAACCAGTATCTTCCAGATTTTGTCCCTATGTGGATTTCATGCAGGTGTGAATCTATAAAATTGACCCAGATTCTCTCTCAGCAGTAGAATTGATCTCCTTTTCCCCTATGTGCCTTGTTAAACACATCTGTGAACTTTCTGAAGAAACTGAAAAGAGAACTTCTTCAAAGACCTGAACTGGGCCTCCCTGGTGGCGCAGTGGTTGAGAGTCCGCCTGCCGATGCAGGGGATACGGGTTCGTGCCCCGGTCTGGGAGGATCCCATATGCCGCGGAGCGGCTGGGCCCGTGAGCCATGGCCGCTGGGCCTGCGCATCCGGAGCCTGTGCTCCGCAACGGGAGGGGCCACAACGGTGAGAGGCCCGCATACAGCAAAAAGGAAAAAAAAAAAAAAAAAAAAAAAAAAAAGACCTGAACTATTTGCTAAATGTGTTTATACTTTGAACATCAGTAGAATGAGCACCTAAATATGGGGTGAAAGTGAGAGAATCTTCTTGACCATGACACTGCTTTAATCTTCAGTATTTTATATGCTGCAGAAAACCCCTTCATCCCTACAGTATCTCACAATGGATACGATCACTCCTTAGGAAGGGAACTCCTACGTTCCCTTCTGTATCTTCAGAAGAATGACTTGGCAAACAAACTTTCCTATAGCTGGAAGCCATTTAGCGCTACATTAGTAACTCACAGCCAGTGGGCTAGCTTTTCCCCATTGTCTCCCTGGGGATAATTAGGGTCGTGGAGAGATTCATTAATATCTGTTCCCTAGGATCAAACTTACTAACGGGGAATCCTGTTGGCTCATGGGAAAGAGTCACTAGAATTGTGATGAGGAGTGTTATTCTAGAAGGATACTCCTTCCAGGTGAAGGAAGAGCATAAAAGAAGAGGCTCCCCACTTGGTTGACCAGTGATCAGAGAACGTGCCACTAACCTCTGGACAGGGTTTTGAAGGATGAGCAGGAGTTCTTCAGGAGAGAAGACCCTGTCCCTGAGCTCTGTGAGCCCATCATCAGCAACCTGGCATTTCACAACTAAGGCTTATCTGTGACCTTCAGATAACTACCCTGGTCCCCCATCCTCTCTTGTCCTTAAACAGAGACAGAAATGCCTGGATGTTTAAGTCACCCTCACCTTCCACAAGGATGGCTACTAGTACAAAAGCCAGCCTCCTTTGCTGATCGGTGGGACAAACCCCAAGGTACAATGTGCACTTCAGAGCCCCCCTTGGAATTAGGTGGAGTCTGGGACTCCACCTGAAATTACACCTTTGCTTGGCTTCTTAGGCTCCCTGATTGGCTCCGCCCACCCCATGATGGGCATCTCGCCTCAGTGAACCACCTGTGCCTGAATCCTTGGTCAGTGCGTCCTAAGAGGACCATGGCTTAGGTGGTGTGTATCAGAACTGGGCCTCAGCAGCTGAATGTTTCAGAAATCATAAATATTAGATCAAATGAATTTGTACTGCACGGGAAGATAATTCATGAACCGTAAAGTGCTTTACTATGTTAGTGATTATATTATATTCTCAATTTATAATTGTTTTCCAAAGCTGGCCTTGAGAAAACGTCATCAACATTGCTTTATTCTTCTCCTGCTGGCTCACCAGTGCCCTTAATAATCGTCTATGTGGCCTGATTGAGGGGGCACATGTGGATAGATTGCTTAAATCTACACGACAAACTATCCCTCTGCTCTCTTTGAGTCACAGTTTTCACTTGGCCCATTGGAGCTTTTCTAGGGCTTGTATCTTAGTATTTTGCTTATGATTGCTGGGTTATTTATTTCATAAACCCACCTCCTAAACCCAATAAAATGCAATTTCTTCAAAGCAGGTTTTTTCATTCTGTGAATATGAAAAAAAAAACGTGATAAATCATGAACTTCGCATATCAGAGAGTTATTTTATCTTTTCGGCACTGGACGTTAGAGATCAGGGGCCAGAATCGGAGAGAGCCTCTTTGCTCTTTCTGGAGTCTTCCACCACTCCCGTTAACACCCTGGCTGTTATCGAATGTAGTTGGAGGCCGGCCATGGCTGGAGTTACTGCTACCCTTTGCGGGAGTCCACTTGCCCCACACTCAATGAGCCATAAAAACTAGATCCTCTGCCAATTTGACAGCCTCTGCTCCAGAGATGCAAAGTCAAGGGGAAAACCTGCAACAGGATGATTCTCCTTTTATTCAGTTCATTTGGAGGAATAATCATCAGAATTAGCGATCCATTTTAGAGGAAGGTGGGTAGAAACTCAGAGCATTTATAGGATTTCCCTAGGTTTAAAATAACAATTACCCTACACTTTCCTCCCCCTCCCCTCCCCTTTCTTTCCTATCTTGAATTTGACTATAGCTTCGTAATTTGTAGGAAGTTTAGTGTGAATTCAAGAGTGAACTTACAAACATTTAAAAAATCAATGAGCCTCACAACTCTGTAAACTTTTTCATCAAAGCTGTTCTGTGCTGCTGTTCATCTCCTGGGATGTAAGAGCACCAAAGGCTCATGTTTTCAGGAGACAACAAGTGCTGGCCTTTAAATTGCAAACTCTCTGACTCTGGGCAATTTGAACCCTATGTATCTCAGTTTTCTCAGACGCAAATAGGAGCCTACATTGTCTCCCATGCTGGGGGGTGGAAAGAGATTGCATTCTAGTGTGGATACTAGTATATAACAGGAGCTTAATAAATGATGGGCATGATTACCATCATCATTAGATAAACTTGCATAAACAAAGAAGCTAGGGTTGGGAAAAGGAAAGAAAAAGAAAATCTTTGGGGGAAAATAGGATTTAAAAAAGAATAATCTTGGAAGAGGCACTGAAATGGTTTCTTTGAATCTATAGTAGGGGAGAACTGTCCGTGTGGATGTGAGTGAGTGGGAGAGGTGGGGTGACCAGCAAGAGTCAGATTAGAGGGTCGTGATTATTCTGATAGCCTCTACTGGGTAGGTGTCTTGGGTCAACAGCTTTCTCCCCAGTTCAGTTCCTCCTCTTCTTCCTTCTCCTCCTCTTTCTTTGTATAACCCTCTAGTTCAGGGAACTACTGTCCCTGTAAAAAATAGAGTCAACAAATACTCCTTAGACCATGTTAAGCAGACAGTCATCTGGGGGCCAAGGATATATGTTTGTTGTTGTTTTGTTTCTTTTTTTAATGATCCAGTTCCATCCTGTCTGCAGTCAGAGATTGGTACCTGAAAATGCAGATGTTGTTATGTGGCCATGTCTGGGGATTTAGGGTGAGTTTTGATGTCTTGAGCTGGAAGCGAGAATAAAGGCCTGGGAAGATGAAAGGATCCAGGAGAAGGAGTTTTGTTCCATGTACGGAAGCCACATTGAAAATAAAACTCGAGCACAAACATCGTTGACATACACGTGTTCTGATTCTCATGGTGGATGTCAGAAGTGAGTTATTCGTAGAGTGAACTTCTTGGCAAATTTCTCTCTCTTTAACCCAGCTCAACACATACCTCTGTGCTTCCCTTTTATAAAAATCAGAGCTATTCCAGAAGGGGATGTGCTGGAAATGCATATGTCCTCATTCCTTAGGGAGAAATTTTCAAATACGAAAATACCTGGTGGTGGGGAGAGAGAGAGAGAGATTTGACTTGAAAATTTGTCACCAAGAAAATGGTGACAATTCACCACTGGAGGTGAGACTTTTTAAGCCTCTCCTTTTCCTAGCTTCAACCTTTAAAACAGATAGGTTAACATGTGGTTCTTTGAATCTATAAACTAAATTTAGAGGGAAGTCCTAGAACGTTTATACATCCCCCTCTTTGCACCTGAGAAAATGTTTTGAATAAATGTGGGTACTGCATCTCTGGATACCTGTATGTTAGGGTAAAAGATCAATGAGGGTTACTCTCACCACTGGACAATTATTAGCACTCCTTAAATGGATCTATTCTATGAAATGAAGAGTCATTTCAGGAAGGTACAACTGCTTAATCCACACAGATTTGAAAAATTTGCCACTTATTTCTCATTAACTTATAGTGAAAGGTAATAAACCGAGGAGATCTCAGTCTGAACCCAGAGGTGATTTTAGTTGATATGAAAAAATAGCCTCATTTAGACTCACACTTATTAATGATCTATTCCGTCACAGGCGTTGGCAGAAGTTTGATCTGGAGTTGTAGCGTGTGTATATTGATTTATTGGATTGTTTTCTGAGCAGAGAATTTGTATGCAGCTGAGGAATTCAATCTTTGAATTCTGAAACTTTCTACCCAGAGTCCAGTAAATGTCAGTGGTGAAGGTAATAGGCCATACAAATAAAATCCTCATCGTGGAAACACGGGCAAACCTGGCCTCATGAGTTTAGTTTACATGAGATGCTCGGATTCTCTACGTGGCAAGGCTCTGCTAACTAGTCCCGTCTAGCAAGAGTGGACTTTTTCTTTCCAGCATTTGAAAATCTTATGTGTTAATTTCCTACAAGTGTTGTTTATACCACAGATTTGGTGGCTTAAAATGATGTAAATTTATTCTCTGACAGGTCTAGAGGCCAGAAGTCTGAAATGGGCTTCAGGGGGCTGAAATTAAGGTACTGGCAGGACCACACTCCCTCTGGGGCTCTGGGGGAGGATCTGTTTCTTTGCCTTTTTCAGCTTCTAGTGGCCAATTAGAGTCCCTCTCCTTGTGGCCTTGTGGCTCCTTTATCTTCAAAGTGCATCACTCTAATCCCTGCTTCTGTCAAATCTCCCTCTGCCTTTCTCTTATAAGGAGCACACTCAGCTAATCCAGATAACATCCCCATCTCAATATCCTTAACTATCATTTTTGCCATAGAAGGTAACATTCACAGGCTCCAGGCTTAGAAGTTGTATATCTATGAGGGCCATTTTTCAGCCTCCCCATTTTAGGATGCAAATTATTAAATTTGACCAGGATCACCACTGTATCCTTTTTTAAGGTAATTGCAGAGCATTTTACAATTTATTTAATTCAATCTTTTAAACTAAGAAAATAATATGATTGTGATAAAAAAAAAAAAACTCAAGCAGTACAAAATGTCTGCAATGAAATGTGAGTGGGCCTTTCACTCCAGGCTAGGTTGGCTTTGGTGGCCCAGTGGTCACTTTACTTTAGCCCCAGACCCTGCCCCAGAGCTAACCATAGTTACTTACTTCTTGGGTGTCCATCCAGAAAATTTCCACACATGTATTATGTATTTTTAACACACAAATGGGAAACGCCATACATGTTGCTCTGAACCTGAACTTTCCAGCTCCTTTATCTTGGCACTCTTTCTTTATCAACACATCAAATTTTATTTTATTTCTTTTTACTGTTACACAACACTCTCTTGAGTGGAGGTATCATAATTCATTTAAACATCTCTTTTAAAAAATATAAACACTTAGATTATTTCCAGGATTCTCTTTGCCATTACAGGGTCATCTACACCATTGTATGTGTATTTCTTTCCCTCTCTATATATCAGTAGTTTGTTTATTGCTGAGTAGCATTCCATTGTATAAAGAGATTACAATTAGCTTATTTTTTTCTTGTGGATAGACATTTGATTGTTTCCAGTTTTTGGTTATTATGAATAAAGCTGTGACAAAAATTTGAATGTAAATCTTTGTGTAAACATATTTGCATTTCTCTTTGGTAAATACTAGGAGTATTGGAATGGTTGGGTTATGGGGTTTCTGTATGGTCAGCTTTAGTAAATCCTGCTGATGGAAGAAATTTTCACATATTAAGGTATGGGGAAGTCATTCAGGCTTATACATGATTTAACTTGAATTTTAGGCTAACCAAAACAGTCTGTTTGTGGCCTATTAAATATGCATTGTATATATGCTTTAACCATTAAAGAGAAGAATGCATTTATAAATCAAAATGGAGTAACTATGGTTCAGGCATTCAAAATGGAGCTGGGTGGTCTTTGTAGACATTCCTGTATCACTGAGAACCTGAGTTTTCTGAACTGTATCAGACTCAAGGACACCACCAGCCATTCTCAAAACAGTATTTGCTAGCAGCTGCCAGTGGCAACCATATGGCCTCAAGGTCTTCCCTTGTAATTGCAACCTTTTTGGACCCTAAGTAATCCTTGCTTAACAAGCACCCTTACTTCCTGCCAGCTCCAGTCCTAACTCTTGACAAACAACTTATGTAACTTTGTGTTTTTTTTGCCTATATAAGCCTCCCCCATTCTTTAGTCTGGCAGAACACAATTCAAGCGCTCCACTGAATCTGTGTCTCCTGGGCTATAGTCCTCAGTTTGGCTCAGATAAAATTCTTTTCTATCCCTATTATAGATTGTTTATTGATTATTCCTGTCAACACTGTCAAATAGTTTTCAAAGGTGGTCGTAATAAGTTTGCTCACCTTCCAGCACTGTGTGAGAGTCCCAGTTGTTCTACATTCTTGCCCACGTGTGGCATGGCCTCTTTTCCATATTAGCTATTCTGGTGGATGTGTAATAGTATTTCATCACACTTTCAGTTAACATTTCCCTAATCAATAGCAAGTTTTGCATGACTTTTCTATGTTCCTTGGCCATTTGGTTACCCTCTTAATGAATGAACTGCCTGTTCAGAACTTTTTCTTATTGTTCTTTGCTTTGTTTGTCTGGTCCTTACTGATTTGAAGGTGTTCTTCACATATCCTGGATACAACTTCTTAATCAGATATATGCATTGAAAATATTACCTCCCTCTCTGTGAGTTCTTATTCAGTCTTTTAATGCTGACTTTTCATGAACAAAAATGATTAATTCTAATCTATTCCAGTTTCTCAAATTTTTCCTTGATGGTCAGTGTGCTTTTTTGTTATCTTACAAAATCTTTGCTATTCAAAGTGCAGATGGATATTCTATTATGTGATTTTCCAGGTGTATAACCACCTGAAATTGTTTTTTTAATATAGTATGAGAGCCTAAGATTCATTTTTTAAAAATATGACTGTTCAACTGACCAAGCAGCAATTATGGAAAGGATCATCTTTTCCTTATGGCTCTGTAGTTCACCTCCATCATAAATCGAATGCACATCTGTGGGTCTGTTTCTGTCCCCTCTATTCTATTTCACTGTATGTAATTTGATTTAGGAAAATTGAAGGACTGTGACCTTTTTTGCATCTGAGTGCCTTGGAGCACATTTGTACCATTAGGCTAATTCTGTTTTGGTCAGAATATACATAAAGAGTATTTTGTGTGCTTTAACTTGGTCCCTTCAGTAAGATAAAGTGTTTAAGTTCATCTTAATTAGATCCCCTATCCTTTTCCCAGGTCTTAGGAGGCAATAAGCCAGTAACAGCTTGTGGATATAATGTTCCATGATTCTGGGCAGAGAGTCTGCTGGAGAGAAATGGCAGGGGACTGCTTCAGAAGGTGGTTTCTCCAGTGAGGGATGGCTTGTTTTCACAGCATTCCTCTTCCTCCTGGGTCTCATCCTCTCTCTCTCCCTGGCCCAAGATAACCTTGATGTTTCTCCAAGCCACCATCAAACCCCATCTGCTCATTTCCATCTTGGTTCATTCTGGGTGTCTCTCCTGGGATGGCCTCTCCCCTGCTTTTTGTCTCTACAAAGTTTACCCCCAGTCTGATGTCTTCTAGAAAACCTCTCTTAATCCTGTCAACCCTTATGGATCTTCCTCTCCACCGAAGCCTATAGCTGCTATTATTTCTGAATCACTTGTTTTGGCCTTTGTATCATTACTAAGTATTTCAAAGATGCTTGTCTTGTCTCTCAAGCTAGAAGCCCAGCTCTGCAGGAGGTCAAAGCATCTCTCTTAGTCAAAGCAGTTTCTCAATAAATATTGTATCCTGGATAGAAGGAAGAGGGGGTCTGGAGGCAGCCTAGCAGAGGGCAACTGGGAGTGACCTGCCTCAGGATGCCGAGAAACAGAGGGCCTACTGCTTGTAGGGGATTCAGAATCCCCTGCCCCCTGTTGGATTCCTGGTGGTCCTATGCCCCTGACATTGGTGTCAGCTTGCTGAGAACTGTCCTAAACCCTCCATTCCTACTTCCAAATTTTGAATCAGAAAAGATGTCAGCTCTCACACGGGGCAGAGCAGGGCATGACCATGGTGAGGAGAGGACCACTTCATTCATTCTGAGTCAGAACTTTCTGTTTTTTAGCTGAAAATGGAATCATTGCTGATATTCTCCTTGCAGCTGAGAGCAAGCAAGCCTGCGACCAAGGAAGCTGTCAGAACATGGGAGACGGGCCGATGCCACCATCTCCAGGTGGCTCACAGCCTTGTCATCTGCATAGACAAACCTGCACACCTGCTGGTTGGGACGTCCTTTAAATAGATGTGAAGCAGCATGGCTGGGACGTGCCTTCAGTGTACTGTCATGATGAACTGCGTGTGTTGGCTGACACACTAGAAAGAGCTGTTGAATTTCAGGTAAAGTGAGACAAATATGGAAAAACATTATAGTTGTTCTGGGATTTTTGTCACTTGCGTGTGACAGATGTTTTTGAAATTTTGTCCCTGGATCTTGACAGATGTTCTCCACTTAACTTCCCCGAGGTTTCTGGCAGAATGGAAGGAGCGATCTGTAGTCTATTTTCCCTTTTAAAAAACATTTCCCGAGACTTGAAAAGTTGAGAAAATAAATATTGCCACCCCAGTCTCCTCTTATTTGGTGATTTCTGACAAGTGTGCAGTGTAAACATAAAATCCCTGCTCTGGTTCTTGGGAGTCATTGGGGTCATCTGTAGTCATCTGTCTTCTAATGATGGGTTTGCTGTTTGCTGTAGGACCATTCCAAGAAACCCATCCATCATTCCCTCCTGCATGTCCCTTAGGTCCCAAACAGAAGCACAGCAGTAAAGTTATGTGGCATCATGCATTTCTGACAACGTAAACCTCAGGACTCAGTGGTGTGAGCCTTAAATTCTCCCCAGCGTTCTGTGTGTGGAGGGGTATTTCACCCCACGGGGATCCCAGGCTATGAATAGCTTCTTGACCTGTCCAGACAGAGTGCTTTGCTCAGGGGGACTGATGAGGACAGGTGTGCCAAGAAGTGGTATGAATATGTGAATAGGAAAAGTGGGCTCTCAGAGGATGCTGCATGGCCTTAAAAGCCGAAAAAGGGGTCTTTCTGGGAAGGGAAAGGCTGATTGAGATGGGTAAAATTCATGGTATCACAGTTCAGGCCCGGTGGATACAGCAAGGCAAGAGTTGTGAAGCCAGCTGGGAGAGTAAACAGACATTCTGTAAGCCCAACAGATGATCTGTTTCTCTGAGAAAAGGGTTCCTACCTTGGTGACAGCTAGCTGAGTCGTCCACTGTTAGGATTTACGGGTTTTCAGGAAGTTCCTGAAACAACAATAAAGTAACTTCACAAACTGGTCTTTCTGGGCAAGAATTCCCTGGAAAAGTAAAGTCCTGTTGATGCAGAGTGTCGAATAGTAAAATCGTGTCAAATCAGTGGGATGCTTTGGGCTAAAAATGGTTCCATTTCTCATGCTCTTTTCTTACAATTCTAGGATCTACAGGGAGGGAGGGGATATTTATCTGGTTCTTAGTTACTTAAGAAATATGGTGGAAGGGAGGAAGGGCATTTCTCAGATGGGAAAAGCCAAGGAAGATAGTGGCCCAGTGCTGATGAAAACAGATCCCCCATGGGGGGATACAGGAAAGTAGAGCAGGAAAAGAATCTCTCCTGGATATCTACCATGGACAGGACTCTGCCCCGTGCCTTACAATCATTTTTTCATTTTAATGTTCACAGTAATCTCCTAAAATAGTTGTTATTCCCATTAATTGGCTGGGAAGACCGAGGCTTGGAGACTTGCAGAGCTAGGAAGTGATGGGGCCGGGACAGGAACCCAAGTCTGTAGGTTTAAAATCCTGTGCTGGGCGCTGTGCTGCCCTGAGGGAGACATAATAGCAGCCACCCCATGGGGCCACCCTCCTGCCCTGCGTCCCCAGAACCGTCTGCTGTGCTACCTGCCTTTGGCCATTCCTGGGGGGTGTTAAGTGTCAGGCCTGGAATGCCTTGCTCTCTGGAGCACTGGTCTTCCCTGAGGCTGGAGTTGTCTCAAAAATTCAGATTTCAACAAGTTATGCTGCTTTAAAACTTTTCAGAGATCCCCTCACCACTGGACAAAGTCCAAAGTGCTTAGAAGGGTTTTGGAATGGTGGACAAGCCAGATGAAGGACATGGAAGCGAAGAGACCAGCAGAGCGGCATAAAGTTACTTGACACGTGAAAAGTTTGGGTTATAGCCAATGCAGAAAGAAATCTCATCCAAACTTCCCTTATTTGATTAAATCATAGCCTCCTGAGAATTCAGCAGCTATAAACCCTCTTCTGATGGAATCTTCAGTTAGGTAGGCAACTGACGCTTAATGCTGTGGTATTCCGAGAAAATTGTGTGAATGAGCCTAGTCAGAACCTTCCATACTCTCCCACTGAAGCTGTACCCTCCTCTCCCCTCCTGCACCCCCATGAAGCTGGCGTGTAAACCCTAACTCCTGACTGTTCAGGGAACCAGTCTTTACAGCGTTCTCCTGCATGCAAGCAAAGTAAACTTTTCTCCTATTAATCTGTCTGTTGGCATTTAATTAGCAGACCCTAGGTCACTCAAACATCAGTTGATACAGGAAAAGTTTTCCTCCCCACAGAAGGAAATGCAAAATCCAGTTGGATACTATAACAATGACAATATGGTTGTGCTGAGGGGTTAAGAAAACCCACAAAATTCATTCAAGGAGTGATGAGTCACTTGGAAATCATCCTTTCTTCTATTAAGCCTCATCTCCTGTTACCCTTTTTCTTTGCCACCATGGACCACTCATCACTCCTTGACTACACCTTAAACTCTGCTCTTCCTCCTACTGGTCTCTCTTCTTCAAAAGCTTCCAACCTTTCTCTCTGTTAAGAGATCTCCTTCCAATAACACTTAAAGGCTTTTTTCTTGAATTCTGCATCTGTACTGCCTTCTGCCAGCCAGAATTAAGCACTCTGGACTGTGTGCCCTTAACAATATAACCGTATACTTACTTGCCCCATTGTTGTATATGGTTACCCATTGACATCCATCCATTTAGCCATCTCTCCATTTTTTTTCATGGATCCTTTGGTCCATCCATTCACTTACTTTTCCGTTCGCCCAGGTTTCTGTTCATCCAACATTCCTTCCATTATCCATGGAAGAAATATTTATTTAAAGCCCTGGACTTCCCTGGTGGCTCAGTGGTTAGGAATCTGCCTGCCAATGCAGGGGACACGGGTTCGAGCCCTGGCCCGGGAAGATCCCACGTGCCGCAGAGCAGCTAAGCCTGTGTGCCACAACTACTGAGCCTGTGCTCTAGAGCCTGTGGGCCACAGCTAATGAACCTGCGTGCCACAGCTACTGAAGCCCGCACACCTAAAGCTTGTGCTCCGCAACAAGAGAAGCCACCGCAGTGAGAAGCCCGTGCACCGCAAAGAAGAGTAGCCCCCACTCGCTGCAACTAGAGAAAGCCCACACGCAGCAACAAAGACCCAATGCAGCCAAAGATAAAAATTAGTTAGTTAATTAATTTAAAAAACAATGAATATCATCCTTCTGTATATACTGAAAAAAAAATTAAAAGAAAAACAATGAATAAAATTAAAACTAAAACCCTATACATGCCTAACCCTGGTTTAATCCTTGTATGGAGCACATGGATTTCATTCTGTTCCAAGGTCACAGCATAGAGAGCCAACTCCAAAACACACCTCGAGAGTGTGCTTCCTACTCCCATGTTGGGTTTTCCATTGGATCTATGTAAGCTCTTCTCATTACCACCTCTGGTTCCTTGCCTTCTTGACCAAAGGAGAGCTGAGAGAGAAATGTTCAGTTTGAATTTTGGGTTAAGAATCTAGGAAATCTGGGTCCTGCTTTCTCTGACCTAGAGAACACCCAGAATAAGTGCAGTGGAACCAGAGACAGAAGGTTGTAAGTGTGGCAAATCATGTACAGTATATTTCAATACCAAGCTAATATTCAATTACCCTTTTTTGTAGTTTCTAGAACAAATGGACTCTGGTAAGAGGGAATGAGAACCAAAAACTTTAGAAGTGACACTAAGCAATCAGACACAGAAAAAAAACCAACCTGGCCTTTGGATAGTTCTAACTTGTCCTTCCTTAGATGTGTGCCATCGTGGAGATAAAAAGAGCATGACAGGGCTTCCGTGGTGGCGCAGTTGTTGAGAGTCCGCCTGCCGATGCAGGGGACATGGGTTCTGCCCCAGTCCGGGAAGATCCCACATGCCACGGAGTTGCTGGGCCCGTGAGCCATGGCCACTGGGCCGGCGCGTCTGGAGCCTGTGCTCTGCAATGGGAGAGGCCACAGCAGTGAGAGGCCTGCGCACCACACACACACAAAAAAAAGCATGACATAGTTTTCGTCTCTGCTTTAAATTGTTCTTTCTAGGAAGGAATTCCCACTCTAACTCAAAAAGTGACCCCGTGATGACCGTGCTCCTCATAAAACATTTGCCGGCTCCTGTTAACACTGGTCAAACCAGGAAGGTCCCGCCTCACAAGAGAACCTGTTTTTTTCCCGCTCATTTTCAGGCTCCCGGTGGGAATTGGATGTTTGTGGTTATTGTGAATTAAAGGCCTCATCTTCACAGCAACAAGTTCAGCTTGTATTAACAGACATCAGCATTTCTCTAAAAGGCAGGCTTTTTTATTTGTCAAGGAGTCAGGATCCTCTTCCCTGGTCTGGCACCCGTTACTGACCGCCTGCAGATACAGTGATAGCTCATTTTCCCCTCCTCAATGGAGGCTGACTGGTCTGACGCTTCCATTCATTACATGTGAAGTGAGAGAAATGCACACTTCATTTTCTTTGTGTCCACTACCTTATTTTCCCTCTTTTGGTTTGAAGAGAACCAATAAACCTTCTATCTTCAGATTTTCAGAGGACCGCTTTCCATCTAGCTACTGCTCGAATGCTTTTAAATGGAAAAAAGAATTGAGAACAGGCTGCTGTTTGGGTGATTTGCAAGCTCTCTGAAATGACTGTTTTTCTGCTTCGCAGGCTCAGTGATTGACAGCACCTTCCCCCGATAGTCAACCGGTTGGCATTGGCCAGGATGGCGTCGTTCAAAATTACTTGAGTCATTTTTTTTTTTCTGGTCAGTTACTATGGAATGAAAACTATAATTAATTTTTCATGGGTTAATGGTCTTGCACAGTGATGGTGTACCTGCAGCATTTATGGACTTTGTAAATAGCATTTACTCTCTCTCTCTCTTCTTTTTTTTTTTGCCTTCCCTAGTCTCTCTGGAATCTTAGGTTTTCATGCTTTTAGCCCTTTCTCATATCTGGTTTATTTTGATAAGAGCAGATTGACTAGCCAACCTGGATTTCGAGAAAACTCTTTGCAGATGAGGTCCAGGGTCCGTAGTAAGTGACTGGTGCATTGGGCTGGAGCCCAAGTTGGAGAACAATTCCTGCTGCCCCTGCACTGTGTTCACAGTGGAAGCCACTGGCCTAAGGCCACTTCAGCCCACTGTCCCTTCCTGTAGATCAAGGGTTCTCGACCTCGGCACTACTGATATTTTGGCCTGAATATTTGTGGTGTGTGTGTTGGCGGGGGTGAGGGTTGTGCAGTCCTCTTTATTGAAGATGTTTAGCAGCATCCCTGGATTTCTTCCGTTGCTTCCCCAGGGGTGACAACCAAAAATACCTTCAGACATTGCCAGATGTCCCCTGTAGGGGAGGAGATCGTCCCCAGCTGAGATCCATGACCGTAGGTACTCTACCTTGTGCTCTTGAAGTGGAAGTTCCCAGAGAGAGTTGGGATGAGTGGGGCAGGGAGAGGAGAAGGAGAGGGGGAAGGAAATCTGAAAGAAGGTGGACTCCAGGGCACTGCAGCCTCGGCTGAGAACCAGACTAATGACTTCACTGGTTGCCAACCTTGGCTGCATGTTAAAATCACTTGGAGAGCTTTAAAAAATACCCACTGTCTGAGCCCAGCCCCATAATCCTGAATGAGTTGGTTTGAGAATATGCCCGGGCATCAGTATCTTCTTCTTCTTAAGGTCCTTAGGTGACTAGCATGAAGCCAGGGTTGAGGACCACAGGTGAAGAGCACAGACTTGTCCACTGCAAGGTGGGCTCAGTCCTGCACAGCTGTCTTGGCTTTACATTTTTCAGCCCCCAGAGCGTGGCAGCTCTGTAAGCTGTCTGTTGAGATGTCCACTTTGCTTTCCCTGATACACGTGCCACCACCAAGGGGAGAGACCGAGCATCACGAACAGCTCATATGCTTTCGAACAATTGTAAATGTATATGCCCACGCCACAGATCTTCAAAATAAAAATATACATGACTAATTAAAAGCAAAACTTATACCATGGTATTGTGAGGCTCACAACGTATGTAAATGTTGTATGTATGACAGCTACAGCATATAGGATGGGGAGATGGGGGGCAGGAGTCAATCAACCTCTAAGTTTGCAAGATTCTTTATATTTTATGTGAAGTGCTACCACATCGATAATAAGTAGGCTGTGAAAAGCTAAAAACGCTCAATCTAAGCCCTATAACATCCACTTAAAAATGCAAAGTGAAATAGTTTTTAAAAACCCCAACAGCTATATTAAAATGGATTTCTAAAAAATATTCATTTAACACAGAAATACATGCTCTCATTCCTCACATGATTTTACTTTTGGAGGATGGAATCTACCAACCTATGTGAAAGGCCCTCTTTCATGAACGTAAGTTCTTCCTTAGTTTTTTTAGTATACGGTGTTTTCAAAATTAATTGTAATTTTGGCAAATTACTACCCATCATACATTGTTCTTCTACAAGTATACTCCTTTCTCTAGCTAAGTCAGGAAGTCTTCACAGTGTGGTTTGCTCTGGTTTGTGGATTTTGTGGATCTGGTTTTAGCAAGAAGGATTCAGCTTTCAGATCCAGGACTTAATAGAAAGTAACCCAGTTATATTTTCATTTTTCTGAAGATCCCCTTAAAAGTTCGAGAATTCTGAGATTTCCTGGATGAATATGAGTCCTGCCAGAGAGAAATCTAATCACTCTCAATATTCCTAATATAGTAAAAGAAAAAGGAGTCAGATCCATTGGGGAACAAATTCTGTCTCTCACACACACAACGGTTTGATGCTATTACATGACCATGTCTTTGGAGCGGGTCACCATGTCTGTGAGCATTGCCCCAGGTGGTGTGAGCCCTCTTGGCCTCTGCAACAAGGTGGAAACCATGTTCCACTAGCTCCACTTCCTTCTGTGGACTCCTAGTGACTGTGGCCTCCCCACATCCTGAATTTGTGCAATTGACTTCTTTAGACTTAGTCAAGTCTCTACATTTGTCTTATTAATGCCATCCTGAAATCTTGCCAAGAGCAGTAAAAAAAAAAAAAATTAGCTCATGCCATCTAATAAGTGTGCAGGAAATGACTGCTGAATGAATATTTGAATTGGATTAAAAAAAATCCAAACCACTTAAAAAATCCTTTAAAACAGCTTCGGATCCAGACAAGCATAACTGATTTCAATAAATGTTTGAATGTGTACCCTGCCAAGTACAGTTGGCTCTCCGTATCCGTGGGTTCTGCATCCTCAGATTCAACCAGCTTTGGAGTGAAAATACTCAGGGGGAAAAATTCCAGAAAGGTCCAAACAGCAAAACTTGAATTTGCCACATACCAGCAACAATTGACATAGGATTTACGTTGTATTAGGTACTGTAAGTAATCTAGAGATGATTTAAAGTATATGAGGGGATGTGCACTGGTTCCCTGCAAATCCCACACTATTTTATATAAGGAACTGGAGAATTTTCATCTCTTGAGATCTGAGTTGGGGGGTAGGGGGTGGTGAGGTGTCCTGGAACCAATATCCCCACAGATACCCAGGAATGACTGTATCAGAACAGGCAGAGTCTTCCTGGCCCTGAAGGATATTATAATCCAACAGGGCTGTGGACATGTGGGAAAAGATTAACGCAAAAATAGCCCTTATAGTTAAGTATCAAATGAAAGGAACCATTAAGAGTGAGAAAGCACAGCAGTGGTAGGTGAAGTCACCTGAGAGTAGATAGCTCTTGAAGAATGGGTAGAATTTTTTTAAAATACATCTTTATTGGAGTATAATTGCTTCACAATACTGTGTTAGTTTCTGTTGTACAATAAAGTGAATCAGCTATACATACATATATATATATATATATATATATATATATATATATATATCCCCATATCCCCTCCCTCTTGCGTCTCCCTCCCACCCTCCCTATCCCACCCCTCTAGGTGGTCACAAAGCACTGAGCTGGTCTCTCTGTGCTATGCGGCTGCTTCCCGCTAGCTCTCTATTTCACATTTGGTAGTGTATATATGTCCATGCCACTCTCTCACTTCATTCCAGCTTCCTCCTCTCCACCCCCTGCCGTGTCCTCAAGTCCATTCTCTACGTCTGCGTCTTTATTCCTGTTCTGCCCCCTAGGTTTTTCAGAACCATTTTTTTTTTTAGATTCCCTATATATGTGGTAGCATACAGTATTTGTTTTTCTCTTTCTCACTTACTTCACTTTGTATGACAGACTCTAGGTCCATCCACCTCACTACAAATAACTCAATTTCATTTCTTTTTATGGCTGAATAATATACCATTGTATATATGTGCCCCATCACTAATTATTAGAGAAATGCAAATCAAAATTATGATGAAGTATATCACCTCACACCAGTCAGAATGGCCATTATCAAAAAATCAAGAGCGGTTAGAATTTTAACAGAAGGAATTGAATGAAGTGGAGAAAACAGTGTAATCAAAGACATAGAGATGAGAACTCATGGGCGAGTGATCCAGGCTCAGAAATCAATGGAACTGGGTGAGCACATGAAAGTAACTTTGGAGATTCATAGGAGGTAAGACCAGAGAAGTGGATGGAGGCCAGGTTCTGGAAGATTCTGAATACTGAGTTTGACCTTTTTTTTTTTTTTGTGGTACGCAGGCCTCTCACTGTTGTGGCCTCTCCTGTTGCGGAGCACAGGCTCCAGATGCGCAGGATCAGCGGCCATGGCTCATGGGCCCAGCTGCTCCGCGGCATGTGGGATCTTCCCGGACCGGGGCACGAACCCGTGTCCCCTGCATCAGCAGGCAGACTCTCAACCACTGCGCCACCAGTTAAGCCCCCAAGTTTGACCTATTTTTATACATTTTGCTCCACAATAAGAAGGTACTGACCGTTTTTAAGGTGGAAGATGCCTTGTTTGGGGCTGGGCTTTAGGAAGATGAATCTGGCACCAGTTTGTGTTGGAGGGAATAGTTTGAGTTCGGAGGGGTTGAAAACAGAACTGAGGTTTTTATATCTGAGCTGTCTCCTCTTTGATCTCCATGAAAGGGTTTCTGGCTGGAGTGGGGCAATCACTTTACTTCCTCACCTGTTTTCTCGAGGAGAGGACTTCCAGCTTGACTGATGAAAAACAACTTGAAAAGTCAACATGTCAGACGCAAAAAGCCCTTCTCACATTGAGAGCTTTCGAGAGCGGGTGATAAACACTCAGAAAAGAGAGCCAAATGGACTGGTTCAGTGAAGGGATCCTTGAATTGTTAATTCCTACAATAACACAGTGCCTGTATATACAGTTGCTTCCTTGCTGTTCACCAGGAGGAGGCGATTCCAGTTATTTTCTCAAGTCTCCCTTCTTTCCTATTTTATTCACAAAGATTTATTGAAACGTACCACATGCCAAGCACTGTTATCAGGATTTGGAATATTCTGTTTAGTTAGTTTTTTTAAAACATCCATTACCTAAGATTATTATTATTATATACCCTATAATACATCTGATCATTATTATTATTGTCACTTCACTTGCGAGAAAACTGAGGCTCAGAGATGTTAAGTAATGTTCTCAATGTCACACTGCCAGAACAAAGCTGAGATCTGGTTTCCAATAACCTGTCTGAGCATATTAAATATACAAAATACCATTTACTATCTTCCAATTATCAAGAGGTACTATGTCCTAGCACTTCAGATAAATTACATTAATTCTCACAACAACCCTATTATTAGGTATTATGTCAAACTGAGGTGCCAAGAGGTGAAATGACTTGCCTAAGGTCTCTCAACTAATAATTGAGAGTGCTGAGCTGAACAGTCAGTAAGTGGGGGGGAGTAGACACCAGAATTTGGGTCTATCTGATCCAGAGCTCATGTATTAAGTGTGTTTGAAGGGGATTCTGATGATCCACACCTCCTCAACACTTCCTCTGAGGGCATTTGAGCACCTACTAATGTGCTACACACTTTACACGCTACCACGTTTAATCCTGAACCCTGTGAGGCAGGGGTTCTCCTTTCACAGGGTGGGAATGCAAGTCTCAGAGTGGAGAAGTTATTCACCAGGATAGTTTGCTAGTGAGTGACTGATGAGAAAATTAAGATCCAAGTGCATCGGATGCTAAATACTGCTTTGTACGAAAATCGTTTTTTCGTGGGAAGACCTGTGTTTCCCCAGAATTACCCTGAGTTTTTCATTCCATTCCCATGGGCTGGAATAAGGGAGGGGGCTGACCAGATGCCTTTCTCCTCAGATGCCCTCAGGCAGTCTCCAGAATAGCCTCCTTCTAGAACGGTGTCATGTATTTCCCATGTTTAATGTACCAAACACCATGGGTACATATGAAACCATTGAAATGATAGCAACTAAGTTGTGGAAGTTTATATCATAATGTTAAGTGAGAAAAGCAGGATTCAAAAAGGTCTGCATAAAAATAGAAAAGCACATGCACAGAATCTGCAGCAAATACACAAAAATGAAGAGAGTGTAGGGATGGTGGCATTGTGGGTGATTTTTTTTTTTTGTTGCCATTTTCAAAATCGTCATCAGTGTCATTTTTTGGGGGAAGGAGGGAATTTGTTATTGAAGTGTCACATGCTAAAACTGTATAAACCATAAGTGTACAGTGAATTTTCACAAACCAAGCACCCTTGTGCAACGAACAGCAAAATGGAGAAATGGATCAGTGTCAGGTCCCCAGACGTCCCACTCATGCTGCGTTTCTCTTCCTTTCTCACTCTGAGTTTTCATGTAAAATTAGGAACACCCATTCTCTGAGCACATAATGGGCTGTGCATAAGATTGCACCAAGGAGACCTTGGAAACCGCAGAAATCCGAGGAAGAGGTGGGCTGGTCACCTGAGCCAGTAAGTGATGAGCATCCTTCAGGCTCCCCATTCATCCTCATCTTTACTCCAGAAATAGCTGTGGTAAGGATGGGCCATTCAGTTCAGGAATAGGAACTTAGTTACCCACCTAACCAGAAACAGGGAGAGATGGGTTGGCACCCGCCGGGAGATACTAAGGGATGCTGAAGAGCATCTAGAAATACTGTACACACAGAAGACCTAGGGACCCCTGGAGTCTCAACCCCACAGCTGGCAGAGAACAAACTCTGATGAACCTTCAACACAAGGAGAAAAGGCTTGAGAACATGGTTCAGAGGAGTTGAATCAACCAGAGAGAAACAGTTCAAAGAGAAAGACAGAGCTATCAACGGCCTGGAGCCCAGGGAGGTTAGATGCTTCCAGCTGGGGAGATTGAGCAATACCCAAAAGATTAGGGAAGAGGGGCTTGACATCCAGATGAGTTCTTGGATTAAATAGGAAAGTGCCATGAGAGATACATTGGAACTTTTTTCCTTCCATTAGCTGCACCCTAATCAATAAAGAGCTATTATGGACTGAATTGTGTCACCCTTAACATTCATATGTTGAAATCCTTACCCCCTCAATGTGACTGAATTTGGAATAAGGTCTTTAAAGAGGTAATTAAGGTTAAATGAGGTCATATGGGTGGGGTCCTAATCCAGTAGGACTGGTGTCCTTATTAGAAGAGGAGGAGACACCAGAGATGCACAAGCACAGGAGAAAGGCCATGTGAAGACGCAGTGAGAAGGTGGCTATCAACAAGCCAAGGAGTGAGGCCTCAGGAGGAACCAACCCTGCCGACACTTTGATAGTGGACTTCTAGCCTCCAGAATTCTGAGAAATAAATTTCTGTTGTTTAAGCCCCCAGTCTGTGGATTTTGTCATGGTGGTCTGAGCACATTAATACAGGAGCCCTATATAGTTTTGCTGATGTTTCTAAGAGAGTATGTTATTTGATATTTGTTCCCTTTGCTTTCATCAGGTATAGATGATGAATCCAATGCAGAGTTATTGCAACAATTTTCAAACTGGTTCACTCAGGCAGATACCTGTTTAGACTTTGGATATAATTTTTTAAAATTGAATAATTGAGTCTTTGATCTAGAGCAAAACGCATAAATGCTTTAAAGCTCATATTTTTTCTTTTTTCTTTTTTTTTTATTTTGCAGTATGTGGGCCTCTCACTGTTGTGGCCTCTCCTGTTGTGGAGCCCAGGCTCCGGACGTGCAGGCTCAACAGTCATGGCTCATGGGCCCAGCCACTCCGCGGCATGTGGGATCTTCCCAGACTGGGGCATGAACCCGTGTCCCCTGCATTGGCAAGCGGACTCTCAACCACTGCGCCACCAGGGAAGCCCGCTCATATTTTTTCAAATATCAAAATAATTTTTATAACAGCCAATGCATTCATATCTCAGTTCTTAAAACTACCATGGCTTTTTGGAATACAGGAACACCAAAAACACATTTATTGGCTGTCTGGTTTGGGATAAGGCAATCTGAATTTTTATGAAACCCACTTTCCTGAGCTATAAAATTATACATATATTGCAGCATTGTGATCAAGACGAACAACAATGGATGTAAAATGTTGGGCAAGGAGCTCGTGGAAGATGTTGGGTACATGGCTATTGCTGTGGAGGAGAAGGAGGGTTTTCAGGACCCTGGAACATGTGGGAGCCATCAGGGCTGGACAGTCGCAGGCCTGGGTGGCCTTCCCTGGGGGCTTTGTCATGGAGCCGGGGAAGCAGAATTGAGGTTTGCTGGGCCCTCCTCTGGCAACCCCAGGCTTGTCTTGCCCGTGCCGCTGTGGTCGGGGCTATGACTTGGGCTGTAATCTGGTTTGTCAAGGAACCAGAGGCCAGGAAGCCAGGTGTTCATCTGACTAAAAGGGAAAAGCAAGGTTGACACGGAGAAGAGCGCTCACACTACTGTGCACTGAGGCCGCGCTGCATTAGCGTAGTATCATTGCAGATGGGTTGGGCCCTGCTTGGAGTCCATCCTCAAGAAATGAAGCCAGGATGGTTGGGACAAGGCCCTTCAGAGGTGGGCCCAGGGGAGGGTGAGTCAGAATGCCTTGCTCGCGGACTGGCATGGGTTTATGATGGCCCACAGCAGGGACAAGGTTGCTGGAGAAAAATAGTCCCGGCTGCGTTGGCCAACACAGCAAGGCTTCCCATTGTGGCCAGATGGCACAGGCAAGACTCTAAAGTACATGACTATAAATAAAAGAGATAAAAAACAAGGACCTGCTGTAGAGTACAGGGAACTATGGAGATATACAGTATCCTGTAATAAACCATAATGGGAAAGAGTATGAAAAAGAACATGTGTATATATGTATAACTGAATCACTTTGTTGTACACCAGAAACTAACACAACATTGTGAATCAACTATAATTCAATTTTTAAAAAGTAGTATTGTCTGGTTTTGAATTTCCTTTACTCCTTATTTTGGTGCCCAAGCCTAAATGTCCTCCTTGGTGTCCCCAGACTCCTTTGATGATTGTCCTGTCACTTACTGGAGCCTCCACTAGGTCCTTTTACCAATCCCTGCCAGTGGCACTGTCTTACTCTTTCTTTCATTAAAACAACCCAAGGAGTGCCTCACTTCCTGCGTGTAATGAGCCCCCTCTTGTCAATGGTCCCCAATCCCAATGACACAAGGAAGTGCCTAGAGAGCTCATTGAAGACATCACCACCTGAGCTCCACCCCAAGAGGACCCATTTCTGTAGGTCTGCCAGGTGATCAGCAACCTTCCTAGAAAACAGAATCTTCTTGTGCCGATTAAAAAGTTCCAAGGTGGGGCTTCCCTGGTAGTGCAGTGGTTGAGAGTCTGCTTGCCGATGCAGGGGACACGGGTTCGTGCCCCGGTCCGGGAAGATCCTATGTACCACGGAGCGGCTGGGCCCGTGAGCCATGGCCGCTGAGCCTGCGTGTCCGGAGCCTGTGCTCCGCAATGGGAGAGGCCACAACAGTGACAGGCCTGCATACTGCAAAAAAAAAAAAAAAAAAGCTCCAAGGATCAGGAGGGGGATAAGCTGAAGACCTCAGCCACTGTGTTCTGGGCAGTGCGGGAGGGTTCACAGGACAGAAAAACTTCCCTCTTTCTCAAGGGGTTTATCTGTGGGGTACAGATGGTCACGTCATGGGGACATCTGTGATCATTTCTGGATGTAATTCTGTGTGTGTGTGTGTGTGTGTGTGTCCACCCCACACTCCCGTTCCCAGTGGCCTAGGGCAGCAGAGAGTGAAAACCCAGGAAATGCTGGGATAAGATGAAGGATTGGTAACATTCCATCCATTCATGGATGGAAATGGGAGTTGAGAGAAACTCCTTTAAGAATAACTTGGGAGGGAGGAGCTTCAAGATGGCGGAAGAGTAAGATGCAGAGATCACCTCTCTCCCCACAGACACATCAGAAATACATCTACACGTGGAACAACTCCTACAGAACACCTACTGAACGCTGGCAGAAGACCTCAGACCTCCCAAAAGGCGAGAAAGTCCCCACGTACCTGGGTAGGGCAAAAGAAACAAGAATAAACAGAGACAAAAGGATAGGGACGGGACCTGCACCAGTGGGAGGGAGGCGTGAAGGAGGAAAGGTTTCCACACACTAGGAAGCCCCTTCGTGGGCGGAGACTGCGGGTGGCGGAGGGGGGAAGCTTCGGAGCCACGGAGGAGAGCGCAGCCACAGGGGTGCGGAGGGCAAAGCGGAGAGATTCCCGCACACACTCACCAATCCGAGAGGCTTGTCTGCTCACCCGGCGGGGCGGGCGGGGCTGGGAGCTGAGGCTCAGGCTTCGGTCGGAGGTCGGAGCGCAGGGAGAGGACTGGGGTTGGCGGCGTGAGCATTGCCTGAAGGGGTTAGTGCACCAGGGGCTGGCCGGGAGGGAGTCCGGGAAAAAGTCTGGAGCTGCTGAAGAGGCAAGAGACTTTTTCTTCCCTCTTTGTTTCCTGGTGCACGAGGAGAGGGGATTAAGAGCACCGCTTAAAGGAGCTCCAGAGACGGGCGCGAGCCGCGGCTAACAGCGCGGACCCCAGAGACGGGCGTGAGACACTAAGGCTGCTGCTGCCGCCGCCAAGAAGCCTGTGTGCGAGCACAGGTCACTCGCCACACCTCCCCTCCCGGGAGCCTCTGCAGCCGCCACTGCCAGGGTCCCAGGATCCAGGGACAACTTCCCCGGGAGAACGCATGGTGCGCCTCAGGCTGGTGCAATGTCACGCTGGCCTCTGCTGCCGCAGGCTCGCCCCGCATCCGTACCCCTCCCTCCCCCCGTCCTGAGTGAGCCGGAGCCCCCGAATCCGTTGCTCCTGTAACCCTGTCCTGTCTGAGCGAAGAACAGACGCCCTCTGGTGACCTACATGCAGAGGTGGGGCCAGATCCAAAGCTGAACCCCAGGAGCTGTGCGAAAAAAGAAGAGAAGGAGAAATCTCTCCCAGCAGCCTCAGGAGCAGCAGATTAAATCTCCACAGTCAACTTGATGTACCCTGCATTGGTGGAATACCTGAATAGACAATGAATCATCCCAAATTGAGGAGGTGGGCTTTGGGAGCTACGATATATATATATATATATATATATATATATATATATATATATATATATATATATATATATATATATATATCTATCTTTCTCTTTTTGTGAGTGTGTATGTGTATGCTTCTGTGTGTCATTTTGTCTGTATAGCTTTGCTTTTACCATATGTCCTACGGTTCTGTCTGTCCTTTTTTTTTAATATATATAATATAGTTTTTACCGCTTGTTATCATTGTTGGATTTGTGTTTTGGTTTGGTGGCCCTCTTCTTTCTTTTTTTCTTTTTTTTATTACTTAAAAGTTTTTTGTAATAATTATTTTTTATTTTAATAACTTTATATTATTTTATTTTACCTTTTTCTTTCTTTCTTGTTTCTCCATTTTATTCTGAGCCA
Organism: Mesoplodon mirus; assembly: GCF_964341445.2. Lineage (NCBI taxonomy): Eukaryota > Metazoa > Chordata > Mammalia > Artiodactyla > Ziphiidae > Mesoplodon > Mesoplodon mirus. The sequence continues at coordinate 175,497,098 of NC_138980.1, read as the reverse complement.
TGTGGATGACAGGCTCTTGGTGCTCTAGCCAGGCATCATGGCTGTGCCTCTGAGGTGGGGGAGCCAAGTTAAGGACACTGGTCCACAAGAGACCTCCCAGCTCCACTTAATATCAAACAGCAAAAATCTCCCAGAGATCTCCATCTCAACACTAAGACCCAGCTCCACTCAAAGACCAGCAAGCTACAGTTCTGGATGCCCTATGCCAAACAACTAGCAAGACAGGAACACAACCCCACCCATTAGCAGAGAGGCTGCCTAAAATCATAATAAGGCCACAGACATGCCAAAACAAACTACTAGACGTGGACCTGCCCACCAGAAAGACAAGATCCAGCCTCATCCACCAAAACACAGGCACTAGTTCCCTCCACCAGGAAGCTTACACAACCCACTGAACCAACCTTAGACACTGGGGACAGACACCAAAAACAATGGGAACTATGAACCAGCAGCCTGCAAAAAGGAGACCCCAAACACACTAGGTTAAGCAAAATGAGAAGACAGAGAAACACACAGCAGATGAAGGAGCAAGGTAAAAACCCACCAGAACTAACAAATGAAGAGTAATTAGGCAGTCTGTTTGAAAAAGAATTGAGAATAATGATAGTAAAGATGATCCAAAATCTTGGAAATAGAATGGAGGAAATACAAGAAATGTTTAACAAGGGCCTAGAAGAACTAAAGAGCAAACAAACAGTGATGAACAACACAATAAATGAAACTAAAATTCTCTAGAAGGGATCAATAGCAGAATAACTGAGGCAGAAGAACAGATAAGTGACCTGGAAGATAAAATAGTGGAAATAACAACTGCACAACAGAATAAAGAAAAAAGAATGAAAAGAATTGAGGAGAGTATCAGAGACCTCTGGGACAACATTAAATACACCAACATTCGAATTATAGGGGTCCTAGAAGAAGAAGAGAAAAAGAAAGGGACTGAGAAAATATTTGAAGAGATTATAGTTGAAAACTTCCCTAATATGGGAAAGGAAATGGTTAATCAAGTCAGGAAGCACAGAGAGTCCCATACAGGATAAATCCAAGGAGAAACTTACCAAGACACATATTAATCAAAATATCAAAAATTCAATACAAAGAAAAAACATTAAAAGCAGCAAGGGAAAAACAACAAATAAAACACAAGGGAATCCCCATAAGGTTAAGAGCTGATCTTTCAGCAGAAACTCTGCAGGCCAGAAGGGAGTGGCAGGACATATTTAAAGTGATGAAGGGGAAAAACCTACAACCAAGATTACAAAGCAAGGATCTCATTCAGATTTGATGGAGAAATTAAAACCTTTACAGATAAGGAAAAAGTAAGAGAATTCAGCACCACAAAGCCAGCTTTAAAACAAATGCTAAAGGACCTTCTCTAGGCAGGAACACAAGAGAAGGAAAAGACCTACAAAAACAAACCCAAAACAATTAAGAAAATGGTAATAGGAACATACATATCAATAATTACCTTAACTGTAAATGGATTAAATGCTCCAACCAAAAGACATAGACTGGCTGAATTGATACAAAAACAAGACCAATGTATATGCTGTCTGCAAGAGACCCACTTCAGACCTAGGGACACATAGAGATGGAAAGTGAGGGGATGGAATAAGATATTCCATGCTAATGGAAATCAAAAGAAAGCTGGAGTAGCAATTCTTATATCAGACAGAATAGACTTTAAAACAAAGTCTATTACAAGAAACAAAGAAGGACACTACATAATGATCGAGGGAACTGTCCAAGAAGAAGATATAACAATTGTAAATATTTATGCACCCAGCATAGCAGCACTTCATACGGCAACTGCTAACAGCCATAAAAGGGGAAGTCGACAGTAACACAATCATAGTAGGGGACTTTAACACCCCACTTTCACCAATGGACAGATCATCCAAAATGAAAATAAATAAGGAAACACAAGCTTTAAATGATACATTAAACAGATGGACTTAATTGATATTTATAGAACATTCCATCCAAAAAGAATAGAATACAATTTCTTCTCAAGTGCTCATGGAACATTCTCCAGGATAGATCATATCTTGGGTCAGAAATCAAGCCTTGGTAAATTTAAGAAAATTGAAATCGTATCAAGTAGCTTTTCCAACAACACTATGAGACTACATAACAATTACAGGAAAAAATCTGTAAAAAATACAAACACATGGAGGCTAAACAATACACTACTTAATAACCAAGAGATCACTTAAGAAATCAAAAAGGAAATCAAAAAATACCTAGAAAAAAAATGACAATGAATACACGATGACCCAAAACCTATGGGATGCAGCAAAAGCAGTTCTAAGAGGGAAGTTTATAGCAATACAATCCTACCTTAAGAAACAAGAAAATCTCAAACACCCTAACCTTACACCTAAAGCAATTAGAGAAAGAAGAACAAAAAAACACCAAAGTTAGCAGAAGGAAAGAGATCATAAAGATCAGATCAGAAATAAATGAAAAAGAAATGAAGGAAATGATAACAAAGATCAATAAAACTAAAAGCTGGTTCTTTGAGAAGATAAACAAAATTGATAAACCATTAGCCAGACTCATCAAGAAAAAAAGGGAGAAGACTCAAATCAATAGAATTAGAAATGAAAACGGAGCAGTAACAACTGACACTGCAGAAATACAAAGGATCATGACAGATTACTACAGGCAACTCTATGCCAATAAAATGGACAACCTGTAAGAAATGGACACATTCTTAGAAATGCACAACCTTCCGAGACTGAACCAGGAAGAAATAGAAAATATGAACAGACCAGTCACAAGCACTGAAATTGAAACTGTGATTAAAAACCTTCCAGCAAACAAAAGCCCAGGACCAGATGCCTTCACAGGCAAATTCTATCAAATATTTAGAGAAGGGCTAACACCTATCCTTCTCAAACTCTTCCAAAATATAGCAGAGGGAGGAGCACTCCCAAACTCATTCTACGAGGCCACCATCACCTTGATACCAAAACCAGACAAGGATGTCACACACACAAAAAAACTACAGGCCAATATCACTGATGAACGTAGATGCAAAAATCCTCAACAAGGTACTAGCAAACAGAATCCAACAGCACATTAAAAGGATGGTGCTCTATGATCAAGTGGGGTTTATCCTAGGAATGCAAGGATTCTCCAATATATGCAAATCAATCAATGTGATACACCATATTAACAAACTGAAGGAGAAAAACCATATGATCAACTCAATAGATGCAGAGAAAGCTTTCAACAAAATTCAACACCCATTTATGATGAAAACCCTTCAGAAAGTAGGCGTAGCGGGAACTTACCTCAACATAATAAAGGCCATATATGACAAACCCACAACCAACATCGTTCTCAATTGTGAAAAACTGAAAACATTTCCACTAAGATCAGGAACAAGACAAGGTTGCCCACTCTCACCACTGTTATTCAACATAGTTTTGGAAGTTTTGGCCACAACAATCAGAGAAGAAAAAGAAATCCAAATTGGAAAAGAAGAAATAAAGTTGTCACTGTTTGCAGATGACATGATACTATACATAGAGAATCCTAAAGATGCTACCAGAAAACTACTGGAGATATTCAATGAATTTGGTAAAGTAACAGGATACAAAATTAATGCACAGAAATTCTTGCATTCCTATACACTAATGATGAAAAATCTGAAAGTGAAATCAAGAAATCACTCCCATTTACCATTGCAACACAAAGAATAAAATACCTAGGAATAAACCTACCTAAGGAGACAAAAGACCTGTATGCAGAAAATTATAAGATACTGATGAAAGAAAGTAAAGATGATACAAACAGATGGAGAGATATACCATGTTCTTGGATTGGAAGAATCAACACTGTGAAAATGACTATACTACCCAAAGCAATCTACAGATTCAATGCAATGCCTATCAAACTACCACTGGCATTTTTCACAGAATGAGAACAAAATATTTCACAATTTGTATGGAAACACGAAAGACTCTGAATAGCCAAAGCAATCTTGAGAACGAAAAATGGAGCTGGAGGAATCAGGCTCCCTGACTTGAGACTATACTACAAAGCTACAGTAATCAAGACAGTATGGCACTGGCACAAAAACAGAAATATAGATCAAAGGAACAGGATAGAAAGCCCAGAGACAAACCCATGCACATATGGTCACCTTATCTTTGATAAAGGAGGCAAGAATATACAATGGAGAAAAGACAGCCTCTTCAATAAGTGGTGCTGGAAAAACTTGACAGCTACATGTAAAATAATGAAATTAGAGCACTCCCTAACACCATACACAAAAATAAGCTCAAAATGGATTAAAGACCTAAATGTAAGGGCAGACACTATCAAACTCTTAGAGGAAAACATAGGCAGAACACTCTATGACATAAATCACAGCAAGATCCTTTTTGACCCACCTCCTAGAGAAATGGAAATAAAAACAAAAATAAACAAACGGGACCTAATGAAACTTAAAAACAAAAATAAACAAATGGGACCTAATAAAACATAAAAGCTTTTGCACTGCAAAGGAAACCATAAACAAGATGAAAAGACAACCCTCAGAATGGGAGAAAATATTTGCAAATGAAGCAACTGACAAAGGATTAATCTCCGAAATTACAAGCAGCTCATTCAGTTCAATAACAAAAAAACAAACAACCCAATCAAAAAATGGGCAGAAGACCTAAACAGACATTTCTCCAAAGAATATATACAGATTGCCAGCAAACACTTGAAAGAATGCTCAACATCATTAATCATTAGAGAAATGCAAACCAAAACTGCAATGAGATATCATCTCACACCAGTTAGAATGGCCATGATCAAAAAGTCTACAACAAATAAATGCTGGAGGGAACCCTTTTGCAGTGTTAGTGGGAATGTAAATTGATACAGCCACTATGGAGAACAGTATGGAGGTTCTTTAAAAAACTAAAAATAGAACTACCATACGACCCAGCAATCCCACTACTGGGCATATACCCTGAGAAAACCATAATTCAAAAGGAGTCATGTACCACAATGTTCATTGCAGCTCTATTTACAATAGCCAGGACATGGAAGCAACCTAAGTGTCCATCGACAGATGAATGGATAAAGAAGATGTGGCACATATATACAATGGAATATTACTCAGCCATAAAAAGAAATGAAATTGAGTTATTTGTAGTGAGGTGGATGGTCCTAGAGTCTCATATAGAGTGATGTAAGTCAGAAAGAGAAAAACAAATACCGTATGCTAACACATATATATGGAATCTAAAAAACAGAAAAAAAATGGTCATGAAGAACCTATGGGCAAGATGAGAATAACGACAGAGACCTGCTAGAGAATGGACTTGAGGATACGGGGAGGGGGAAGTGTAAGCTGGGACAAAGTGAGAGAGTGGCATGGACATATATACACCACCAAATGCAAAATAGATTGCTAGTGGGAAGCAGCCTCATAGCAGAGGGAGATTAGCTCGGTGCTTTGTGACCACCTAGAGGGGTGGAATAGGGAGGTTGGTGGGGGGAGACACAAGAGGAAAGAGATATGGGGATATATGTATATGTATAACTGATTCACTTTGTTATAAAGGAGTAACTAACACACACATTGTAAAGCAATTATACTCCAATAAAGATGTTTAAAAAAAAAAGAAATGAATAACTTGGAAGGGCTTCCCTGGTGGCACAGTGGTTAAGAATCTGCCTGCCAGTGCAGGAGACACGTGTTCAATCCCTTGTCCGGGAAGATCCCACATGCTGCAGAGCAGCTAAGCCTGTGCACCACAACTACTGAGCCTGTGCTCTAGAGCCCACGAGCCACAACTTACTGAGCCGTGCACCTAGAGCCCGTGCTCTGCAACAAGAGAAGCCCGTGCACCACAACATTGAGTAGCCCCCGTTCACCACAAATAGAGAAAGCCAGCACACAGCAACAAAGACCCAACGCAGCCAAAAAAAAAAAAAAAAAAAAAAAGAATAACTTTGGAAATTCTCATTCATAATAACAATAAATAATAATAATAAAAAACAACTTAGTGTTTTCTATTTACTTCCCATAATAAGCAATAAATGGCAACAAAGAGGCAGGGAAGCATGATTTTGTTGGTCCCGGCAGCCTCCTCAGCACCAGAATATCTCTCCATCTAGCCTAATGTCATGCCAGAAATGCTGTTACTAAATATTATCTACTCTACTGACATTGCCTATTTACTCATTTAAACATGGTGTCTGTTTCAGGGCAGCGGGTGAACATGTCCTAAATCACCGACTCCTCTAGAACCATTTCCTCATCTCCACAAACCACAGAAATGCCCAGGGGATTCTAGCATGTGAACTTCTAATTCCATAGCTCCGACTACCCCTGGCACCTGGAAATAGCCCAAAACCCCATGTCTTGATTCTATTTTGGAATCCATGATCACCACAAAACGATACACAACAGAATATGTATTTCTAGACTTCCCCTCCTTTCTCAAAATTAGTAGTTGAGAAAAAAATTTCTGAAGCTTTATCTCTCCGACTGGGCAGGAGTGGAATTCATGCTCTGCAGGCATCTTATTTATTTTTGCAGGAGACCAGTGTGTTTTTTTTTTCCATATCACATACTCAACACTCTCCTTTCCATAACTGATTCTCCACACTTTCCACACACTGTCTTTTTATTAATTTATTTAACCCAAAAGAACACTGTGTTCCCTGCTCTCCTCATATTCACATTGGAGCTGTCAGACAGAGGTGGCTATTAATACATTCTGGATAACAAGCACACAGCTCAACCCAAGGCTCCCTTGGGGAAATAGAAGGATGGAATAAATAATATCATGCTGGAAAGGTTAGGGGAGGGACAGCTCGGCTCACCCATCACATAGACATTAAAAATAAAATGAGAATAGATATCCTATGATTCCTCAGCTAGGCAGAAGCAAAAGAAATTAAAAATATTATCCCTAAGCTCTAACAGCTTGACTCCGAAGAATGGTCTCTTTCCTTCCGCATGATTGCAGCATCCGTCCCCAAAGTCGCCCTCCTATGTGTCCAGAACCAAGATCTGGAGGGCCCGAGTTCCTCCCAGGCATTTGTCTTTAAACTGTCAGGGGTCAGTGGTGAGGGTCAGTTCTCGGGGTTCATTTTGGGGACTGGTGCTGGGGAATTCTAGAATAAGTAGGTTTAATTTAACTTCCAGCTGGGATGTTGAGCACCAATTTGCAGTTAAGGTTTTACGATGTCAGTGGCAGAGTCTGGCCCTGTTTGACCTGCCTAGTTTCAAAGCCCAGCCCTGCTGCTTACTAGCACTTAAGATTGTCTAACTTCTTGGTACTTCAGTTTGCTCATCTGTGGAATGGGGGTAAGGTAGAATCCACTCAATGGATTTATAGGGAGGCTTAGGGCATTAATGCACAGAAAGTCTTAGAACAGTGCTGGGCACAGAGATGTTATGACTATTTGTTGCTAATATTATGTTTACCATTTTAGAGACCCTGCACCCCATTTTATGGAGAAGCAACACGATTCAGTGGAGAGAACTTTGGGTCAGAACACTGGGGATCTGCAGCCCAGCGTCCCCCCTGCCCAGATATTCTATTTGAGCGTAGGCACGTCCCCCAAACTTCTGGATCCCACACTAATCTGTAAAAAGGGAGGGATGATGCCTGGCTTCTGTGTGGATTTTGTTGGATTGCCACGAAGGTAACAGTAGATGTGACATGCTCATGGTTCGTAGAAGATCTAACACGTTATGATGTTTCTACACTCAATCTCTGATTCATCTTTCTTTCCTTCCTGCCAAGTGGCTCAAGTCCAATTCAGGCATCAAATTGGACTGCAGAAGGTGGGACACTGAGATGTTACCTCATCGGACTGCACCTCCATCCAGCTCACCGGGCCCAGCATTTTCTGGATTATTAGAAGTCTTGTGAGTTTATTACTGAATCCCATTTTAAATTTATGTGGTTTGACTTGGTGTCTCTGATGTGACATATGTCAAACATCAAATATGTCAGTTATCACCATCTGACACAATGTATAGTTACTCGGTATTTGTTGGTGTACCATAATACACCTCTGCTGTTTGCTCTGGAGGGGAAACTTCATTTATTTTAGGTCTTTGTGAGGCTGGGGTGTAGGAGAGAGTCAGGGCTGGAGATTAGAATTGCCCCTTTCCCGGAGATGGGAGTAGGTACCATTTTTACAGCAGGACTGTTGGCAGAGTCAAAAAAATGAAGGAAGAGAAAAAGGTAGAATGCTACTCAGACCCCAGTTTACCTTATGCCCAAACAGAGAAGGAAAACATCCAAAACTGCTGATACAGCCCAAGGAGCACTGTGGGGGCCGTGGAGAGTCAGTCATATTTATTCAGAGGCGGGTTGGTTTGAGTTCATCTGGTGAAGACGACCTTCCCCACTAGGGCCGGCATTGTGCTTTCCAACTCCCATTCATCAGTTAATTCCCTACAGGTGCTTGTCCTGTTCAAAATACATCTTTTAACCCCCACAGTAAAATACAGTGGAGTTGACAAGAAGTTCTGTTAATTATTCCCTGAACAATAAATCACTCTGCCGGGGAACTGTGTTATCTCTACGTGGGGCGTGAATGCGTTTCAAGGGAAACCCTCTCAAGACAAATGGCACCAAGTGCTGTGATTACAGCGGAAGCAGACAGGCAGGCAGGGCCATTCTGAGCCTGGTGCTGACTAGTGGGCTGGCCAGAGCTTTCAAGAACAGCCACTGTGCGGGTGCTGGGGAGAGTGGGGGAATCTGCTCCAACCTCTGTTCTTTTTGTCCTTGGGAGAAGTGAGGGGATTAAGCTCAGAACGGAGGGCTTCCAGTTCTCACTCATTCATTCATTCACTCACTGATTCATCAGACCCACGCTGACGCTGGGCTGGCACATGCCCATGTGGGTGACCAGAGTCTCCAGCCAGACTCTGTCTGATGGGTCTGTCCCAGCTGCTTTTGCCTTGGCTGCACCAGATGTTAACTACTGTGAATATCGCTTGATGAATTAAATGCTGTGGAGCACTCAGTACTCTCTAAGCATAATGGAAAGCCCTGGAAATATCAAAACGAATGTCCTCGTGCTTGTCTTTAAGGAATAGACAAACTAGTGGAGCACAAAGAGCTGCTTAAAGGAGAAAAAGACACCATATTTGTTATAATTAGAAGAAGTGCCAGGAAACAGGGTTTGAAGGACTGAGGGAGTCTTTCTAGAGCAGGACAGGGTGAGTGGGACCTTGAGGAAAATAGAAGAAGACCCCGAATCACAGGAAAGCGTGGTCCATTTGAGAAATGGCCCTGTTCAGTGTGGATCAGTGAGGGGGCATCGGAGCGGCCCGAGCTGCACCTGGGGAAACAGCACGTAGCATAAAAGGGTTTGAATTGATTCTCACAATTCCTTTGCTAACATTTTAAGCAGCAGCATGACAAGATCATACTTGTCACTCAGAAAGACCTCTATAGCTTGAGAATAAAATAACAGAAGGGCGAGAGAGGGAGACCAGTTAGAAAATACCACTCATTCATTCATTCAACAAATAGTTTTTGAATACCTAGTGTGTGCCAGGTGACAGGCCAAGTGCTGGAGATAAAGTAGTGACCCAAACAGCTCACTAATGAGTAGGAGAGGTGGGTTAAAATAGACACCAAAATGAATGTGTATTTACAAGCTGTAGCAACCTAAATGGGATGGGAATTGGAAAAAGAATAGATACATGTATGTGTGTGACTGAATCACTTTGCTGTTCACCTGAAACTAACACAGTGTTATTAATCAACTATACTCCTATATAAAATAAAAAGTTAAAAAAAGAATATTTGTCCCTGAGCAGATTAGATTTTAAAAAATCTTCTTCCTGGCCTATTCAAGGATAATAAGAAAATAAAAGAAAAATAATTTAGAACATGAAAAAAAATAAGTGCTAGGAACGGAATTCCACAATGCTATATACAATTGTGTAGGTGGGGGGACGGGGCTTCCTTTCAATGAGGGATCAAGGGAAGGCTTCCTTAAAGAAGTGGCATTCATTCTGAGGCCAAACTGATGAGTAGGATTCATCTGGCCACTCTGCAAAGCGAGACTGGGAGCAGGAAAACCCGTTGGAAAGCTGACTCAGTTGCCCCTAGCAGGGAAGAGGTGGTGGCGTTGGAAACATGGGGAAGACAGCTGATTTGAGATGTATTTTGGAGATAAAGTGGGCAGGACCACTGCAACCTGGGTGAGAAGAGAAGAGGCTGTGAATCAATATAGCAGGAGGTCCCATGGATTTGAAAGAGAAAGACAAACCATAGGGCTTGATGATGAATGACATGGAAGGTGGGTCAAGAAAGGCAGAGCTTAAGATGATTTATGGTTTCCTGACCCAGTAACTTGGATAGACAGAGGCATGATAAACCATAAATTGTAGCCATAAAAAAGAATGAAATGATGCCATTGGTAGCTACATGGATGGACCTAGAGATTATCATACTAAGCAAAGTAAATCATAAAGAGAAAGACAAATACTCTATGATACCACTTATACATGGAATCTAAAATATGACACAAATTAACTTATCTAAGAAACAGAAACAGACTCACAGACATAGAGAACAGACTTGTGGTTGCCAACGCGGGCAGGGGAGGCATGGTTTGGGAGTTTGGGATTAGCAGATGCAAACTATTGTACATAGAATGAATAAACAACAAGGTCCAATTGTATAGCACAGGGAACTCTATTCAATATCCTGTGATAAACCTTACTGGAGGAGAATATGAAAAAGAATCTATATATATGTATAGGACCTGTGCTTGTCTGCTGCACACTGATGGTACCTTATAAAGAATATTTTCCTGCTATCTCTGTGTGTTTAAATGGCCCACTGAAAAATAAAAAAAGGGCCCATGCTTGTCTATGGAATGATTTCTTCCCTGATGAAATCTGGAGAACAGTCAGATCTTTTCTTCTTTAATGGAGGATCATTGATCTGTTTGTGACTCAGGGAAACTTACCCACCTGACTCATCTCTCCAGCTCTGCTAGGTTGTTGTTGTTTCCCTCCTGGGGGGTCAAGGATTGTTTTGCTTATATCATTCTTTCTACAAACTAAGGGAGGATATTAAAAGATTGTGGCTGATGACAGAGTTCCTTTTGTTATGGTTAACACTCAGTAACCTTTCTTAGAGAAAGACAAAATGTGCTAATGAGATTCTTTCAAAACGCAAGATAAAAGGAGTTTTGGCAGAAAGGAACTGAAGAGTTGGGTTTACAATTGAATAAAAGGGAGAAGAGCAGCAGGTGGCGACCAGCCTGCCTTCAACTGGAGTCCAAGGTCCTCAGATGTGACTGGTGACCATTCTCTGTTTTAGTTCAATTGCGCGTTTTATTCTTAAACAAAGGCAAAACAAAAGAAACCACTTTAAGAGAAGATCAGGGTAAGAGAAAGGTATTGAATCCAATGAAAGGTCACTTTCCTCTTTGAGACATCTGCTTGCTCTGTGCCATCTTGCTCTATTGGGCTCAACCACTGGCCTTGCAGGCCTGTAGTGGGAGAAGCCAGGGTGAATCAAGTGAGGCAGAAGAAATCCAAGCAATTGGCTAACTGATATTTTTTGTGCATCTGTGCCTTGGCCATTTGATTTGTCACACCTAGATGTACATTAATAAATTACAAATCACTACCCTCTGTGTGATGCTGGGCTGGAAAATTGAGGGAGAGAGAAAAAAATAAAACAAAGGAAATATCCTTTCCTTCATCGAATAGAGAGAAAAAAATCCACTCAAAATAACTTCTAGACACTTCTGCAACTATTTCAAATGAAGTGAGCTGCTTAGGAATTGGAGATAAATTTAGAAAAGCAGATAGGGAGTAAACTTAGATGCTCTTCATATTACGATTGCACATAAGAGCAAGGGTTGTGCCCTCACTCCTAAGAGACGGGTAGATTGTATTAGATGAGGTCAACTACGTGTGGAAAGCAGTAATTCCCTCTTTCTGATCATCCTGAACTAGTGCCACCTAGCATGATCCTGAACCCACAACATCTTGCTGAGCAGAGAGCCAGTTAAGGAAGCCTCAATGTCAAGTCTTCTGCACTGAAAAATCCCCAGGTCCCCAGCCTGAGGGGGGTGCTGGCACAGGCCCATTCAGTGCTGCAAACACTTCCTGGATGTCTTCTGTCTGGCAAGAAATCTGTGGGATGCTGCAGATTCAGATTTTCCTCCGTGAACATGTCTCACCAGATCACATATATTTTCCAAATTATATTCACTTGAACCTCATTCTGCTCAGTTACAAGAAAATCCATTCTTCCCCCCAAGAACATCTGGGAAGCCTCAGGAATTTCTTCGTTTCTTCATAATGTCCCTTGATTGCCAGGTGAGCCAGCACCTAGCTCAGGACCGTCATGCAGTCTGCTCTGTCCGTGGTCTACACTGGCTCTTCTGTGAGTTGTTGCCTGCCATCCTGAGAGCTTCCCTCTGGCTGCTGCCACGTTTCCCTCTTCCTCAGTCTCCACACATTGTGACTTTCCACCAGCCTTTCCTGAAGCTGCAGGAGCCAGGCCAGTGCACCCACATACCCTAACACAAGGTGCACCAATAAAGTTTCATCCCCTGGCCCAGGGTCTCTGTCTTCCAGGTTGGTTGACAGTAGCTTCTTCTGTTCCCTTCAAAGGAATCCCCCAAACCCCAACCTTTCTTTGAGTGGTTTTACCTTATGGTCCCCTAAAAGGAATTTCACTGAAAGCTTATAATCCCACATTAGCATTTCCCCAATCCTGACTTATTTAATTTAAAATGATACCACGTGTAGGACATCAGCCTGGATTGTTCTTAGCCAAGTCCAGTGTGGTTCCTTTCTATAGACTCTCCTTTAGCTTCAGGTGAAGCTTAGTCCTGGCCATCCATTCAGGTATCTCCAGGCTTGTAGGTCCCAATGGCTGGGGCAGCCTACTTGAGCTGGAACACTGGCACACACTTGCATGCACCCCTTTGCAGGACCAGTGATGGTCAGCTCAAGGAAGTCTGAATCCAGAGAGGAGGGGACTCTTCTAAAGGAACACAAGAGTTCTAACATCTAAATGAGATTAAGTTCAACTAAAATCATCAACATATCCATCCCCAAAGAGAGTACTGGGACTTCTTCTGGTAAAGCATCAGTGATCAAGGACTTTACAGTGATGGCGGGACATGCTTTGAGTTTATTTAACCAAGAGATGCTTTGGGATGGTAACCCTGGAACAAACGACTGTGTAGTCTCAAAAATAGTTTCCAGTTGGGGTCTCTTTCAAAACAGAGAACTTCTCAGTCTTCTTGATACCGACCAGGGTTCCTGGCCATCCCCAATAAATAGAACTAGACTAGAGGCCAGACAAGAAATTCAGGCAAGGCTTTATTGGGGCCCCTGCTGCCGCAGGGGGCGAGCAAGAACAAACAACAGGTTCCCTTGCTTGCTTGCTCCCTGAGGGGGGGTGAGCTTGTTCCTTATATGGGGTGAGGGTAGGGGTGTGTCCTGTGGTCGGGCTGGAGCAGTGGCTTAGGTGGTTTGTCCACCCCTTAGGTGGTGTTGTGTGCAGGGGGTATGCACAGTACCCTGCTTTTGCTCTGCGCTCTTCAAAAGTGGCAGTTGGGTTTTTTTGGTCTCTTTGTATATTTTGTCTGGAATTGGCCCTAACTGTGCACGCATGCAGTTATTTTCAGTCCCTTATAGTTTCTTTGTATTTTGTTGCCCGAGGAGAGGTGTGTCCAGGTGTAAGCACCGCAGCACTGCAGCAAAGGGTCCCAGGTCCCAGCTGGTCTTATTCTCATGTCAGTCTCTCAAGAGTCCCAACTATGAAGACTTGGTCAGAAGTTGCTAAGTGTCAGCCCAGGCATGGAATCCAGAAGGTTCATGTGTTTGACCACTCCCAGCCCACATCAACTACCCATGTATCTGGTATGTACCCTAATCCGGGCAACTCAGTCGTAGGTGCTGCTTTCAGGGGTTCTTCATCAAGGGGTTGGGAGGTCTGCAGGGAGTGGTCCACACAGTGCCCCCTGCTACAGCGTTAGTCTCAGACCTCCAGCGGATGCTTCCAGTCCTTCTCTTTGACCCTCTTCCTGCTTTGTTTTGGGGAGCCATCAAACTAGCAGCCTTGTGGTCATGGCCAAGTCTTGGTTGCCTACCCATTGCCATCACCCTTGGCCATGCACTGACCTTGCCTGAACACTTGGCCTTTGCTATTGCTGGCACCAGCCCCTCTTTCACTCTTGCCACTGTGCCACTCTGTTCACCTGTGCTGGACTAAGCAGAGCTGCTCCTTGGCCAGTCCAAAATGTCCCTGTTCTTCTGAGCTCTCCCTTCCCTCCTGCACAGCAAGTTACAAAACTTTGTCTTCCCTACCATTTTAGTGTTTGCCCACTTGACCCCCCAGGAACTGGGGTGGGGGAGAGTGGTAGTGTCTGCTCAGAGTCTGGCTGGGACAGATCTCACCCCTGTCCTTTTGGAGCTCTTGATACATTTCTTTAGAGAATTAGGAAAAATGCCAGCACAGAGCCAAGCTGTGGTTCAGGCTGTTCCCATATTGTATGCCTCATCAGCCAACATATCAATTGCTGCCTCTTTCAAAGCATATTATCATATTCTATTTTGGGTGAAATTCTTGCCAGATTCCTGTATCATATCCAAACAGCCTCATGAATCTCCTTGTGGCTTTGGTCCACAGAAAAGTGCAGGCTAATTGCTGCATCTATGATAAGTGTAGGGTACAGCATCTTGGTATTTAGCCTGTATTTATCATCCCAGAGTCATTAATTTATGCATTTACTCATCCATTGAAGGAGCACTTACTGTAAATCTACTATGGACTAGACCAAGTGGTAAGGAGGGTGCTGATAAGTTTGAGACGTGGTTCCTGTCTTCTAGTAGCTACTGATCCAGATGGCCAAGTTGACATAGAAATATTTGAAACCATCCGTGCCTCCATCCTCACTAGCTGTGTGACCTTGGGAAAATCTTTGAAAGCCTCTGGGCCTGAGTTTCCTCAGTGAAATGGAGATTTAAAATATGTGTGTCCGTCTGAATTATTGGGGAGAGCAGGTTCAAATCGGTCAATACCAGAGGGCAGAATTGGACTAAATGGGGTAAAATGGCAGATTCTCCAGGACAGTCTCAGGAGGGACCGTCACCCATGCCACCTCGCCCTACCGTGAATGCATATCCCTGCGGGCACCCACACTCAAGCCAGGTGGGTCTTGGTGGAGCTGCTGCAGTGAGGTCCCAGAACTCACCCTGATCCCCTGAGATGCTGTGAAAAACTTCAGTAGACAAATTAACAGTGCACAGTGGTCTTGGTCTTTGGCTGGGTTTCTTTCGAGCTAACAGACATTCACTGGGCACCTGCTGTTGGCCAAACTCTGGGTGTTCTTCCCAAAGAGAGTGAACAGGTGAGGAGAACATTGCCCCTGTGCTCACTGAGGTGAGCACTTTGCTGAGGAGATGGACACACCCATGGTGCAAGGGAGTGATTCAGAAGGAAAAGAGAAGTACTGAGGGGGTGAGTGAGGACCCCGGGAATCCAAAACTCTGGGCTTCCACCCTGGAATGTGGCTGCTGTGTTCTCCCACGTTATTTCAGGGCCAGGGTTTATGAGCAGAAAATGAATCCTACTGGGCCTTGGAGCAGGAGGAACATTTAAAGGGCCAAAGAGAGTGAGCTAGACAAGAAATGTTATAACACTGTGTTCTCAAATTTGAGATATATATGGACCCTATAAAAATATTTTGACCCTCTAGGGTTGATGTAAACTATTTTTTATTGTAAAGCTATTTAAATATAAGCATAAAACTGAGTATAAATTTTTTAGGATTACAGCATAGCAGATTTATAAATGATATATGAACTAAACTAGGAAACCAATAACATTCACATCTAATGTAATGTTTTTGGATGGGTGATGTTTTCCTGAAACTAAATTACTTATAATGGGCTTAAGAAGGGATTTATGGTTTCTTCCTGTCAACCTGTCTTAGGACTTTCCCCAGGATGGGCCATCATATGAGTGGAGGTCATTGTGAACCATCTGCTACATGATGGTTAAAATCATGAATGTTAAAACCTGAGGTTGTTGCTCAGGACTTAGTGGCCTTGAGCAGGTGAGTTAACTTTTGTGTTCCTTTCTGTCCTCATCTGTTGAGGTTAAAACAGTAGTGCTTACCTCTGAGGGTTTTAGTAAGAATGAAAGGATGTGAAATAATTTGTATGTACATAAATGATGTAGATAAAGCACTTAGAAGAATGAGTGGTAGAGTATTAAGCAAGATCACTATTAGTGTCAATTATGATTTTTTTTTTTTTTTTTTTTTTTTTTTTTTTTTTTTGCGGTACGCAGGCCTCTCACTGCTGTGGCCTCTCCCGTTGCAGAGCACAGGCTCTGGAGATGCAGGCTCAGCGGCCATGGCCTGGCCGCTCCGCGGCATGTGGGATCTTCCTGGACTGGGGCACAAACCCATGTCCCCTGCATTGGTAGGCGGACTCTCAACCACTGCACCACCAGGGAAGCCCTCAATTATGATTTTTAAATATTCCATTTTAATTATGATCTCATTTTATTTTATTTTATTTTTTCAAAATCAAAATTTTATTTTGGAGTAACTCTAGAAAAGTTGGAAAGACAATACAGAAAGTTTCCATATACCCATTACCTAGTTTCCCTTAATGTTAACTTCTGACATTGCCATGGTGTATTTGTTAAAACTAAGAAACCAACATTGGTACTTTACTAATAACTACACTCCAAACTTTGTCCATATCACACCTGTTTTTACACTAATGTCCCTTTTGTTTCCAAGATTCCACATTCCATTCAGTCTCCTCTTATCTGTGACAGTTTCTCAGTGTGGATGAAGTATTTTAAAGAATACTTAACTGTATGATCTCATTTTAAATCAATGATGCATTATCTCAATAAGCCAATTAACTAAAAACTGGCCCCCAAATATAATGATGAAAATACCATTTAATAAAAAAACTTATCATTGCACGTTTGCCACTGTGCTCATTGCCCTTGAATTGTCCCAAATGGTGGACCCGACTCAGTTCTCTCCCCACGTTTCTTGCTGCCAGGGCTTTGATCTTCACCTTGTGCAGACATACCCACAAGAACAGACGCACAGCCTAAGAGCAAGTGATCATACGTCATCATCGTCTAGATAATGATAATAGTACTTTTAAAAAGATGATAAATACGTCAAGAACAGGGACTTGCCTGGTGGCACAGTGGTTAGGAATCTGCCTGTTAATGCAGGGGACACAGGTTCAGTCCCTGGTCCAGGAAGATTTCACATGCCACAGAGCAACTAAGCCCATGTACCACAACTACTGAGCCTGTGCTCTAGAGCCCACAAGCCACAACTACTGAGCCCACATGCCACAACTACTGAAGCCCATGTACCTAGAGCTTGTGCTCCACAACAAGAGAAGCCACCACAATGAGAAGCCCGTGCACCACAACAAAGAGTAGCCCCTGCTTGCTGCAACTAGAGAGAGCCCGAGTGCAGCAGTGAAGAACCAACATAGCCAAAAATAAATAAATAAATAAATTAATTAATTTAAAAATATATCAAGAACATAAAATTCTATAGAACTTAGGCCCTGTTTGAAATATATTCTTATAGGAATTCAGGAAAAAAGCAGATAGTGTTGTTTGGAGTAAATAATCAAGGTCTTTGAAATATTGTCTAAGAACCTCCAAAATGCTGAGGATCAAGCTGAGCCCTTTATAAGTGGTATTTTTAAAATCCTCAGAGACGTGGAGACATCTTTACAGTGGGAAACTGAGGCTGAGAGATTCATTTGTCAAGCGTCATTGAAGTAAATGAAAGAGCCGAGATTATCCAGGTCACTGGCCTGCAAAGCCACTGCTCTTACCCATTATTTCAATGCCTCCCCTGGGAAGGACATGGAAGAATAACACCTAAATGGAAATTGAGATGATCTTGGCTTCAATGACCAAAGCACACCTGTTGCCTCTGCCCTTCTTGGCCTTTGCCTGCCAGCAGGGGAGTCATTATGTTACCCCACAGCACTGAGCAGAAGATAGCAAACTCCCCAGTTATTTTTTTAAACATTTTCATCCAATTCTTCCTCCTCCCAGCCCCCGCTGCTGGTAACCACAGATCAGACCTCTTTTTCTACGAGTTTGTTTGTCTTTTTTTTTTGAAGCATAGTTGACCTACCACACTATGTTAGTTCCTGTTACATGGTGATTGGATATTTCTATATATTACAAAATTATCACTGTGACAAGTCTAGTTACCATCTATCACCACCAAGTTCCCAAATTTGAATTAAAATAAACGGAGAGGGAGAAGATGATGATCTTAACACAGTTAAGAACACATCTGATATTAATTCAGACTTAAAGAGGGTCACAGTCAGTATTCCAGAAATACATGTTGAAAAGTGATCCTGAACATTCAATTACATGAAGCTTGGGTCTTAGTATAACTTCTTGGAATTCCTAAAAGAACAGGATAACGATTTTTTTGTGACTATTGACTGGGAACTTTATGAAATAACAGACATCATATTACTGCTAATAAGGCCACATTTAAAACAATCTGAGGCTACTATGGCATCGAAAGCCATGGTTCAGAATTTTCCACAGGCTGACTTTGACCTTGTTGCTATAACTGAGATATTGGATTTTTTACTCTTTTCCCTAAAACTTTTCCAACCAATCATCTCAATTGACCTCTGCTGTCTACCTCAAGGCAGGAACTCATCAACATTAAGAAAGAAATGTGAGGTTTGTTATGGATTTCCTCTTAAAATCCTCCTGTACAGAAAACTATTTTGACTTTATTTTTTTCCCCCTGAAATCTCTTTGTTACTTTTCCTTTCTTATCAGGAACTTAGCTCGTCACTCTCAGGCTCTGTGACTGGCTGAAAATGTACTGTTACCTTTACTGAGGTGGTCATAACTCAGATGGGAGACTGGCAATTTTTCCCCATTCTGCTATCTTTAACTTGGATAATCACAACAGGACCACTGAAGGAGGTGGTTTTAGTTTATTTTATCTGAAAAAAATCGCAGTTTCCACAAATAAAATACACATTGTATAAGTGATGGCTGAATATGTCTTCAGCTTACACAAGAATGATTTTATCTGCAGCAGGAGAAAAGTTTGACGTGGGGTATTTTCACTGCAGTGGTTGTAAGACAATATTGCCTTTAGATTTTATTCCTCAAGATGAAAAAAAAAAAAAACATAGAAAGGGGAAAATTAAGAAAACTGTCAAAGAAGGACCCCAAACCCCGGCCTCAAAATCCATGCTTTTCTGGGAGAGTTCTTTAATGTCATCAAGGAACTGATAATTTGTAGGTTCTATAAGTTGTTCTAGAGCAAATCTTCTCTCGTCTTTCCTGATGTTCGTTCAACCCTGTTTCCAAAGGAGAGAGCACAACCCAACTCACTGTGAAATATGGAAGCAAACATCCTTCATTCAGTGTCAGCAGACAAAATGTACTTAAAAGAATAATGTCGGGACTTCCCTGGGGGGCACAGTTGTTAAGAATCCACCTGCCAATGCAGGGGACACAGGTTCAATCCCTGGTCCGGGAGGATCCCACATGCCACAGGGCAATTAAGCCCATGAGCCACAACTACTGAGCCTGCGTTCTAGAGCCCAAGAGCCACAACTACTGAGCCTGCATGCCACAACTACTGAAGCCCCTGCACCTAGAGCCCATGCTCCACAACCAGAGAGGCCACCACAATGAGAAGCCCGTGCATCTCAAAGAAGAGCCCCTGCTCGCCACAACTAGAGAAAGACTGTGAGCAGTAACAAAGACCCGGTGCAGCTAAAAATTAATTAATTAATTAATTAATTTAAAAAGAAGAAACAACTCATCTTTAAAAATAAATAAATAAATAAAAATTAAAAAGCAATGCCAAAGATCAGGTTCCAGGATTGTAAGTATGGTTTAGTGTGAGCAGATCTATTAATAAAGTGTATCCTTTTAATAGATTAAATGAGAAAAATTGTATGATTGTCTTCATAGGTCAAAAAATAACCTTTATACCAGGCCCAAAATTGTTAATAAAATAGATGGCAAGATACTTTATTGTAAGATATGAGATATAAAACACAACCCACACATTTTATACACACACGCTAATCACACATATGTGTACATATCACACAATCAGTTCCACATATGTGCATATCATATTATACACATGTCATGCATATGTATGGGCACATCAATTATATGCATGTCCACATCACACACACATGTCAATCACATGTATATGTACATTGAATTCTTCACACACATCACTCACGGGTATGTATACGTCCTATTCCATACCTGTAAGCCACATAAGCCCTATTGCTGCATCAGAACAATAGCCAGTATCATATTTGATGGTGGAACATTAGAATAGACTACCTTTATCACCACCATTTAACATTGTTCAGGAAGTACTACTTAATGAAATCAGAGAGAAATTTAAACCAGAGTTCTATACCCTGGTAAGACAAAAGCAGTTATTACTTTCAGATGATATGATTATCTACCTGGAAAACCCAACAAAATCCAGTGGAAAAAGTCTTAGAAACAGCAAGATAACAGAATAAACTGTTTGGTTACAAAATGAGCATACAAAAAGCAATAGCATTTTTAACATAAATTAGTATAAAATATTGAAGACACAGAACAATATAAGAAAATGACATAAGCACCAGTGTACCCACCATCTGGCTTAAGAAATAAAAAGCAGCTGATGCAATTGAAGTCCTTGGTATTCCCCTCCTGATCACATCCTTGACTCAGAGGTAATCTTCATCATGAATTTGATGTGTATCATTTTCATGCAGTTTTTAATACAAGCATACATTTTTATAGCACTTCGCAGATACTGAATTTTTTACAAAAGGTTTGTGGCAACCCTGTGTTGTCATACGATGGTTAGCACTTTTTAGCAATAAAGTATTTTTAAGTTAAAATGTATATTTTGTTTTTTAGACATAATGCTATTGCACACTTAATAGACTACAGTATAGTATAAACATACCTTTTATATGCACTGGGAAACCATAAAATTTGTGTGAACCCACAATATCTCTGAGGTATGCCTGTGCTTTTATTAAATATATATGTACTTTTAAATTTCATTACTGTTGGTTTGATGACCATCAAAATGCATCCTAATGGAAGGGTTCTTTATCAGCTTGCCTGTTTGGGTCAGCATCATATTTGTGGGGCTCCCCTGAGTGGACGCATGGGACTCTAGTACATGCAACTCATTGCTGTGTATTAATCCAGTGCATGTATATAGCTCTACTTATCCCATCATTTGCTGTCATGAACTTTCATGTACATGTTCCTTTTCACAAATGTGAGTGTTCCTCTAGACCCCAGGGGTCTAGAGCATGCACCAGGAACTGGGGTGAATCCATATCTTCATCTTTTCTAGACAGAACCCAATTGCACTCAATTCTTGTTTGAACCAGAAGCGTATGCAAGTTCTCATTGTTTAATATCCTCTCCCAAGCACTTGTTTTTATTATTATTTTCTTATTGGAGTATGGTTGCTTTACAATGTTGTATTAGCCTCCAGTGCACAGCAAAATGAATCAGCCATACACATACAGATATCCCCTCCCTTTTGGACTTCCCTCCCATTTAGGTTACCACAGTGTATTAGGTAGAGCTCCCTGTGCTATACAGTATGTGCCCATCAGTTGTCTACTTTATACATCATATCAATAATGTATATGTGTCAATCCCAGTCTCCCAATTCCTCCCTCCTCACACCTTTTCCCCTTGGTATCCATACATTTGTTCTATACTACATTTGTTCTCTATGTCTATGTCTCTATTTCTGCTTTGCAAATAAGATAATCTACACCATTTTTCTAGATTCCACATATATACAGTATTATATGATATTTGCTTTTCTCAAGCACTTGTTTTTATTAATCCAGTTTTTAACTATATCACCAATATAGAGAAAATATAATGAAAATAAAATATCCCAGTACAATAGCAGTGATGAAGTTGTTGGGAATAAAATTAACATGTCATGTGGGGCAGGAATTATGTGAAGAATACTAAAACACTTTTTTTAAAGAATACAAAGACGTGAGTAAATAAAGGGTGATAGATACATTTTCTTTAGCTGCAAAGACCTTATAGTGGAAAGATGAAATTTTTATCTAAATTATTCTATGAACTCAAAACCTAAAGCTCTTTCCCCCCAGGTATTTAAAAAGAATATATATAAGAAAGTGTCCATGATTTTTTAGAGAAAACAAATGTGAAAGGGAGTGAAACTAGTCCTACCAGCTTTTAAATTATATTATTGCACATTTAAAACAGTACAGTGTTAATGTAAGAAAAGAAGATTTGTGACTGAAATGGTGATTCTAGAAAAAGACTCAAGTGTATACGAAAAAAATGGCATCTCAATTATTGGAAAAAAAAGATCTATTTTATAAAAGTTAATTGGCATTTTTGGCTAACAATTTAGAAATAAACCAATTTGGATCACTTTGGCCATTATGCCTGTGATCCTGGGCTCAGAAACAGCCAAGAAGGTTTGACTGTATTGAAGTGAAAATCTTTAGTTAAATGATAAAACCTATGTATACAAAGAAAAAAATGGAAAAATATTAACAGGGGACTAATCATCAAAGCACATAGAGTTTCTATGGATATAAGAAAAAGATATATATCAATAGAAAAACAATCCAAATTCACAAACAAGTAATTTATAAAAGAGGAACTGTAACAATGTCAGTAATAAAAAATGCATATTAAAGCAATAATGAGATACCAAAAGATGGCTAAGTTGTGAGAAATAACAATTATAAACTCACAACACACTTTTGGAAGGAAGTTCATATATGTTTGAAAAGCCAAATTATGCACACTCTTTGACACAGAAATTCCATTTCTAGAAACTCATCACCAGGGAAATTGAGACAGGAGTAAATGTGTGGGCAGCAGAGCATGGAATGTGAGCATGCACACCAGGAGTCAGACAGACCAGAGTTTCAATCCCAGGAAGATGACTTTTAAACCTTGGCCTCTTCATGAGTACAACAGATAATAATTTATCACTCCCTAGAGTTGTTATGAGAATTAAATGAAACAATGCATGTTGGACATTTAACAAAATAACTGACATATTATAAGTGCTCTATAAATTTTCACTATTGTCATTATCATTACTATTAAGATCTATCCATACTGTGCAGCCCTTCAGTCTTTGAAATGATGATGCAAAGTAGTGTTTATTGACATAGGAAGATGTCTAAGATATAGTATTAAGTAAAAATGCAAATTATAAACAAAAATTGTAATATGAAATACTTTAAAAAATATACAGAATCTTGCTGCATCAGTGTAAGGGATGCTGGAGATTAGCCATTTAATATGAATTTACCTAAATGGGCACAAAAATTTTGGAGTAAAAAATGAGCACAAAGAAAGGTATTTTATGACTTTATCTTAAAGATTGAACCTAAAACTTTTGAGAAATTTTATATTTTATTCTTAACAAAATTTAAAATATAATGGTAACTAAGTACTAATTTTAAAAATAATGAATTCTGAACTGTGTTGACTTAATTTTTCCTACAAAGTGTGCATGGACAACAACTATCAATATTAGGCACTTAATATATGCAGGCACTTTGTAGGTACAGAGGATACAGCAAACAGTGAATAAAAGAGAGGCTTGAGGAGACTTTCAAGATGGTGGAGGAGTAAGATGTGATCACCTTCCTCCCTACAAATACATCAAAAACACATCTACATGTGGAACAACTCCTACAGAACACCTACTGAACACTGGCAGAAGACCTCAGACTTCCCAAAAAGCAAGAAACTCCCCAGGTACCTGGGTAAGGCAAAAGAAAAAAGAAAAAACAGAGACAAAAGAATAAGGATGGGACCTGCACCAGTGGGAGGGAGCCGTGAAGGAGGAAAGGTTTCCACACACTAGGAGCCCCTTTGCAGGTGGAGACTGCGGGTGGCAGAGGGGGAAACTTCGGAGCCGCGGAGGAGAGCGCAGCAACAGGGGTGTGGAGGGCAAAGCACAGAGATTTCCACACAGTGGATCAGTGCCGACCAGCACTCACCAGCCTGAGAGGCTTGTCTGGTCACCCGCTGCGGTGGGTGGGAGCTGGGAGCTGAGGCTCGGGCTTCGGAGATCAGATCCCAGGGAGAGGACTGGGGTTGGCTGTGTGAACACAGCCTGAAGGGGGCTAGTGCACCACAGCTAGCCAGGAGGGAGTCTAGGAAAAAGCCTGAACTTGCCGGAGAGGCAGGAGACGATCATTTTGGGGTGTTCAAGGAGAGGGGATTCCTGCTCCATGAGCCCACAGACGGCAGAGCACCAACTAAGCGAGCTCCAGAGATGGGCGCTATAGTCGTGGCAATCAGCTAGGACTCCAGAGACGAGTATGGACCACTAACGCTGCCACCACTGTACCAAGAAGCCTGTGTGCAAACGCAGGTCACTACCCACACCCCATACCCCGGGAGCCTGGGCAGCCTGCCACTGCCAGGGTCCTGTGATCCAGGAACAACTTCCCAGGAGAACACACAGTGTGCCTCAGGCTGTTGCAACATCATGCTGGCCTCTGCTGCTGCAGGCTCACCCTGCATTCCAGTTATGACTACCGTACCTTTCTCTCTCCCTGGCCTGAGTGAGCAAGAGAGCCCTAATCAACAGGTGCTTTAACCTCCTTCTGTCTGGGTGGGGAACAGATGCCTCAGGGTGGACTACATTCAGAGGCAGGGCCAAAACCAAAGCTGAACCCCAGGAGCTGTGCAAACAAAGAAGAGAAAAGTATATTTCTCTGTGCAGCCTCAGGAGCAGCAGATTAAATCCTCACAATCAACTTGATAAACGCTGCTTCTGTGGAATACCTGAATAGACAGTGAATGTTAGCAAAATTGAGGCAGTGCCCTTTGGGAGCAACTGTAGACATGGGGTTTGCCTTCTGCATCTGATTTGTTTTTGGTTTTATGTTTAGCTTTGTTTAGTTTTTAGTGCTTGTTATCACTGGTGGATTTGTTTACTGGTTGGTTGCCCTCTTCCTTTTTTTTTTTTTTTTCTCTTTTTGTGAGTGTGTGTGTGTGTATGTTTCTCTGTGTGATATTGTCTGTTTAGGCTTGCTTTTACCATTTGTCCTAGAGTTCTCTCTGTTTATTTTTGTTTTGTTTTGTTTGTTTTTTTTCTTTTTATCACTGTGTGTGTGTATGTTTCTTAGTGTGACTTTGTTTTGTTTTGCTTTTATCATTTGTTTTGGGATTCTCTCTGTTCATTTTGTTTGTTTGTTTTTTCTCTTCCTTTTCTTCTGAGCCATGCTATTGGCAGGGTCTTGGTGCCCCAGCCAGCCGTTGGGCCTAAGCCTCCAAGGTGGGAGAGCTGAGTCCAAGAGACTAGACCACCACAGACCTCTCGGTCCCATGTAAGAGTAATTGGTGAGAGCTCTCCCAGAGATCTCCATCTCAACACTAAGACTCAGCTGCACCCAATGGCAAGCAAGCTACAATGTTGAATGCCCCATGCCAAACAACTAGCAAGACAGGAACACAACCCCACCCATTAGCAGAGAAACTACATAAAGTCATACTAAGTTTACAGACACTCCAAAACACACCACCGATGCAGACCTGCCCACCAGAAGGACAAGATCCAGCCCCACTCATCAGAACACAGGGACCAATCCCCCCAACAAGGAAGCCAACAGAAGCCACTGAACCACCTCACCCACTGGGGGCAGACACCAAAAATAACACGAACTATGAACCTTCAGTCTGCAAAAAGAAGACCCCAAACACAAAAAGAAGACCCCAAACACAAAGAAGACCCCAAACACAAAAAGAAGACCCCAAACAAAATGAGAAGACAGAGAAGTAATCAGCAGATGAAGGAGCAAGGTAAAAACCCACCAGAACAAACAAATGAAGAGGAAATAGGCAGTCTACCTGAAAAAGAATTCAGAGTAATGATAGTAAAGATGATCCACAATCTCAGAAATAGAATGGAGAAAATACAGGAAACGTTTAACAAGGACCTAGAAGAACTAAAGAGCAAACAAACAAAGATGAACAAAACATAAATGAAATTTAAAATTCTCTACAAGGAATCAATAGCAGAATAACTGAGGCAGAAGAATGGATAAGTGACCTGGAAGATAAAATAGTGGAAATAGCTGCCACAGAGCAGAGTAAGGGGAAAAAAATGAAAAGAATTGAGGACAGTCTCAGAGACCTCTGGGACAACATTAAATGTGCCAACATTCGAATTATAAGAGACCCAGAAGAAGAGGAGAAAAAGAAAGGGTTTGAGAAAATATTTGAAGAGATTGTAGTCAAAAACTTCCCTAACATGGGAAAGGAAATAGTCAATCAAGTCCAGGAGGCACAGAGAGTCCCATACAGAATAAATCCAAGAGAAACACATGAAGACACATATTAATTAAACTATCAAAAATTAAATGCAAAGAAAAAATATTAAAAGCAGCAAGGGAAAAGCAACAAATAACATACAAGGTAATCCCCATAAGGTTAACAGCTGATAATTCAACAGAAACTCTGCAAACCAGAAGGGAGTGGCAGGACATATTTAAATTGATGAAAGGGAAAAACTTACAACCAAAATTACTCTACCCAGCAAGGATCTCCTTCAGATTCGATGGATAAATTAAAATCTTTACAGACAAGCAAAAGTTAAGAAAATTCAGCACCACCAAACCAGCTTTAAAACAAATGCTAAAGGAACTTCTCTAGGCAGGAAACATGAGAAGGAAAAGACCTACAAAAACAAACCCAAAACAATTAAGAAAATAGTAATAGAAACATACATATCGATAATTACCTTAAATGTAAATGGATTAAATGCTCCCACCCAAAAGACACAGACTGGCTGAATGGATACCAAAACAAGACCCATATATATGTTGTCTACAAGAGACCCACTTCAGACCTAGGGACACATACAGACTGAAAGTGGGGGGATGGAAAAAGATATCCCATGCAAATGGAAATCAAAAGAAAGCTGAAGTAGCCTTACTCATATCAGACAAAATAGACTTTAAAGTAAACACTATTACAAGAGACAAAGAAGGACACTACATAATGATCAAGGGATCAATCGAAGAAGAAGATATAAAAATTGTAAATATTTATGCACCCAATATAGGGGCACCTCAATACATATGGCAAAAGCTAACAGCCATAAAGGGGGAAACTGACAGTAACACAATCACAGTAGGGGATTTTAACATCCCACTTTCACCAATGGATAGATCATCCAAAATGAAAATAAATAAAGAAACATAAACTTTAAATGATACATTAAACAAGATGGACTTAATTGATATTTATAGGACATTCCATCCAATAACAACAAAATACACTTTCTTCTCAATTGCTCATGGAACATTCTCCAGGATAGATCATATCTTGGGTCACAAATCAAGCCTTGGTAAATTTAAAAAAATTGAAATCGTATCAAGTATCTTTTCTGACCACAACACTATGAGACTAGATATCAATTACAGGAAAATACCTGTAAAAAATACAAACACATGGAGGCTAAACAATACCCTACTTAATAACCAAGAGATCACTGTCAAAATCAAAGAGGAAATCAAAAAATACCTAGAAACAAATGACAATGAGAACACAATGGCCCCAAACCTATGGGATGCAGCAAAAGCAGTTCTAAGAGGGAAGTTTATAGCAATACAATCCTACCTTAAGGAACAAGAAAAATCTCAAATAAATGACCTAACCTTACACCTAAAGCAATTAGAGAAAGAAGAACAAAAAGAGTCCCAAATTTAGCAGAAGGAAAGAAATCATAAAGATCAGATCAGAAATAAATGAAAAAGAAATGAAGGAAATGATAGCAAAGATCAATAAAACTAAAAGCTGTTTCTTTGAGAAGGTAAAAAAAAAATTGATAAAGCATTAGCCAGACACATCAAGAAAAAAAGGGAGAAGACTGATCAACAGAATTAGAAATGAAAAAGGAGAAGTAAAAACTGACACTGCAGAAATAAAAACAATCATGAGAGACTACTACAAGCAACTCTATGCCAATAAAATGGACAACCTGGAAAAAAACGGACAAATTCTTAGAAAAGTACAACCTTCCAAGAACCAGGAAGTAATAGAAAATATGAACAGACAATTCACAAGCACTGAAATTGAAACTGTGATTGAAAATCTTCTAACAAACAAAAGCCCAGGGCCAGATAGCTTCACAGGAGAATTCTATCAAGCATTTAGAGAAGAGTTAACACCTATCCTTCTCAAACCTTCCAAAATACAGCAGAGAGTGGAACACTTCCAAACTCATTCTACGAGGACACCATCACCCTGATACCAAAACCAGACAAAGATGTCACCAAAAAAGAAAACTATATGCCAATATCACTGATGAACATAGATGCAAAAATCCACAACAAAATACTAGTAAACAGAATCCAGCAGCACATTAAAAGTGAGATCAAGTGGGGTTTATCCCAGCAATGCAAGGATTCTTCAGTATATGCAAATCAATCAATGTGATACACCCATATCAACAAATTGAAGGATAAAGACCATACAATAACCTCAGTAGATGCAGAAAAAGCTTTCAACAAAATTCAGCACCCATTTATGATAAAAACTTTCCAGAAAGGAGGCATAGAGGGAACTTACCTCAACATAATAAAGGCCATATATGACAAACCCACATTCTTAATGGTGAAAAACTGAAACCATTTCCTCTGAGATCAGGAACAAGACAAAGTTGCCCAGTCTCACCACTATTATTCCAGATAGTTTTGGAAGTTTTAGCCATGGCAATCAGAGAAGAAAAAGAAATAAAAGGAATACAAATGGAAAAGAAGAAGCAAAACTGTCACTCTTTGCAGGTGACATGATACTATACATAGAGAATCCTAAAGATGCTACCAGAAAACTACTAGAGCTAATCAATGAATTTGGTAAAGTAGCAGGATACAAAATTAATGCACAGAAATCTCTTACATTCCTATACACTAACGATGAAAAATCTGAAAGAGAAATTTAGGAAATGCTCCCATTTACCATTGCAACAAAAATAATAAAATACCTAGGAATAAACCTATCTAAGGAGACAAAAGACCTGTATGCAGAAAACTATAATACATTGATGAAAGAAATTAAAAACCATAGAAACAGATGGAGAGATATACCATGTCCTTGGATTGGAAGAATCAACACTGTGAAAATGACTATACTACCCAAAGCAATCTACAGATTCAATGCAATCCTTATCAAACTACCAATGGCATTTTTCATAGAACTAGAACAAAAAATTTCACAATTTGTATGGAAACACAAAACACCCCAAATAGCCAAAGCAATCTTGAGAAAGAAAAATGGAGCTGGAGGAATCAGTCTCCCTGACTTCAGACTATACTACAAAGCTACAGTAATCAAGACAGTATGGTATTGGCACAAAACAGATATGTAGATCAATGGAACAGGATAGAAAGCCCAGAGATAAACCGAGGCACATATGGTCACCTTATCTTTGCTAAAGGAGGCAAGAATATACAATGGAGAAAAGACTGTCTCTTCAATAAGTGGTGCTGGGAAAACTGGACAGCTACATGTAAAAGAATGAAATTGGAACACTCCCTAACACCATATACAAGAATAAACTCAAAATGGATTAAAGACCTAAATGTAAGGCTAGAGACTATAAGATATAAAACTCTTAGAGGAAAACATAGGCAGAACACTCTATGACATAAATCACAGCAAGATCCTTTTTGACCTACCTCATAGATAAATGGAAATAAAAAGAAAATAAACAAATAGGACCTAATGAAACTTAAAAGCTTTTGCACAGCAAAGGAAAACAGAAACAAGACGAAAAGACAACCCTCAGAATGGGAGAAAATATTTGCAAATGAGGCAAGTGACAAAGGATTAATTTCCAAAATATACAAGCAGCTCATGAAGCTCAATATCAAAAGAACAAACAACCCAATCCAAAAATGGGCAGAAGACCTAAATAGACATTTCTCCAAAGAAGATATACAGATTGCCAGCAAACACATGAAAGGATGCTTAACATCACTAATCATTAGAGAAATGCAAGTCAAAACTACAGTGAGGTATCTCCTCACACCAGTCAGAATGGCCATCATCAAAAAGTCTACAACAAATAAATGCTGGAGACGGTGTGCAGAAAATGGAACCCTCTTGTACTGTTGGTGGGAATGTAAGTTGATGCAGCCACTATGGAGAACAGTATGGAGGTTCCTTAAAAAACTAAAAATAGAACTACCATATGACTCAGCAATACCCCTACTGGGCATATACCCTGAGAAAACCATAATTCAAAAGGAGACATGTATCAGAATATTCATTGCAGCACTATTTAAAATAACCAGGACATGGAAGCAACCTAAGTGTCCATCAACAGACAAATGGAAAAAGAAAATGTGCCATATATATACAATGGAATATTACTCAGTGATAAAAAGAAATGAAATTGAGTTTTTTGCAGTGAGATGGATGGACCTTGAGTCTGTCATACAGAGTGAAGTAAGTCAGAAAGAGAAAAACAAATACTGTATGCTAACACACATATATGGAATCTAAAATACAATGGTTCTGAAGAATCTAGTGGCAGGGCAGGAATTAAGATGCAGACGTAGGGAATGGACTTGAGGACACGGGGAGGGGAATTGTAAGCCGGGGCAAAGTGAGAGGGTAGCACTGACACGTATACACTACCAAATGTAAAGTATAAAACTAGAGGGTTGCAGCTGCGTAACACAGGGAGATCAGCTCGGTGCTTTGTGACCACCTAGAGGGGTGGGATAGGGAGTGTGGGAGGGAGATGCAAGAGGGATGGGATATATGTATACATATAGCTGATTCACTTTGTTATGTAGTAGAAACTAACACAACATTGTAAAGCAATTATACTCCAATAAAGATGTTAAGAAAATAAAAATAAATAAATAAAAATAAAATTAAAGGGAAAAAAAGAAAGGCTTACCTGGAGTTCACTTTCTGGAGGGGAAGACAGATGGGAGCAAATCAGCAAACAAGCAGGTAAGTGCTAGGGGTAGAAGACGTCCTGATGAGGGAACTAGAAGGTCACTGGATAGAGGAAAGGGAAGCACTGTCTTATAACGGGAAGTCAAGAGATGACTTGCAGACAATGGAGAGGTTGCCTGAGGAAAGTGAGCTCCAGGCAGGAGGACGGGCTGGTGCAAGGGCCAGGGGCCAGGACTGAGTCAGACGTGTTTGAGGAGCAGCAGTGGTGCCCATGTGCTTGGACCAGGCTGAGGAATGCACACTGTGCCTTCATGGGAAGAAGGGGCAGAGACCCAAGAGAGAATGGTCACCTGGATGCAGAGTGGAAGAGGCGTCTCGGGGAGGAGGGAGAGATGACTCCATGCTGCGAGAGAAATACATTAAGGACTGAGAAAGACCATTGGGTTGGAGCCCGGAAGTCAGTGGACAAGAGCAGCTTCCCTGGAGTCATGGTGAAGAAAGCCTTGTTGCCACGAGAGAGGAAGTGGAGATAAGAGTGGACAATTCTTTAGTGAGTTTTCCTATAAAGAGGAGCAGAGGGGCTTCCCTGGTGGCGCAGTGGTTGAAACTCCACCTGCCAATGCAGGGGACATGGGTTCGAGCCCTTGTCTGGGAGGATCCCCCATGCCGTGGAGCAACTAGGCCCATGAGCCACAACTCCTGAGCCTGCGCATCTGGAGCCTGTGCTCTGCAACAAGAGAGGCCGCGATAGTGAGAGGCCCGCGCACCGCGATGAAGAGTGGCCCCCGCTTGCCACCACTAGAGAAAGCCCTCGCACAGAAACAAAGACGCAACACTGCAAAAATAAATAAATTAATTAATAAACTCCTACCCCCAACATCTGAAAAAAAGAGAAGCCGAGAAATGAGACAGAACCTAGAGATAAGAATGAGTCAAACGGACTTCCCTGGTGGCACAGTGGTTGAAACTCCACCTGCCAATGCAGGGGACACGGGTTCGAGCCCTGGTCCGGGAAGATCCCACATGCCGTGGAGCAACGAAGCCCGTGTGCCACAACTACCCGAGCCTGTGCTCTATAGCACATGAGCCACAACTTCTGAGCCTGTGTGCCACAACTACTGAAGCCCATGCTCCTAGAGCCTGTGCTCGCAACAAGAGAAGCCCCTGCTCACCGCAACTAGAGAAAGCCCGCGTGCAGCCACAAAGACCCAATGCAGCCAAAAATAAATAAATTAATTTAAAAAAGAAGAGTGAGTCAAGGAAAGGAAATTTGGGGGGGAGAAATGGGAGAAATAGGAATATGTTTACCTCATACTGATGGGAATGATCCAGTAGAGAGAGGAAAAGTGATGTCGTGGAGACAGAACACAGCTGGAGCGACATTCCAGAGCAGTGGGAGGGATTGGATCCAGGGCCCAGTGCTGGCTGGCCTTAGCTGAGACTGCGGACCCTTCACCTACTGCATTTTTTTCCTCAAGTCTGGCTGCACCTAAGAATCACCTGGGGGACTTTGAAAAAACATCAGTGCCAGCCACATCTCAGATCATTTAGAGCAGTGCATTGATTTAATGGAATTAGGCATCTTCTGCCATATGTCCAGTTCTGCCTTAGAATCAATATGTATTTTATTTGAACAACCCAGAGTCAGTGAGAGAGACTGCCCAACAAAGATTCCCAATTGATGGGCCATGTTATTGGGGAGGGGTCTCAGTGAGCATCAATTTCATTAGAGGTCATTTCGTTAGTTGATTTTTGTGGTTATTGTTAGTTATGGCATTTAATTTCTTTTAAAATATTTTGATTACAAGGAATCAGGTAATAAACTAGGAAATATGTATATATATTCCTAGCTTATTCTTATTAAAGTAAGAATAACAACATATTCTTTATATTAATTATATAATATACATATTATATAATGTATAATAAATAATGTTATTATACATTAACATTAGTTTTTGCTGGGTAGGGGAATTACTGGTCATATTTTCTTTCCACTTTTAAGAGCTTTTGCCATGAGCATATATAACTTTGAACACCAGAATAAAACCCAAATGAACCTATTATTATTAAAAATAAAGAAAGTACGGAAAAAGTATGGCAGTTCCTCAAAAAATTAAAAATAGAATTACCATATGATCACTCAGCAATTCCAGTTCTGTGTATATATTCAAAAGAATTGAAAGTAGGGGGGAGCGGAGGAAGATGGCAGAAGAGTAAGACACGGAGATCACCTTGCTCCCCACAGATACATCAGAAATTCATCTACACGTGGAACAACTCCTACAGAACACCTACAGAACGCTGACAGAAGACCTCAGACCTCCCAAAAGGCAAGAAACTCCTCACATACCTGGGTAGGACAAAAGAAAAAAGAATAAACAGAGACAAAAGGATAGGGACGGGACCTGCACCAGTGGGAGGGAGCCGTGAAGGAGGAAAGGTTTCCACACACTACAAGCCCCTTCGCGGGCGGAGACTGCAGGTGGCGGAGGGGGAAAGCTTCGGAGCCGCAGAGGAGAGCACAGCAACAGGGGTGCGGAGGGCAAGGCGGAGAGATTCCCGCACAGAGGATCGGTGCCCTCAGGCACAAACCAGCCCGAGAGACTTATCTGCTCGGCCGCCGGGGCGGGCGGGGCTGGGAGCTGAGGCTCGGGTATCGGGTTTCAATCGGAGCGCAGGGAGAGGACTGGGGCTGGCGGCAGGAAGAGAGCCTGAAGGGGTTAGTGCACCACGGCTAGCCCGGAGGGAGTCCGGGGAAAAAGTCTGGAGCTGCCGAAGAGGCAAGAGACTATTTCTTCCCTTTTGTTTCCTGGTGCGCGAGGAGAGGGCATTAAGAGCGCTGCTTAAAGGAGCTCCAGAGACGGGCGCGAGCCGCGGCTAAAGGCGCGGACCCCGGAGACGGGCGTGGGACGCTGGGGCTGCTGCTGCCGCCGCCACAAGGACTGTGTGTGAGCGCAGGTCACTGTCCACCCCGCCTTCCGGGGAGCCTGTGCAGCCCGCCAATGCCGGGGTCCCGGGACCCAGGGACGGCTTCCCTGGGAAAGCGCACGGAGCGCCTCGGTCTGGTGCAACGTCACGCCTGCTTCTGCTGCCGCAGGCCCGCCCCTCACTGCGTGCCCCTCCCTCCCCTCTGCCTGAGAGAGCCAGAGCCCCCGAATCAGCGGCTCCTTTAAACCCGTCCTGTCTGAGCGAAGAACGGACGCCCTCCGGCAACCTACGCGCAGAGGCGGAAACAGGTCCAAGGCTGAGACCCAGGAGCTGTGAGAGCAGAGAAGAGACAGGGAAATCTCTCTGTGCAGCCTCGGAGGCAGCGGATTAAAGCTCCACGGTCCACTTGATGTGCCCTGCGTCTCTGGAGTGCATGAATGGACAGCGAATCATCCCAAATTGAGGCGGTGGACTTTGAGGACAAGATTTAAGACTTTTTCCCCTTTTCCTCTTTTTACAATGAATTATCCCAAATTAAGGAGGTGGACTTTGAGAGCAAGATTTCAGACTTTTCCCCCTTTTCCTCTTTTTACAACGAATTATCCCAAATTGAGGAGGTGGACTTTGAGAGCAAGATTTTCGATTTTTCCCCCGCTCTCTTTTTGTGAATGTGTATGTGTATGCTTCTGTGTGAGATTTTCTCATATAGCTTTGCTTCCACCATATGTCCCAGGGTTCTGTCCGATTTTTTTTCAATAATTACTTTTTAATTTTAATAACGCTACTATATTTCATACTTTATTCTATTTTACTTTACCTGCTCTTTCTTTTTTTCCTACCTTCCCTTCCTCCCTCCCTCCCTCCCTCCTTTCTTTCTTTCTCTCTTTCTTTCCTTACTCCCTCCCTCCTCCCTTCTTCCTTTAACTCTTTCTTTTTCTTTCCTTCCTCCCTCCCTCCCTCCCTTCTTCCTTTCACTCTTTCTTTTTCTTTCCTTCCTCCCTGCCTCCTTTCTTTCTTTCTTTCTTTCTTTCATTCTTCCTTTCTTTCCTTCTTCCTTTCTTTCTCTCTCTCTTTCTTTCTTCTACTAATTCTTTCTTTCTACTTTTTCTCCCTTTTATTTGGAGCCGGGTAGATGAAAGGCTCTTGGTGCTGCAGCCAGGAGTCACTGCTGTGCCTCTGAAGTGGGAGAGCCGACTTCAGGACACGGGTCCACAAGAGACCTCCCAGCTCCACATAATATCAAGCAGCGAAAATCTCCCAGAGATCTCCATCTCAACACCAGCACACAGCTTCAGTCAACGACCAGCAAACTACAGTGCGGGTCACCCTATGCCAAGCAACTAGCAAGACAGGAACACAACCCCACCCATTAACAGAGAGGTGGCCTAAAAACATAATAAGACCACAGGCACCCCAAAACACACCACCAGACGTGGACCTGTCCACCAGAAAGACAAGATCGAGCCTCAACCACCAGAACACAGACACTAGTCCCCCCCACCAGGAAGCCTACACAACCTACTGAAACAACCTTAGCCACTGGGGACAGACACCAAAAACAACGGGAACTACGAATCTGCAGCCTGCAAAAAGGAGACCCCAAACACAGTAACATAAGCAAAATGAGAAGATACAAAAACACACAGCAGGTGAAGGAGCAAGATAAAAACCTACCAGACCTAACAAATGAAGAGGTAATAGACAGTCTACCTGAAAAAGAATTCAGAATAATGATAGTAAAGATGATCCAAGATTCTATTTCCAAGATCCAAAATCTTGGAAATAGAATAGACAAAATGCAAGAAACAGTTAACAAGGACCTAGAAGAACTAAAGATGAATCAAGCATTGATTAAAAACACAATAAATGAAATGGAAAATACTCTAGATGGGATCAATATCAGAATAACTGAGGCAGAAGAACGGATAAGTGAGGTGGAAGATAAAATAGTGGAAATAACAGCTGCAGAGCAAAATAAAGAAAAAAGAATGAAAAGAACAGAGGACAGTCTCAGAGACCTCTGGGACAACATTAAACACACCAACATTCGAATTATAGGGGTTCCAGAAGAAGAAGAGAAAAAGAAAGGGACTGAGAAACTATTTGAAGAGATTATAGTTGAAAACTTCCCTAATATGGGAAAGGAAATAGTTAATCAAGTCCAGGAGGCACAGAGAGTCCCATACAGAATAAATCCAAGGAGAAATACGCCAAGACACATATTAATCAAACTGTCAAAAATTAAACACAAAGAAATCATATTAAAAGCAGCAAGGGAAAAAAAACAAATAACACACAAGGGAATCCCCATCAGGTTAACAGCTGATCTCTCAGCAGAAACTCTACAAGCCAGAAGGGAGTGGCAGGACATAATTAAAGTGATGAAGGAGAGAAACCTGCAACCAAGATTACTCTACCCAGCAAGGATCTCATTCAGATTTGATGGAGAAATTAAAACCTTTACAGACAAGCAAAAGCTGAGAGAGTTCAGCACCACCAAACCAGCTTTACAACAAATGCTAAAGGAACTTCTCTAGGCAAGAAACACAACAGAAGGAATATACCTACAATAACGGACCCAAAACAATTAAGGAAATGGGAATAGGAACATACATATCAATAATTACCTTAAATGTAAATGGACTAAATGCTCCCACCAAAAGACACAGATTGGCTGAATGGATACAAAAACAAGACCCATATATATATGCTGTCTACAAGAGACCCACCTCAGACCTAGAGACACATACAGATTGAAAGTAAGGGGATGGAAAAAGATATTCCATGCAAATGGAAATCAAAAGAAAGCTGGAGTAGCAATTCTTATATCAGACAGAATACACTTAAAAATAAAGACTATTACAAGAGACAAAGAAGGACACTACATAATGATCAAGGGATCGATCCAAGAAGAAGATATAACAATTGTAAATTTTTATGCACCCAACATAGGAGCACCTCAGTACATAAGGCAAATACTAACAGCCATAAAAGGGGAAATTGACAGTAACACACTCATAGTAGGGGACTTTAACACCCCACTTTCACCAATGGACAGATCATCCAAAATGAAAATAAATAAGGAAACACAAGCTTTAAATGATACATTAAACAAGATGGACTTAATTGATATTTATAGGACATTCCATCCAAAAACAACAGAATACACATTTTTCTCAAGTGCTCATGGAACATTCTCCAGGATGATCATATCTTGGGTCACAAATCAAGCCTTGGTAAATTTAAGAAAATTGAAATTGTATCAAGTATCTTTTCCGACCACAATGCTATGAGACTAGATATCAATTACAGGAAAAGATCTGTAAAACATACAAACACATGGAGGCTACACTACTCAATAACGAAGTGATCACTGAAGAAATCAAAGAGGAAATTAAAAAATACCTAGAAACAAATGACAATGGAGACACGACGACCCAAAACCTATGGGACGCAGCAAAAGCAGTTCTAAGGGGGAAGTTAATAGCAATACAATCCCACCTTAAGAAACAGGAAACATCTCGAGTAAACAACCTGACCCTGCACCTAAAGCAATTAGAGAAAGAAGAACAAAAAACCCCCAAAGTTACCAGAAGGAAAGAAAACATAAAGATCAGATCAGAAATAAATGAAAAAGAAATGAAGGAAACGATAGCAAAGATCAAGAAAACTAAAAGCTGGTTCTTTGAGAAGATAAACAAAATTGACAAACCATTAGCCAGACACATCAAGAAAAAAAGGGAGAAGACTCAAATCAATAGAATTAGAAATGAAAAAGGAGAAGTAACAACTGACACTGCAGAAATACAAAAGATCATGAGAGATTACTACAAGCAACTCTATGCCAATAAAATGGACAACCTGGAAGAAATGGACAAATTCTTAGAAATGCACAACCTGCCAAGACTGAATCAGGAAGAAATAGAAAATATGAATAGACCAATCACAAGCACTGAAATTGAAACTGTGATTAAAAATCTTCCAACAAACAAAAGCCCAGGACCAGATGGCTTCACAGGCGAATTCTATCAAACATTTAGAGAAGAGCTAAAACCCATCCTTCTCAAACTCTTCCAAACAATTTCAGAGGAAGGAACACTCCCAAACTCATTCTATGAGGCCACCATCACCTTGATACCAAACCAGGCAAGGATGTCACAAAGAAAGAAAACTACAGGCCAATATCACTGATGACCATAGATGCAAAAATCCTCAACAAAATACTAGCAAACAGAATCCAACAGCACATTAAAAGGATCATACACCATGATCAAGTGGGGTTTATTCCAGGAATGCAAGGATTCTTCAATATACGCAAATCAACCAATGTGATACACCATATTAACAAATTGAAGGAGAAAAACCATATGATCATCTCAATAGATGCAGAGAAAGCTTTCGACAAAATTCAACACCCATTCATGATAAAAACCCTGCAGAAAGTAGGCATAGAGGGAACTTTCCTCAACATAATAAAGGCCATATATGACAAACCCACAGCCAACATCGTCCTCAATGGTGAAAAACTGAAACCATTTCCACTAAGATCAGGAACAAGACAAGGCTGCCCACTCTCACCACTCTTATTCAACTTTGTTTTGGAAGTTTTAGCCACAGCAATCAGAGAAGTAAAGGAAATAAAAGGAATCCAAATTGGAAAAGAAGAAGTAAAGCTGTCACTGTTTGCAGATGACATGATACTATACATAGAGAATCCTAAAGATGCTACCAGAAAACTACTAGAGCTAATCAATGAATTCGGTAAAGTAGCAGGATACAAAATTAATGCACAGAAATCTCTGGCATTCCTGTACACTAATGATGAAAAATCTGAAAATGAAATCAAGAAAACACTCCCATTTTCCATTGCAACAAAAAGAATAAAATATCTAGGAATAAACCTACCTAAGGAGACAAAAGACCTGTATGCAGAAAATTATAAGACACTGATGAAAGAAATTAAAGATGATACAAATAGATGGAGAGATATACCATGCTCCTGGATTGGAAGAATCAATATTGTGAAAATGACTCTACTACCCAAAGCAATCTACAGATTCAATGCAATCCCTATCAAACTACCACTGGCATTTTTCACAGAACTAGAACAAAAAATTTCAAAATTTGTTTGGAAAAACAAAAGACCCCGAATAGCCAAAGCAATCTTGAGAACAAAAAATGGAGCTGGAGGAATCGGGCTCCTTGACTTCAGACTATACTACAAAGCTACAGTAATCAAGACAGTGTGGTACTGGCACAAAAACAGAAAGATAGATCAATGGAACAGGATAGAAAGCCCAGAGATAAACCCACACACATATGGTCAAAGGAGGCAGGAATGTACAGTGGAGAAAGGACAGCCTCTTCAATAAGTGGTGCTGGGAAAACTGGACAGGGACATGTAAAAGTATGAGATTAGATCATTCCCTAACACCATACACAAAAATAAGCTCCAAATGGATTAAAGACCTAAATGTAAGGCCAGACACTATCAAACTCTTAGAGGAAAACATAGGCAGAACACTCTATGACATAAATCACAGCAAGATCCTTTTGGACCCACCTCCTAGAGAAATGGAAATAAAAACAAAGATAAACAAATGGGGCCTAATGAAACTTAAAAGCTTTTGCACAGCAAAGGAAACCATAAACAAGACCAAAAGACAACCCTCAGAATGGGAGAAAATATTTGCAAATGAAGCAACTGACAAAGGATTAATCTCCAAAATTTATAAGCAGCTCATGCAGCTCAATAGCAAAAAAACAAACAACCCAATCCAAAAATGGGCTGAAGACTTAAATAGGCATTTCTCCAAAAGAAGATATACAGACTGCCAACAAACACATGAAAGAATGCTCAACATCATTAATCATTAGAGAAATGCAAATCAAAACTACAATGAGATATCATCTCACACCTGTCAGAATGGCCATCATCAAGAAATCTAGAAACAATAAATGCTGGAGAGGGTGTGGAGAAAAGGGAACACTCTTGCACTGCTGGTGGGAATGTGAATTGGTACAGCCACTATGGAGAACAGTATGGAGGTTCCTTAAAAAACTAAAAATAGAACTACCATATGACCCAGCAATCCCACTACTAGGCATATACCCTGAGAAAACCATAATTCAAAAAGAGACATGTACCAAAATGTTCATTGCAGCTCTATTCACG
The DNA here is from genome assembly GCF_964341445.2 of Mesoplodon mirus. Lineage (NCBI taxonomy): Eukaryota > Metazoa > Chordata > Mammalia > Artiodactyla > Ziphiidae > Mesoplodon > Mesoplodon mirus. The sequence goes on along the minus strand of NC_138980.1, from coordinate 175,456,982 downwards.
ATAGCCCGGAGCTGGAAGCAACCTAAGTGTCCATCATCAGATGAATGGATAAAGAAGATGTGGCACATCTATACAATGGAATATTACTCAGCCATAAAAAGAAACGAAACTGAGCTATTTGTAATGAGGTGGATAGACCTAGAGTCTGTCATACAGAGTGAAGTAAGTCAGAAAGAGAAAGACAAATACCGTATGCTAACACATATATATGGAATTTTTTTTTAAAAAGTCATGGAGAACCTAGGGGTAAAACGGGAATAAAGACGCAGACCTACTTGAGAATGGACTTGAGGATATGGGGAGGGGGAACGGTAAGCTGTGACAAAGCGAAAGAGAGGCATGGACATATATACACTACCAAACGTAAGGTAGATAGATAGTGGGAAACAGCCGCAGAGGACAGGGAGATCAGCTCGGTGCTTTGTGACCGCCTGGAGGGGTCGGAGGGGGAGGGTGGGAGGGAGGGAGATGCATGAGGGAAGGGATGTGGGAATAGATGTATATGTATGACTGATTCACTTTGTTATAAAGCAGAAGCTAATAAAAAAAGTTAAAAAAAAGAAATCTAGAAACAATAAATGCTGGAGAGGGTGTGGAGAAAAGGGAACAATCTTGCACTGCTGGTGGGAATGTGAATTGGTACAGCCACTATGGAGAACAGTATGGAGGTTCCTTAAAAAACTAAAAATAGAACTACCATATGACCCAGCGATCCCACTACTAGGCATATACCCTGAGAAAACCATAATTCAAAAAGAGACATGTACCAAAATGTTCATTGCAGCTCTATTCACAATAGCCTGGAGATGGAAACAACCTAAGTGTCCATCATTGGATGAATGGATAAAGAAGATGTGGCGCATATATACAATGGAATATTACTCAGCCATAAAAAGAAACGAAACTGAGCTATTTGTAATGAGGTGGATAGACCTAGAGTCTGTCATACAGAGTGAAGTAAGTCAGAAAGAGAAAGACAAATACCGTATGCTAACACATATATATGGAATTTAAAAAATAAATGTCATGAAGAACCTAGGGGTAAAACGGGAATAAAGACGCAGACCTACTTGAGAATGGACTTGAGGATATGGGGAGGGGGAACGGTAAGCTGTGACAAAGTGAAAGAGAGGCATGGACATATATACAGTACCAAACGTAAGGTAGATAGATAGTGGGAAGCAGCCGCGGAGCACAGGGAGATCAGCTCGGTGCTTTGTGACCGCCTGGAGGGGTGGGATGGGGAGGGTGGGAGGGAGGGAGACGCAGGAGGGAAGGGATGTGGGAACAGATGTGTATGTATGACTGATTCACTTTGTTATAAAGCAGAAACTAATAAAAAAAAAAAAGAAAGTGGGTTCTCAAAGAGATATCTGTATACCCATATTCATAGCAGCATTATATATATTTTTTTTTCATTATGCCCAAAAGGAGGAGGCAACCCAAGTGATCATCACCAGATGATGGATAAATAAAATGTGGTCAACAGATACAATGGAGTATTATTCAGTTTAAAAAAAAAGAAATTCTGACACATGCTACAATGTGGATAAACCTTGGGGACTTTATGCTCAGTGAAATAAGCCAGGACAAAATATTGTATGAGTCCTCTTACATGAGGTATGTAGAGCAGTCCAATGCACAAAACAGAAAGTAAAATGATGGTTGCCTGGGGCTGCAGGGGAAAAGGGAGTGAAAAGCTGTTATTTAATGGGTACAGAGTTTCAATTCAGCAAAATAAAAAAGGCCTGGAGATCGGTTGCAAAACAATATGAATATACTTAACACTATGGAACTGTACACTTAAAAATGGTTTAGATGGTAAATTTTGTGTTATATGTATTCTATCACAATTAAAAATCTAAAAAAGAAAGGAAGAAGAAGAAGAGTGTTAGCTAGCTGTGTTTCTGAGAAGTGACTGTGCCTGAAGGTTCAGCTGTCACTGGGACATGGGGCTTCTACAGATGTCCTCTGAAGGTCACCTTTAGTTTTGTGAATCTGTAAAATGTTAGAGCTCTTTCCTCACATTCAAAAAGAATTCAATTAATTAAAAGGATTTTCATAACGTGATTTTTAACCTATAGTTTGAGTTTAGAGCCAGAGTACTTCAAGAGCCTCCTATGAATACAAGTTTTAAGATTTTGGTGAGTTCAGTCAGAGGGAAAAAAATGGATTTGGGGGATTCATTTTCAATGTAATCTATTTTTCCAGTCTCTGGTGTACAGCGTGATTCATTTCAAAGGGACTCTATTTCAGGCAATGTGGCTTTAAGTAGGACTTACACAAAATGAAGCCACCGCATCTAATTTATCATTCAGGAAGCCAAACTTTGTAATTATATGGCCAACCATTTCCAATCATGCGTCAGTTGTGAATCTAAATAGAAGAGTTCACCCACTGCAATTATATAAGTTCCTCTTATTGGGAAGGTGGTAATTACTTTGATAGCCCTCATCACTGGCTCTCTTTCAAGTTTCAGAGGAAACTTCTATTTGAGATGTGCAATCATACCTCCAGGCTCCACGGTCCACTTGTTAACATCATGGATGGACCACCTCAGGACTGGAAGCACGATGGGTCTTCTCACCAAGGCATGAGGATGAGGTTCCCACTGGCTTTCCATTGTAGTACCTGGAGCACAGACATTATTCAGGGGCTGCTCTTGAAAAAATGCATCCTCAAGAGGCCACACCCCAGTCTGTTATATATTGGAGCTTCAGACTAGGCACCAGCACAGTTTTTGTAGATTATGGGTTCGTGCTTGTTTGTGTGTTTTTTTTTAAGTCAGTTACTGAAACTTCAGAAGTGATAATGTTCCAAGTAAAAATCCAAACTCTGCAGAATAGTCTAAATAGTCAAAGTTAAAATGTTCCCACTCCTCCTTCTAACTACCCATGGTGTAATCATCATTAACTATTAGGTATGTTTTTCTCCCATACTCTTTTCTTTGCTTATACAAAAATATATATGAATATTCACTTTATGTTTACCACATCATACTAAGCATGGTATTTAATAATTTGCTTTTTTCACTTGACTATATCATCTCCTATGAACTGAATGCCTGTGTCTCCTCCCAGATCATATGTTGAAGCCTTAACCCCCATTGTGATGGTACTTGGAGATGAGGCCCATGGGAGGTGATTAGGTTGAGATGAGGTTATGAGTGTAGGGCTCCAGTGATGGGATTAGTGCCCTTATAAAGAGATGAAAGGACAGGAACTTTCTCTTATAAAAAGGAGGTCAACTGCTTGCTTTGAGGAGAACTTTCATGTGAGTCACATGGTCTCTCCCACCCCTGACTTGGGGACATCTTCAGGCCAGGGCAGCTCCTCATGCACCTGCTGTGAAGACCAAGTGATGGCAGTTGTATCGAGGCAAAGGGCAAGAGCACAGGACCCCAGGTAACTGTTATCCTATGAGGATACTCCCTGAGGAGTCAGGGTCCAGCATCCATGTGTCCAAGAAAGAAGTCAATGAAAAGAGTATGTCATAGCATTTGGAAATAACGTGTCTTAAATATGGAGGAAAGTGGTGATTGGTAAGGCCTGGGAGGGCCACCCTATTTCTTCTAGTACACGACCCTGTTTATTTTAAGACACACCCTGATTTCAGAGATGGTAATTTTAAAAACATGCATCTTTAAATCACTACTTTCAATGCTCTACCCTATACTTGGGGGAGAAAAAATAAAGAGATAAAACCAAGAACTATTTGAGTTGACATTATGAAAAGAAGATTTATCTGCAAACAAGCACATTATTGAAATACACAGCCCTGGTTTTCTAAAATTTCTCATCGGGTGAGCAGGACTCTTTAGATTTTAGCTTTCTGCTTCATGCTGCTCATGATTGCCCTCCATGAATTTTAGCTGTTAGCAGGATCCACAGATCCCCTCATTTCAATGTGGCAATACAATGGAACACTGTTATATTTTGTGAAATAAATTGCCAACCTGTAGTGAATTACCCCTAGAATGATTTAGCTATACAGAACCGTAAAATTCAGAACCATACTCCAAAAAAACAAAAAAAAAATTTTATCAGGGCTTTATTTTAGGTAAAAAAGAAATTTCATTTTTGCTACTGAACTATAGTAGAGTAATGATGACTGTTCATGCCCTTGAAAATCATAAAGGTCGTGGGTGGTTTTCCCTAGGTGGTATGCCCACAGCCAAACATATTTTGCGGTAACTACTTGCCCATGTCTTTTTCAGTCTCCACAATGAATTGCATCATCTGACCTCCAAACCAGGAAGTACTAAATTAATCTCCCTTTCCACACCCCCCAACCCCACCTCCTGTTCCAGTAATTAGGTGGCCCTGGCAAAATTGTGAAATAAATGAATAGTGTCTCCATGGGTCTCTTCTACTTCTCTTTTCAAATCTTCTTTATTGTTAGTCCTAATTTTCACCTTGATTTTCTAGACCCTCTGACATCTCACAGTCATTGGCATTTTCCTCCGTTCACTTTCCTGTTCACTTCTCATCAACCTCAACCTCCTGTCCTTGCCCTCGGCTCTTCTGCTGGATGCTTCCAGCAAAGGTGTAAATGATTTTATGCCTCAGAGTGACATCACGTGTTTCCTCTGCCAGAAAATGGTTTTATTTAACAAAAGAGATTAATAGAATGACCTAGTAGTTCTCGGCACTGTCTGCACATTAGAGTCATCTGAGGCACTTTTAAAAATTATCAAATGTCTATGGCCCCATTGATAGATGGTCTGATTTAATAAGTCCAGGGTAGGACCCAGATATCAGTATGTTAAAAATTCCTCTCCACACAACTCAAATGTAGAAGCAGGAACTGGAAATCACTACTTATCCCAAGAGAGGAAGAACTAGGATGACTGCAGGCTGGCCCTGTGGTGAGTCAGACAGGAGACCCGGGATCAGAAGGATGCCTCTAATCTCACCATGTTGGCAACTGGCTACTTCAGCCAAACACCTATTCGTATCCTTGTTGTTTATTTTTATTTTATTTTATTTTTTATTAGTTTCTGCTTTATAACAAAGTGAATCAGTCATACATATACATCTATTCCCACATCCCTTCCCTCATGCATCTCCCTCCCTCCCACCCTCCCCCTCCGACCCCTCCAGGCGGTCACAAAGCACCGAGCTGATCTCCCTGTCCTCTGCGGCTGTTTCCCACTATCTATCTACCTTACGTTTGGTAGTGTATATATGTCCATGCCTCTCTTTCGCTTTGTCACAGCTTACCGTTCCCCCTCCCCATATCCTCAAGTCCATTCTCAAGTAGGTCTGCGTCTTTATTCCCGTTTTACCCCTAGGTTCTCCATGACTTTTTAAAAAAAAATTCCATATATATGTGTTAGCATACGGTATTTGTCTTTCTCTTTCTGACTTACTTCACTCTGTATGACAGACTCTAGGTCTATCCACCTCATTACAAATAGCTCAGTTTCGTTTCTTTTTATGGCTGAGTAATATTCCATTGTATAGATGTGCCACATCTTCTTTATCCATTCATCTGATGATGGACACTTAGGTTGCTTCCAGCTCCGGGCTATCGTGAATAGAGCTGCAATGAACATTTTGGTACATGTCTCTTTTTGAATTATGGTTTTCTCAGGGTATATGCCTAGTAGTGGGATTGCTGGGTCATATGGTAGTTCTATTTTTAGTTTTTTAAGGAACCTCCATACTGTTCTCCATAGTGGCTGTACCAATTCACATTCCCACCAGCAGTGCAAGAGTGTTCCCTTTTCTCCACACCCTCTCCAGCATTTATTGTTTCTAGATTTCTTGATGATGGCCATTCTGACAGGTGTGAGATGATATCTCATTGTAGTTTTGATTTGCATTTCTCTAATGATTAATGATGTTGAGCATTCTTTCATGTGTTTGTTGGCAGTCTGTATATCTTCTTTTGGAGAAATGCCTATTTAAGTCTTCAGCCCATTTTTGGATTGGGTTGTTTGTTTTTTTGCTATTGAGCTGCATGAGCTGCTTATAAATTTTGGAGATTAATCCTTTGTCAGTTGCTTCATTTGCAAATATTTTCTCCCATTCTGAGGGTTGTCTTTTGGTCTTGTTTATGGTTTCCTTTGCTGTGCAAAAGCTTTTAAGTTTCATTAGGCCCCATTTGTTTATCTTTGTTTTTATTTCCATTTCTCTAGGAGGTGGGTCCAAAAGGATCTTGCTGTGATTTATGTCATAGAGTGTTCTGCCTATGTTTTCCTCTAAGAGTTTGATAGTGTCTGGCCTTACATTTAGGTCTTTAATCCATTTGGAGCTTATTTTTGTGTATGGTGTTAGGGAATGATCTAATCTCATACTTTTACATGTCCCTGTCCAGTTTTCCCAGCACCACTTATTGAAGAGGCTGTCCTTTCTCCACTGTACATTCCTGCCTCCTTTGACCATATGTGTGTGGGTTTATCTCTGGGCTTTCTATCCTGTTCCATTGATCTATCTTTCTGTTTTTGTGCCAGTACCACACTGTCTTGATTACTGTAGCTTTGTAGTATAGTCTGAAGTCAAGGAGCCCGATTCCTCCAGCTCCATTTTTTGTTCTCAAGATTGCTTTGGCTATTCGGGGTCTTTTGTTTTTCCAAACAAATTTTGAAATTTTTTGTTCTAGTTCTGTGAAAAATGCCAGTGGTAGTTTGATAGGGATTGCATTGAATCTGTAGATTGCTTTGGGTAGTAGAGTCATTTTCACAATATTGATTCTTCCAATCCAGGAGCATGGTATATCTCTCCATCTATTTGTATCATCTTTAATTTCTTTCATCAGTGTCTTATAATTTTCTGCATACAGGTCTTTTGTCTCCTTAGGTAGGTTTATTCCTAGATATTTTATTCTTTTTGTTGCAATGGAAAATGGGAGTGTTTTCTTGATTTCATTTTCAGATTTTTCATCATTAGTGTACAGGAATGCCAGAGATTTCTGTGCATTAATTTTGTATCCTGCTACTTTACCGAATTCATTGATTAGCTCTAGTAGTTTTCTGGTAGCATCTTTAGGATCCTCTATGTATAGTATCATGTCATCTGCAAACAGTGACAGCTTTACTTCTTCTTTTCCAATTTGGATTCCTTTTATTTCCTTTACTTCTCTGATTGCTGTGGCTAAAACTTCCAAAACAAAGTTGAATAAGAGTGGTGAGAGTGGGCAGCCTTGTCTTGTTCCTGATCTTAGTGGAAATGGTTTCAGTTTTTCACCATTGAGGACGATGTTGGCTGTGGGTTTGTCATATATGGCCTTTATTATGTTGAGGAAAGTTCCCTCTATGCCTACTTTCTGCAGGGTTTTTATCATGAATGGGTGTTGAATTTTGTCGAAAGCTTTCTCTGCATCTATTGAGATGATCATATGGTTTTTCTCCTTCAATTTGTTAATATGGTGTATCACATTGGTTGATTTGCGTATATTGAAGAATCCTTGCATTCCTGGAATAAACCCCACTTGATCATGGTGTATGATCCTTTTAATGTGCTGTTGGATTCTGTTTGCTAGTATTTTGTTGAGGATTTTTGCATCTATGGTCATCAGTGATATTGGCCTGTAGTTTTCTTTCTTTGTGACATCCTTGCCTGGTTTGGTATCAAGGTGATGGTGGCCTCATAGAATGAGTTTGGGAGTGTTCCTTCCTCTGAAATTGTTTGGAAGAGTTTGAGAAGGATGGGTTTTAGCTCTTCTCTAAATGTTTGATAGAATTCGCCTGTGAAGCCATCTGGTCCTGGGCTTTTGTTTGTTGGAAGATTTTTAATCACAGTTTCAATTTCAGTGCTTGTGATTGGTCTATTCATATTTTCTATTTCTTCCTGATTCAGTCTTGGCAGGTTGTGCATTTCTAAGAATTTGTCCATTTCTTCCAGGTTGTCCATTTTATTGGCATAGAGTTGCTTGTAGTAATCTCTCATGATCTTTTGTATTTCTGCAGTGTCAGTTGTTACTTCTCCTTTTTCATTTCTAATTCTATTGATTTGAGTCTTCTCCCTTTTTTTCTTGATGTGTCTGGCTAATGGTTTGTCAATTTTGTTTATCTTCTCAAAGAACCAGCTTTTAGTTTTCTTGATCTTTGCTATCGTTTCCTTCATTTCTTTTTCATTTATTTCTGATCTGATCTTTATGTTTTCTTTCCTTCTGGTAACTTTGGGGGTTTTTTGTTCTTCTTTCTCTAATTGCTTTAGGTGCAGGGTCAGGTTGTTTACTCGAGATGTTTCCTGTTTCTTAAGGTGGGATTGTATTGCTATTAACTTCCCCCTTAGAACTGCTTTTGCTGCGTCCCATAGGTTTTGGGTCGTCGTGTCTCCATTGTCATTTGTTTCTAGGTATTTTTTAATTTCCTCTTTGATTTCTTCAGTGATCACTTCGTTATTGAGTAGTGTAGCCTCCATGTGTTTGTATGTTTTACAGATCTTTTCCTGTAATTGATATCTAGTCTCATAGCATTGTGGTCGGAAAAGATACTTGATACAATTTCAATTTTCTTAAATTTACCAAGGCTTGATTTGTGACCCAAGATATGATCATCCTGGAGAATGTTCCATGAGCACTTGAGAAAAATGTGTATTCTGTTGTTTTTGGATGGAATGTCCTATAAATATCAATTAAGTCCATCTTGTTTAATGTATCATTTAAAGCTTGTGTTTCCTTATTTATTTTCATTTTGGATGATCTGTCCATTGGTGAAAGTGGGGTGTTAAAGTCCCCTACTATGAGTGTGTTACTGTCAATTTCCCCTTTTATGGCTGTTAGTATTTGCCTTATGTACTGAGGTGCTCCTATGTTGGGTGCATAAAAATTTACAATTGTTATATCTTCTTCTTGGATCGATCCCTTGATCATTATGTAGTGTCCTTCTTTGTCTCTTGTAATAGTCTTTATTTTTAAGTGTATTCTGTCTGATATAAGAATTGCTACTCCAGCTTTCTTTTGATTTCCATTTGCATGGAATATCTTTTTCCATCCCCTTACTTTCAATCTGTATGTGTCTCTAGGTCTGAGGTGGGTCTCTTGTAGACAGCATATATATATGGGTCTTGTTTTTGTATCCATTCAGCCAATCTGTGTCTTTTGGTGGGAGCATTTAGTCCATTTACATTTAAGGTAATTATTGATATGTATGTTCCTATTCCCATTTCCTTAATTGTTTTGGGTCCGTTATTGTAGGTATATTCCTTCTGTTGTGTTTCTTGCCTAGAGAAGTTCCTTTAGCATTTGTTGTAAAGCTGGTTTGGTGGTGCTGAACTCTCTCAGCTTTTGCTTGTCTGTAAAGGTTTTAATTTCTCCATCAAATCTGAATGAGATCCTTGCTGGGTAGAGTAATCTTGGTTGCAGGTTTCTCTCCTTCATCACTTTAATTATGTCCTGCCACTCCCTTCTGGCTTGTAGAGTTTCTGCTGAGAGATCAGCTGTTAACCTGATGGGGATTCCCTTGTGTGTTATTTGTTTTTTTTCCCTTGCTGCTTTTAATATGATTTCTTTGTGTTTAATTTTTGACAGTTTGATTAATATGTGTCTTGGCGTATTTCTCCTTGGATTTATTCTGTATGGGACTCTCTGTGCCTCCTGGACTTGATTAACTATTTCCTTTCCCATATTAGGGAAGTTTTCAACTATAATCTCTTCAAATAGTTTCTCAGTCCCTTTCTTTTTCTCTTCTTCTTCTGGAACCCCTATAATTCGAATGTTGGTGTGTTTAATGTTGTCCCAGAGGTCTCTGAGACTGTCCTCTGTTCTTTTCATTCTTTTTTCTTTATTTTGCTCTGCAGCTGTTATTTCCACTATTTTATCTTCCACCTCACTTATCCGTTCTTCTGCCTCAGTTATTCTGATATTGATCCCATCTAGAGTATTTTCCATTTCATTTATTGTGTTTTTAATCAATGCTTGATTCATCTTTAGTTCTTCTAGGTCCTTGTTAACTGTTTCTTGCATTTTGTCTATTCTATTTCCAAGATTTTGGATCTTGGAAATAGAATCTTGGATCATCTTTACTATCATTATTCTGAATTCTTTTTCAGGTAGACTGTCTATTACCTCTTCATTTGTTAGGTCTGGTAGGTTTTTATCTTGCTCCTTCACCTGCTGTGTGTTTTTGTATCTTCTCATTTTGCTTATGTTACTGTGTTTGGGGTCTCCTTTTTGCAGGCTGCAGATTCGTAGTTCCCGTTGTTTTTGGTGTCTGTCCCCAGTGGCTAAGGTTGTTTCAGTAGGTTGTGTAGGCTTCCTGGTGGGGGGGACTAGTGTCTGTGTTCTGGTGGTTGAGGCTCGATCTTGTCTTTCTGGTGGACAGGTCCACGTCTGGTGGTGTGTTTTGGGGTGCCTGTGGCCTTATTATGTTTTTAGGCAGCCTCTCTGTTAATGGGTGGGGTTGTGTTCCTGCCTTGCTAGTTGCTTGGCATAGGGTGACCCGCACTGTAGTTTGCTGGTCGTTGACTGAAGCTGTGTGCTGGTGTTGAGATGGAGATCTCTGGGAGATTTTCGCTGCTTGATATTATGTGGAGCTGGGAGGTCTCTTGTGGACCCGTGTCCTGAAGTCGGCTCTCCCACTTCAGAGGCACAGCAGTGACTCCTGGCTGCAGCACCAAGAGCCTTTCATCTACCTGGCTCCGAATAAAAGGAAGAAAAAGTAGAAAGAAAGAATTAGTAGAAGAAAGAAAGAGAGAGAGAAAGAAAGGAAGAAGGACAGGATGGAAGGAAGGAAGGAAGAAAGAGAGAAAGGAGGGAGGGAGGGAGGAAGGATGGAAAGAAAGAAAGAAAGAAAGGAGGGAGAGAGGGAGGAATGAAAGAAAAAGGAAGAGTGAATAGAAGAAGGGAGGGAGGGAGGGAGGAAGGAAAGAAAGAAAGAAAGACAGGAGGGAGGGAGGGAGGAAGGAAAGAAAAAGAAAGAGTGAAAGGAAGAAGAGAGGGAGGGAGGAAGGAAAGAAAGAGAGAAAGAAGGAAAGGAGGGGCGGAGGGAGGGAGGGAGGAAGGGAAGGTAGGAAAAAAAGAAAGAGCAGGTAAAGTAAAATAGAATAAAGTATGAAATATAGTAGCGTTATTAAAATTAAAAAGTAATTATTGAAAAAAAAAAACGGCCAGATAGAACCCTGGGACATATGGTGGAAGCAAAGCTATACAGAGAGAATCTTCCACAGAAGAATACACATATACATTCACAAAAAGAGAGCAGGGGGAAAAATCGAAAATCTTGCTCTCCAAGTCCACCTCCTCAATTTGGGATACTTCTTTGTAAAAAGAGGAAAAGGGCGAGAAGTCTGAAATCTTGCTCTCTAAGTCCACCTCCTCAATTTGGGATAATTCGTTGTAAAAAGAGGAAAAGGGGGAAAAGTCTGAAATCTTGCTCTCAAAGTCCACCTCCTTAATTTGGGATAATTCATTGTAAAAAGAGGAAAAGGGGAAAAAGTCTTAAATCTTGTCCTCAAAGTCCACCGCCTCAATTTGGGATGATTCGCTGTCCATTCATGCACTCCAGAGACGCAGGGCACATCAAGTGGACCGTGGAGCTTTAATCCGCTGCCTCCGAGGCTGCACAGAGAGATTTCCCTGTCTCTTCTCTGCTCTCACAGCTCCCGGGTCTCAGCCTTGGACCTGGCCCCGCCTCTGCGCGTAGGTTGCCGGAGGGCGTCCGTTCTTCGCTCAGACAGGACGGGTTTAAAGGAGCCGCTGATTCGGGGGCTCTGGCTCTCTCAGGCAGAGGGGAGGGAGGGGCACGCAGTGAGGGGCGGGCCTGCGGCAGCAGAAGCAGGCGTGACGTTGCACCAGACCGAGGCGCTCCGTGCGCTTTCCCGGGAAAGCGGTCCCCGGGTTCCGGGACCCCGGCAGTGGCGGGGTGCACAGGCCCCCCGGAAGGCGGGGCGGACAGTGACCCGCGCTCACACCCAGGCCTCGCGGCGGCGGCAGCAGCAGCAGCCCCAGCGTCCCACGCCCGTCTCCGAGGTCCGCGCCTTTAGCTGCGGCTCGCGCCCGTCTCCGGCGCTTCCCCAAGCAGCCCTCTTAATGCCCTCTCCTCGCGCACCAGGAAACAAAAGGGAAGAAAAAGCCTCTTGCCTCTTCGGCAGCTCCAGACCCTTTCCCCGGACTCCCTCCGGGCTAGCCGTGGTGCACTAACCCCTTCAGGCTCTCTTCCTGCCGCCAGCCCCAGTCCTCTCCCTGCGCTCCGACTGAAAGCCGATACCCGAGCCTCAGCTCCCAGCCCCGCCCGCCACGGCGGCCGAGCAGACAAGCCTCTCGGGCTGGTTTGTGCCTGAGGGCACCGATCCTCTGTGCGGGAATCTCTCCGCCTTGCCCTCCACACCCCTGTTGCTGTGCTCTCCTCCGCTACTCCGAAGCTTTCCCCCTCCGCCACCCGCAGTCTCCGCCCGCGAAGGGGCTTGTAGTGTGTAGAAACCTTCCCTCCTTCACGGCTCCCTCCCACTGGTGCAGGTCCCGTCCCTGTCCTATTGTCTCTGTTTATTCTTTTTTTCTTTTGCCCTACCCAGGTATGTGGGGAGTTTCTTGCCTTTTGGGGGGTCTGAGGTCTTCTGTCAGCGTTCAGTAGGTGTTCTGTAGGAGTTGTTCCACGTGTAGATGAATTTCTGATGTATCTGTGGGGAGGAAGGTGATCTCCGCGTCTTACTCTTCCGCCATCTTCCCATCTCTCCTTGTTGTTTATTGATAGAAGTAATTACCTACAGGTCTCTTTTAATGAAAAAAAATCAAAGTTTGCAGAAATTCTCTTTCTCTGACCAGCTTCCCCAACCAAGATCTTTAAGTTGGCAAAAATATGGTCAGTCCCATGATACATTACCTTGTAAGAGTTCTGTCTCTTCCAAGACTCTGGCCATTCCATCTCTCATGCTCAGAGGAGCACAGACCTCTCTATCTTCTGAGCTCCTAAAAGAAGCAAATTCCAAACTTTTTTTTTTTTTTGGTTTATTCCTCTTATCCCTGAAATGGGCATAAAAATAGACATGGTTCAGAGTAAGAGAGAAAAGTGGGTCTCAACTGAAACCCCTAGAAAACAGATATTAACAACATGACAAGAAATACAGTGAAGGAAAAGGAAGTTTAACTTTCCCAGCATCTCTGATTTCATCAGACATGTACAAAGTTATGTAAGCAGATTTGCCTTACTTTCAGTGACCTGTCACATTTGCTGAGAGTCAAATTATGTCTTCAATAGGAGATGGCTTGAAATTTTCTTTCCACTGTCTGTGTCAGCCCTACTATCACAGTACATGAAAGTAAAACATGGTAAAGCTGAATTCTTTTTCACGTGATCTGAAGAAATTTTATATTCTGGATTTCCCTGCTAATTGATATTATTTGTGACCCATACTGATCTGTTTTAAAATTAGAATTACACACCATCCTGGATCAGCATGAACTGACAGTGTTGGTGACATGACATTGCACTCTCGGAATGTTTCCTGGGACGTGAACATGCTTAATGGCCCCAGTCAGGAAAACATGATGGGTGTTAAGTGATCACGTATTAAGTCTATGTATCCTAAAAGCATCCATGTGTAAACATTAAGAACAGAAAGAGCTCCCAGAAAAAAACCAAACGAAAACATAAGGAAGAAGTTTTCAAAGGGGGGGGGGGAAGCTTTCTCCATGGTCTGAAACCTTTTGGCTCATTTTCAAATGTTTTATGAATTTCTGAAAGAGCCATTTTATAAAGAACCTTTTCTATGTTATTGCTCTGCTATATCTTCTATGGCCACTCTGTTGACTTGGTACTAGAAGCTGTCACAAAAATATATGCTTGTAGCTTCTCTTAAAATTTGTGCAGTTGAGCTGGGTGAGTTTGGAGGAACTTAACTGTTAAGAATATTGGCTTTAAAAAGTCATACTGATAATAGCAACAAATTGTCAAACTTGTGAGCCTAAGTAAAGTCAATGGAAAGAAAAATGAGACCTTTACACGATCTCGTAGCTTGGGGCCTACAAAACTTGTCAAAATATGATATGTTGTGATGAAGGCATTTGCTCTGCGAGTATATTTATTGCTCAACCTGTCCCACTTTTCTCCCATCCTCCCTGAAGTTAGAGAAAGGGGAGAAACACTTATATTACAGCTTTCACAGTTTGGATTGAATAGATGTGTGTTCTCCTCCCAGACAAATCAGTTCATGCTCTGATCATTGCCTACGTGTTGGTTTCAGCTCTTTGTTTACGTTGTTTACATTGTTTACGTTGACCCTGTGCATTCTACTCTGTGATCCGGGTCCTTTTCGTTGCAAGCACTTTGGTTGTTAAAGGTGTGTGTAGGTGTTTCAGGGACATGTAATGAGTGAGCAAGCTAAATTAGTGAGCTTTGGGGAGGATAAACCAACCAAGTTCAAAGGGAAGGGAAACAGCAGAGTCCATTTGAACATCAGGAAGAGAATCACCAAGCCTGGCCCTGGTCCCCACTACCAATGTCCTTAGTCTTCGTCTCAGTAAAACATCATCAAAGAGACTTTCCAATATTTAGATTCCTGACACCATAAGCTGATTAATCCAAGAGCTTCTGATTGCTCATTCTTGTCACTTTTTTCTTTCTAATTACCAATCTCTTCTTTGTCTTCAATGGGAATTTTCTTCTCTATTACCTGAGCTGAACATGCCATCCATTTTAAATGCTCCTTTGTAACCTCAAGTGTCAATCACATGGAGGGAGTGGGGACTCTGAATAAGTTAGGTGTTCCTGGAGTTTCTAAATAATAATGCTTGACATCTGAATAACAGGTTACAGTTTACAAAGCACTTTTACACCCAATAAGTTGATTCTTACCGTGACCCTATGAAGTAGACAAGGTAGCCACTGGAGAAACTGAGACCCAGGGAGGTTTGTCCAAGATCACGTGGTGCCTGATATTACCTGTTCCCTGTGCCCTTTTCACTATGCCAATCTCCCAACATAATAAGGCAGAATAGTCTGACAGTTTGATGGCTGCTGTTTATTAACATCCTGCTGAAGGTCCAGGAGCAGAGACAGAATAGACCCATAAGTTACTACATCAGAGAACTTTATTTCACTTTCCCTGAACATAACAGAACTTTTTCCTCTTTGGCAAGGGATAAGAATTTTATCCATTGATAAAAAAAAATTAAACTTGTACTGAATTAAAAACACACACACACAAACACGGTTAGACTCAGTCATCTGTGAAAGAACACATTTCACCAGTGTTTCAGCTACAGCCTTCTAAAAAAGTCATTGTCCTCATAAAAATTCACAATGAGCTCACCCCACACTTCTTGCCAGCAGGACTTCTAACCATTCCCACTATCACTGGTAGAATGCATAGAATCTGCTTCTACTAAATGTGCTCTAAGTTCACCAAAAAGCAATGTTTCCTATAGAAAATTAAAATTAGGAGAAAGAGATAAACCCTACTATGCTTCCTGTTCAGTTTACCAGCTACTTTTCACCAAGTCTGCCCAGGCATGCAGAAGTACAAAGTCTGCCCATCAACCCACAGGTGTGAGCAAATAGGCTTCATATCCAAGTCAGGACCCAAAGCAACCACATCAGGATAAGACCACAGGCTGGGCTAACAGGATGAGCTGTCATGTGAATACATATAAGCTCTAACTCTCCAAAAGGACAATTGCTCAGACACAGAATAAGAAGACGTGAATCCACAGGAGTAAGTGGGAGAAAAAAATCCAAGATTTCAAGTCAACAGTGAAATCACAGTAAGAGGCAGCATCCTGTGATCGAACACAGCATCGCTCTGCCTGAATGGAAGTCATGTGTCCTGAATACAGAAGGTGAGCCTTCTTTCCCAACAGGACCTGACAAACTGTGCTTGAGGGCTGGGTTCGCTTTTCGGTGTCTCTTTTAGGAGCAATACAGTCAAGACAGGAGGCATTCAGGGAAAGAACCAAGATCATCAGGTCATGCCTGGTACGTTGTTGATGATAAATATTTGTTGAATGACTGACACACGAGAAGTAAATATGAGAGACTGTTGAAGGAATTGGACCTGCTCATTCTGGTCAGTACAAGACTTGGGGAAACTCAATAAAGAAATGATGCACTCAGGTCCTCTGAGAAGCCGATGCCAAGGCATGTGTAACATGCAAGGATTTTATTAGGGGAAGTAGCCTGCAGCTCCATAGCTTAGGTAAATACACAATACAATACAAATGATGCCCATGGATTATTTACACATGTGCTTAATTTTTAAAATGTTAGGATTTTCTATTTAATTTTTTGTTTATGATTTTTAGCTAAATTTTACTGAGGCCAAAGACCGTATACTGTATAATTTTGATGTGTTGAATTTTGTTGAGATGCTCTTTCAGCACTGCATGTGAACATTTTGGGTAAATATGTCTCATGTACTTACCAAAGAGTGATGGGTAATATAGTATAGCTGTAGTGTCGTGTTGTTTATGTGGCAACTACTTCATATTTGCTACTCATTTTGTTCCTACCTCTGTATCCTTTTGTCTCCACTATATGTGCTATCTTTACTGAGAGAAGTTGTTAAAACCTCTGGGATTGCACGTGTCTATCTTTCCTTTCAGTTTTGTCAATTTTTGCTTTCTATAGTTTGAAGCTATGTTATCAGGTACATACTATTTGTCTTACCTTCCTGGTGGATTGATCTTTTTTCTTTATAAAATGTTTCATTTTATCTCTAGTACCATCTTAACTTAAAAAACTGCTTTATTACTAATATACCCACAACAGCTTTTTTGGGGGAAGGGTTGGTCAGTATTAATATGGTCTATTTTTTCCATCCTTTTCTTTCAGCTGTTGTATGTTCCTATATTTCAAGTTGGCCTTTTGTAAACAGTATTAGTTAGGTTTTATTTTCTTAATACAGTCTTATAATATTTTTTATGAAAGTATTCGATCATTTTCGTTTAATGTAATTACTGATATATTTTGATCTATAGATACCACCTTCTATTTGTTTTCTATTTGTCCCAGTTGTTTATGTTTCTTTTCCTGTCCTTTATTGATTATTTTGGAATTTTCATATATTTTAAAATTATTCCATTTATTCTCTGTTAATTTTCTAGTTGCATATTTTCTACTATTCTTTTATTCTTACTCTAGGGATTACAAGGTATATTCTTAATTTATTAAAGTCTACAATAACTTTGTAGTGATGAATTATTACATTAGTACTGTATTAGTCTAATTCCTGGACAATGAAAGCACACTAGAAAGTTTAACTTTTAACATTTACAACATACTATATTTTGTGTTGTTGTCATTGTACATTTAATTTCACACATATTTTAAACTTTATAAGATATTATTATTATTGTTTTACATGGTTAGTATTCATTTGGATTTATTCACATTTTAGAATTTTTTTCTTTTTATTTCTTCCTCATTTCCTTGCTTTGGGTTCAGATCATATTTCTTCTCCCTGAAAAAATTTCTTTTAGGTTAGTACAGGTCTGCTGGTGAAAAATATTTATTTTATCCTTAATTTTGAAGGATATTTTCATTGGGCATTGAATTCTATGGTGGCACTTACTTTCTTTCAGTACTTTAATTGTCACTACATTGTGTTTGGGCTTCAGTTGATTATAGTAAGAAGTCAATTGTCCATCTTCTTGTTTTGGGGAAGATAATATGTTTTTCCATTCTCTGGCTGCTTTTAAGATTTTCTCATTGTTTTTGGGTTTCAGCTGTGATGTGCTTAAATGTAATTTTTATATATTTTAATTGCTGAGCTTATATTATTTTTAAAATCTATAGTTTCATTTCTTTCATCAATTTCAGAAAAATTCTCAGCTATTATTTCTTCAAGTATTACTTCTGTCTTATTCTCTCTCTCCTCCATTTCTGAGATTCCAGTTATACATATGATAGGCCTTTTCATCAGGTCCCATAACTCTGATTTCTTACCCTCTTTTTCATTATTTCCTCTTTTTTCCTCTCTGTGATTCTGTATGGACATTTTTTTAAAGACATGTCTTCTACATCACTAATTCTCTTTCTAGCTCTGTATAGTCTGCTTCTGAAATGCATCTGTTTTGATCTTAGTTTCAGTTATTGTATTTTTTAGTCCTTGAATTTCTTTTTGATTTTATTTGAACAGATTTCAGTTCTCTGATGAAGTTCTCCATATTATCATCTATTTTCTTGAAACTTATTAATAAGAGTTAAAGTCCACATTTCTTAACTCCCTTTTACTTGGATCACCTGTGGGTATATTTCTATTGTATTTTATTGTCTTTGTCCTGCCTTTTGATATATCCTATCTTTTGATATGCCTTACAATTTTTTATTGAATGATGAAAATTCATATATATTTATACACATTATGAGAAATTATAGAGGCTTGGGATAGTGTTACCTTCCTCTGGAGAGGTTTCTCTTTCACTTCTGATAGACAAAGAGGGTAGGAACATATCACTTTTATCCAATTGGGGATTAAATTGATTATAGTCTAAGTGTTCACTCTTTGTAAGGTCTAGTCTATTTATGGTTTGCCCTTACTTCTAGGGTATAGTCCCTTCAGGGGTCCCAACTGAAAACCTGCAATATTTTCCAGGACTCCACCACTTTGTCACAGATTCAGTCCTAATTTTTATTTCCCCAACACCATGCCAATGGCTCTACTTAGTTTCTTACCTTTTGTAAGCATTTTTTGTCATCTCAGTTTTCCCACATTTTTGGCCTTCACACCTCACAGTCAGAGAATTTTTTGAGGGAGAAGTGGCTCAGACTCTTGTGCTTAGTTTGCTTTACTTTCTTTTATCCAGTCTCTCAAGCACTGGATCCTTTGATTGGCCCATGTGTCAAACCTCCTTCTCCTTCCTTATATAAAGATGCCAGTCACTGGATTTAGGGCCCTCTTTAAATCCAGGATGATCTCATACTGAGATTCTTAACTAATTACATCTGCAAAGACCCTATTTCCAAGTAAGGCCACATTCACATGTATCTGGGGTTAAGACTTAGACCTATCTTTTGGGGGACACTCTTCAATCCACTGCACCTACATAAAAGTTAAGCAATGACAGAACAACTACAACTGTGACCACAAATATGCCCTCCTGTGCTACACTGGAAGAGCATGGTAGGTGCCCAAGAATCACACCCTCCTTAGACTGTCTACAGCAACTTGAAAATTTCTGATAGGAAAAGTGCTGGGTGATGTTTCATTTCTTACTGAGATTAGTTTAACTAGGAGGCTGGTCTCACATCAGATGGAGGAGCTTCCTCAGCCTCATCTACTGCAAACTGTGGTGGCTCCTCACAAGGCTGGATGTAGTTCTACCACATACTGCACAGAACAGTGATTTCATCCAAGAGGAAAAGGCACCTGCAAGCCAGGCACCAGGCGTGGCCAAATAGCAAAACCCAACCTCATGCCATATCTCTCATGAACACCTACTGTTATGGGTTGAATTGTGTCCCTCCAAAATTCGTATGTTGAAATCCTAACCACCAGTATCTCAGAATGTAACTTTATTTGGAAGCAGGGTCTTTACAGAGGTAATCAAGTTAAAATGACTCATTAAGGTGGGCCCTAATCCAATATGACTGCTATCCTTATAAAAAAGGGAAATTTGGAGACAGATATGCACACACTATGAAAATAAACACTGTGTGAACATGAAGGTAGACCCAGAGGTGATGATTCTATAAGTCAAGGACCATGAAAGTTTGCTAGCAAACCACCAGAAGTTGGGGGAGAGGCATGGAACAGGATCTTCCTCAGAAGCCTCATAAGAAACCAACCCTGATGACACCTTGATCTTGAACTCTTGGCTACCAGAGCTGTGAGATAATAAGTTTATGGTTTTTTTTTTGTTTTTTTGTGTGTGTGGTACGCGGGCCTCTCACTGTTGTGGCCTCTCCCATTGCGGAGCACAAGCTCCGGACGTGCAGGCTCAGTGGCCATGGCTCACAGACCCAGCCAATCCACGGCATGTGGGGTCTTCCCGGACTGGGGCATGAACCTGTGTCCCCTGCATCAGCAGGCAGACTCTCAACCACTGTGCCACCAGGGAAGCCCAAGTTTATGTTGTTTAAACCACCCACTTTGTAGTACAACTGACTCTTGAACAATGCAGGGATTAGGGATGCTGACCTTCCATATCCGCATAGAACTTTATATATTAAGTTGGCCTTCATATCTGTTGTTCTGCATCTGCAAATTCAACCAACTGTATCGTGTAGTACTGAAGTATGTATTTATTGAAAAAAGTTCATGTATAATTGGAATCACAGCAGTTCAAACCCCTGTTGTTCAAGGGTCAACTGTACTTCATTATGTCAGCCCTAGGAAAGGAATCATACATACCTTTATCTTTTTCTAAGAGTAGTCAATTTTCTTCTCATCAGAATAATATAGCAAAATAATAAATGTTCAGAAATGTATAGTCAGAGGTATATGTTTCCCCTCTGTACATTCTGATATGGCAACATGTTATCATTGTTGACATGATGCCAGGGACTTGCCAGGGGCTGTTCTACCAGTTGTCACCCAAACATGAAATTCTCACATCTCCCCAACAATGATGGAAGTGGCTCATGGTGCATTTGTAATTCTGGAGGTTAACAGATTTTACCAGGTCTGAAAGGAGGGGATTTTGCACAGTTCATGTCATAGATTAAATTTCTGAAAACACTGGAAGGCTATCTATTACTGCCAATGATAGGTTTGCTAGTAGAGAGGCTAATAATTAAAACAGTCCAAATCCTGATAGTTTATTTATTGAAAAGTCAGATTTAGCCAAGGCTAGCAGTGGTTTATAGTCACTTCCACAATAGATGACAAAGTGAATGTACTGTTAACTCTAAAAGTTAAAAACTATAGTTGTGAAAGAGCTGACATGGAGATTCAAAAGAAGGAGGCGTGGAAGTGGTGATCTATTTTTGACACGTTAAGACAGTGGTAGAGCTAGAAGTGTCCATCTCGGTATATGGCAATTTCTTTCATATACAATAAAAGGCTGTAAAGACCATTCAAGGAGTCATTTATCCACATCCAGATTTCAGGACCTGTTGTGTGTGCATCACCTTCAATGATTGTTTATCTAATTTTTTAATGTCTGTTTAGACCATGGGCAGCAATGACCAATGAAAAACCTCCTGAAATCAAGGGTCAGGAAGACCAATAATCAGGTGAAACTTGCCTTGTGCTGATACCATGTCCATAACCTCTCACTATTGCATCTCCCCCATTTTAAATCTCTGTGGAACATATCATTGTCTCTGTATTTTACTTAGCAAGAGGAGATGATGAAATGGATGAAGAATATTCTTCTCTTACTTTCATAAGCCAATGCTTCAAAAACATAAGCAAATATAAAAAAGTAAATAATATATAGATAAAATAAATAATATATAATAAATAAAATATTCATAAATAAAATTAAATTGCTAAATAATAACAACTTAGGCCACAAACATGCTTTCCCAGCCACATTAACTGCTCCCTACGCCCAGACCTACACAGAGTGGTCTGGAAGGGACTTCAGGCCACATGGGCCAAAGTCAGCTATTTCAGCAGGAGTTTCCTCCTTACACACTAGGAATTTTGAACAGATACCCTAAGCTCTTTCCCTTGGTAAGCCTGAGGCACTACAAAGGTGTGAAGCAAGGTTACTGGGTTATTCATTTTAACAGAGGAATATATAATTTTCCTTTTCTGAGCAGCCCTTTGAAATTTCAAACTCCTGATTATGTAAACACAGAAATACATCATCTCATACGTATATATGAAATATATATACACATATATATTTATTTATGGGGGATAATTGGTTAAGGTTTGAATCATTAACAACAGTTCTACTGTTCGGTGTTTAGGGGAAACCATTCAATGTCTTTCCCCCCAGCCTTGGTTGAAACTTATCTCTATGAGACCATGATGAGAATTCAGGAGTTAGGGTTGGATTGTGCTTATGGGGGCTCCAGAACCCATTTTCAAAAGCCTGTGAGTCATCACCAAGAAAACATGTTAAAAGTATTGGGGCCTTACTAAGTGAAGTAGGTCAGACAAAGAAAGACAAATATCATATGATATCACTTACATGTGGAATCTAATTTTTAAAAAAAGAAAAAATACAAGAGAATTAATTACAAAACAGAAGCAGACTTATAGATATTGAAAACAAACTTATGGTTAACAAAGGGGAAATGTAGGGGGAGGGATAAATCAGGAGCTTGGGATGAACACACACACACTATTATATATAAGATAGATGACTAACAAGGACCTACTGTATAGCACAGGGAACTCTACTCAATATTCTGTGATAACCTATGAGAGAAAAGAATCTGAAAAAGAATGGATGTATGTATATGTATAACTGAATCACTTTGTTGTACACCTGAAACTAACACAATGTTGTAAATCAACTCTACTCCAATAAAATTAAAACATTAATAGAAACACTATTGGTACCTTACAGTTTCGATGAGAAACAAGCCTGTTTATGAGAGCTAAGGGGACTGGATGGGTTTATACAATGGTACCTCAGGTGATAAGGATGCTCCTATAAGAGGGTAGAATTGGAGACCCCACCCTGTTTCTTCCCAGAACCACCCCCCAACCTTTGCTGAAGGAGGTGGGTTGCTCTCTGGGGTGGACACATTTTTAGACTCAACCAGAGACAACCCAGAACAATATAAAACTGTCCTTCTGTGTTACTTACCCATGCCACCTCCTTCTAGCTAATGATTTGCTATAAGCATTGTAATATAATTTCAGTCATTGCACGTTCTTGTATGTTGTGTCTGGTTACACTGGGTCAGTGGCTAACTGTTCATCCTGTCATACCTTTTAGCCAAAGATAGGCTTTGCTTCTCATCTTGCTTTAAGCTAACATGCTTTTCACCTGTTCAGTTTCCTCTGGTGCTGTTAGGCTAGACTGCAAATCCTGACAAATGATATTATTCTAGAATACATTTTTTTTTTGAGAGGAAAAATGGAATCTGAGTCTGAAAGTGTCCTGACTGTTACTCCCCTTTAGAATTTTGGGTTCATTGATCTTCAGGAAAGTTAAAATAGAGGATTTGTCTTTAGAACTTCCAAGGCCCCATCCATCTGAAAGCCCATCATTAGAACAAATGTAAAAAGCTTGTTTTTATCTTAATTTCTGTACCTGCAGGCTGCGTATCCACCATATTAAGTCTGAGATAACTCTCACATGTGGAAAATTATTCTCCATTTAAGTAGCAGTTTAAACTGTTATGTCAAAAATTATTTGGGATCCATAGCTAAATTTAAAAGTCCCTTTTTGAGTGTGGTCAAATATTTTTATTATTTTTACCTCAAAAGCTTATGAAATAACTATTAAATAAGTTTTCTAAAACAAAACAAAACAAAACAATAAACTTACAGTCTTTTCATGGTCGCCATTTTAAAAATTCTAAAAGTTCTTCCAGACCTTTGTCCATACACATATTTACTAATGCCACTATAGTCTATAATCATGGTCTATTGATTTATTTTTAATTTTTCTTTTTTCATTTAATATGATTAAGTGAAAAATAACTATTTTCTACATTTCAAGGTGGCCATCTTAATTACATTTTTTAATCAAAGAAGAAGACTTCACTGTGAGGGTGCAGCATCATTTACTAGAAAGAACATTTACCATGTTTTTCACCCCAGCCCAGCCCTCTCTGGTTTCCAGTGTGGACAGTGCTTCACAGAGCCTCTTCCTGTAGACATTGCTTCCTCCTATGGACGAATGTTCTTGGACTGTGTTCTCTGTAGCGACTCAAGGGGCATGAGTATTTCCGGTACTCTTTCTGTGTGCCATCATTTCTCTTTACAAAATGCTGTGCCCGTTTACAACATATCACGGCGTAAGGTTTAGCACGTGGTCTGTCTTTTGTGCGATGGCTCTGGGATGGAATATTTTTCTTTTCTCTCCATACCTCTTTTTCTCTCTCCCATATTTAGAAAAGCCCCCTTGTGATAAGCGTCTTCAGTTGGGACTGCCTTTTACCTCTCTGATGACAGCGTTGAATCGAGAGCAGGAGGATGCCCGTCTGGAGCAGTGAGAGAGGGGCTGCGTTCCGCTGGGGTGGCGTGGAGGGAGAGCTGTCACTCCCAGGGTGTGATGCGATATGCTTGGGTTCCCTGTGGACTCTCCAGTAAAATCTCATTGCTCACTAATGCCTGGTGCAGTCACTTTTCTTTTTGAAGAATGTGAGCCCTGAGTACAATCTTAGGTTGGCACCAGATGGTCCCAAAGGACAACAGCCATGTCTGGTTCCACGGGTACAGTTTCAGAATCGGGAGCCCACTTTGGCCCCCAATCAACACTGTAGGGTCAGCAATGCTGGCACCATGGGAGATTTTGTATTTTGAATTCATTATTATCCTCATGAAATATTTCCCTTTGTTTCTTTACAGTTTGTCCACATTTACACGAATTCAGTAGACATTTATTGAGTCCTTGCTATGCATTAGGTGCTAAAAGGATAATAAAGATAAAGGTAGCTAATGCTTGTATTTTTCTTTAGAGCTTAAAAATGATGTTGTATATATTCCTCTCTCCTAGATACAATATAGACTCTGTTCTCCAATAAATTATGGTGACTTAATAAAAATGCCTTGTGTACCTGAAGTCAGGAGTTTGAGCAGAATGAAACCGTGCTGAGAGGTGGAGGGTTTAACCTCGCCACGAGAACAGGCTTTTAAATGCATAGGAGATAGTTCTTCAAAATGGCAAAATGGATTAGACTTAATATCTCCTGTTAATGAAGGGATTCCGAATGAGTGGCCAAGTATTTTTTAATAGACCAAAACAGATATTCTATTTAGAAAAATAAAGAATTGAAATGACTCAGCTCTGCTTGCTTATTTTTGTCCTTTTGAAAATTTACTTCTTTATGGAGAAGAGAGTGGTGATGACAACCCACAGAAGTGACAGGTGCTTGGGGTCACAGGTTTGCTTTGGGGCTGCTGGGAAACTTTTGTTTGGATTTGCTGCCATGACCAGAAACAAAGCAAATCTGTAATTTTCGCTGTGGAAATAGTGTTAAACTCAAGGTAAGGGGAAAAAAATGTAAGCATCTGTCTCTTCTGAATACATTCTTTTGGCAAGCGCTTCTCAGTTGTGTTGTTCAGATGTGCTAGGGTTGCATAGAGCTATGTAAAAGTCCTTGATATTAACTCTTACATTAAATCTCTCTGGGAAAGTAAGTTCATGATGGTGTCTAGTAAGTTCATGAGGGTGTCTATTCAGTGGTACTTATGATACAAAAAAATATGTTTTGGCGGTACAAATGAGACAGAACAACCCATGGCAATTTATTAGGATGGTATTTCTGGGTAATTATAATGATGCTGTGTTTCAGTTTTGGAATCGGCAGGAGAAGCTGGTCGCAGGCTCTCAGACAAAACCCAGTGGAAGCAGACATCTCAGGGAGGGATTGGGAAGTGCTTGGCTGCCTGGTAGCCTAAGAAAAATCTTCATCGCAACCGGCTCTGGCAACTTACAGAGGATCGTTCAAATTCAGAGAAGTTGAGTCTGTGGAACATAAAAAAGGAGGAACATAATTAACTCCTTTGTAGTGGGGATGACTCTCATATTTACGATGTAAAGGAGATGCCATTTATGCCTTCTATGTTGGCCTTTAGAACTTTCCTAGCTCCCGTACACCAGCCAGGAGAAGAATAAAGGCAATCAGCCACAAGGTTTGTTTGGCTAAGTTGTCCCTCCTGTCACATACTCGTGCAGTTGCACATCAGTGCAAAGGGCCGGTGCCACGTTCCTCCTTAGCATTTGTTTATGCTTGCAAGGCAGCCAACACACACTTACTGAGCACCGAGGATGCCCTGGACATCATGCTGGGGTCACCGTGCTGCCCACAAAAGTCCACAGCCGCTGCCTTTATAGAATGTACAGAACACCACCACTCATCTGGGCTGTAATGGAGAATTAAGCAACTTCATTTTGTTTCAGGTTTGGGGAGAAGCATCTTCAGAGTGGGGTTGCCCAGTGGGAATGCCAACACCAGGTTGGAGAGGTACCAAGCTGTCCTCTGCCTTTGGAGTGGTCGAGTTGGGCATGCAGTGACCAGTGGGCAGGGTCTGCTCTCTCTGGCCAGAGACACCTCTGGTGGCCTCTCTTTTCACCTCAATCCATTCATTACTTGGTGCTATTGAAGTATTATTGTAGCTCTAATGTCATGACATGACTGTCGGGAAGCACCATGGTGGAGGATGGACCCCTGGAGAAGGGAATGGCTAACCTAAGGCTTCAAGCTCAAGAAAGAGAATTTTAGGTAGAGGCTAGAGCATATGAAAAGGTCTGGAGACCATCAGTACAGTGACATCTAGGGCAACAGTTAGTGTTTGGTACAGCTGGAAAGAAGGGCAGGGGGAGGCAAGGAGGATGGGAGAGGTGAGGGTAGGGGGATAAAGAGCCTCGTAAGGTGCTTCAACTTCTTCCCAAAGTCTGAGCAGAACCTCTGAAGGATCGTATGCAGGGACATGACTCCATCTGGTCTGCTACACGGAGGAGATGGAGGATGGGAACAGCTTGGCCTACAAGCTGACTGAGAGCCTTGGGAAGGTTTGAAAGGATCCAGGGGAGATGTGATAAGGGCCTCAACCAAGCCAAAACAATAGTTAGTCAAAAAATCTTTTGCAAATTGCACAGTGAACTGTAAAACCTGAGTTTAAAATATGCCAGAGGAGATTGCCTCTATGAATTGAAGATAAGATCTGTAACTACCAATTAGGGCAATTGAATGTATTATTGATTCTTTAATTTCAGGCCGCAAAGAAATCATGACATGAAGTTATGAGATTTTCGGCCAAATTTAAAGACATCTTCTGTGTATTACATTTTAATAGAGTGAAATTGACTCAAAGCAGAATGCTTCTCTAGATCTACTTAGAAATGTCTCATATAGACATCGTCAGAGGTGGTTAGGACAACAAAACTAGAAGGAGAAAGGAAGAGGTGACTCCCCATTGTTTCTGTCTTCAGAGCCTTAATTCTTCTCTTTTTTTTTCTTTTTTTCATATTCTTTATGGGATATTGAATATATTTCCCTGTGCTATACAATAGGACCTTGTGTTTATCCATTCTACATATAATAGTTTGCACCTGCTAATCTCAAACTCCCAATCCATCCCTCCCTCACTCCCCTCCCCCTTGGCAACCACAAGTCTCTTCTCTATGTCTGTGAGTCTGTTTCTGTTTCATAGATAAGTTAATTTGTGTCATATTTTAGAATCCACATATATGATATCATATGATGTTTGTCTTTCTCTTTCTGACTCACTTCACTTAGTATGATAATCTCCAGGTCCATCCATGTTGCTGCAAATGGCATTATTTCATTCTCTTTTGTGACGAATATTCCATTGTATACGTATATACCACATCTTCTTTATCCATTCATCTGTCGATGGACATTTAGGTCATTTCCATGTCTTGACTATTGTGAACAGTGGTGCTATGAACATAGGGGTGCAGGTATCTTTTCAAATTATAGTTTTGTCCAGATATATGCTCAGGAGTGGGATTGCTGGATCATATGGCAACACTATTTTTAGTTTTCTGAGGAACCTCCATACTGTTCTCCATAGTGGCTGTATCAATTTACATTACCACCAACAGGGTAGGAGGCCTCCCTTTTCTCCACACCCTCTCCAGCATTTGTTATTTGCAGACTTTTTCATGATGGCCATTCTGACTGCTCTGTGGTGGTACCTTGCTGTTGTTTTGATTTGCATTTCTCTAGTAACTAGTGATGTTGAGCATCTTTTCATGCACCTATTGGGGGCCTTAATACTATTTTAAAAAATATTTTCTTCACTTTATTGAGGAAAGTGTTTCTGTTTTTTTTTTGTTGTTGTTGTTTTGTTTTTTGGTCACAATGTGGAGGGTGCGAGATCTTAGTTCCCCGACCAGGGGTCTAACCTGCACCCCCTGCAGTGGAAGCGCTGAGTCTTAACCACTGGACTGCTAGGGAAGCCTTAATTCTTAATTAAGAATCCCTTAATTCGCAGGGGGCCTTAATTCTTAAAGTGTGATAGTTAATCTTATATCTGGGGATTTGTGCATCAGCCACCAGTCTCCATGCTATTTCCCTTCACTCTTTGGTAACCAATGGTTCTCACGTGGCAGACTGAAGTTTATGCATCTCCACTGAGACTCTGGACACTGCTGATGTGCAGATGTGTGTAACTGTGTTACATGAAAACTATTCTGGAAATTTTATGTTTCAGAAGGTAAGGCTTGGTTCACAGTATATCTAATTCTGAATCATGCTGTAATAGAATTTTGCTGAGTCTGAGTGAATGTCTCAAATACACAAGAGTGAATGTCCCTAGTTTGGTAGCATTTGGAATTTTCATGCCCATTCATGGTGCCCAAACTGAAGAGGGCTGCACAAGAAGAGGTAGTTGGGCTTGACTTTAATGTAAGTACTGTCTCAACTATAACAGTGCCTCACCTGGTGGCACACTCTCCAAAGGTCTTTAAGGATCACATGGGGTCAGTTTCCTCCATGCACAGTGGCTAAAATGGGCCTTACTTGAAGAAAAGAGGATGGAATTCATGACTTAGATATTTTCCAGCCTTGTTATTCCATTTTTTTCATGAGCCTTTTTTTCCACCTAACACAGCATCCGGTAGAATAAGGCTTTTGAGAACGAACTTTTGAATTTAATATGTTGAGATGTTGCTAGAAGCTCCTTGAATAATGAGATTTTTAATTTCAAGAGCCAGGAGTGAAACACTCAGAAACATATTCCTCTCAGGAGAAGTCACAGCTCTACAACAATTGTGACTCCTTACAGTAACTTGTAATTCTTAACTAATTAGGGGGTGGAAATTGAGACTCATCATTTTCATTTTTCTCCTGGCATATATTGTTCATCCCTTTTTGGCTTTTGGCATCATCGGTACTTCAGTCATGGTTTAAAGAAGAAGGTGCATCTTGAAGTTGGATTAAATTAAGGCTTAGTTTATTTGCCTCAGCAATGAAATGTGTCATCTTTAAGTGAAACTCATGACCAGCGATAGGGTTTAGAATCATCTCTGGACCAAGAGGGTAAGCACTAAGTACAGGAATGAGCTGATTCTCATTTGCCTTTTGGGAGATATGCTTGCTAATTCTGCCCCAGAGAAAATATTTCATAACGGGAGGCAACGTTGGACGTGAGCTTTGGAGAAGTACAGATGGGGTTAAGGGGTGGGGTGGGGGAGGGAGGATATATGTAACAGAGGGAACTATGGGGGAGAAGAGCATGCTGTGTGAGATTGTTTCATATTTATTTCTTCACCAAATATTTCTTGCAGTCTATTATATGCCAGATACCATTCTAAGCGCTGGGCAAATTAAATGGACAAGTTCCTACTTTCTCAGAGGTCCAAAATATTAAGACAGTGATCATGGGAGAAGGGAAACAAATGAGCTGATCTCTACAATTGCTGAAAAATGTTAATCAGTATCACAGAGCTGACATTGGACAGGTGGGTTGTGTCATGGGTCCAAAGGTGAAAGGTTATTACACTCAAGGTCAAGGAACTCGGGCTCTAGTTGCTTAGCTGGAACTCACCGGGAACCCCCCCTGCTAAACGGCACCATGGACCCAGCTTTCGTAGTCGCAGAACCTCAGTCACGTCCTCCAAAGACAGCCAGCTATTTCTGGGAGCAAGTCCCTTGGTGCACCTCTCATGAGTCTGCACAGGTTTTCACAGTCGTCACCATGCCATCTTCACCCTGTTCTTCCTTTTCTGTTTCAACTTAGGCTCCCAGCTGCCCACACCACGGTCCACCAAGTTCCTAGGCAAGTCTGTACTCTGGCACCACCTCTGTCCGGGCCAAGATGGGATAGGGGCCCAGGTGGCGGCAGCGGCGGGGCTATGACTGCTCTTTAAGTTTCCATTCGTCA
Source organism: Mesoplodon mirus (assembly GCF_964341445.2). NCBI lineage: Eukaryota > Metazoa > Chordata > Mammalia > Artiodactyla > Ziphiidae > Mesoplodon > Mesoplodon mirus. The sequence goes on along the minus strand of NC_138980.1, from coordinate 175,427,175 downwards.
GGGCTTGCTAGTTGGGCTAGTTTCCCTGCAGAAGGGACTCAAGACCCCCTGAGGCAGAGACTGCTAGCTCCCCGCCCACACGGCCTCTGTAGTTACCGTTCTGGAAAACACAGATGGAGCCCCATCGTGTCCCAGCCTGAGGGCTCTCTCTTGGCTTACCTGCACAGCTCAGGAATCTGGGAGTAGACACCCCGGGACATTCCTCAGCTGATAATAGCTGGGAACAGAGGATAACTACCTCAGCTTCTTGGCCATTTAGGTATTTTGCTCTGTAAATTCTAGCAGTTCTGGCTTTCTTGGACTCCAACTTAGTTCTTCTCAACTCAGGGAGACTGCTTATTTGGGTCCCTCCTTCCTGTACTGCAGCCTGGCAACTCTCCAGGCAGTCAGCTGGCACAAATGCAGAGACCGCCTCATTTGTTTCCCTTCTCCCATGACCCCTGTCCCGAACTGCCTATTGTCTGTTGTTTCATTATGTTGTCCAGCTTCCTAATTATTTAAGAGTAAGTCCATTCCTATTATTTCATCATGGTTAGATGTAGACATCCTTAGTGTCAACATAATTAATGGAGAAAGCATAGTCTTTTAACAAACGGTGCCAGAACAGCTGACATCCATATGGGAAAAGCTGAGATTTGACCCCTACCTTCCAACATAAAAAAACCAACCAGGGCTTCCCTGGTGGCACAGTGGTTGAGAGTCTGCCTGCCGATGCAGGGAGCATGGGTTCGTGCCCTGGTCCGGGAGGATCCCATATGCCGCAGAGCGGCTGGGCCCGTGAGCCATGGCCGCTGAGCCTGAGCATCCGGAGCCTGTGCCCCACAATGGGAGAGGCTACAACAGTGAGAGGCCCGCGTACAGCAAAAAAACAAAACAAAACAAAACAATAAAACAAACAAAAAAACCCCAAAACAAACAAACAAAAAACCCTAACTTGAAATGGATTAAAACCTGAACATAGTGGCCAAAACTATTATATAAAACATTGAGAGGAAATGAGGGGGAAAATCTACATATCCTTGGGGGTAGGCAAAGATTTCCAGAATTTGTAAAGCACTCTTATGACTCAATAAGAAGGCCAACAACCTATTAAAATAAGGGTGGGGCTTCCCTGATGGTGCAGTGGTTGAGAGTCTGCCTGCCGATGCAGGGGACGCAGGTTCGTGCCCCAGTCTGGGAGGATTCCACATGCCGTGGAGTGGCTAGGCCTGTGAGCCATGGCTGCTGAGCCTGCGTGTCTGGAGCATGTGCTCTGCAACGGGAGAGGCCACAACAGTGAGAGGCCTGCGTACCACACACACACGAAAAAAGGTGAAATATTTCATCAGTTTCTTAAAGGAAAAACAAAAAGATATTGTAAGAGCCAAGAAGTACACCAAAACTTACTCAACATCATTATTCATCAGGGAAAAGCAAATTAAAACCACAATGAGATATTACTACTCACCCATGAAAAAGGCTAAAATTTGAAAACTGACAATCTCAAATGTTGGTGAGAATATGGTACAGCTGGAACTCTCAGATACCTCTGAGAGGTACACTACCAACTCTTTAGAAAATAATTTGGCAGTTTCTTATAAAGTTATATATGTACTTACTATTTAACGTTAAAATTCTACTCTTAGGTATTTACCCAAAAGGAAAGAAAATATGTATTTACCACTCCCCCCCCAAATTCCTAGTACACAGTGCTCATAAATGTTTACTTTATAATGGCCCCAAACTGTGATAGACCCACATGTTCATCAAGAAGTGGATGGATAAATAAATTGTGGTGTATCCTTACAATGGAATACCACTCTGAACAAAAAGGAATGAAGTATACATACATGTGTTAAAGGAAAACCAAAAAGGAGGCTACAGTTTGAGGATACCCCTAAGCCAAACACACATAGCCACATCACCAAAACTAAAAATGTCCTGATTTCCCCAGAAGGCTGACTCTGACCTTCACCTGGTAAGGGCATGAGCCAGTGGGCAGGTCTCATCCCTGGGTAAATGGGACTAGATCTGGAGCACTCTCCACCTCCCCCACTACCCGTGCCCCCAAACCCTGCTCCAACCCCTGTTCCTGATTCCACCTGTCCCTAAGATGGGCCAGAGGAGAGCAGAGATATTCGGCAGCCTGAGGACTGAGGTCTTGCCCACACACATGGGGAACTGAGGGGTGCCTTGAATTGAAATTAGGTTGGATGCAGAAACACTGCTACAGCTCTTGAACATCAAGCTTATGGACTGAGGTAATCCATCCCTATATACTTAGTGGTCTGGGGTACTGGCTTTGGGGATTTGAGTGGACCATGGAAGGATGGGCCTTCTACAGTTCACTGTCCTTCTAGGTTCTGGAAGAGAAAGTGGGACAGGAGGGCCCTAGCTCCATGGGTGGGTCATAGCACGGCCTCTTGTGTGGCTATTTCCAGTAGCTCTGAGCCCCACATAGGGGCGACACGGGAGGTCTAGAGGAGGTTCAGGGTCTATGGAGAGAAGGTTGAAATTTCTTTAGCAACCTCCAGGTTGCACAGGGATTGTGTATTCTACCAAACCTATAAGATTACCTAGTGTCTAACTAAATGAAAGACACATGGAGGTGACTTATAAATGAGGATCCAGAGGATTTGATACAATATTCAAATGTCTTTTGAACTGGTTTTCAATATTTAACTTAATTCCAGTTCAAAGCTCACTGTACTTTGAGTACACTGAGATAGAATTGCTGTTGCAAGAATGTGGACTCAGACTCTTACTATCCCTCTCAAGCCAACATTAATATTGGAAAATCCACAATTATTTACCTCTGCAGCCCATCTCCCAACTGTCCAATTTGTGTCACCAACAGTGATGGAAGAAGAAGGAAGGAAATGAAGAATGAATTAAGAGAGAGGTGAGTACACGAGTGAAGATTAGAAAGAGGCTGTATTGAAAGAGAAGATGGGTGTTTCTGGAATTGAAAGAGAGTGGAAAAAAAAAGGTTGCAGGTTTAAGAGGATCTAAGTTGTGGTCTCTTCTGGTTGGCCTCGAAAGGGGCCACACATTTCTCATAGGTCCTTTCCCTGGTCACCCCTATCTAAAACTCATTTTCATGGGGTCATATTCTTTCCTTCCTGCCTTCCTTCTTAAAAAAAGAAGAGAATCAAGGAACTCTCCTGCAGTGGTAGAGGAAGAAAACAGGATTGCTGAAGAATTTTCTTTAATTATCAGAGCACTTCAGGTATTTCAATGTTTCTGTATCAGCAATTCTGAGTACATGCTGCTCTTCTCACCAGAAGCTATTCTTTAATTAAGTTAAAGTCGTCTACTGTCTCACTGTTGATTTTCATTTTTTTAACTCGTGCCAGATCTTCCTGTAAGCAACTTCAGAATACCCTCTTTTCACATTTAAGGTGGCAGTAATTAGGCCCAAATTTGCTGAGCCTGTGGGAATCTTACAACCAACGTGATCTTAATAGTGTTTTTATGTCTGAACTACTCTGTTCTTATGTGTGAGGCTACCAACTGGATAAAAGAAATGGCCTTGACATCCAGTGGTTGTTGGAGTTTGGAAAATGCCCCTGAAGAGTGGAAGGTTGGTGAGCTTTTTTTCTACTAAATGAGAAACAGTTAACCACCGAACCTATGTTGGTATCCACATTGCATTAGGGTTTTTTTGGTCTCTTGAGATATTGAGGTACATTGAGATATTGTTGGGTAAATGCTTATATTAGAGGAAATAAAGATCTTATGGTTGACAATACCTCATAAATCAAGAAACAGTTAAAAAAAGGAAAGTTTCAATGGTTTATAATAGAAGAGATATTGTGTCTTCAAAGGAAAGATTTGTATCCTCCAAATAGAGGCAGAGTAGTATTTTGGGATTATTTGAAAAGACTTCACATAAGATTTATTTACCATTTTATAGAGTTTTATAAAACACCCTGTTCATAGAATAGAGGTCATTTTTATTGGTGTTGCCTCCACATATGATTTCTGACCAATGGTCTGAGTAAAATGGAGAATGAGCCAAAAGAAGTAAACCAAAGTACTAAATCATCATTTTTTCAGTCTGTTACCGTACCTAAAATCTCTCCTATTTTAGGGACCCAAGAACTGTCACCTGGCAGATTTCTCTATCAAATACTGCTCCTGTTCCCCAAATGCTATATGCTTCACTTTCGATTAAATAATAGTACAATTTCTTGCTGGTTGGTTCCACTGATACATCCAAGTCTTTTCCAAGCATGAGATAATTTCTGAGCAGAGGCCCACCTCACTATTTTTGTGTAAAACTCATCCATTATTTCAATAACTTCCCTCCCCTTGACAACTACCCAGCACACTTTTGTGTGGCCACATTTATTGAGCACCCATTATGTGCCAGGCATTTTGCCAGAAGCTCAAGACATCAAGATGCCCAGCATGGACCTCAAATTGCCTTCTTTCCTCATTAGAATAGTGGTGAGTATCCCTGTCTGTCAAGTTGCCTTCTGTATTGGAAACAGCAAAGCAAACCAATGATTATAATACAGAGTGGGAAGAATATCACAGAGGTATGCAGTAGGCGATGTGGGAAGTGAGAGGGGTCCAAAACAGATCACAGCACCAGAGAACTCTTCCTAAAGGCAACGGTGTTTAGTCTGATCCTTGAGGGATGCGTGGGACTTGAAGAGTGGCAATGTGCATTCCAGATGTAAAAGACATCACGTCATGGGGACTTTGTGTCATGGCCAATTGTTTGGGATGGTTGTAAGGACAGGTATGGAAGAAAGTTTCAGGAGCTACCGTGGAGGCAATTTCTGATTGTGAAGGGTCTTGAAATTCAAACTTTATGCTGAAAGTTCTCAGAAATGAATTGAAAACCTGGGCAGCAATATGAGATGATTTATGTCGCACAAGAATAGATGTGGCCGAAGTGTAGAGTATAGGTTGGAGGGGGAGCATAGAGAAAAGGAAGCCAATGAGGATGCTGTTTCAGTGAGAAGAAATAGGGCTTGATAAAAGCAGAGACAGTGGCAAGGAAAGGAAAGTGTAGGACTGAGAAATATCAAGGCACTGGAACTAGTTACTGATGTGGACAGAGAAGGGAGGAGGGTTTAGAAAGACTGTCACTGCTGCATAGGCAGTGGGGACATCTACTGAGCTGGGGGATGCAGAGAATGGGAGGTTTACAGAGGGTTGGAAGAAAATGAATCAGTGTGCACATGTGACAGGTTCATATGAGAGGTCCATGGGAGAAGTATGAAGACTCTCACATTTGAGTCTGGACCTTGGGGCACAGGTCTTGACTTGAGATACAAACTTATAGGTACTTAGCAAACAGCTGATGGCTCAAATCATTGATTTATATAAAGGGAGGGCACAGAGCAAGAAGAGGAGGGGTTAGAGGATGATCATTTAGGGAATGAATGGAGGAAGAAGACTCCAAGGCAACGCCACGAAAGGAATCGTCAGGGAGATAGAGGGAAGACCAGGATTGTTCCAGAATCTTCACTTCACATCCCAGATAGATTGCCATAGAGTTGACGTGCCTTTCTTCACTGCTGCCAGCTCCATTTCCTTTCTTCTTGTGAACTCCTCAAGATGAATGGAAATATTTCCTTCCACTGTACAAGTCCCCACATTTGGTTAACATTCTTATAATGACGGGCCCTGTCTCTCAGTGACCTAATGAATTATGTGGCTTCATGCATCATTAGTTCTTTTGGTTCTATGTCCTGAAAAAAGGCTACAGCTTCTTAGACTTAGGATATAATTAAAATGACCTTCAGGAACAAAGCATACCAATTTCTGATCATCAATAAGTATTTTAAAGAATGGTGCACATTTTAGAGAAAATTTGAGCAAATAAAAAACTCAGCTACAGTTAAATATCTTTCAATAACATAACTTTTGTCAATCACTGCTTAGCATGGCTCTTTTTTTTTTTTTTTTTTTCAGGATGCGGACATCTCACTGTTGTGGCCTCTCCTGTTGCGGAGCACAGGCTCTGGACGCACAGGCTCATGGCTCACGGGCCCAGCCGCTCCGTGGCATGTGGGATCTTCCTGGACCGGGGCATGAACCCGTGTCCCCTGCATCGGCAGGCGGACTCTCAACCACTGCACCACCAGGGAAGCCCAGCATGGCTCTTTTTTGTTACAAGTTTATGAAGAACTCATTCACTCTGATATGATTTTATTCTTCGGCACTTTTTTTTTTTTTTAAAGAAGATGTTGGGGGTAGGAGTTTATTAATTAATTTATTTGTTTTTGCTGTGTTGGGTCTTCATTTCTGTGCGAGGGCTTTCTCTAGTTGTGGCAAGCGGGGGCCACTCTTCATCGCGGTGAGTGGGTCTCTCACTATTGCAGCCTCTCTTGTTGCAGAGCACAGGCTCCAGACGCGCAGGCTCAGTAGTTGTGGCTCACGGGCCTAGTTGCTCCACGGCATGTGGGATCTTCCCAGACCAGGGCTCGAACCTGTGTCCCCTGCATTAGCAGGCAGATTCTCAAACACTGCACCACCAGGGAAGCCCAGCACTTGTTTTTTTTATTGAAAGACCCTAAATCAGTTTTTCCAGGTATCAATGCCCTTGTAACTTTTCTTTTGCTTTCATTTGCTTGCATTTTTACTATATCAAGGGAGCTTTAATTACATTATATTGCCTACTCCTTGAGGCACCGTTGTTCTTTGTACTTACCCAATCCTTTCTATTGGAAATGATCAACGACTACATAGTATGATAATTTGATTGCTTACAACTTATCAGGGAAATGACCAGTTGGCTCTCCTGAGGTTCCAGCTCTTTCTTTGCTACTTGAGTCATTTTTAGACCCAGCAGAAATGGAATAACAAAATCAGATACTAAGATATACTGGTTTATATGAACATCTCAAGAGGAGTCTCTTTCTGATAAGAAAAGAGCTTGACATAAATTTTACTAACTGTTATAAGGTTTTTTTCTCTCATTGAGTATTTAATAAAACTGTGTAACATTGACCTTCATCTTTGAAATCCACTGTTTTAGATATGTAGAAGAAAATGTACCCTTCAAACATATTTGACCTCAACAGAGTGAGTTAAATAAAATTTAAAATAGGGGTATAAAAATAATTCCTACTAATAATCAGAGTGTTTTAATATCTTCTAGGTAAATTATTAATTGAAATAGGCTTGTAAGAGAGAAAGAGATCTAGTGGACCCCGATGGAATAGAGTCTGTATTAGTTTCCTATTGCTGCTGTAACAAATCCCCACAAATTCAGTGGGTGAAAACTATGCAAACTGATGATCTTCCAGTTCTGGAAATCAGAAGCCTACCATGAGTCTTACAGGAACAGAATGTGTTGGTCAATAACATTCCTTTTGGAGGTTTTAGGGGAGGATTCATCGCCTTTCCTTTTCTAGATTCTAGAGGCCAAGTGCATTTTCCATCTCTCTCTTCTGCCTTCCACTTTTGCACGTGCTTTATTCTGACTCAGTCACTTTCAAAGAACTGATGTAGGAGTAATGATTATATACCTTTAATATATCAAGGGAATATATAGCCTGCATACGATAACATTAGCTCTCAATTCTGGATAAGTTATGAGACAAGATAGGAGAGAACGCAAGGGATCATGGCAGCCTGAAAAATGCCCCATTGTGTGCTGGGCAGAGGGCAGGATAAGTAGCATTGCGCCATGACTTCAACACATTCCTAGAGCAAATGCATTTTATTGATTTTTATGTTTAAAAGTCTCATCTGTTCAAGTAGCATATTTAATGTTACAAGCACAACCAGAGTAAGTTAAAAATCCAACAGACAAAATGAGTTCTACAATATATTTAAAAAGCAGTATCAAATTGTGTCACTATCTACAAGTGTTATTTATAAATGAGTTGAAATCTCAGTTATCTTCCTGTTTCTCTCATCTTTTAGTAAACAATATAAAAGTGCTCTGGTCACTTTAAGGACAATCACTTTTTTTTTTTTTTTTTTGGCTGTGCAGTGCAGCATGTGGGATCTTAGTTCCCTGACCAAGGATCGAACCCGTGCCCCCTGCAGTGGAATCACAGAGTTCTAACCACTGCACCACAGGGAATTCCCAAGGACCATCACTTTAAAAATCACACAAAAACTTGATGCTGAAGAAATTCTTCCCACAGTGATGATTTGAAAGTGTTAATTCATTTGCAAGAGATTCTATTGGAATGAGAAAGACCTCTGTTAATATGTGGGTTTTTTAAAGTAATTTAAATTCAAATTGAGAGAGGCTCATCCATTACCAATACATATTTATCAAATAAGTCCATCTCTAGTCATCTAGTATTCCCAAAGATTGTTCTAAGCACAGTGTCACGTGTTCCCCCACCTACGTTTTCCTGCTCTTTCTGACTCTGCTTGCCCTTTTTCCTACTTCATTTGGTGCTCACTGCTCTCATGCAGCTCCCAGACTCTTCCAAGCCCCCTGAGGCAGAGTGTCACCTGGCTCTCCCACCTAATTCCTTCACTCCCTTCCAGCATCTGTCATGAGCTTTGAGGGTCTTTTCTTGAGAGCAATGTCATCAGGTTCCTTCCAGGTGTCACACAACTCATAACCTGGTTCTTGTGAAGGTACCTTATTCTGTTATTCTCTCTGGGCTTGCTGGAAATGCAATGCTTTAACTAGAATTCTTTAGAACACAGGTTTCCTAGCATGTAATCATTGCCACATGAAAAATAGGTTCAGTTGTTTCGACTGAAAAAAAATGCACAACATGAGAGTTGTGAGTTAAGTTTTATTTGGGGCAAAATAAGGACTATAGCCGGGGAGACACTCTCCCAGATAGCTCTGAGGAACTGCTCCAAAGAAGTGGGGGGAATGTCAGTATGTACGTGACTTTAGTGAAGGGGGTACGTGAAGTCAAGTACACATGTTGGCAGAGGTTGGTTGCTAGTCATGAGGAACAGATGTCACTGTTGATTTTAGTGCTTTTCTAGATTTGAGGAGATGCAAGAATTTGGGCTCACACAAATGTTCTCCTGAAAATATCTAACTATCTGAAGGCCTCTTGTACCAGTTTTTCCCAGAGCACAGAGTGCCTCATTCCTTTCAGGATGTGTTGAAGGTCAGTGACTGCATTGGCTAGTGACTTACTCCTTGTAGAGGCAGATGGTAAGGGCCAATTTTTAGTTGGAAGTTGCCAAATAAACCTTGGAAATTCATAATGCACATTGGCATGTGTGAAAACAAAATGCCCCAAATAACTTGTCTAATGTTGTTCAGTATTTCCCATCATATTGTCCACAGAACCAGGGATGACCAGAGACCATACATAAAAGAAAGGATCTGTAAAAAACGATCTGTCTTCCTCAGTGATGAGCAGGCAATAAAGCAGTTTGGAGAATCAGCACAAAAAGAGGCAGAGAAGTTACTCAACTGGTATATCAGGAGGATTTTAATAGCAAGTACTGCAAAATGCAACTCAAACTTTAGCAGAAGAAAGGAAATTATAGGTTCATTTATTTAAAAGCTTAAGATTAGATCTGCTTCAGGTGGGGTTTGGTGCTTCAATAGCAAGCAATGGGAAGGTCAACAAACGTAAGCAGAAAAGGGGGAGTAATTGGTTCATTTACTAAAATCCTCAAGGTGAGACTTGGCCAAGGCATTCTAAGATGGCCATGGAGAACCTTATGTCTCTTCATCTACTGGTTTTGAATTCTGCCTCTTTGGCTTCATTCTCAGGGCTCCATGTGGTGGTCTTGCTGGCAGCTGACTCTCATCTTCCTTATTGCTAAAGAGCCATCAGGAAAAGTCTTCTTGTATTTCACTGGTTCTGTTTGGATGACAGGATCATCTCTTAATCAATCATAGTGACTAGGGAGATACCATACTCTGATTGGTCAGATCTGAGTCCTGGGCTAGGGGAAGGACCAAGCCCCTTCCCAATGCACAGGTAAGAGGGTGGAGAAGGTAGTGGTGCCCCAGAAGAAAACTGTCATTATTCCATGAAGCAGAATGAGTGGGTGCTTGGTGGCCAGAACCTAACAAATATCCACTGTGACGGAAAGGAAAACATTAGCCGGAATGTATCTTGGTCTCTATATATTTAAAGAAGTTCAATTTTATAGATGAATACAAAATTGTTACTGAAGATTCTCAGGGTGCTGCAGGTAGTCAAGATGCTTGCAGTTATCAGAAAATTCGAGAGAAAGAAGATGTTCCCAGGATATGCAGCAAAGGTTACCCTCTGAAAACATGACCCTCCAAAATATACCTTATAGAGTGAGTCAGAGGTGTGTTCCTTACCAAACTGATCTCCTTAAAGGTTAAGGACGTTATCTCAATCTCTATCACTTAGTGTAATGCTTGGAGCTGAAGGGCTGGTTAGAAGACCATTTTAGACTGAATTAATTAATACATTTGCAGAAGGAACTCAAGGGATGATCTTTTTTAAAAAGTATGTGCTGGGATGCTTGGGAAACACTCATGTCCAGTTAAAATGTGTACAGTTTTGAGACCATACGGTGTAATTGAAGAAACCTGTAGCCCAATAGCTGTTCCTTAACATGCCTGAAGACTGAAAGAGAATCAGTGTATTGGTCTAGGAAGGGAGGACAAGGGAAGCACTTTTCATGGTGGGGGAGAGGGGCCCTGTTCAACTTAACTTGTGCAGCTTCCTTCTCTCCTGTATCTGGGCCACACACTCGTGTCTCCTTGACCTTCCCAGACTTCGAGCTCTCCTCAGCTCAGCCAGGTTCTCTTCCCCTCCCTGCCCTGGACAGTGTGCTTGTGCAATCCTGGGTTCACCTTGTTTCCTTCCTCTCATGGACCATAATCCCGGGCAGCCCTTTGTCCAAACCCTGGCTGCACATATTTTGTCCAGTCTTCCACGTGTTGAAGATGGGAGGGTCAATCTGGCTTCTGTTACTCCATCTCAGCCTTTGACATTGGAATACTTTGAGTCTGGCTGGGAGGGAGGTCAGGCCTAAGGAGGACACGTGGAATGGACAGGAGAACCAAGGGGATCTGATTGGCTGCAGAGTTCTGTTGGATGTCCTCCTTGCAGCTTCTGCTAGTTTGCTGATGAATGACAAAGCATAGCTGTTATTTTTTTTTTCCTTCGGTTCACGGACCTCTCACTGTTGTGGCCTCTCCCATTGCGGAGCACAGGCTCCAGATGCGCAGGCTCAGCGGCCATGACTCACGGGCCCAGCCGCTCCGCAACATGTGGGATCTTCCCGGAGCAGGGCACGAACCCGTGTTGCCTGCATCAGCAGGTGGACTCCCAACCACTGCGCCACCAGGGAAGCTCCCAGGGTAGATGTAAGTTTTAAAACTTTAACTATAGTTGATTTACAATATTATGTTAGTTTTAGGTGTACAGCTTCAGATTCTTTTCCATTATAAGTTATTACAAGATATTGAATATAGTTCCCTGTGCTTTACAGTGGATCCTTGTTGTTTATCTATTTTATATATAGTAATGTATATCTGTTAATCCCATACTCCTAATTTATATCTCCCCCTCCGCTTTCCCCTTTGGTAACCATAAGTTTGTTTCCTATGTCTGTGAGTCTATTTCTGTTTTGTAAATAAGTTCATTTGTATCATTTTTCTAGATTTCACATATAGATGATATCATATGACATTTGTGTTTGTCTGACTTACTTCACTTAGTATGATTATCTCTAGGTCCATCCATGTTGCTGCAAATGGCATTATTTCATTCTTTTTTAGGGCTGAGTAATATTCCATTGCATATATATACCACATCTTCTTTATCCATTCATCTGTTGATATACATTTAGGTTGTTTCCATGTCTTGGTTATTGTGAATAGTGCTGCTATGAACACAGGGGTGCATGTATCTTTTTGGATTAGAGTTTTCATCTTTTCTGGATAATATGCTCAGGAGTGGGATTGCTGGATCATATGGTAACTCTATTTTTAGTTTTTTAAAGGTAGATGTAATTTTAATTCCGAGGATGTCCTAGTGGCGTTTATCATGTTTTCTGGAGGTGTGGCACTGTTCAGACATCTTCGCTTGAACCGAGTCCAGCCTTTCCAAGGAGAGACTGGAACATTCAGATCCTGAGCTGTCTTTGAGGCAAACATGTGACCTGAGTTTGACCCCCAGCCTCCATCACGGGGTATTTCAGTTGGGAAGTGAGTGGCTCAAGGAGGGAGGCTCTGAGCAGAATCCATTCTCCTAGAACGGGTGGTTGCACAGCTGTCAGGCAAGATCCCTCTCTGATACAGAAGCAGCATAGATAGGTGACATCAGGGCTAGTTCCCTCTGTGCCCAGAGGTGGCAGCAAAAGCATAGGTTCCTCATTAGGCAGCTCTGTGGCTGGGTTTTAGGCATCATGTCTGCAGTCTTACCCTCAATTCTGTTTCACTAGCCCTCCCAAAAGTCCTGTAAAAACCTCATCTTTCTCCTCCATCAGCCATAATCAATCACTCCTTTTTTTTTTTTTTTTTTTTTTTGGTTGTGCTGCGTGGCTTCTTGTGGGATCTTAGTTCCCCAACCAGGGATCGAACCTAGGCCCCAGCAGTGAAACTGCAGAGTTCTAACCACTGGACAACAAGGAAAGTCCCCCGAATCAATTACTCTTATTTGGACAACTTATTGCCTTTGTTGTATTATTGTTTGGTTTAGTAGAGGATTATAAACAAAGGTGTACCCCAAAAAATGGATATCACCTTATCCATAAAAGGAAAAGCTAAATTCAAATAGCTACTTCCAAGTAGATCAGAGTCCTTACTTAAAAGCTCTCTGTGTCTGTCATGGATGGATGCCCAAGACCAGAAGAAAGTGAAGACATTACCTATCCAGGGTCTTATCTCTTGCTCTTATCAATTGTATTAATTTTCCTGTTGGAAATAAACTCTCCTGTTAGTCCAGTGATTGTTATTGGATATTTTAACGACCCATGTCAGCCCTATATCCAAATCATAGATTTTTCTGAACCAAGTTTCCAGGCTTCATCAACATTTCTATAGCTGGGACATTTGTAATCAAGGTATTCAGTTGACAAATGGCTTTCTCTAATAGGAGATTTGTAAACAGCATCTGGATTCATTAATTTTATAACTTCTCATTTCTTTACACTCATAAGCTAAACATGTACCCACTACACCTGTAGTTCATTCTTTTGAAAGATGAGCATACTTGGCATGGTGCAGAGATAAATGAATAAATGCTCATGCTTTTAAAACAGTGTGGGTGGTGGTATCCTGATAGACTCCTAAATATGTCAACTGAACCAGGATGCTAATAGAGAACACAGCTCCCAGGAGTCAATTAGACAAGATGTGGTCACGGAAGATAGGAAATGCTATTTTAATAAAGTACCATTGACTCCTTGTCTTTTAAACAGAAAATAGCCTATTCCTGGCCTGTAATTGAAAGCATATCACTTGAAGTTTCTGGTGGGAATTGCTTTGAGCAGAGGTATATATTCAGATGTCTGAATGGTACACTTCACTTATCTCCAAGAATTACTCAGAGAGATTTTTCTGGACAGGCGAGAAGCTATTTTGCTACACAAACCTTTGAAAGAGGAAGAGAGAGAATGAAAAAAATCTACAAGCAAGTAAATGGATGGGTTGTGAATGTAATAGGTGAGACACTGAACTAGCTGTTGTCTAACCTTGCAGTAAATTGAGGGTGTTTTAAAAATAGTGTCTAAATTCAAAACCAAACCATTAGAACCAGAAGTGAAAACTTTGTTGAGCTTTTGGTTGTATGGGAAACAAAGCCAGAGATATCAGAGAATAACTTTGTAGGAAGGGACCCTTGATGCTCATTTAGTGCAATACTATTATTTTGCCAATGGAAGAAACAGAGTCCCTGGCAAGAAAGGGGCTGACCCAAGGTCACTTATTAGATAGTGAGATAGTGAAGTTTAGAAGGCCACATCATAAGGGCAGAGCATAGGACAAGGTTAGACTAGGATGCTAATACCTCTATAATGTACCCGTTGTGATGAGTAAAAATCTGGGCAATGTTTACAAGCTAAGGAGCCCAGCTCTTCCAAGATGCAAACAGCAAGGTGAGCAATATTCCCCACTGATAAAATTGTTTGACTCTGAAAAGTCACCTGTGTTTCCATATCCCTGAAGGGCTCTCTCCTATTGGAATAGGGGATCAGAATGAAGCCCTGCAAGGTCAGGTTTATGGCAGTGAGAGGCGCTTGATTGCTTCATTGCTGAATCAGATGCAGAAAGACAGGGTTGAAACAATCAAGGTGAAATCCAAGTGCAATTAAAAAGATCAAAGTGCGGAGATGGAACAAAAGAAGGTCCTGATGATAATAATTCATATTTGCAAAAACAACAAAACCACTCAGATAAAAGTGACCTAGAGTTTTAGAACTCGCCTGCCAATGCAGTGGACGTGGGTTCAAGCCTTGGTCCGGGAGGATCCCACGTGCTGCGGAGCAACTAAGCCCGTGCACCACAACTACTGAGCCTGTGCTCTAGAGCCCGCGTGCCACAACTACTGAAGCCTGCGTGCCTGGAGCCCGTGATCCGCAACAGGAGAGGCCACTGCAATGAGAAGCCCGTGCACTGCAACAAAGACCCAATGCAGCCAAAAATAAATAATAAATTAAAAAAATAAGCAATAAGAAGAGAGAGTCTGGTCTTAAAAAATTTAAAAAAAAGTGACCTAGAGTTTTAATGGATTCAAGCTTCAGGTGCACAGAGTGTGACTTGATTGTTGAGCAAATAAAGGAAAACTTAAGGCTCAGTGTCCAAGAAACCCTGAGGAAGGAACTTATAGGGTAACTAGATGCAAGTTCAGTATAAGAGGGAACTTTTTTACTACTTACTGGGTTGGATTGAGGTGACGTTATTCTGTGTGCTTCCCTGAAAGGGCGTGAGGATCTAGGTGAACATATGTCAGGGATGCTGAAACATGATTCTGCTTTGGACTAGATGGCCCCCAAGCCCCACTGTAACTCAAGTATATGAGTCCAAACACCAGCATAACTCTGTAAATCCCACCACTTGCTGTGTGACCTTTGAGAGTGATTTAACCTCTCTGAGCCTCTCTTTCCTTGGTTATAAAATCAAATTTTTAAAAAAATTTCAAAGTATATTTTAATATTAGGATTTAAAAAAAAAGAGTTTAAGAATACACAGTCAAACTCTTAGTGTGGTATAAATTTTTATATTATTATTTAAAAATAATAATTTTTAAACAGTTTGTATCTTCAGAGCTTTCCATTCTTCCATCTATTGTAACTCATTCAGGAATGAGCATGTGACCCCATAACGACTAATGAGATGCCCTGAGACTTTTGCTGAGGCTTCTTGGAGTTATTCTGTCTTAATGGATTTAAAGGTGAGAGGACAAACTTCCTGGGGATTTTATGACATCTGCACCTGGTTGTTACAGCCAGGAGCACTGGAGACAGTGTTGAGAGGTAGAGAGAAACAGGTCCATGGTGACGTTATCTGGCCCCTGAATCCAGCCATGCCTGAAGCCTGCTGACTTCTGGACTTTTCATGGACATGATTAAATTAATTCCATTTTACTTATTGCAGTGTGGGTCAAGGTTTCAGTCATGTGCAACCAAAGAATTGTGACAGATGTGGTCCTTGAGAGAGACATTCTCACTTCTTTATAGGTTTATTGTTATTACTTAATGTGAACACTCAACCTGGCAGCTACTCCTTTCTTCCATGCAGGGAGCTACGGAGCCACTGGGGGCATTGTTTTCCTTGATCATCTCTGCTGAGACCCCAGGGCAGCGGACTATGATGCATCAAAGACGCATTGACCTGAAAAGTTTGCTTTTTATTTTTGGCAGCTCTTAACTTAGAGATGGTACCTTTCAAACCATGGCTGCTTCTTCTTTAGTTCCCTCTCTTGCTGCCAAAAGCCTGATTAATAATGAATACCTGGAATGTCTTCAAACTTAATTTAACATCTGGCCTGAGGAGGTGAATGCCAAGTCTGGGTCTCATGGCAAGCAAAAGTTGGAACCAAATCAGAGATGCTGAGAAATATGTCATCACCATGTAGATCCATAGGAGTTTTCTTTCTTTTTTTTTTTTCTTTTATGTTGCATTGCTGCCATTGTCTACTTGCTAATTAAGCTAACTTTGTCAAAACTTGCTGAAAATTGGGTTAAAGCTGAAGTGAGATGCCATCAAGTCAATGGTGCCATCATGGACAAAGTTCTCAGAGGCACTGACTGGCTCTTTCTGATGTCAGCTTGTCTTAATGACCTCTGGAATTCTTCTCATGAACTCCGAGGAAAGAAGCGGGTCTGCTGATGAACTTGAATGTGAAGGTTGGGGTCCCAGTTGCTGGAGAAGAACTGGAGGGTCCTGCTGGCTTCTGTAGGTGTCAGTCATTCAATGCCAGTGTCTTTCCCAGAGGTGCCTCTTCACTCTTCAGTGCTGTATAGTCTCTCTGCAAAAGCACCAAGCTCCCAACAGGTCTGATGGGAAGAAATAATAAATATGTAATAAATATGACTGGGAGACTCTAGGATGTAGAGTCCAGGGTAAACAAGAATAAACAGCTGTCATTGTTGCAGGACTTCTTGGAAATTTTATAACTTATTTTGCTTTGTGACTCCAAGAGAAAGAAGATTAATGTGCAGGATTTCCTAGATGTTTTTCACGATGGAAGCTTTTTAAAAAATTGTTTTAAACTTTAAAAGTTTTTTACTTTTTGGAGAGAATCTATCATGTTCCATAAAAGTCTTTGGGATTGAGCTAGTCTAGTGCCCTGACTTCTGACCTGGCAATTCACTATTAAAATGAATTAAAATGAATTTGAAAGTAATACAACATTGTAAATCAACTATACTTCAATGAAAAATGATAAAAAATGAATTTGGAAAACCAAATGAGCATTGTCTTTAGAGTGAATATACAACATCTGTCACATATACTTACTATATTCAAATGCATATATCATGTTGAACCATAAAGTACAAATTTATTTCAAAGCATTAATAAATTCAGAGCAACTTGTCATTATGCATTTCCTTAATCACTGGATAGTAAAAGTATAATCACTATTTTAAAAAGGCAGCAAACATCCCACCTAAAATTTGGTTTGGATACTGAGGTTGATGGCTCTCCAAGCACCAGAGAATTTCAGAGAAGGTAGTATTACTCAGAGGACTTCCAGGAAGAGCTGGGTGGACACCAGTAAGTTCAGGTTGACTTGGGCCGGGCAGAGGGAGTGGGTTTAGGTATCTCTAATAAATGCCTAAGGGGTGGGACAGTGGAAAACTTCCCAAGCATGGGAAAGTTAAATTTCCCTCTGGTTCCAGAGGAGGAAGTGAGCTCAGGGTCTTCCTATGAGTCTGTCCAGATATAGAGCCAAAGGGGAAGGGAAAGTGAGACTTAAGAAAACAGTGAGGGCTTCCCTGGTGGCGCAGTAGTTGACAGGCCGCCTGCCGATGCAGGGGACACGGGTTCGTGCCCCGGTCTGGGAAGATCCCACGTGCCGTGGAGCGGCTGGGCCCGTGAGCCATGGCTGCTGAGCCTGTGCATCCGGAGCCTGTGCTCCACAACGGGAGAGGCCACAACAGTGAGAGGCCCGCGTACCGCAAAAAAAAAAAAAAACAACAAGAAAACAGTGAAATATCAAGAGCAAGGTCAGGCTTAATTACAGTTAGATGTAATCTTGCCTAAACAAAGTGTTTTAGTTTCCCAGGGCTGCTTTAACAAGTTACAGCAAACTGAATGCCTCAAAACAGTGGAAATGTATTCTCTCACAGTCTGGAGGCTAGAAGTCAGAAATCAAGGTATCAGCAGGGTCGGTTCCCTCTGGACGCTTTGAGGGAGAATTTATTCCACGTCTCTTTTAAGTTTCTGGGGGCAGCTGGCAATCTTCTGTGTTCCTTGTCGTGTGGATGCATCACGCCTGTCTCCGCCTACATCTTCACGTGGTGTTCTTCTCTGGGTTTCTGTCTTGTAAAAGGATGTGCCCATTGGACTTGGGGCCCACCCTAATTCTGTATGACCTCATCTCGATCCTTACTTTGGTTACATTATTTCCAAATAAGGTCACATTCTGAGTTTACATATCCACAGGTGGATGTGAATTCTAGGGGCACTATTCAATTCAGTACACAAACTTAAGGCACTCAGACAAATACAAAGTCCCATTCTTTATCACGCTTATCAGATTGCTGAATTTCTGACCTCCCAAGTGGGCTGGAGAGAACCTTTACAGGCTCATGGGGTCCTGGGAAAGGCATGTTCCTTAAAGAGGGCTGAGACCAAACGGAAGGGTTTGCGTGGAGGCAAGTGGGAAGGGAAGGGAAGATACAGGACGCCATTGCTCAGTGCTCACGTGGGCTGGGGGTGGAGAGCGTCAGTGACCTCGCTGGCCCATTTTCGTAGCGGGGACGCGGCTGAGTCAGGAAATGCTGTGACGTTTGAAGAAGCATCATGAAGCCCAGTTTGGGAAGCGTGGATGTCTTTCTGTTGCCTCCTGTGTGGTCACCAGTGATTTTAAATCCAGTTTTCATGGTGAGTACCCCAAGACTGAGATTTGAGGCTGGCATGTTTGAGTTAAATTTTTCCATAGGCTGATTGGCTTCAGTGATGCTGCTCTTTGACCCCTGTGTTAGTCTGCTTGGGCTGCCATACAAAGTAGCACAGAGCGGCGGCCTGAACAACAGAAATCTGTTTTCTCACAGTCTGGAGGCTGGGATTTTGAGATCAAGTGTTGGCAGGGTTGGTTTCTTCTGCGGTTTCTCTCCTTGGCTTGTAGATGACGGTCTTCTCCCTGTGTACTCACATGGTCGCCCCCTGTACATGTCTGTGTCCAAATTTCCTCCTGTTTTGAGGACACTGGTCATACCTGATTAGGATCTGCCCTAATGACCTCATTTTAACTTAATCGCCTTTTAAACAATCCTATTTCCAAACGAGATTGCATTTGAGGTATTAGGGTTTAGGGCTTCAATATATGAATTTGGAGGTGTGCTATATTTCAGCCACAAACAATCCATTTCACACTTTGGTGCTAAGTGAGCAAATTACGTGCCCTTCTTTGCTGATGCATTTCTTTCTCTGAAAGTTATGACTGTCTTTCAAGAAATGTTTAGACGTGAGATGGCAGAGCCATGAGCCAAAGCCAGAAGGAGACCTCAGAATCATGACTCAATTCCGAAAGCCTGGACCTGCATGAATGGGGAGGGGGGCTCGTGGGGTTGCTGGGAGAACAGCTTCTTGACATCTTCCCTGAGAGAATCCCAGTCTGTAGGGATCCCCTACTGGACATTTATACCTGGCTTCCACTTATGCTGGAATTTTCATCCATCTCTGTGATCAGCAGACCGGGTTGCAAATAAGCCTATTTCTTTGTATGAGACAAAAATACAAGGGACCTCATTATAATTGTAATTCCCATTACTGAGCAGAGCTTAATATAAGCTCTGTTAATTACCTTGGGGGGGAATCCTTTCATAATGTATACGTATATCAAATCAT
Organism: Mesoplodon mirus; assembly: GCF_964341445.2. NCBI lineage: Eukaryota > Metazoa > Chordata > Mammalia > Artiodactyla > Ziphiidae > Mesoplodon > Mesoplodon mirus. The sequence goes on along the minus strand of NC_138980.1, from coordinate 175,407,788 downwards.
CACATTGTACACTTTAAACACCTTATAATTTTGTCAATTATACCTCAATAAAGCTGGAAAAAAATTCATACACTGATCTTTTGTTACGCGAGGGCTTCCCTTTCCTCCCACTTCCTGTTCCTTTTGTTTTATTTGGATTTAATTTATCCTGCCACTTCCACCTCAAGATGTATGAATATTGTTAAGTAATGTAAATAAATTTAGCAAAAGAAATCTTTTTTTTTTAAACCAGAAATATGTATGAGAATTGCCACCTCTTTAGGGATGCTGGAAGTGTACAGCTACAGGAAATAAATGAGTTTCATTCCCCCTGCCCCCCACAAGAAATGTAGTATGAGCTAGATTATTTTAGGGTCTTATTCTAGGAATTTAGATATCAATACAGCAAGAAGCTATTTTAAGATTTTTTTTTTGTATGGACTCTGCAATGATGCTACAGCAAAAGCCAGATGCAGTAGACAGAATAAAGGCCTCCCAAAGATATCTGCATCCTTATCCCCGCAACTGGTGAATATGTTGCCTTACATGGCAAAACAGACTTTGTAGATGTGATTAAGTTGGAGAGAGTGAGATGGGGAGATTTTCAACGTAATCACGAGTTTTTATAAGGGAGAGAGGGAGGCAAGAGAGTAAAGTTAAGAGAGAGACATCAGACAGAGATGCTGTGTTTCTGGCCTTAAAGATGGTGCCTAGGGGGCTTCCCTGGTGGTGCAGTGGTTGAGAGTCCGCCTGGCGATGCAGGGGACATGGGTTCGTGCCCTGGTCCAGGAAGATCCCACATGCTGCGGAGCGGTTGGGCCCGTGAGCCATGGCCACTGAGCCTGCACGTCCGGAGCCTGTGCTCCACAATGGGAGAGGCCACAACAGTGAGAGGCCCGCGTACCGCAAAAAAAAAAAAAAAAGATGGTGCCTAGGAATACAGGTGACCTGTAGAAGCTGCAAAGAGAAAAGAAACAGACTCTCCCCAAAAGTCCCCAAAAGGAACACAACTCTGCCCACCCATCTTGAATTTGTTTTTTAAGCCATTGAATATGTGATGATTTGTTATAGCAGCTGTAGAAAATTAATAGGCCACTGTAATTGATTTACTGTAGGAGCCAGAAGCAACTGTGTAACGTTGTTACTGGGTAGACGGAATATTTACCTCAACTAGCCCAAGGTGGGAAACAGTGTTCTACTTTTTTATTTTTCTAAAACAAGACTGTGCCCTAGCTGTCATTTTTATGGCTGCTTTCTATCCTCTGGGCTTTTGCAGAATCTGAGGCTTAAAGAGCCCAACAAAATGGCCCAGGTTCTCAATCTCTTCCAGCTCCAGCTGCTGGCCCTGGTCTGGGTCTCGGTGGGGAGGTGGTCCAGGGCGGTCGTCTTGCCCTCCAATTCACGAATTCCTCTTCTGCACCGCTCTCTTCCCCAATTCCTCTCCACGTGCTTCAGCTTGGGGGCCTTCCCCTCCTCCGTCCTCCACAGAGCTTGCAACCCTGCTGACTGCACCCCGAGTCTCCACCCCGAGAGTTCCCAGCCCTTACCCCGCTAGGCCATCTCTCCTCCCAGGGCAGGGCATTTGCTCCCACTCTGACTTGCATGGGTGACAGTCAGCGCTGCCCTCCGTCCCTCAGAAAACAATCTCCTTCACTCGGACCTGCCCCCTTAGAAAGCTAGCCACGCTTCTGCACAGCATTCTTTTCCTTGGATCTGTTTTCCAAGAAGTTTTTTTACCATACCTCTTACGTGGTAACTTCCGTCAATGTTGGTAAATGAGTGAATGTTAATAAACTACATTTGGACAGCAGTTCACAGTGTCATAAGCAGTCATACGTGGTGTCCTAGAGCTGGCCTGCGTCGGCAGGAATTTGCAAGGTGATGGTTAAACACAGCCATTATTAAGTATCACGTTATATAGATTTAAAATTAAATGAATTATTTAGAAAATAATGGTAATAAATACTCAGAACCCATCACAACCTAATTATTTTACTACATTTTGCTATTACCTATGCTCTTGAGATTATCTAAATTATTATGTTTATTTTATCTGTATCCTGGAAATAATATGTTGGTCTATCACTGAGCACCACTTTCGATTCTGCATTTGATGACATCATATTGGTAGCCTAAAATTGGTCATGGTGCGTGTATTTACAGCACAGAAATTGGCAAATACTGTAAACCGAGGAATTTTTCTTTTCTTTTCTGTCTTTCTTTTCGTTTTTTTTTTTTTTTTTTTAAGAGTCAGTTGTTAAACATTCACTAGCACACCTGGTCATAAGCCCAATCTGAACTTCACAAAAATTGTAAAGTGGAAGCACAACATATATTGTCACACCCACCCCTGTTTACTAATAAGGAAAGAGAGACCCAAACATTACCTAGCTTATTCAAACAGGGTTTCTGAGTCCTAACTCTGTATGTTCACACACATATATATAAAATTATGTATACATCTATAATGAGATTAAGCAAGTAAGGAATTCTTGAATTTATTTCAATTTTTCTATAAAGTATTACTCCTTAGAAAAATAATGACAGAATTATAGGTTAAATTAGGATTGCCAGATAAAATACAAGGTTCCCAGCTGTATTTGAATTTTAGATAATAATGAAAACAAATTTTAGTGTAAATATGTTCCCAGTATTGTATGGGACATACTTATATTAAAAAAATTTATTGGCTATTTCACTGAAATTTAATTTTAACTGGACACTCTGTATCTTAATTTGCTGAATCTGGTAAACCTAATTAAATACTTTGTTTACATATTAACATAATGGGAAGATTTCTTGCTATAGTCCTATTAAATTATTTAAAAATATAGCTCTAACTTTCAAAACTTACTAGAGTCAAAATTAATTGCAGAAAAATGCTTATGATTCCCTAGTAACTGGGTTAGTGACTTCTGTCACAGTGAACTTCCACCCAAAAGGGACTGCCAATCTCCTCTCTGGCTTTTTAGACATCTCTGGAGTAGTCTAAAGCAAAACACAACCATTAAGAAACCTAATTTTGGGCTTCCCTGGTGGCGCAGTGGTTGAGAGTCCGCCTGGCGATACAGGGGACGCGCGTTCGTGCCCCGGTCTGGGAAGGTCCCACATGCCGTGGAGCAGCTGGGCCCGTGAGCCATGGCCGCTGAGCCTGCGCATCTGGAGCCTGTGCTCCGCAACAGGAGACGCCACAACAGTGAGAGGCCCACGTACAGCAAAAAAAAAAAAAAAAAAAAAAAAAAAAAAGAAAGCTAATTTTCCTTGTCCTTTTGTGTCCATTTCATACGGCAGTTTACTAGTCATTTCCTCCTGGTCCTAACAGCCATGAGCACATTTGGTGCCAGTTCTGTTATCTGTTGTCATCATAGCTGTTGCTTCTTTCTCCTTCCTCTTCTTCTTTCTTCTTCTTCTTCTTCTTCTTCTTCTCCTTCTTCTTCTTCTTCTTCTTCTTCTTCTTCTTCTTCTTCTTCTTCTTCTTCTTCTTCTTCTTCTTCTTCTTCTTCTTCTTCTTCTTCTTCTTCTCCTTCTTCTCCTTCTTCTCCTTCTTCTCCTTCTTCTTCTTCCTTCTTCTTCTTCTTCTCCTTCTTCTTTCTTCTTCTTCTTCTTCTCCTTCTTCTTCTTCTTCTTCTTCTTCTTCTTCTTCTTCTTCTTCTTCTTCTCCTTCTTCTTCTTCTTCTTCTTCTTCTTCTTCTTCTTCTTCTTCTTCTTCTTCTTCTTCTTTCTTCTTCTTCTTCTTCTTCTTCTCCTCCTCCTCCTCCTTCTCCTCCTCCTCCTTCTTCTTCTTCTTCTCCTTCTCCTTCTCCTCCTCCTCCTCCTCCTCCTCCTCCTCCTTTTTCTTCTTCTTCTTCTTCTTCTTCTTCTTCTTCTTCTTCTTCTTCTTCTCCTTCTCCTTCTTCCTTTCTTCTTCTTCTTCTCCTCCTTCTCCTTCTTCTTCCTCTTCTTCTTCAAGGTCTATACTAAATTCTCAGTAAGTAAAGATTCTGCCCTTCAGAATCTTGGGTCTTGAATGAACATCTGGATGGGATGCTTCCCTAACAGAGCTTGTGAAAAGTCTGGGCTGGTGAAGCAGCTGTTGGCAGAGCTGCTGTGATTGGATGGCTGGAGATTGGAAGCCAGAGACATTCATCTGTAGCAACGTTTCATTTGCTGTGAATGCTCTGAATCTTCTTTACCTTCATAGGGCCCAGGGACCAGTGTCAGTAAGCGGAAGGTGTGGGGCTGGGAATTGTGGAAACAGGGAAGGCAGTCATTGCATCACATTGATAATTTAGGTGGCGTGTGTTACCAGAAGAGGAAGTGATAAAGGGTGATGTAACTTGGAGACACTCCCATTTAGAAACTATGCATTCCCAAAGACAGTGTGACTCAGAAGGAAGCTGTATCAATCAATGTTCAATAGTACATGAGAACTGTTTTACTTCTTAGTTTTTTCAACCCTTTAATCATCTTTCCTTTGTTCTCGTTGGATATAGAGCATGAGCCCATGGAGGGTGTAATTGCTTAAGAACCTAAAATTCCTCTAATAGTGATAGTGTATTGAGGCAATAACACAACTTCAGACCCATTCAGTTATGAATCCATAGCATATATTACTGGTAGTTAAAAGAATAAGATAGAATGATGACTAGAGATAGTGTTTACAGAATGCCTTTCTGCTTACCAAAAATTAATAATGGGGTTATTTTTTATAATCTATCTTCCTGACTCTTCAGAAAAGCATATTCCTATTCTGAGGACATGATGATGTGAATATGTAAGTCTTTACCTTGAGTTTTTTTTTTCATCAGTCCAGCCTTCTGTTACTTCCTAGGAGAAGGCAAAGGAGAGTCTGTAGAATGTGGGTATAAGTGCTTACTGATTGTCCATTTTGGAATATTTTGGGAATTAGATGCTTTCAAATGATTTCAGAGGAGAGCCAAATTCTTTCAGTCTCTCTAATCTGCTGTTCTCAGCTTCAGCTTCAACTTATTCTGGTCCCCTCATGGTTGTTAGATGGCTGCCAGGAATCAGAGTCACCATTTGCTTCCATGTTTGCATTCAGCTGGAGGAAAACACAAACCCAAGACCCCAAACCTTTCCTTCTGACATAAGGACGTGGATTTTTCACTCATTTTTTGTTTAAATTATTTGTTTTTTACTTATGATAAAATACTGCTTTTGCCATTATTAAGACATATTGGCTACAAGTTAAAGAAGCTGAATTTATTAAGGCAAAATGTTATCAGTTTTATGATAGATTGGTAGATTGTATCAGAAAGGCAACACTGGTATTTCCAATGCTACAGGCTCTTCCATAATCTTGCCACTGCTGCCCCCTCTCCCCCGTCCCCATCAAGAGATGGAGTCTATTTCTGCCCCCTGCCCCCTGGAACTGAGCGATATTTTGCAATTGCGTTGAGTAATGGAATGCATCTTGACTTTCATGTTTGGTTCTTTCTCTTGGGACATAGACTTTGGGAACCCTGAGATGACATGTCAGAAGTTTGACCCCCCTGAAGCATCCCTGCTGACCAGAGCCTGTGGAGAGACCTCATAGGATGTCTGAGGAGCTGCAGCTATTCCTGCCCTCAGCTACTGGAGTCTTCCAGGCCCAGGTGCCAGACAGTTAAGTGAATGAGTCGTCAAGTGATTCCAGCTTCCAGCCTTTGAGCCTCAGTGGCTGATTCTGAGTGGAGCAGAGCTGGCCTGTCCTCAGGGAGCCCAGACTCAACTGCAAATCTCTTGAGTGAAAATACCGTGTCTTCAGAGAGTCAAACCTCACTCCTCAGGGGCACAGCTCTCAGATATAGGGGGACAGTATCAGTCACTGAAGAAGGGCTGAAGTAAGAGAAACAAAACAGGCCAAATAAATTTATATATATATATATATATAAACACTGAATTTAAACACTGCTTATTTTCATAGCAGTTTTCTGTAATGCCTGAGTCTTATCAACAAGAAATGGGTTGTCACTGGTTAACCTTAGTTAGCACCAAGTATGATGTGACATCTTGGGTAACCCTCATTCTTATAAACCTGTCTGACATTTTATTGTCTAACTCACGATTGACAAAGAGGATTGACGTACCAATTGTGGCATTAAAATTGAATCAGTATTAAAAATCTGATTTAATATTATTCATAGTATTATAGTTTAAGTGTTCCTTACTTAGGCCCTGGTGATCAAAGCTCTCAAGTGAAAAAAACAATGGGTCCTTTTTCATACATAATGTTTGAATTTCACATCCTATTAAATACATTGGGTGTATGTATGGTCCACCATAAGGATTGAGAGGAAAAAGAAATTTTCTATTTTTCCCTCTTTTCCTCTGAAAAACACCATTCCCATCTCAGTAGAAAGTCCAAGATCTGGAGGTTCTTGTAGCCCCAGGAGGCAGCCACTTGGGGGACAGGGTCACACTTGGTCACTTCGGTACAATGAAAGCAAAAACAATGCTTCTGACCACTTTCAGCTTTTGTCCCAGGCACACATGTTATAAATAATAAATCACCCATTGATCAACCTTTATTGCCAAGGAGATGGGCTGGCTTTAGGTCACTTCACAGTTCAGATAAAACCTCATCTATCATCTATCTATCTATCTATCTATCTATCATCTATCTATCTCATATATCATCACCTATATCTATCATCTATCTATCTATCTATCTTCTATCTACCGTCTATCTATCATCTATCTACCATCACCATCTGTCATCTGTCTCTCTCCTTACTTCTTACTTCCATGTGTGTACGTGTGAGCGTGTATGAAAAGGATAAAAGAATCAACTTGAGTAACTGTGAACACTTTTAATTGACTTTCTCCTAGCTCTAACTCTGATTCCAGAGGCTTCTGGCTGAATTCATTCATGTCAGCCTGGTGCAATGTGCTCTTAAAAAATCACAGGCAGCAGAGACCTCCTTGGTCTTCAAGGGTTGTAAATGTTGGGCTTGCACAGACTCAAAGTCACAGAGGAAATATAAAGCTCCTGCTAGGACAAGGACATGCATTAACATCCCCCTGTACAACTCAAGCCAGAGAATGAGTCCTACTGCTTACTTTTGGAAAAGTTAAACCAGCTATTTGGTTATGGACAAATCATGTCTGTACCATATCTCTGCCTTGAAGAACTTTACTATTTCATTCTATGACAGTAATGAAGTGGAAACACTGTCCTCAAAGCTACATATTTATATGTCTCTTAGGGGCTGGAGCATTCCTGGGAGGGGACCCAGAAATGTGTATTCCTATAGTAAACAGGGTGAGAAGGGCCAACTTGTAACTGTAGGACAAGTCATATGAAAATGTCTGTCTACCACGCTGCTCTAGAAATGAGCTTCTCATTTGCACAAATATGCATGAACAAGAAATCGTTTGGTTGTTGCTAAATTTGGAGAAAGAACCATGAAGTTTAGATTTTGAGCTGAATTAAACTACATAGAGAGAAGGGGAGAAAGTTTTAAAGGAAGATGGCAGCCAATTTCTTTTGTTATTTAATGTTTTATTTTTTCAAGAACAGTTAACATTTACTAGGCACCTATTGGCCTCAGTCACTTGCATCTAAAGAGCAAAGCTAATTTACCCACAGCCCCTGTTCTTTTGAATGGTTAGTCTTACTTCCTAGCTCTGTTAACAACTATTCTACCATTAGCTTCAAGTTCAATTTTAATAATCTAATCCATAATTGTCTACTGCTCCCTGCCACATGAACAAAAAAGTTTGGGGGGGCATAAGGTGAGCAGTTTACATTTTCTGTGGCTATTTCAAGTAATTGGCTCCAAAGTGAAATTATTGAGTTGGCCATGGTTTATCATGTTCTGAGGGCATGAAACATGGAAGGAGATGGGCCCTTAGAAAGGGTTGGTATCCAAGAATGTGTGAAAATCCTATAACTACCTCCACTGGCCTAACATCCTGAGTCACTAGACGGTCAGAAGTATAGAGAGAGTACAAAAGGAACAGCTGATGTACATTCATACTGAAAACCAAAAACAAAGTTTGTACAAGATGAACAGCAAATGAAATAGCTTCTATCCAAATAAAATCTCACACAGGTCACTTTTATACATACGTGGACACACACCCACACACGCACAGACACACGAGCAAGAATGTGTGTTTTGTCAGATAGGTCCTTGGAAATAGACATTCTTAGCAAATATGGATGACAGATCAATTGTAATTTATTTTCTTTTAACACTGTATCATCATAAAGAAAACTGGTATAAATGAAAAAATCTATTTCAAATATCTACATCTAAAATTTTAGGCAGTGAAAAAGCACTTTGTTGACAAGGAGTGTGGAATGATGGATGTTAATTGTCAGAAACTGCTGAATGCCTTGCTTAGTTGCCACAAACAAATTCACATATCAGAACGAACAATACTGCTAAATATTCCTTTTTTCCCATTTTTTTCTGTTAAAACATACTGCGAGAAAGAAAAGAAAAACTGGAAATCCATACATCTTTCAAAAGTTTGAAATTGAAGCAATATTTAGAACCATAGATGAGGAAACGCTGCAGCATTGGTGTAATATACACAATGCGCTTTTCTTCTTTAATCTGTAATGTACATCAAATACTTTACAACAATGCATTAACAAAGGGCAAGAAACATCTTGCTGTACAGAGGAACCCCAGTGCAACTTGAAGCCTAGAATCACAACGGATGAAGAGTAAACAAAGCGTGAGAAGCCGTCCCTCTGAAGTGTGTGAACCACGTGCCTCTGTGCTTACAACCATCACACCGACCGCCTTCTGTGCTGCCTTCAGCCACATTCAGTGGAAAGCACTTTTTAGACTCTCCAACCCGCACTAGAAAGGTGTTGTACAAGGTCAGATTGAGGATCACTTTCTATTGACTTTCAAGTTAACGTTCGATTCATTTAGCTTTCTAAAATAGCTCTTAAAGTTTCCTTACTGGTTATCCCAGCCTTCCTATGGAACAGGCTTTAACAAACTAAATTTGCAGGGGAAAAGAAAAATAGCAATGTCTGTGGTCTGCATGCACATGCACTGTTCCCGGTGCTGCCTGCCTCACACCCAGGAGTCGGGGGACGCGGGGTAGTGACTCGTTTCATAGTTCAGTTCACTGTAGGGACGGGCAGCGGAGTAGAAGTCGACGTAGTTGCCCGTGGACTTGAGTCCCAGGTGCATGTACTCGCTGGCCGGAGGGCGGTGGTGGACCTGGTCCTCGAAGAAGGACTCGTCGTAGTTTCTCGTGGAATTCGGAAATGGCTGGTAGGTCTCGTAGTCTTTTCTGCTGGGCTCCTGTGGGACTGGCTGTGCTGAAACCTGCCCAGAAAAGAAGATGCACCTGGGTTAGCGTGTTTGCCCTTGACCGGTCCTCCCCCGCCGCCGATGCGCTCAACCCTCTCTCAAAGTTAAGGCTCCGAACGTCCTCCACGTGGTCACCAGTATCGAACTTCTCCTGATTGACTTTCCTTTTTCAAGTTGGTTCCTGAGTCCATACGCTATCATTCTAGGAAATCTTTTTTTAAAAAATTATTATTATGGTAAAGTATACATAACATAAAATGGACCATTTTAATTGTTTTGTATATAATTCAGTGGCATTAAGTACATTTGTTGCCTGTGCCACCGTCACCACTATCCGTTTTCATAACTTTTTCATCATCACAGACAAAAACTCTGTATCCATTAAGCTTAAGTCCCCATCCCACCCTCTTTTCGCAGCTTGTAGCAACCGCCATTCTATTTTCCATCTCTATGAATTTCACTAGTCTAGGTACCTCATAGAAGTGGAATAATAGAATATGGGTCCTTTTGGGTCTGCCTTCTTTCACTTAACATAATGTCCTCAAGGTTTATCCATGTTGTAGCATGTGACAGAATTTCCTTCCTTTTTAAGGCTAAATAATATTCCATTGTATGGAGAGACCACATTTGTTTAACCATTTATCCACTGATGGACACTTGTATTATTTCCACCCTTTGACTATTGTGAATAACGCTGCTGTGAACATGGTGCACCAGTATCTGTTTGAGTCCCTGCTTTCAATTTTTGAGGGGTATGTACCAAGAAGTGGAATTGTTGGATCTGATGGTAATTCTATGTTTAACTTTTTGAGAAATTGCCAGAACTGCCATGATAAGTGAACCATTTAGTAGTTAACCTTTTTCAAATTAAAGAGGTATACACTAGACACTACAGAACACAAGTAATTTATATTCATCTTTCCTGCATTTTTTTCCATCACACCTGGGTGCTGTAATCTCAGACAAAGAGAAAGTGAAGATGTACAAGGTCTAATGGTCACTTGGGCATCCTCCTGCCAGCTCGGAGGGCTGTGATCAATACCTCTCTGGAGGGTGGAGGCTTCCCGGTAATAGGGCCATTCCATCACACCTGCCTAAGTGACCAGGTACCACAGCCTTAGAAGGATACAGAGAAGCATGTAAGAAGAAGAGGGAATACACTTCAAATACTCTATGCTCTGGAGAACCAAAACATTTCCTAACTTGGTTCAATTAAGAATTGATGGGGGGGCTTCCCTGGTGGCGCAGTGGTTGAGAATCTGCCTGCCAATGCAGGGGACACGTGTTCGAGCCCTGGGCTGGGAGGATCCCACATGCCGCGGAGCAACTAGCCCCGTGAGCCACAATTACTGAGCCTGCGCGTCTGGAGCATGTGCTCTGCAACAAGAGAGGCCGCGATAGTGAGAGGCCCGCGCACCGTGATTAGGAGTGGCCCCCACTTGCCGCAACTAGAGAAAGCCCTCGCACAGAAACGAAGACCCAACACAGCCATAAATAAATAAATAAAATTAAAGAAAAAAAAAGAATTGATGGGGTTTCCCTGGTGGCGCAGTGGTTGAGAGTCTGCCTGCTGATACAGGGGACACGGGTTCGGGCCCCGGTCTGGGAGGATCCCACATGCTGCGGAGCGGCTGGGCCCATGAGCCATGGCTGCTGAGCCTGCGCATCTGGAGCCTGTGCTCTGCAACAGGAGAGGCCACAGCAGTGAGAGGCCGCATACTGAAAAAAAAAAAAAAAAAAAAAAGAATTGATGGGACTCGAGAATAATGTGGGATTATGAAGACTTTGGTTAGGGGAGAGGGGTCTTCAGACTTGTCCAATGTCCCCCAGCCTACCTCAGTGCTCCCTGTTTCCATTCCTGTCCTCTGCAGGTTACTGTCTGATGTAGGGGGCCTTTAGGGGCTAAAGGGACCACAGGATTCTTCGGGAAATGTGAAGTCTAATTAGTTAGTTAGTTCCTTCCGCTTGGCTTTAAGGACAGTAAAACAGACAGTGTTCATAGGCTGATAATTAGCATTTATATGTCGGGGCCTAGCTATCGCCTTCCCACTGCCTATGCGGTCCCTTCCTAAGCATCACGTTCCCAAAGTGAGGATACCCCCAAGGCATGGGGGAGGGACCATCCCCACAGTCACTACATAATGGCGTCCACAAAGCTCCTCGAGTGTAATGATTGTGCAGGAAGTCTGAGGGAACTCCTAAAAAAGCACAGTTTGATCACCTGCCAGTGGACTCGGTAATTCCCTACTAATTTAACTAAGGTTCAGCATGGAAACATCCTCTAGAAATTGGTCTTAGTTAATAGATAACGATTTGTAATTAGCACGTTGTGTGTGAATGAATGCTTCTATTGGCCTGCCCGTAATTCTTCTGTCAAGTAAGCGAAACTCCCTCTTTTATATGTAATTGATTTACACTAGTAATCGACCTGCTCTTCAAAGGAGTGGTGAACTTCATCACAGCTGCCATCCAGGAGGCGTCACACTTCCAGATAGTGGTGGCTGAATGAATGAGGTTTCTGTCTACCTGTGAAAGTCCTCCGAGCATAAATGTGTGTTAGTCTAAGAGCCTGGGCATGAGGGGTACATTTGGAACTTCAACATCTGCAATTAAACATTGCTAAGACCACGTGTACCTGATCACCGGGATAGGCTAAGGTGCTCTTTGCTGGTCTTTGAAGAGCTGAGTGCTACGTGGAACTTCTCTACTCCATCCTGGTGCTGCTACCCAATTGTGGAGCATACAAAGGATTAGAGTTGGGAGGTTTGGAAAAATTACACCGGGAGGGAATTAGAATTTACTGATTCTATTTCAGTGGGCACTATATTCAACATTTAACAAATTCCTCTTTGTTTACTCTTGTATATGAATGTATGCATGCATACATATATGGATGCATGTTTATGTCTGTGTATATCTATCCATCCATCCATTTATCTATCTATCCATCCATCCATTTATCCATCTATCATCTACCTATTTATCTATCTAATCTATCTCCTTCTCTCCCTCCACCCTTCCTCTCTCTCAATTTCTCCCTCCCTCCCTCCCTCTCTCCCTCTCTCCCTCCCTTCCTTCCTTCCTTCCTTCCCATCCATCCATTTATCCATCCAATTCCCAATTTATAGATGAAGAAACTGAAGGTCAGAGAAGATAAGAAACTTGTGCAGGATGCCATGGCTCGTGGTGGGGTGAGGCTGGGATGTGAATGCACATCTGGCTGACTCCAAAGTCCATGTTCTCTCCGAGACAGGAGCACAGTCTCAGTTGAGCCAAGGTGGCTCCACCTCGGGGGGTGGGAAGCCTCACTGAGTTGACTCCAGACCCTGTGATGAGAAGGGAGGCCATGGACAAAGGAAACCAAGATGAGGCCTGACGTCTCTGTGCTGGTCTCAGTAACCAGGGGAGGGGCAGTGCTAGAGCTTGGGAGGTCTTCATGGGAAGCTACTTATGAGGCTCGTGGCCCTCCTCCATGGTGGCTACTTCTTTCTTTTTTTTCTTTTCTGGCACAGCCTGTTTCAAATTTCTTACTGCTGCTATGTTCTCCCTGGCTGGTGGACATTTTTGGGTTGAGCACAAGCTTATTTTAGTCTCATATCAGGAGTTACCTTCTTCAGTTCATTTGTATTGTTCAAAAGGTCCCATATCAACCCCTTTTCAGGTTGAGTTCTGCAGTTCGGAGAATTTGTGTGAACGAGCCACCCAGAACAGCTGATGGTGGCACAGCTGTGTTTGAAGGGATTAAATTTGCTCCCTGGCCCAGTGGCATGGATGTCGGCTGGTAAGATGCATTCACCGCAGAGGTATGTTGGCTGTATTTTGTCATTTAATTTAAGAGATGATCTGACAGTGTTCAAGATTAGGCAGGTGAAATGCTCCCCAATACCAGCCTCCCCCATAGAGGAGCTAAAATAAATGCATTTTTTTTTTAACATCACACAGTGTGGACAAGCCAGACTTCTGTAAAGGAGGTGGAATGGTGCTCCTATCCCACAGTGGTGTATTCTGAATCTGAGTCTCTTGTGGTCCAGAGGAGCCCTGGCACATCCGAGGAGCCTGAGGCTGTTGTCTTCTCCGCTTAAGGCAGCGTCCTCTCTGGGAAGGGCAGGTGCCACCAGCTGGCTCACGTGGCCATCACTGGGGTCCACGCTCTAGGCGCTCCGTCTTGTGGCTTCTGCTCCCACAAAGTCATCCTTGCTGAAAGCTTTCCTCAGCAGCAGAATGTTTAGTGTAAATTACGAAGGACAGTGCTCCTTCTCACCTCCCACCCCTGTAGCACGCTGATGGAAGACTTCTTTGTATTCCTCACTGAGTTCGCCCACAAATTGAACGTATTCCTAACACAAGGGAAAGAGCCACCCACTACAGACCTTCAAAGTCTACTGCGCAGTGAAAGCTGAAGACTCAGGGTGTTATTATTATACAATGAATGAGGCCGTGGTGAAGATCAGTGCTTCTCAAAGTGTGGTCCCAAGACCAGGAGCATCAGCATCGCCTGGGAACTCGTTAGGGGTACAAATTATTGGGCTCCATCCCAGACCTACTGAATCAGAACATCTGGGGTTGGGGCCCAGTAATCTGTGTTTAACAGTCTTCGAGGGGATCCTGACTCACCCTCAAATTTGAGAACCAGTGGTATACAGGAGGGCACATGGGACAAGCAGACGGAAGAACCAGGCTGCAGTCTTTGCCTCTTCCTGGCTTCTTCCGGTGACCTGGGGCGAACACTTACCCTCCTTGATCCCAATTTCCTCAGCTCTGGGGATAATTTTACTTGCCTGCCCACCTGGCAGCCAGACTGAGGAACTCAAGATGCCATTTTTATTGTTGTCAGTAATAATTTGAAAACCAGTCAGCAAAACACCAAAACCCTTTGTTTCTAGTTTAAGAACGAAAATCCTATTGCCAGCAGGATACGGTTAAATAGGCTATTTTTCTTTATAAGTATGGGATGGACTGGTAGAAGCTCAGCAGGGTTTTTGAAGGATTTGAGCACTTAACTCTTAAAATAATATCTGTGACCCTAAACATAAAACCAAGGATCACAAATCTTATTTCACACTAATGGTTGTTTCTTCTAGGAGTCCTTATGCTCGGAATTCACTGATTCGAAACTGGAGTGGCAGGTAGTCACGTGGGGGTGTGCCACAGCTGCAAAGCTGCCTGGCTGCTTCTCTGCTGAGTCAGGGGAAGCCCGCCTCCCAGCTCCAGCTCCGGCCCCTCCCTTACTTGGCCACACATCCAGGGCTGTTGCGTTATTTTCAGATCTCATTGTCTTTTGCCTCGTCTCAGAGATCCCCCTGAAACTAGTTTCCCTCGGTGAATCACTTCTTCTCTAAGATGGATCCCTGTCCAGACTCCTCTGCAAAGCTCATGAGGCCCAGCTTTGACACCGAAACTGAATGGACCCAGCACATCCCTCCCAGTTAAACTTTTCAAGCTGGCCATTTACTAGCTATGAGGTTGTGAAGTGGCTTTTGGCCCAGAAATGTTCCAAAAACAAAAGCCATCTGTGATAACCAACCATGCTCACATAGGCAGAAAATCCACATCATGGATGCTGTTTACAAGGTCATCTCCAGAAGCACCCATCTGGAAGAGGAGCAAATGGCCAACTTTTTTGAATGGTTAGGATGGTCTTCCTTTACCGAATTCCCAAGAGGGAAGGCTGTAAGTAAAGAGTCCAAAACAAGTAAAAGCTTTATTATTTTCTCAAGTCACTGGAGTGTCATAATGATTTTCTTGGAAATTTTTTTTTAGATAAAAAACAACTCTCTTTGGTGGACATTTCAAAAATGTTGCTTGATATTAGAATGGAGTTAACAGTCCAATTGCCCCCTTCCCTCGGCTGGACCAGCTCAGCGAATAATGATGGCACTGAGCTATGGCCACAGGACTCAGCTCTGCTGGGGGCTGGCCTGCAACGTCTCCCCTGTGCTGACAAGTGGCTCAGAGCTTGCTCTCCATCCAGACTGAGTTTCAGTACATCCACCTGAGACACCGTGGCCTTGATGTTTCACACCGAGGTTGAGTCGAGTTCATTCTAGGGCCTCCTGGACAAAAGGCTGCATACAATAGGCTGTGCTCACTCTCTCGGGGCAGGGATGCCATCTTAGTGCATTAATTCTAGTTTTCTTAAATGCTCAGAATAGGCTTGGGTGAAAAGAGTGTGCCTCTCAGAACTCTTGTGGACGGTCCTCTAAATCTAGATTGCAAGCAGTCTGTTGGAATGTACTGCAGCCACACTGTGCGATGCCAAGGACCCCTGGGCCACACCAGGGTGTTTCTTCATTGCCAACAATAGTGGGATTCCCTGGAGATAAAGGCTGATGTAGAACAGGCTGATTCTCGTGATGAGCTTCTCTTGACCTATAGAAGCTGAAGACTGATCTTATGCTCTTGGATGCAAAACCAGGGTCCTATCACAACCTGACAAATATCTTTAAGAGCTGGAGACCATTGACTCACTGTACCTGATAGTTGCTGAAAGAAAAAGCATTGATTTCCATAAACAGAGTTGGCATCTCCATTTTCCTTTATGTTTGGGTAGGCATGTTGATCTGCAAATAGTTGGGGGTCACCCCTGGTGACCTCTTGTCTAGAGCTCATGCCCCTCTTTGTTTATTCACTGACTTCTTTGCTTTTAGCAAAGACCAGAACTGTGTCCTCCTCCTTCTTCCCTTAGAAATGGCCTTGCACCAGACAGTCTACCTGCTGGAAGGGAGTCCCTTTCCTCTTCAAAGATGCTGCCCTGCTGGGTGGTGAGAACTGATCAAAACCACACATTTCCCTTCCATGTTTACTTTCATCTGGTTACTGTGATCAAGCAAACAGCTTTCAGGTTTATCTTTTCAGTACTATTTTCATGACACATGGCAGGAATCTAGAGCATCAGCAGAAGCCAGTTCTGGAAACGATTACCAGTAGCCAAGGGTTATAAAGAATGTCAGTCTTTCTGTGATGACCACCACGGGGAAGGAAAAGTATGAGGTGATTCATCAATAAAGGAGCAGAGGCAGTGCCTTCTTGCTTTTATAGTTCCCCTTAGAACCAGAGAGAAAACGAGACTTCAACGAATATTTGCTAAATAAAACACATGCAAAAACACAGATGGATTCTTTAAGTATCTACCAGCCAGGGTTCCTCAAATTTCAACATCCACATGAATCACCTAGACACCTTGATAAAATGCAACTCTGATGCTGAAGACCCTGAACGGGTTAGGGTTAGGGTTAGGGGCCAGAGAAGCATCTCTTCTGTGTTTCTAACAACCTCCCAGGTGATGCTGCTGTTGCTGGTTCCCCCACTAGCCTGAGCGGCGAGGCATAACACCATGCCTTCTATTCAGTTGTTTACATTGAACTTGATGTGTCTATTTTACTGGTAACTGTCATGTATAATGAATGCTTTCTTCCGAATAAGAATTGGCTGGGTTACAGGAGCTACTTAATCCATGTCTAGTAATTAGACAATTTGTCTAGTAACCAGCATCTTACACTTGCTGTAACTAAGACCTGATGCAGCCAAAAAACCCAAAGATTGCTTTCAAATCTGAGGCTGTTCTGATGACTGCCACCACCCACGTGTATGCTGTGTCCCACGTGAGTGGAGAGCAACAGGGACCATTATTTTCTTTTTCCATTTTTTATGCTTGTTAAATGGAAACTAACTTATTTTTTACACTTCCAAGATATTTCACAGGAGTCGAAGGGAGAAATGAACACCAACGTGCTACCTCTCTTTTACCTGGTTATGTTTGATGTCTTCAGCGGGCGCACCATATGAATTCCTATACAAAGTTGAAATTCCAGTACTTTGAGCTGAAAGCAAAAGAGAAACAAAAGTATTAGCACAGAACGCCAGACTTCAAATGAGGAATGATGGTTATCGAGGCCAGTTTTGCCCTGACAAAGCTTGGTGTCTCATGGATCATTCCAGATGGAAGAAATGCGGTAGCCCTGAACACTTCATTTTACATACAGACATTAAGAAAGAAGAAGAGTTATTCTATAAAATCCCCATTGCACGTCAGCCTCTTGCAATAACATTCAGCTTGCAGACAGGGTCAAGGCAGGTGCGTCAAACAGATGGTCATCTTGCCAGTTCTATGGCCTTGTTTTCTGGTGAAAACTGGCAGATAATAAAAGCGTGTCACCTGCACTGAAGCATGCAGGAGTCTGGATCGGCCGCTTAGTTTTTAGCTGGGGAATGACAAGAATGAAATTTCTAATTTGAGCTCACAGACGTGCTTGATCATCTCTGAGACAGTTCATTTCTCAACGGCCTGAAGGGTGGGCAGGAAGCACCACCCGCCTTTGCCCTGCACATCTGGGCGGCTGTGGCTTTGGAGTCCTGTTCAACACAGAGACGGAAGACTCCCACCCTGTCTTGAGACCAGCCTGTGTTCTAGAAAAAAGGAAGAAAGGTCTCCTCTGGTTGCCAGCAGCTTCCAAAGTCCTGGGCAAGATGCCCACTTACCTGCCTCCTCACCTGGGGCCCTTGAGGCTAGAGGAAGGGCCCAGGGCAAGACCCCCCTCATAGCTGTTAAAAGGTCCTGGTTTAAGAAAGCTCTGGAGAACATTGTCTGTCGAGTGTCAGCGGGTATCTAAAACACTCTAGATATCAAGAAAAAATTATCTTTTGCTTCCAGTATCTATGGGATCATGAAATAGGATGACACACCATCTATTCTCTCAGAGATACAGGCCACCAAGTCAGTATAATCTATCATTCCACCCATGTTTATTACTAAAAGCACATAATAGCTGTGCAATAAAACTCCTCTTGGGAAATTCTGCTTAGAATGTGAGAGCTGAGAGCCCACTGCTCATTTTAAAGACCACTCTGAGAGACTCTCTGGTTGAACGCCCATCACTCCTGTCTCTGCATCACTGCGGAAACTGCCATCCCTCGCCTGGACCACTGCTACAGCATCCTTCTCAACGGCCCGGCTTCCACTCTGCCCAGCCTGCTCCTCCATCCACCCTGTTCCCATCACCTGAGCGATCATCACGTTAGACAGACCGGATTATGTCACTCAGTTCCCTGCCCACTGTGATTACGGTAAAAGCTGAGCTCCCATTATGGTCTTCAAGGCTCTGTGTGATCTGGTCCCAGCCTGACTTCCTGCAGAATGTCCTGCTCTTCTTCCCACAGTTCAGGGAGCTGTGCTGGCCCTCCTTCCTGGCTTGAGCATCCAAATTTATTTTGCATCAGGGATGTTGGACTTCCTGATGCTTCTCCCTGGAACTTGCTTGCCCCAGACTCTGGACTATCTCTCCTTGTTGATATTCGGGCTTCAGCTCAAACATCTCCTCCTTGACCATGTTAGTTCAAGTTACCCTGCCCACCTAGGGCCCTCTATCTCATTACCCCATTTATTTCCACCATCACACTCAACGCCAAGTGCTATTACCTTGTTAGTGAGTTTGTTTCATGTTTACCTTGTGTATTACCTCCCTTCACCTAGGAGATGAGAAGCTCCATGAGGACAGAGATCCGTCTGTCCCGCCACCTTTGTAGGCTGCCCCAGCATCTGGGACAGTGTCTGGCCTTAAGGGATGCTCACAGAGTGAGTGCTTTTTTTGCTGAGTGAATGAATGAATGACTAAACCTTAGAAAAATATGCCTTCAGAGCTATAACCTGCTGATGGAAAATGTTACTCCAAGGATAAGGTGAATTTTTTTGTCTATTACTCAGAATAAAATGCATTTTTTTGGGTAGACTGTGCATTTTTATAGCCTTGGCCTCCCTCCCTGTTGTGCTTGTGGCTTCCGAGCTGAAGATGTTTCTACTGGAAGCTCTTTCCTCCTGCTCTTTGGCGCACTTCACCTGTTTACAGGAGACTGTGTAGCTGGGATTGAACTTGTGGCCTTTCTGGATACATGAAGCACACGTCTTCACAGGCGCTCTGCCATGTATGTGTCTGAGCAGAGTCAACTCGCAGGGAAATGCCTTTCTTTTTTTTTTTTTTTATAGGCCCCAATTTCCAACGATATCAATAGACTGAAGATTAGAGCAGCTTTAAAAGGCATAAGAGAGATACTGACAGAAACAGAATCGACCACTGGATGTTAAGGGATTTGGGAAGCTCAGGTGGGAGGGCAAAATCCCCTGGTGAATTTTAAAGTCAGGCTGTGTAGCTGCTGGGATCACACAGCCCTCCTCTGATGTGCGCTTTTGAGCACGTAACGCTCCTAGGGAATCATGACCACGAGAAATAGCTATAACAGTGCGGCATGCCTGAATGAACAGCTGCCTTTGGCTTTCTGAGGGCTCCTCAGAGGCAGAGAAACACTAAGGAGAGAAGACATTTTAAGAGACGTCTAAGCTAGGAATTGAATACAGAGAAGGCGGGTGGAGGGGAAGCCTGGAATATAAACCCAGATGGATCCGCATTTCTGAGAGTTCAGGAGAGGAGATGATGACCCAGGCAAGGAACTGCTTTTCCCTTTAGAGCTTTTGCATGTTGCGTTTTGAGGGTGACGTTTCCCATGGTTTTCCCACAGCAAAGGGAATGTTTCCTGTGGGGGAAATGATATAAGACAACGCCTGATGCCTTAGAAACAAGGAAGACAGCCGTTTTTCAGATGTTTTTTCAATACACTGAACTTTAAATGCCCCCTGGATTTATTGGTGAATGAGAAAAAGTACTGCTTGGGATATGGAGGTCCCAAGAAATCTGATCTGCCAGTAAACGCTGGAATGATGGACATTTGCTAAAGGGAAGCAGAACAGAGGTTGGCAATTCATCACTTCCATCCCTACATGAAATGTTGATTTCCACCCGGCTTGGCTGGGGAGCTACTCATACCATCGTAGATGGGGGCAAACACACCCACCAATCTCACCACCAACATTGCCCCCACCTCCTCCATCACCATCAACATCACTGTGATGCTAACAACTAACTTTTACCCAGTACTTGTTGGCTTAAAGGGAATCTTCTTGTATAAACATATTATTCAATAATGACCTCATGTTCTTCTAGGCTTGCTACATGATTGATAGTGTAGTTTTGAATTGCATTTTTAAGTAAGTTAGAGCAAAGCGTTTAAGCCTCTAAATAAGTTTGAAAAGTTACGTATATCTCAATGCTTCAGTTGTCAAGATCCCTGCCATTTTCTAGGAAGATTAAACATCTAGAAACATATTAGATTTTATTTTTTATTGTCTGATGTGTGCAGAGCAGGATCATGTACCACTGGAACTATTTCAACACAAACACACCACAATGAAAAACATTTTGAATGATTCTACTGGCCAAGAGAGTTAAAGAGAGAAGATCAACTTAAATAATAACAGTGCAGTCGATTTCACAGTTATTCTTGTAATTATAGTCTCACTTTGTTATCCCTGCCTGCTGGTGATGTGGCTACCTAGGGCGATGATAATCGAAAAACAAAGGGGTCAGGTGAATTTCGTGTCACCACTGTTCTGGAGTAATCAGTACAAATTAGATTCTCCACTGAATATCTCGACTCTCGGGACTTGGCATTCAGATTCATGAGCTTCTTTGTTCATGCTCATCTACAACAGGGGACAACACTTATGGGCAAAAAAGAACCAGAGAACGAGAATCAGAAGGTATGTCCTATGTTGGACTTCCCTGGTGGTTCAATGCTTAAGACTCTGCACTTCCAGTGCAGGGGGTACGGGTTCAATCCCTGGTCGGGGAACCAAGCTCCCACATGCTGCAGGGCACAGCCAAAAAAAAAGAAGATAGGTCCTACGCCATGCGTTCAGTTCTCCATTCAGGGGACGTTTCAGGCGTGAGGGTGAGGCGCTCCCTGGTGGAGTGTGTACGTGGAGGCAGAGTGCTGAGCTGGGCTGGGTACCACGAGCATCTGTTTATGAGGCTTTCCTTTCTGCAGCCAGGGAGAGTTACCATGGAAACCACGGCCTCTGGGGTAAATACAGTTACCACAAGAAAAATTTATCTTAGACGTCCTGGGTCCAAAAGACATATCAATAAATCATCCAATTTATCTATTCTGTTTCCCTGCAGGTCTACACCTAAATAATATCAGGGAGACTTACCACACGCTTTTAAGATTCTTCTGAATAAGAGGGTCTCAGTGTCTGTTTAGGATTGCACCCTTGTACTGCAGTTTTATGAATGCCCTAATCTGACCCTGTTCTGTTGAAGTCCCTATGGTCTGTTTTCAGGAGGGGCCCATCTCCACACCCCTGTGGCAAAGAAGGGTGCGGAGTCGCTGGTTAGACATCCTGATGGTTGTGGCAGCTCTGCTTTCAAGGCATAACCCCCGCCGCCCTGCCCCCCATCAATAACGCCAAATCGTGCTCCTGGACGAGGAGCAAACCGGGGCAGGAAGGAGGTGTGGGGGGAGCCTGGAGGGGACGATGAATGTGGACATCAAGCCCCACCCCAAGGAGAGTGGTACAGAGTAAGAGGAGAGTTGAGCCAAGGCTGGCCACGAGGCAGGCTGGCCCGGGCGCGCTGGGGGACAATGGCACCAATTTTGGCCTCCACAGAGTCCCCACTGATAAGCCGATGGGTGCAATTGGGGGAGTGAAGAATAAAGGGCATGAAAGGTCAATGACTCCCTAGGGAAACTGAGGCCAGTGGTTCTGATGAATCTTCCTGGGAGTTTGTCATGGCCAGAGAGTGGTTTCATGTCAGGAGGTGAAAACGCCCACAGCAGTTCTGTGGGTTTCCCTGAAATGGTCTCTTCCTCTGCTTCTCTCCCATCCCCTCCCCTTCCCTCCCTTCCTTTTCTCATCCTCTTTCTCTTCCCAATGCTCATGGGCAAAGCTTGGCCCACCATCTTGGGTTATGCCAATGAAGAAGAAATCTATGGTGACCTCGTCCTCTAATTTGAGAAAATATCACGAACTGGGCAAGTGAGAAGGAAAGGGGTAGGGAAAGAAAGACAGAGGAAAAAATTTGCGCAGAGAGCATTTTCTCTTAGCTATTCCAGAAATAATATGCTCCGTTTTTTAACCTCCAGCTTCATCTCCTCATGGCCAATCCCCGGGAATCTTCGCTATCAAGCTCTCAAGTCCTGCCGAGCTGCCAAGCACAGCTGAAGCCTGATGTCCCAGCCCTCTGCCCTGTCCCAAGTCCTGTCACGAACTCTGCAGAGGAATCATGCACAGCCAAGCTCACCTGTCATGGTGTCTTTCCTGGAAGTGTGTTCTCCTTTAGTTCCGTGGTAAGTGGCGTTGCTGCCAGTGGACTCATAGTCTGTTTTTCTTTCTTTGAGGCTGATCATTTCCCGAGGTGAAGCTGGGGCACTTGCTACATAAAGAAATTGGAAGGATGACTTTCTGTGTCTCATTCCACAGCATGTATAGCTTTTCACACAAACAGGTAAAGTCATAAATGCACCTGGCTCAACACAGGTCAGTATGTGTACGTGAACCTGTCGATTTTTATTTTTGTTCTTTTGGTTCTTGTCTTTCCCCCTTCCCTTACTCCATGTCACTTGGTGCTTTAGAGTTAAGGGGACACGCAACTCAGAGGCAGGGAATTAAGGACTATATCCTGAGAGCATCTTCCCTACAGAGACATCCTCGTGGGGATGTGACCTGCTCAAGGACAGTTTCAAGAATGAGATCCGTCTTGTTTGCTTTTTCTTTCTTGTTTCTTTTCCTTTTTTTCCCCTCCCTCCTTTCTTTTCTTCTTCCTTCCTTCCTTTGAAAAAATTAGATGTGTTTCAGAGGAGCGATTACTGATACTGAAGAATCCCTGATTAAATCAGATGCGCTTTTACTTAAACATGTTTCATGCAGAAACGGCCCTAAAGGAAGGCAGAGGATTATGTGGGGGACCAGTAGAGCCCCACCCACCGAGGTCTTCTCCATCAGCCTGGAGGCTGGGCTGGGGGTGTGGCGTGAGAGCACCTGTCTCCTGATGGGGGTCCTTGCTCCATCTCAAACGCCCCTAACAATCTCCCACACACACCTTGAGCCCCAGTCACTCGCTGCCTGTAGGACCTGGGGACTGAGCCCTGTCAACCGTTTGTGTCTTCATGTCTTCAGTGATGGGCTGTGATTAGAGGATTCCCTTAGGAATCCCACTATTCTTTAACAAACTGGGCCCAGAACAGAGGAAAACCTGAACTTGGACTTAAGGAAGCAAACAAAAAGAGGTTTAGTTTCTTTAAAGATCAGATGGATTGAGAGCAACTAAGGCACCCTGCCAGTGCAGAGATGTGCTGGGAGAAGTGGAGGTTAAGTGTGTGTGCTGGTGCTAAGGCAGCTACCGTGTGCCCATCCTATGGGCTGACCTCACGTTGGTCTCCATGCTCCTCAATGAGGCCACTCGCATCCCAAGCTTAGTCAATTGCATCTCACCCATTCTGAGTGCAGCCGTGCTACTCTTCAGTCCCAGAGCCTTCCCCAGCTTCCATGCCCGAGGGCAGTGCTTCCTAAGCTTGTTTAACCTTAAGACTCACCTGAGAACCTGGGGATCACAAAACCCGACCCTGGACCTTGTGAATCTGAATTTTCAGTTGGGCCTAGGAATCCAAATTTAGCAAGCATGCCTGGTGAATCTCTGGGGAACTCCGAGTTTTAGGATAAAGCTCATTTTCCTTCACTAGTGTCCAAGCTCCTCCCCAGTCAAACCTCAGTTTACCCTTCAGCTGTTCGTTCACACCCTCTGCAGGGTCCTCCAGCTCCAGCCCACTGGGCCTGCTTGTTGCCTATCTGAGTCACTTGATTCATTTCACCAAACTTAGTATCTTCTATGTGTAAAGCCCGTGCTAGACACGGGGGACAAAAACACGAGTCACAGCACACTTTCTGAAGTTGAAGAGCTCTTCATCGGTGAGGAAGTGAAACCAGAAGATGGCTCAGTGGGTGTCTTAGCCAAGCGCTGGGAAGGTAACAAAGGGGGCCTTTGCCCATCCTTTCCTGAAAGGCCCCTACCCACCTCTCAGACCTGTCAAATAAAATCAAGGCTCACTGCTGAGATCTTGAAACCCTCAGAGATTTCCAATCCTAGCTGCCCATCAGAATTAGTTACCTAGAATACTTAAAAATATATTGATGCTTGAACATGCCCCCCAGCCAGTTGCACCAGAATCTCTGGGTGTAAATCCAATGGGAAGGCAGAGAAGAAACCTGCAGTTCTTCCACGTAACTCAACTGGGCTCTGGGTCCAGTTCCTGCGTGTTCTCAGAACACAGGCTGCTGCGTCTCACTCACCCCCTCCACCTCTGCCCCATCTCCTCTCTTCTCTCTCCATCTTCCTCTCTGGGGAGAGTCCCCTCCTGCCCTTGCTCCTAGATCTTCTGCATAAAGACTGGCCTTCTATGAGTCACTGCCAGGCAATCGTGAGGCGACAATATTTTGGAGCCTCTTGACCAAAGATTTTAAAATGAGAATCCTATATTGCACAGATGGTGGGGTTTACTAAACTATGTCAAGTATGTAATTATCTCCTGAGACCTCACACACGGTGGTCCGAGTCTCCAGTAAACCAGGAGAATACTCCTGGAAAAATCACATCATGCCAACAAGTGTTTATTAGGTGTCTTCGAAGTGCCTTGCCTGGGTACCACCAGGCAGTGCCCCACCTGCATCCCTGGGATGCTGACATCCTGTAAGGTGCTGCTTCTCTTTCTGGGCACCTTCCAATCTATTATATTATTCCACCTTCCTGACACCGATTGGTTCTTCATAATTAGAGCTCTTAAAGACACTGTCCTTTAGCTTCCAAGACTCACTGCTCTTTATCTTCTTAAGAACTATGAAAATAACATGTGTAAAAGGCCACCTCCATGCTTCTGAGGCAGGTGGAAGTTCCTCTAGTTACACGGGGCTTCCTAATTCTTGTTCAGCGTGGGGCTAAACATTAGAAGTGATAATACCGCACTAAAAATATAAGTTCACGGGGCTGGGAGAGGGTAATCTATTTCAGTCAAATATTCCCCATTCATCTCTGATTCTCCCCATCGTTATGACAGTAAAGTATGGTGTAAAGTTTCATGACAAACATCCTCAAGGGCAGAGGGACCACCCTGCTGGGGAGTGCTCTGAACCATGCCCTTGAGACTCAGTTCTAGAAAATATAGTTTCCTCAACAGCAGGAGGGCAGCGAAGAGCAAGGAGAAACTTTTCTTAAATAAAGGTCTCTATCTGTGCGTGTGTGTGTTCGCCCATATAAAATTATTTATTACACATTGAATAAAACAACAATAAAATCTATATCACTTATATACTAAACAGTGTGCTCATATTTTGCCTTTAATTATGTGTTTAATCCTTGGCATTACATAATGTGGCTGAAAAAGGGTGTAAAAATAAGGTATCTTTACAAGGAGATAAGAAAAGTTAGTTCCAAATTTAATAAGAATGAGACAAAGCGGGAGGAGCAGTATAGCAGTAGGGGATTAGGAAGTATAAACTATTACGTATAAAATAAGCTACAGGGATATACTGTGCAGCACAGGGAACACAGCTGATATTGTACAGTAACTGTAAATGGCGTATAACCTTTAAAAATTGTGAATCATATTGTATACCTCTAATTTACATAATATTGTACACCAACTATAGTTTGATAAAAAAATTAAAAAGAAAGAATGAAATAAAATTAGAAAAAATTAAATTGAATGATTTAAAAGTTAAAGTTGATTGTAATATGAATATATGAAATGATTTATCTGCTGGTTTACAGGTAATAATAAAAAGCAAATCAGGTATGGAACAGTAACGAAAGCCTCAATGACAGTTTTCAAATGTAGGTCATTCTTAAGGAGGAAGGAGCACACCCTCTCTCCCCTACTCTGTTATCCCAAATCTAATCAATAAAATGCAACCTAAACTATTTTAAGTGGGTAAAACGTCCATGGAAAACCCTGATTTGCAAACACTTGGCGGGATTATATATTTCTATTCCTCCCTGAATGCAGGCCCAGGATGTGCATTTCATGCCTGTGACACCTGTTAGAGGTTTTTAGAAACCTGTTAGAAAGATGTTTGTTCTGAGTCTGTGTACGTATGATACAAAGTCACCACCACTGTAAAAAGAAAACAGATTCATTTGATATTTCTAGCAAGTGTCCCAGTCGGGATGGCCCTCCTGTCTGTGGGGTCAGCTAAGGGGTCGGGGCAGGGAGCCTTGGATCCAAGAGAAGCAGCCACTGGCCCGGGGCCCCTCTTACCTGAGCGGTTGTTGGGAGACACGCGCACAGGGGAGATGGAGGGCGTGCGAGAGGAGGAGTAGGGTCTTTGCCGATCCCTCTCGATGGTTGAAGATGAGGCTACAAAGTGATACTGTGACCATCCATCCTGCAATAGACAGCAGCTCCTATTAACTGGGGAAGCAGAGAGATGCCTCACCTCCTCACACTTGGACGTGCCAAGCACTGGAATTTGCAAAGCATTTCTCCAGTCTGTCAGGAGAGGTCTCAGATCTCTGCGCCTCCATCGTCCAGGTTAACAGAGAGGAGTGATAACTGAGACCCACCCCCTGCCCCCTCCAGACAGCCTGACTCAGGGAGGGCCTGCCCTCAGTGCTTGTTTTCCTCCCCAGATGTGAGATAAATGGGCTCTTTGCAAACCTGCTTTTGCCTGAAGATTGTGTTTAAATGAAAACATGCTGCTCAGAATGAGCCTGAAACTGTCTATTTTTTGCCTGCCTGGCTCCAGCTCTGTCTGGTCCTCTTTTCAACCACCTCCAAGTTTTCCAAAGTGTTTACTCTTCTTTTCTCGGGACCAATCTGTTAGTGATCAGAATGCCAAGAAGCATCGTCCCTTCCCGTTTATCTCCCTTACATGGTTTCAAGGACCTTCTCTGCCTCAAATGCCCCGTCCCCACCAGCTCAAGGCCTTCAGCATGACTGTTGCCAAGTATTCACACTCAGGTTGCTATGTTCTCTGATTTGCCCCAGGAATTATATTTTTCAATGTAGAGCATATTCAAAATGCCTCCTACCAATCAATCCATCATTCACCTTCTAATATCTGGTTAATATAGGAAAAGCATATATACCATTTTTCATCATGAAAACCATATAACTACATTATGGATCATTTTTTGAATTTAGAAAGCATAAAGAAGAAAATAAAAATAGCCAACAATTCCACTCTCCTACTCCTCAGAGAACTTCTGTTGAGATGTCACAGTATTTCCTTTCAGTCTTTTTTCTTCTTTAATTCAGGTTTAGTTTTCTCAAAGCAAGATGTCAAAGAGTACTGACATTATCAAGGAAAAGCAGACACTTGCTGCCCTCCCAGTTACTGCTTCACAGAGGCAACCATTTTTAACTCTTTTTGTTTTTCTTTTTTGACCTTTTCAAGGGACTCAATTCTCTATAAAGAATCATTGCAAACATAAATGGACGAAAGTTAACAAAGAACAGAATTTAAACTCATTTCAATATTTGTGTCTTTCTTTATGTAATTCTCATTATTCCTGTTCTATTTGACCCATAGAATAAAGCCAAAATTAGAAGTATGCTATTATAAAAGCTACTACCTAGTGCTTATTGAGTATTTACTCCATGGCAAGATTTTCTCAACAATCCCATGGGCTGGATACTATTATTAGCTCTATTTTACAGAGGAAGAATCTGAGCCTTAGAAAGTCAAACAGTAAACAAGTGAAGACTCATGTTAACCACTAAAATGTGGCATATTGAAAAGATGAAAACTCTAATTTGAAAAGATACATGCACTCCAACATTCATAGCAGCACTGTTTACAATAGCCAGGACATGGAAGCAACCTAAATGCCATTGACAGATGAATGGGTAAAGAAGATGTGGTGTGTGTATATACACACACACACACACACACACACACACACACATACAATGGAATACTAATCAGCTATAAAAAAAGAATGAAATAGTGCCATTTGCAGCAATGTGGATGGACCTAGAGATGATTCTCATACTAAGTAAAGTAAGTCAGACAGAGAAAGACAAATATATGATATCACTTATATGTGGAATCTAAAACAAATGATACTAGTGAACTTATTTACGAAACAGAAACAGACTCACAGATATAGAAAACAAACTTAACGGTTACCAAAGGGGAAGGGGGGAGGGAAAAATTAGGAGTTTGGGATTAACAGACACACACTACTGTTTATAAAACAGATAACAAGGACCTACTGTAGAGCACAGGGAACTATATTCAACATCTTATAATAACCTATAAGTGAAAATAATCTGAAAAAGAATATATATATATATATATATATATATATATATATAACTGAATCACTTTGCTGTACACCTGAGACATTGTAAATCAACTACACTTCAATAAAAACATGTGGCATATTGATAAGTCCTTGGAAGCAAGCTGAGGGTATTGAGGAATGCAGGTGAGGAGATGCTATTTGAGGGCGTGTGGTCGGGCAAGAGCTCTGGGAACAGTTAACGTTGCGGCAGAGACCTGGCAGATGACAAGAAGCCAGACACTGAAGACACAGTTTTGGGGTTTCCGAGCCAAGGGAAGAGCAGAAGTGAAGACCCTGGGGTGGGAAAGCGTTTGGCTGATGTGAGCACAGCAGAAAGTTTCTGTGACTGAAGGGGAGTGAGCAAGGGGGACCAGGAAGATAAGAAGATAAGAAGCCTTCTGAGTGTCTAGGACAGTCTGGGGAGAGTAGAACAGAAATGGGGAGACTAGTTAACGAGCTATTCCACTAGAGGGAGGGAGAGATGACCCGGGCTTGGGTGTGGGCTGGTGGTGAGCAAGGCACAGATTTTGCATCTAAGTTGGATTTGCTGATGACTCGGCTACTGGGTGTGGGAGAGAGGAATCAAGCCTGACCCTGATGCTGCTGGTGTGAACAATGGGGGGCCTGGAGATGTCACTTACTGAGACAGGGGACCACTGGAAGAGGAGTGGCTTTAGGAAGTGAGATCAGTACTGCCATCTGGGATGTGCTGGGTTAGAGATGCCTGCTGGACATGAAAGAAAAGAGAGCGAATAGAGCAGAACTTGAAACCTGGAATTTCAGGAGTGATGTCAGACTTAGAGGTAAACTTTTGCAGTTCAGTATACAGATATCATTTGAAGCTAAGAGAATGGATGGAAGCCTTGCACGTGAATGCAAATAGAGGAAAGCAGAGGACACAGGGCTGGGACACTCCAATACTTAGAGGGCACAGAGAGCAAGGAGAAAACTCACAGGACACTGAGAACGAGCAGAGTGAGCTGGGAGCAGAACCAGAGGGTGTGATGTCAGGCAAGACCAGGAAAGAAGTGAGGAGAAGGAGACCATCTGAATAACAAGGAGCACCAAGAACAGTCCTTTGGCCCTGGGAAGATGGAAGTCAGCATGACTGGAACAAAAGTACTTTCTTTGGTCTGGTTGGTAAATCTCTAACTCAGGTAGGCTCAAAAGAGAGAGAGCGCTGATGGAGAAATGGTGAGTTCAGACAGCCTTTGGCAAAAGCTGATTATTAAGGGGAGCCCAGAAATGGAACTTCAAGAGCTAGAGTGACTAAGAGACGTTTTAATATATCACCTGGAAGAGATTGCGGCATTTCGCATGCTGATGGGAATGACTCGACATAGAGGAAGAAAAACTGGGGACGCAGGAGAGAGAGGGAAACATTTCTTAAGAAAGGAGGGGTTGATGGAGATTCAGTGAGCTATGGGGTCATGGGCCATGGAATCAGGAGAGAAGACAGACAGGCTGCATAGCCACAGACGCAGCAGGGAGATGGGCTGATCTGGTGATGGGACGATGAGGATGTCCTGTTCTGTTTTCTGACATTTTCTGGAGGGGGCGTGGGGATGAGAAGTGAGGTCATGCATCCGTTGAGAGTGAGAAGGAGTTGGAGTTTAGAGGATGGAAGAGGCGAGGGGAAGGGAGGGAAGAGAAAAGAAGAGAAGCGTGAGACAGTTCTTGAGGTAGGCGGTGTGCAGGCTGACCATGGCCATGTAGCCTGGTGGCCAGGAGCTGACAGGTGACTTGAGGCTCATGGCAATGAATTCAAAAGGAGAAGACTCATCCCCACGGTGGCTTGTTTCCCTCCAGCCACATTCAGCTGCACTGGGGTAGGTGTGAGTAGATGGAATCGGATGGGGGTGGTCAGAAAAGTGACTTGGAAGGAGACAGGGACAAGGGGATGCAAAGGGCATGTCATGGAAGCCCACAGAATCTAAGCTGGGTAGAGAGGAAAGTGAAGATTGAGGGAGGATATGGGGAATGAACACTAGTCAGTGGACTGAGGATCCGAAGAGGGTCAGAGACTATTGGAATGGGGGCACTTCACAGATGCTAGGGGTTTCCTTGAGGGAGGAGAGGAGAACTTCCCAGAAAGAGCAAAGAGGAGCAAGGGAGATACCTAGTCCACCTCCAAGCCTAGTGACGTCGGGCAGAGGGGATGGGACATGACAAGCCACCACGTGAGAGGGTTGCCAGGAGCTGGGGGGTGTCCTTGGGGACGGCCGGTGTCACAGCAAGAAGACTGAAAAAAGAAGGGGTGGGTATTGGATACAGGGGGTCTTACTGACAGTAGCCTATGGGTTCAAGGGGGAAAGGAAGAAAGGTGGGTAGGAGAAAGGGAGAAAGGGGGAATACTGGGGTGGATTACTGGTTACTTAGAGCCTTTGAGTGAGAAGAGTCCAGAAATGATGGCTGACCCAGGAGTCCTGGGCAGTTGGTGGTGACCAAGGCAAGGAGGGTCTAAGGGCAAATAGCTAAAACCTCTTCCAGGAAGGGTGGGAGCCGTGGTAACAGGCAGGTGTCAGGGCAGGAGGAGAAAATGTACTGTCTCTGCAGGAATTCTGGGCATTTCCCTTAAACCCTCCGAGGATGGCAGCAGGCACAGGGGAGAAGCAGTCTTACAAAAGCCTGTAAAGTACTTCAGAAGTGAATGGACCCATTACTCACATACGGGAACAATTAAAAAATTTGTTTTAAGACGACGTTCCTTTCTTGTGAAGGGAATGCTTTGTTGACAGCAAAAATCCTTAAATATGACCAAACAGAGGCAGATAATTTTATGTTTGTCTCACTTGCAATTTAGAAGATATTCTTTGCAGGGGGTGGGCAGGGTTCCAAGGAGTGGCTCAGGAAATTGCTTTAATCAAACCCTTGGCTTCTTTGGTCATGAATAAGTCATGATACTCCATATGTCATGAAAGGTGGGCAAGGTATTTCATAATAAGAATATGGGCTAATATATGATATGTCCTAAGACCAAAGGAGACACCAGACATAAAGGTGGTATAACTCTAGGTCTGGTTTTACTTGGCAAGTAGCACCATACTCAGCATCTCCCTCTTACGCAGGTGAGTGGAGATGTTTTGCTCAACGGTTCACAATTGATGATGCTTAGATTCCAATGAGACCAGGTAAGTATTTACATCTCTGGAAGTGTCAGCAAAATGGATGTAATAATAAAACTTCTTATGAAGGAAGAAACTCATAAGAAAGCACCAGAAAAAGATTTCAAATCCTTTATAAGACCCATTTCAGAGAATACAATCACATGACAGAGGTGAGTCTTGCAGGTGACTTGTCTGTGGGTGATGGGATTAGCAGACACCTGAGGATGACAGGGAGTGTGTCAGAGGCACCGAGAATGTCTCCCCAGCCAGACACCTCTGCTTATGGCCAGTAATCGTAAGCATGTGGACACAGAAACTTTGAATGGAGGTGGGAAGGGGGAGCCTGGGGAACAGGGCAGAGTGGAAACCCAGTTAAGGCTCTGGATTAGAGCAGTTTCCTGAGCCACAGCTTGGGAGCCCCTGGAGGAGCAAGGAAGGTGACCTGGTTCCCACTCCATATTTATCTTCCCCCTCATTCACTGATGCAGAGTGAAAGGTGTGATGACTAAACAAAGACTTCCAACATCATTACCATCACCAATGCCCAGAAGGGACCTCAGTTTTAATTCTGATGGCACATCCTTCCACACATCATGGAAAAGTGTAACCTTGGATGCTAGAGACCAGCGTACAGATAAATCTACACTCGTTTTAGTGATGCTGAATAACTACCTGGAGGGTAGATCTCATGACCCTTGACATCTTTTACTGCATGAAATTTTTAGCCATTCTACTGAAAAAAAATGTTTTGCTTTCGAAAGAAGAAGGACATGAAGATATATTTTCTTTGGGAAAGTTATTGCTGAGCTATCATTTCTTTTAACCAATGAGCCATGGACATACTTGTTATCTAGCCAGCCTGAAATAAACTTATTATTCATTTACTTCCCACTGTCATTCAGAAAGACTTGAAAGTGGTTTACAGAAACACATACAACTTGGGCACATAGCTTTTAAATCATTATTTGCCTCTTTTAAAATAAATTTATTTATTTTATTTATTTATTCTTGGCTGCGTTGGGTCTTCGTTGCTGTGCGCAGGCTTTCTCTAGTTGCAGCGAGTGGGGGCTACTCTTTCTTGTGGTGCACAGGCTTCTCATTGCGGTGAGTTCTCTTGTTGCGGAGCACAGGCTCTAGGCGCCGGGCTTCAGTACTTATGGCACGTGGGCTCAGTAGTTGTGGCTCGCAGGCTCTAGAGCACAGGCTCAGTAGTTGTGGTGCACGGGCTTAGTTGCTCCGCGGCATGTGGGATCTTCCTGGCCCAGGGCTCAAACCCATGTCCCCTTCATTGGCAGGCGGATTCTTAACCACTGTGCCACCAGGGAAGCCCGGCAGGCAGATTCTTAACCACTACGCCTCCAGGGAAGCTCTATTTCCCTCTTTGATGACTTTGTTTTCTTTTTAACATTTTAAGTCTCTGTAGACCAGAAGTTGTTCCCCAAATTCTGTTGGGTGCTTAACCTCAGTTCCACTTCATACCATCCCTTTGGCTTAGATAAGAAAGTTCAAGGAAGGAAACAGAATGGAGAATAGCCACAGTAACCAGGGCAGGGCCGTTAATCCTTAATATTGATGATAAAGAACTCCTTTAATAACTGTCTTTCACCTCCTGCAAAATGACCGCAAAGTTGTGCCCTTCAGCTCAAGACATAGCCAAGATGTCAAAAATGTGATATGATATCTGCACCTCAGATTGGTTTTTATTTTTAACACATTAAGCTTAAAACCAGAGGTTGTTAAATTGTTCCAAGTATAAGAGATAGAAATTCAAAAGAGAAGAGGATTTCAAAGTCATTGAACTTTAAATTGCCACCAGAAATAATCTGATTTTCTTTATCTTACGCTTTTACTGTCCTTCCACCAGTTTCAGCTTCTGTATGAAATTTCCCGGTATGTTTCTTTATGGAATTGTTTTATTCCCGAAAGCTACTCTCATCCCCATCATTACTCTCAATGGTCCAGAAGGTGCGAGAATCAAGGTAACTTTCTTCACAGCCTCATGACCATTGGGTCCTCACAGTCTGACGACATGGTGGCCACTCTATTTCCTACAGATCTTTCCCTTAAGTGGCTTGAGGTCCCTGAATTTATAACCATCCTTTATATATATATATATTTGACCATCCCATAAACAATTCCACGAAGACTGTATTACTGGAGAGACTTCCACCAACAGAGCCCAGATGAAGGGGCTAAGTGGTTTTCAGACCCGTCTACACGAGGCTAGTACAGCACACACCCGCCCCATAGCCTCTTCTTCTGGAAATCGTGCAGGACATTCAATTCAGATCAGCCAGTGAATATCTTAGGTTTGTGTGCAAAGAAATGAATAGAGCTGTTTGTCAAGGCTCAAACCTGCTTTCACCCTGGGTGTCTCTGTTGAGAGAGGTGGAACTAGACAATTGTTCAAACCTGCTTTCACCCTGGGTGTCTCTGTTGAGTGAGGTGGAACTAGACAATTGTTCACACCTGCTTTCACCCTGGGTGTCTCTGTTGAGTGAGGTGGAACTAGACAATTGTTCACACCTGCTTTCACCCTGGGTGTCTCTGTGGAGTGAGGTGGAATTAGACAATTGTTCACACCTGCTTTCACCCAGGGTGTCTCTGTTGAGAGAGGTGGAACTAGACAATTGTTCAAACCTGCTTTCACCCCGGGTGTCTCTGTTGAGTGAGGTGGAACTAGACAATTGTTTAAACCTGCTTTCACCCTGGGTGTCTCTGTTGAGTGAGGTGGAACTAGACAATTGTTCACACATGCTTTCATCTTGGGTGTCTCTGTTGAGTGAGGTGGAAGTAGACAATTGTTCACACCTGCTTTCACCCTGGGTGTCTCTGTTGAGTGAGGTGGAACTAGACAATTGTTCAAACCTGCTTTCACCCTGGGTGTCTCTGTTGAGTGAGGTGGAACTAGACAATTGTTCAAACATGCTTTCACCCTGAGTGTCTCTGTTGAGTGAGGTGGAACTAGACAATTGTTCAAACCTGCTTTCACCCTGGGTGTCTCTGTTGAGTGAGGTGGAACTAGACAATTGTTCAAAGCTGCTTTCACCTTGGGTGTCTCTGTTGAGTGAGGTGGAACTAGACAATTGTTCAAAGCTGCTTTCACCCTGGGTGTCTCTGTTGAGTGAGGTGGAACTAGACAAATGTTCAAACCTGCTTTCATCTTGGGTGTCTCTGTTGAGTGAGGTGGAACTAGACAATTGTTCAAACCTGCTTTCACCCTGGGTGTCTCTGTTGAGTGAGGTGGAACTAGACAATTGTTCAAACCTGCTTTCGCCCTGGGTGTCTCTGTTGAGTGAGGTGGAACTAGACAATTGTTCACACCTGCTTTCACCCTGGGTGTCTCTGTTGAGTGAGGTGGAACTAGACAATTGTTCAAACCTGCTTTTGCCCTGGGTGTCTCTGTTGAGTGAGGTGGAACTAGACAACTGTTCACACCTGCTTTCGCCCTGGGTGTCTCTGTTGAGTGAGGTGGAACTAGACAATTGTTCAAACCTGCTTTCACCCTGGGTGTCTCTGTTGAGTGAGGTGGAACTAGACAATTGTTCACACCTGCTTTCACCCTGGGTGTCTCTGTTGAGAGAGGTGGAACTAGACAATTGTTCACACCTGCTTTCACCCTGGGTGTCTCTGTTGAGAGAGGTGGAACTAGACAATTGTTCACACCTGCTTTCACCCTGGGTGTCTGTTGAGTGAGGTGGAACTAGACAATTGTTCACACCTGCTTTCACCCTGGGTGTCTGTTGAGTGAGGTGGAACTAGACAATTGTTCAAACCTGCTTTCACCCTGGGTGTCTCTGTTGAGAGAGGTGGAACTAGACAATTGTTCAAAGCTGCTTTCACCCTGGGTGTCTCTGTTGAGAGAGGTGGAACTAGACAATTGTTCAAGTCAGCCCTGCTGTCCTATGACCCATTAGGACCACGATGACTGGTCAGCTCTCTCTCGGTTTCTTTTCCATAAATTAAGTGCAAAATGATTCAGTCAGCTCAGGGAGTTTTAAATATAGTCCTGCCTGGGCCTCGGGCTCTGAGATTCTGTTGAAATTGTTCTGAGTGAGGTCTGGGCGTTGGTATTTTCAAAAGCACTCAGGTGATGTTAATGAATAGCGTGGCTGGGAACCACTGGCTTGGAGTTTCCATGCATATTTGGCAGTGACTAATAGGGATACAGATACGTTTCACAGGGCTCAATCCTAGGAGGCCCTTAGGTCTTCGACTCCATTTCGCAGTGTCAGAGAAAGCACTGACTTCTACAGGAACAAAAATAGGTCCAATCTCAGAGCAGAGAGGTGTCCCCTGACCCCACCTGTCGCAATGAACCCCAATCACACCCAATTACCCAGCAGTCATCGCGTGACTCAATTTCCCAGTCTCCACCTTTGATCAGGCAGCTCTGAGACTTGACACAACACCTTCTCTTTTTCTGTCAAATCTTACTCTCCCGGCTCAGTTTTGTGCTAGGTAAACAGAAGACAGGCAGCACGTGTTCATTCAATCGCTCTTGCTAAATGAATTATGCCTCCGAGGTTTAGGGGAGCTTTTAGCAATACAGCTATGGTTTTCCTTGCCTGTTATGAACAAAATGCTATGGCCTCACACTTATGTCTGCTGCAAGCCTGTCCATCTGCCCAGCTGTGAGGCAGGGATGGGCCTTATTATTTCCTGGTCTCTAGCCTAGTAGCTGCAATACAGAAATGCCTAATAAATGCTGCTAGATGGATTCAGTGATTTAAGATGACCGCATTAATTGTTATAAATGCAATGATAATCAATATCACAGTCTTTACTGCTAACTCCACAGTTCTTACACTCTTACAGTTCTATAACAAATGAAGGTTATTAGAGCCTTACAGTTTTTTATTTTCTTAATTTTAGCTTAGAGCAACCTCATCAGTCTCATCTGCTGCTGTTGGTATATCTGTCCTTTACGACATACTTACTGCTGGGCTGAAGGCAGTGTTGGTTTAGGTAAACTGGTACCTAAAAAAAAAAAAAAAGAAAAAAAAAAGAAAGAAAAAAGTAGCCTATGGATTGCCTACTCTACGTGAAATGGTAATTTCTCTTCGTTCCCCATGTTTCAATGTGAGGTATATAAAATTGTCTCTCCTTTAACCAATCTTGTAAATAATTCTGGTGCATCATTATACCTGCCACATCTGGGCCTGGCTTGGTGCTGATTCCATTCACAGCTCTCAGAGCACGTATATCTTTACCTCTTGCACATGCCCCGCCCCCAATCTCTACTGCTTCTTGCATCCTGCAGCTCAGAAACCATGAGCCCCTGTCCACAGCAAATGCACTCAGTTTTCCCCAAACAAAATCCTTAGGAGAGCTGGGAAAAAGGAGGAGAAGGGAGAGCACATCACATTTCTCATTTGATATGCTCCAATGTCCTTCAGTTTGGGTATAGGAGCCCACACCTGCTGTGAGGTGTGACGTGTGTCCACTGGACTGATGGGCTGGTTTCTGGAGGGGGTCACTTTGTGGGAACATTACTGAGCATGGAACACTGATGACCAGGGTCGCTGCTCTGGAGCGGGAACAGGGTGCTGTGCATGCCAACAGGAGGTGTGCAGGGCATGTGGCTGTGATGGAATGAAACGAGCCAGGTGGGAGTGTTCCCAGACCTTCTCCTTGACCACCAAAGAGCATCCTGTCACCGCCAGCAGAGCATAGGGCAGTGGGCCCCGCCCCTAGCGCTGGATCAGAGAAGGGATGGAGAAGGACACTGCCAGCTGGACCAGGAGGGAAAAGAGATTAGGGAGAGAACTTGTTCAATCTGTGTAACAAAGAGTTTAGGGCATATGACCCAGCAATCCCACTACTGGGCATATACCCTGAGAAAACCATAATTCAAAAAGAGTCATGTACCACAATGTTCAGTGCAGCTCTATTTACAATAGCCTGGAGATGGAAACAACCTAAGTGTCCATCATCGGATGAATGGATAAAGAAGATGTGGCACATATATACAATGGAATATTACTCAGCCATAAAAAAATGAAACTGAGCTATTTGTAATGAGGTGGATAGACCTAGAGTCTGTCATACAGAGTGAAGTAAGTCAGAAAGAGAAAAACAAATACCATATGCTAACACATATATATGGAATTTAAGAAAAAAAAATGTCATGAAGAACCTAGGGGTAAAACAGGAATAAAGACACAGACCTACTTGAGAATGGACTTGAGGATATGCGGAGGGGGAAGGGTAAGCTGTGACAAAGCGAGAGAGAGGCATGGACATATATACACTACCAAACTTAAGGTAGATAGCTAGTGGGAAGCAGCCGCATAGCATAGGGAGATCAGATCGGTGTTTTGTGACATCCTGGAGGGGTAGGATAGGGAGGGTAGGAGGGAGGGAGACGCAAGAGGGAAGGGATATGAGAACAGATGTATATGTATAACTGATTCACTTTGTTATAAAGCAGAAACTAACACACACACAGACACACACACACACACAAAGAGTTTAGGGCGAAAGTGCAGAGGAAGAGTGAATACCTCAAGGGCTGTTTGGAGAATCTGCTGATGAGGGAGGCTAGAGAAAAGGGGTTAAATACCAAAGCTTCATCAACGTGCTTCAGGAGATGAGATTAAAAGGGCATGGTTGGATATATGTATACGTATAACTGATTTACCCTGCTGTACAGCAGAAACTAATGCAACATTTTAAATCAACTATACACCAATAAAATTTTTTTAAAAAACAAACAAACAGGGCATGGGATTTCACGTTACTTATGTTGTGATCTCTGACCTCTCGAAAAGGCGCCCTTCAGTGACTAGACAACGGTGGGGTGGAAAGTGACAAAGTTAGTGAATATCTACAGCTGTGATGGATAAGTTAAACAAACGGGGAGGTTCCCATTTGCAGTTCTGTTTTCAAAGTGAGTTTTGGAAGTTTTATCTTCTATACTTAGAATTTAGATGTAACAAATCTTTTCTAGTGATAAGTGACATCTCTGACTTGGACAAAAGCTTCAGAAAATAATTAATGTTGAAAATGGAGAATAGTTGTTCTTTCCACTGAGAATATTAATTGGCCCCTGAAATAGATACTAGTACACTGTTATGCCAGTATATGTTTTTTCTCTCTTTGAAAACAGCTCTGGAGCTTCCTTAATTTGATAAGATTTATCTGGCATCTAAACAAGGATTTCTCAGGAGGCATACAGAGACTCTTTAGTTCTGAAGTAACAAATATAAACTTTTTGTGTTCGCTGTCCTTGAAGTCTCTCGGCCCATAGAGCTTGTCAATTCTAATTTGCTATGATGACTTGAGATATAAAGAAAGTGTGGTGAAAATCCTTGGGGCTTAAAGCAAACCAAGTTCATCCACTCATTCAAACTAGAACACTTAACAGCTTGTACTTCAATCACTTCGTCAGGAAACTATTTTTCAAATGAAAGTTAAAACCTGAGTTGTTGCCATCCGCTGAAAAAGGTAACCAGCTGAGATACTGCTCACTTAAGAAAACTTGATTGCTCAAAATTGTGCCAGTTTTCCAGTCATTTTTTAAGTGGAATAAACCTATTGATGTAATCACATGAAGACAAAGAAAAGATTCCAAATTAGCGGTAGTTATACAAACATCCTCCTTACCTCAGTAAAAGGTATTATAGAGAAAAACATGGAAATAGAATATTCAGAGTCTGTGTGATTGAAGACCAAGACAGATTTTGCCTGTCGATGAAACCACAGCTCCTCTTGGCTATAATAAAACAAGCTTCCATCTATTTTTAAGGTAAACTGTTTGTTAAAAGATTCATTAAAACTAATTCCATCAACAATTCCAAAAGCTATTAGAGTTAAATATTTAAACTAAATCTTAAGGGCCAAAAGGAAGTATTTGCAGAAGTAAATATCACCTGACATACCCGGTTACTTTCATTAGTTTGTTTCAGCTCTGGTGCTTCTTTAAATTTAATTAAATTGATTTGGCTACTTAAAAGTATAGGATACATAAGGATAATTTAATTAAATTGATTTGGCTACTTAAAGGTATAGGATACATAAGGATAAGAGTCTTCTGCAGTATGTACCATCTTTTAAAAGCAAATACTGAGTAAATCCATTTTAGGAATTCAATTTATTACCATTGAACTAATTCTAAAGAAACAATATTACTGAGAAGATTTGACAAGTTGGAAAGAAATTGATATAATTTGGTCGAAGAAAGTATATCATGGTTAACTACCCATAGTTAACTGGTGCCAAACAGAATGCAGAAAACCACCTGGCAAATTGAAATAAGACCGTTTCAGGCCTTTTGTTTCCCTGCTATCACTTTGGAGGCCTTAAAACAAAGATCTGATGTGGATGATCTTTAACAATGGCCTTTGTGTTCCAGCTAGTGCTGCAAAGTTACTTGGTGTGAAACTGTACAAAGTCCCATCTTCAAGTTGACAAATCCAAATGTCTGGCTTCTAGCAGCAAAGTCATTCTGACATTTGAAAAGTCAGGTATTTTGCATCTATACTCATCAGTGGCCAACAAGTTCAAAGATCACCCTGGGTCCCAACCTCAATGCCTGCACATTCCGCTCTGCTTCAGAATGCCTTAAACCATGGAAATGGAAGCGGAGTCACGGAATGAGCCCTCTGTTGATCTTAAACTCTGGGGTAGCTACGTGGTTGGATTTGTTTAATAAACATTAATAAGTACCTGTGCTGGGTACTGGGGCGAGAACAGAGACAGAGGTAGGCATGGCTCCTGAGGGGAAGATAGAGGGGAGATGGACGTTTAAAATAGGATTATATCACATTGCATTTCTGAAAGAGCCAGGAAGAAAAAGGCACAGGTTATTGTGAGGGAACTTTACTAGCCTTGGAGAGTTGGAGAGGGAGGTTACCTTGAGGAAGAGACAAACTGAGATTGAAAGAGCCAGGCTTGGTGGGAGAGGAGGGAAGGCATTCTTGGCTGAGGAATGAATCTTCGCCCATGCAGTGCAAAGGCACTGAGGCCTTTGGTGAGCTTGGAGAGAAGGGTAGGAAAGTGAGAGAAACTGGAAGCCACTGAGAAGTTTTAATCAGGAGACTGACTGGGTCAGGTTTGGATTTATAAAAGTGTATTCTGAATTTTTAAGGGAAAAGAGACTGAAGATGGTGAAGGAGATTCCACGACACCAAGCAGGCAGCAATCTCATCAGGCCTAGGGACAGATGATGTGAAAATAAGGATGGGAGAGGTAGCTGGATTTGAGAGATATTCAGAGTATAGAATCAGCAGGGCTTGGTGCCAAATGTAGCGGGATAAGGAAAAAGGAGGTATTAAATAACTCCTGGAATTCTGGAAAGAAAAACCAGGTGGGTTAGGTGCTCTTTATAGAGATGGGCAACAATGGAGGAAGAATAGATTTGGGGAAGTTATTGAGAGGTACGTGTTAGATGTGTGGAAGGTTAGAGCCTGTGAGCTAGTTCAGTGGAGATGTCACTGGGTTGTTGTGTATGTGTAAGCTTAGAGTTCAGGAGTGAGGAACACACAGAGAAATAAATGTGGATGCCATTGGCCTTCAAATGTATTTAAAAACCATGGGCCAGGGGCTTTCTCACTGGCACAGTGGTTAAGAATCTGCCTGCCAATGCAAGGGACACAAGTTCGAGCCCTGGTCCAGGAAGATCCCACATGCCATGGAGCAACTAAGCCCGTGTTCCACCACTACTGAGCCTGCGCTCTAGAGCCTGTGAGCCACAACTACTGAGCCCACATGCCACAACTACTGAAGCCCATGCACCTAGAGCCTGTGCTCTGCAACAAGAGAAGTCACGGCAATGAGAGGCCCACACACCACAACGAAGAGTAGTCCCTGCTCGCCGCAATTAAAGAAAGCCCACGCGGCAACGAAGACCCAACACGGCCAAAAATAAATAAATAAATTTATTAAAACAAACAAAAAAACAACCATGGGCCAGATGAGGTCATCTCCACTAGGCGGTATAGGATGAAAAGCAAAGATGCCTCAGGGAAGACCAGGAGTCTGCAAAAAAAGACTGAGATGGAGGCTTGCAAGTTCAGAGAATACCCAAGGGAGAGCGGCAGTGGAGAAGCCTGGGAGGAGATCGTGCAAGGGAGGAGGATATGGCCAGACCTGCTACAAATCCATTTACTTTTCTTCCTAGACACACACCTGGACCACATGTCCCAGCCTGCCTTGCAGTTTGTATGTGATGGAGATCCAGCTAAATAATGCATCCCCCCCCAAAGATATCCATGTCCTAGTTACCTAGAACCTGTGATAGGCTACCTTACATAACAAAGGGACTCTGCAGGTGTGATTAAGTTAAAGATGTTGAAAGAGGGAGATTACTCCGAATTATCTGAGTGGGTCCAATGCAATCACAAGGGTCCTTAAAGAGAGATGCAAGAGGGTGGCATTTAGAGAAGGTGATGTGACCATAGAAGCAGAGAAAGAAAATCAAAGAAGCTATGCTGATGGCTTAGAAAATGGAGGAAGGGGCCACCAGCCAAGGAGAGTGGCAGCCTCCAGAAGCTGGAAAAGGAAATGGATTCTCTAGACAGCTTCAGGAAGAGGTGCATCCAGGACCAACACTTTCATTTCAGCCCAGTGAAACCCAGTTTGCACTTCTGACCTCGAGAACTGTAAGATCATGAATTTGTGTTTCTTGAAGCCACTCAGTTTGCTGTAATATGCTAATGCAGCAATAGGAAACTAACAGAGAGCAATTAATTTGTTTTAAAGCCATGTTTATTTGGGATGTGTTAGACACAATTGATTAGACTTGTGGACAACTTAAGATAATTGAATACCTGAAACAAGGTATTGCGACAGGATGTGAATATAATTTTCTTCCATTGTCTGTGTTTTGGCTAAGGTCCCAAGGAGTGAATACCAGATGACCCATTGCTCCATATATAACCTCAAAGTAAAGACTTAGATCATCCATTCACAGTTGTGAAAGTGGAGGACAAAATAAGGTTCTGCAGCATTAAGACATGTTCTATCTCCAGATTATATAAGATTAGGCTGAGAATTCACTAGTGGGTGGAGAATGCCAGTGGGGAGGCTTCCTCGGAGGCAGTCAGTGGGCTGGGCATTCCCCATCCTTCCTCTCCTGAAGCCTGGGAAGTGAACTCCTTATTCTGCTTGACCACAGGCTCTCTGGAGTTTGGGGGTTGCAGGGACTGGTGTCTGCAGTACCATTATCAGGGTGATGCACAGACTCAGTGCCAGAGGTGGACCGACCATGGAGCTTAAGAAGCTTAGGTCTCAGGCCTGTCCACTGCATGACCCCCCTCCAAGGCCTGTAGGAAATTTTATATTAAAGTATATTCTTCTTAAACAGGATTACCCAAACTACCTAACCTACAGGGCGCAAAATCTATATCCACTCTGGTCTATGTGCAGTGGAGTAGCAGAAGCCTGAGGTGGATGGAGAGTTCAGAGCAATTAACTGGAGGTGACCAGGTCCAGTCCAGGAGTCCTCAGTTGGAGGCTGGTACCAGTGAGCAAACTACACTACTGCCCCCATGAGACAAGGAGCCAGCACGTGGGCATCTGTCATAGGCGGGATACCAATGCCAGGCTACAACCGCATGGGCAGGGCTCTCTCTCTCCTCTGCTAATCCCCCTTCCCTGCCAGAGCCTGATGAGGTTGGGGGGGGTGGCACTGGGACATAGGAAGGAACAGCTTCTGAGAGGGCAGGGGGACAGATGGAGGTAGGAAGAGAGAAGAAATTGATCATGTTCTTTCTCCCCAGTCTAATGAAGGCTCTCTTAGACGTAGTTCATCCCATCTACTGGGATCCACTGAAAAGGTGGGGTGAGTTTGAATGAACTGCCCAAAGTAAATAACAAGAATGGTGGTAGATTTACATTAAACTTAGTGAGGTTTTTTTTCTGATTTGAAAAGAGATACACACCCCAATGTTCACAGTGCCACCGTTTACAGTAGCCAAGACATGGAAGCAACCTAAAGGATAGATGATAGATCTGACCTCTCCCATCAACAGGTGAATGGATAAAGAAGATGTGGTGCATATATACAATGGAATATTACCCAGCCATAAAAAAGAATGAAATAATGCCATTTGCAGCAACATGGCTGGACTTAGAGATGATCATACTAAGTGAAGTAAGTCAGACAAAGACAAATATCATTTGATATCACTTATATGTAGAATTTAAATACATGAGGCAAATGAACTTATTTACAAAACAGAAATAGGCTCATAGACATGGAAAACAAACTATGGTTACCAAAGGGGAAAGGGGGAGTGTATAAATTAGGAGTTTGGGATTAACAGATACACACTCATATATATAAAGGAGACAAACAACAAGGTAAGGTCCTACTGTAGAGCATAGGGAACTACATTTAATATCTTGTAATAACCTATATGGAAAAGAATCTGAACAAGAATATACATACACGTACATATATATGTACGTATGTGTATGTATACATACATATATATATATATATATATATATATATATATATAACTGTATATATATGTATAAGTGAATCACCCTGCTGTACACCTGAAACTAACACGACATTGTAAATCAATCATACTTCCAAGAAAAAAAAATGCTTAGTGAGTTTTCTAGCTCCTGATTCTATCTCTTTCCTCTGCCTTTTGTCTCTGGGGTATTTTCGGAGGTTCTGATTTAAAATGTTACAGTAAAGCCACCTGGCAGAGCAGAGGCAGGAGGGAAACATTCAGCTTGGACACCGCTCATGAGGATTTTCCCCAACTTGGAGGTCCAGTCCCACAACAGCTCTAACTACTCACTTCTTATTTAGAAACTGCCATGTGCATCGATTTCCACTTTTGCACAA
This sequence comes from Mesoplodon mirus, assembly GCF_964341445.2. Lineage (NCBI taxonomy): Eukaryota > Metazoa > Chordata > Mammalia > Artiodactyla > Ziphiidae > Mesoplodon > Mesoplodon mirus. The sequence goes on along the minus strand of NC_138980.1, from coordinate 175,363,465 downwards.
TTGATTTTTACTTTTGTTCCCATTTGTGCCTTTGTTTTTGGACAGATATCATATGATTAGTGTCTGTGAATTGTCTCAGAGAGGTTAGGGGACCTCATGAAGGAGGACCTTATTTGTCGATACAAAAATCAACACGCGAATGTGTGTCATAGCTGAGTTTAACCTCAGGCTTTTTGTTTCCTACCCCAGCTTGACACGCAGTGATTTAGAAAAGAAAGAACTCAAGGAGCTACAATTTTGAGTCTTGAGGACACTGCACTCAGGTTGTTTAAGAGTCTGGCCAAAAGTCTTCACATCCTTCCGGTCATCTCTTTGTAAAGAATTTTCCAGAACAGTAGAAAGATTAATAAATTCCTGGTAGGCAATTTCCTTGCTAAAATGACAGCTGTACATTCAGTCATTTAATTCATTTCTATAGAGGATTTACCACCTTTCTATCACCATCTTAGATACTCCCCAAGTAAAAATCTCTTAATTTTCAAAATGGCAACATGCTAAAGCGAGTACAAAATTATTTCTTGCTCTTCTTGCTGCAAAGCTTAAAGATCAAAATTTTGAATTTTGATCATGTTGTGTTTTTTTCCTTGACAGTATTTGAAAATATCTTTCTAGTTCTCACTGCAATCCAGTATTGCTTTTTAAATATCCAGCAGGTGAGGGTGATGAGGGATGTGAAGCATGAAATGTGACTTCAGTTCACAGGGATCAGGACCACTGGCTCATCTAGGTATAGAGGTCAGTCTCCTGGGAGCAGCGAAAGACAACACGGAGCGCTGTGTCCACTCTCTCATCCACTGTAGTTTGGACGTTTGAGGAAATCTGCAGGCAACCCCCTCCCTATCCATAATTACTTATTGATTTCTTGTTTTGTGAGTGCAGTAGTGGCAAGGGCCAATGAAATGAATCCCATGGCAGTAAGAAAAGAGAGTCCTGCGCGATTCAGGCCGTGAAGGGCATGACTCCACTCCCATCAAAGCTCATTACTCACTGGCTGAATGGTACCCACAGCCTGAGAGTCTATCTTTAAAGATTAGTTTTTTTTTTTTTTTTTTTTTTTTTTTTGCGGTATGCGGGCCTCTCACTGTTGTGGCCTCTCCCGTTGCGGAGCACAGGCTCCGGACGCGCAGGCCCAGCGGCCATGGCTCACGGGCCCAGCCGCTCCGCGGCACATGGGATCCTCCCAGACCGGGGCACGAACCCGTATCCCCTGCATCGGCAGGCGGACTCTCAACCACTGCGCCACCAGGGAGGCCCCTAAAGATTAGTTTTATGCTTTGTTTCTCTCATCCAAATGGCCACAGTGAATACAATATCGCTATCCGTAGAAACATCACCTTTTTCTGTTTCAAGCACAGGTGGTTGGGCATTCTTTGAGACAAGCTCAACGTGCAAGGTTCCAACGTTTCATGTGGTGGGTAGGGGAATAGGGTGCCCTACAGGAACACAACTGTAGAAACACAGGGACACGGCTATTAGTGGAGGTAAAATGAGCCTGGTGATTGTCAACTGGTTGGATTCTGACCTTTGATTTGTCTTTGATTTGATCCCTGCATTTATGAATGAAGGATTTTAATTCGCTCATAGAGTGGTTGAGTAGATGCTGTTCTCTCTGAAGCCCTTTGAGATACTTAGAGCAAAATAATGAGCCTCAGCATTATAAGCGGAACACTGGACAAATTGTCTACTTGACAATAGGGACCACCCTGTCCCTTTTCATGATGACTTTGCAGGGTCTATTTTAAAGACTCAGCATGTTTTCTTGGCGAGCAGCCCATGGAGAAGCAAGACAGCAGAACAGAGGTGGCGCCCCCTCAGTTAACATCACCGTCTTCTGGTTCCCAGTGCTCAGAGGCGTTCTCACCCTGATGCCCTGAGGCTTTCTGCTACTTCTTCACTCCATCTCAGGACACGTCTGTGCCTCAGAGGATGGAGCAGATTCATTGTACCTGGAGCTCCACAACTTCCCGTAGATCCGTCACCCTGAGAAGGGTTCCCATTGTATCACACAGGATGGCCTGGGATGACTCCATGTTGCTATTGTGGCTTTTCTCAGAACCTTCTAGCGTGGTCTGGAGTTCCCAAAGGTCTTTGCTGGGGCAGAGGGGCCTCACCCGCTGAGTCCCAGTGAGATCCAGAGACCAGTGCTTTTCTGAAGGTGCAGCTGGGAGGTGGGGAAGGACAAAAAGCTGCTGTGCTGGGCTGGCATGGTCACCCTGGGACTCTAGGAACATGTCCTACATAAGGCAGATTGTCATGGAGTTGGCAGGGGACCTCCTGGCTGGCACCTTGACCTAGGGGCCGACCACGACCAGGTAGGAATTAACCACCATCCAGTGCAACATTCAGGCCTGCTGGCTGTAATTCTTTAATAAGAGGTTACTTTGCCCCAACATGAGAGCAAATGTGAAGATCTTGTTTGCATTTCTGATAATTAAACATTAACATAGAACTATTTAACTAGAATTGAAAGAAGATTTTCATTCAAAGCCTAAGAATCATATGCTAAATCTTGTTCAAGTCTGAGTTCAAGTGATAAACAAGCTTACATTTTAAGTGACTGCTATGTAAATAACATTTGAAAGCAAAATAGTCCATGCCAATTTTAAAACCAAAGCCTGTTAATGGAATTTGTGTTTAGGAAGTCCCACTATATTGGTCTTGGACCTAACGTCTCACGAAGACCAGCAGTGATCTGTACTGGCTGGGAATGAGATAAACGTCAATTTTTCTTGTCATTAAGCTGATGGCTGCATTGGCAACCTTCACGGACACTGGTAGCCAGGAGGGAAATTTGGAAGTTCACAGAAACAGAGAAATCAAAGTAAGTATGAACTGCAATTTTTTAAAATAAATTTATTTTTTTAAAATTTATTTTTGGCTGCGTTGAGTCCTCATTGTGGTGTGCAGGTTTCTCATTGTGGTGGCTCCTCTTGTTGTGGACCACAGGCTCTAGGTGTGAGGGCTTCATTAGTTGTGGCATGTGGGCTCAGCAGTTGTGACTCGTGGGCTCTAGAGCACAGGCTCAGTAGTTGTGGTGCATGGGCTTATTTGCTCCGCGGCATATGGGATCTTCCTGGACCAGGGCTCGAACCCGTGTCCCCTGCATTGGCAGGAGGATTATTAAGCACTGTGCCACCAGGGAAGTCCCTAAACTGCAATTTTTAAAAAAGTTAAACCATCTACATTATTTTTGCAAAAGATGTAGACATGCTTCATTTAACTTATTTCATTTACTTCATCCTTGTTTTTGAGCACATAGTCACACAGTCTTTTTCAGGGAGCATTTGTTCATTTTGTATAATATATATTTAAGGTATCCATTCAGAATTCCGTTCATTAGGAGTTGACATTAATTATGCTACAGTTCTGGGCGAGTCTCACTGCAATTTCTATGAAGAAATGACTTGTAATGTAAGTTTGTAATACACATCCTCCCCAAATTAATATCTGAACCAAGGAGGAAAATTGTTTTTTCTATAAAAGTACAAATAAATCTTATCTAGTTATTAAATATTATAGCACCATTATGTTGCACAATTTTTAGCTCTAAGTTCATGCTCTTTATGATGCTTAAAAGTCATTCTTTAAAAGTTTGAATTGAAAATTTATTTCTTTTTATTGAAGTATTGTTGATTTACAATGTTGTGTTCATTTCCGGTGTACAACAAAGTGATTCAGTTATCATTCATCTAAATTAATTTGCTTTACAATTATTTCAGATGGAATGATCTTAATTCAAATGTGGTGAAGAGGTTGGAAAAGTGATTTTCACGGGAGGTGATATTAAAAAAAATATTCAGGAGGCAGGTAGGGTGGAAGGTGGGGTACAGATGTTTGGAAATGCTCCACAGGGTGGGAGAGAAGGAGGGAGAGGGAACTGGAAGCACAGAAGTTAGGTACAGCTGGTGGCTGAGTGCAGGCAGAGACAGAGATTAAATGGAGAGCTAGGCTGCGGCTGCACCTGAAAGGTCTCACGGGCTGCGGTAAGATGTCTGGATTTCTTCCTGTGGGCAGTGGGAGCCACTGAGAGGTGCAGTAGTAATTTAATCAGATGTGCTTTTTAGGAAGTTCACCCCGGCTGCCCTCTGGAGAACCGACAGGAGTGGAGGAAGCCAGAAGGCGCAGAGACCAGTTAGGATGGGGGTTGATAATCCAGAAGATGGAAGCAGCTTTTCATGGCCATGACCGTGGAGAGAGATGGATGGAGACAGAAGATTGGGGTTTTCTGGTGGGTTTGACGCAGATGTGTGAAGGAGAGGAAAGAGCCAGTGGTGGTTCCTGGGTCCTGGCTAGGGTGACAGGTGGAGGGCTGTGATCAGAGAACGCAGGGAGAGGAGCCAGATCCAGGAACAGTGTGTTCATGTGAGGTGCTGCAGGAATCTGAGTAGGTCATCTAGCAGATGGCTAGATATATGGAGAGGCCGGGCCTGGAGAAAGAGATGCAGGAGACCACTACACGTGGCTGGTAACTGAACCCAAGGAAGGGCTCCAGACACCCAGCAAGAGGCCCTGTGTGAGATGAGAAAGATCTAAACACAGAGCCCTGAGTGACACCAACATTTAGGGAATGAACAAGAAGACGAGCCCATAAAGGATGGAGGAGGGACAACCAGAGAGCCTGAGGCAACTCAGGGGACAACGGTGTCATGGGGAGTCGGGAGACTTTCTGCGAGTGATGCTGTTTATCACATTTTCAAACTATCAACGTACAGGGTCACGGCAGGGCCTCTTATCGGAGGGACACGGCATGCTGTTTCCTAAGCCAGGGCCTGACCTCACCCCTTCTCATTCCAACCCTCTGAACCACCCTCAATCCAACGAGCATGTCTTCAGCATCCTCGACCTGCCATGTACACAAATTCCGCACTAAAATGGAATAAAGGCTTTCCAGCTACCTCTAAAACCCTGACAACTTTCATTGTCACTACTGGGCTTCCTACAAAATCCTATGTGTGTAGTTTGGTTTACCTACACCCCACCATGCAAGAGTCTTTGCTTTGGGGCTGTGCAGACATTGCCAGTATCGTTGGCTGGCACAGCTGCTTAGGAGAAAGACTGTGGGAAGGGGGCACTGGATTAGGCATCGAGGGGCTGGAAAGAGGGAAGACGAACAAAGAAAGAGAATCATGAAAGTGTAGGTGAAGGTGAACAACGATGACAGTGATGAAATGAAATACTAGGATCCAAATGTCCAGCTGCCTGTGGACAGGATGGCAAAGAGCATCTGTCAGCCAAACGGCATGAAAACTGTTCTAGGATTCACAGCAGTTAACTCCCACTGGTATGTGACTCTCCAGCTGACCAAGCTCTTAAATGACCGCTGTCCCCTTTGAGGTCATCAGCGATGTGGCCAGGCAGGTGTATGGCGTTTACCTCACGGATGAGGAAAGCAAGGGATGGGAATGGGACTGATGGGGAGATGCCTGCAGTCTCCATGAAATGATGTGAAGGTTCTCGGATGCAAGGGTTGAGGAAAGTTCCAGGCTCTGACACATAAAGCAGAAGGAAGGCAGCACAGAGGTCCATTTTAGACCATTTTTAGAGGTTATTTACTTTTCTGGAGACTCTATGTCAGGAACCTGCCCACCAGGTTCAGATAGCTGGATACAAAACAACACCAGCGCATCTCTGATACCCGACTGAGGCCCGGTGAGTCGTCCCTGTCCCTCTGAGGAGTGGGCCACAGGACTGCCCAAAGTCAGCTGCTGCACTGATGGGCAGAGAGGCTCACGTAACTTGCCCAAGGTCATGCTTCTAGTAAGTGGCAGGGCTGTGCCTTTAACCTCTGGCTGTTTGATTCTAAGTCCTGTGCTCTTTGTACTTCACCAGCTAGGACAATGAGCCTCCCAGGAACTACTACACTCCCAGGTTTCATTAGTTGAAGTTCAGTGCCCAGCACCAGGCAAGTATAGTCTCATTATTCTCTTTCTTCTCCTGCAAATAAACTTGGAAGAATATATTCATTTTGGGGTGCTACATTACAAAAGGGATGCTGACAAACTTGCACGCACGTGGAAAAAAGTGATAGCAATGGTGAAGGTCGTGGAAACGTTGATCTATTACAACTGAGCATGAGTTGTGTGAATGAAAAATATTGCCTGCCATATCAGTAAGCAAAGGATGCTTCAGCCATCAAGCCATCACATTATAGCCGCCCTGACGGTGAGCCCTGAGGGAACTCAGGATGGAGGCAAGATGCCCTCCATCTAGCAGTCAGCCACTGCAGCTACCCTCTGAGGACGTCCAGGATGAGAAAGCACAGGATACTGGCCCCAGACAGCTGAGGTGCAGATCAAAGGAATGATTTCAGTGAGCCCAGACTCTTGCATCTTCCCATACACGGAAAAGCGCTAAATTCCTTAACTTGAGATGTTTGTTTTTCCTTAATTAGCAGTAACCTTTTGATGTTCCGACTACTTGGTCTTTGTTACAGAAACTCCTGTGTATCCTGGCTCCCTCTCTTACCTCTTTGGAGCAGTCTCTCAGAGTGAGCTGAGATGCTGGGTCCCAGGCTTAAGCCCTCAGTTTTGTACACCGAATAAAACATAACTTTTTACTTTTAGGTTGTGCATTTTTTTTCAGTCAACAGTTGTAATAATAATAAATGTTGCTATCCCTACAACTGAGAAGGGATGGCCTTGTACAGAGTTGGTTAACTTCAAAAACAGGAAGGCTATCATAGAGAAAAGAAATTAGACTTTTTAGTATATGGTTGGAAGGCAGTTGTTGCAGATAGGGAGGTTTTTGCTTAATGTAAGAAGTTCTGAAAAATCATGGTCACGCTGAAATGGAATAAAATGACCCATTAGGTAGCGATTACGATGAATATTTAAGATATTTGAACAAAAGCAAATGACTACTGGAGCTGATACTGTCTTTCTTCTTTTAGTAAAATAACCCCTTTCCTCCTGCTACCAAGTTTTAGCAGGTATCACGGCGGCCCACTTTTCCTGTCCTCCCCCACAGCTGGGTACCTGGCCGTGGCCACATGACTGAGTTCTTGCTCCTGGGAGGAGAGCAGGAGTTTGCAGCTTGCTTCAAAGAGCATGACTTGCCCTCACTCGTCCTCTCTCTGGAATGAGAGGGGAAGAGCTAAGCTAGGGAGCTGTGTCCACACAGGCAAGGATGACACCCTAGTACAAGGCAGAGTAACAAGACGGGTCCCAGGGTTACCTGCTGACCCTGGACCGCCTGCCTAACCAGCTACAGTTCCATGAGAGGGAAAGAGACCTGTTTAGCTGGAGCTTCTGTATTTTTGAGTCTCTCTGTTAGAGTGGCTTAGCCTGGATCCTAACCAAAAACGATTTTTTGGAGACGTACATAGGATTAAGGTATTATATAAGGGTTTGTAAGAGATTATTTCTATAATAATTGTACATACACACCCCCAGAAAATTTATCTCCTTCCAAAATGAGTTGTCCCAACAGACCATACCATAGTCAAACATAATCACTCTACTATGTCAGTGACCTCCTTTTTTAAAGTACCAATGTTCAAAACAGTCAAGAACTTTTGATCTCCTGCTTTTCTTTTATCCCTTTATCAAGTCTGTTCCAAGGCTTATCTTCTTTTCCTTTAGAAAACATCCTCTGCAAAAATACAGTACAGATGATAAAGACATTTTAAAGTTCTCTCTGTGGTTATCTAATCTTAAGGATTGGTTTAAAAAAAATACAAAAACGTGATGCATTATTTAGCCTGCCGGTGAAAACATTCTTCTTCAGTTACTTATTTTCCCTTAGGGGAGAAAATCAGAAGTCCAGGACTACCTGAAGTTGAAGATTTGGATAATGCAAATGTTTTGGCTCACAATGTATCAGGAATCCAACATAATTTGGTCAGCACTCCTGGCCAAAAGAATATTCTGATGTATTAAATGGATTTCTAAGTAAACTAAAGTAGCTGAGCTAATGAATTGTGATTCTGGCCTCTGTGCTTGGGTCCTAGGAGGAAATAAGCCAGATGGGCCTTTAATTCTGTCTCATAGATATGCCATTTTTATTTCAATTTCCACCTCTCTACTCATGTTTTTCCTCTTAGACATAACGCCATTTCCTCTTACCTCCTAACTTATGAGCACTCTACAGACTCAAGATTTTGCTCTAAAATTCTCCTGCTCTTAATTTATCCAGTAAGCCTGTGGTACATAACTCTGAATCTAACGTACTTGCCGATCGTTGTTCCGTATTTCATTTTTATCCACAGTAGCTGCTCTACGTGTCATGTTTTCTTTGGAATTCTTCCTTTTCTAAGCCTATACTAGGTGTTTAATAAATAGATTAGAAACATAGATAATTAAAAGACATGGATCAGGCATTTTTTAAATGATATATTAATTGTCAATGAAGAACAAAATGGAAATCTATTGTCCTGCTGATTAACAACAGTTCATAAGGATGAATGAATTTGGTTTTTCTCACCAAAGGACCTTTCAAAAAAGAAAAGCTTCTGTGCATTTTGAGCTTTGCTATTAGCAGCACTTATACTGAACATAAAGTCCTCATTCCATATCATGACTGCATAATATGGAAGCTATTAAGAACATCTCTTGGGACTTCCCTGGTGGTGCAGTGGTCAAGAATCGGCCTGCCAATGGAGGGGACACAGGTTCGAGCCCAGGTCCAGGAAGATCCCACATGCCGCGGAGCAACTAAGCCTGTGTACCATGACTACTGAGCCTGCGCTCTAGAGCCTGTGAGCCACAACTACGGAAGCCCGGGTGTTGCAACTACTGAGCCCACGTGCTGCAACTACTGAAGCCTGTGCACCTAGAGCCCGTGCTCTGCAATGAGAAGCCCCTGCTCACCGCAACTAGAGGAAGCCCACACACAGCAACCCGATGCAACCAAAAAAAAAAAAAAAAAAAAGAAGAACAGCTCTTTCTCAATATTTTAAAATCCTGGGTCAATGAAAAACATCACCATCAGCTTCTTCAGCCCGTCTTTCTTGAGTCTCCTCACATGAACCACACTTTAAATCCTCTTTAGCTCTTGAGTTTTAGCTCCATTAAATTTCTGTCAACACATTCTTTTTTTTTTTTTTCATGGAGAGAGACAATTACACTTTCTGAACCCTACTACCAACACAGAAAAAAACTAAGATGGAAAAGTCATACTACTATTCAACAAATAACTTGTAGAGTCTCTAAAAGCCGTTTCCCTTCAATGCACAGAAGTATGAGAAGGTGCATTTCAGCAAAGAAATGTTCGTGATCCGAGGGAAAGTGGAGTTTATTTGAGGCAGTAATATTTCATTGAACTTCTGGAGCCACCGATTCAGAACGACCAGCTCTTTTCTAATTTATAGCATGTTCTTCATGTCTGGCTGCCTGTTTAGCTGAAGGATCCTGTACTGGGAGAGAATTCATTTGTCTCCTGGAAGAGTCCCGGAAGGAACCACGTAGGGATGCTGGGATGTGCATTTCAAACAGAATGGAACCCAAAACACTTTCGATGAACAGCAAGATACGTAGGAAAGGATATAATTAATCCAGAACACTCCCCTAACCCTTAATTTTGCAATGTTTCAGCCTAAACATACTTCCTCTTAAGGAACAGAAGAATCTTGAAAGAGAAATTTGAAATATATGGGCTAAACTTGAAAGTACAAAGTAATGAATGCTTACGGGAAACAGAAAGACCTTGGGGAAATCTAGAAATAGACTAACTTAGTAGGACCGGTATTAAATATTTACTTTTTCCCACTGGCTTAGAAAGTGACAAATTTTCCCTCTGGCAAGATGGGTCTTGCCCCCTCTAATGTGAGTCTCTTGCTGTGACCCCACCTCCCGATCCCAAGACTGGGAGGCTGGGGACCAAGGTGGCAATGACTTTCAGCTCCCCCTCTTCCTCCATGCAGGCTGCCAGGGGCTGCAAGGAGGTGCTTTGGGCAGCTGTTGATGGAAGCCCTGTTCACGTTTTCTGAAATCCTATGGAGATCGATGCCTAGGCTATTCTCCCTGCCAATCTGTCAGTGGTGTTCTCTGCCCCATTTGTTAACTCAAATCTATCCTGGGATCTCCGATCATTTAAACGACTCACATGTGCTGGTCTGGTAACAACAAAACGACAACTTCTGGGAGATGTTGTTAAAGGCCTCTCTCCCCTCCCAAGCAGAAAAGAAAAGTATGCAGCTTCTGTTTAGCAGCATTTGGGAATGAGGTGTAGAACTAAAATGTCTAGATGTGACCTTTTTCTCTTAAGGTTTATTTTTAAACCATTTTGGGGATGAAGTCTCCTCTGAAATGTATGATATAAATTCCTGCCGGCCTGGGGGGAGTCTGCTGAACGAATGCCCAGCCTCTTGCTATGATCGACGGCTGTCATTAGGATCATCAGCCCTTCAACCTGATCCGTAACTAGGTCAGGGTCTCAGGCTAGGAACACGGGGCAGGCTGTCGGGTCTCTACTCCATGTTCCTGGGCTGCAATTCTTCTCAACCTCCTGAACTGCTTTTTACAATTTTTTCTGTCTCCTCTCTACTTATTACTACATTATTATTGACTCTTGTTGATGCTTTTTTTTTTTTTTGGCAAAATCCCTCTGTTCATTATTACTTTTTAGACTATTATACAATATAGAAGCTCAGGAAAACACGCTTATTTTTTCTATGGCTATTGGTCTGTCCAATCCAGGAAGTTCATGAATCTTAGTGTATATTCAGGGGACACTTAATGACCCTTTTCTTTGGCTTCTTCATTGATCTCTTGTTTCAGCTGTGTTTCAATTGCTCAGACTCTCAGACGAGGTCCCTTCGTATCTATGACACATCTCGTTAGGACCAAATATGGTGTCTTTGGGCTCAGGGCCTGTGTGCAGCTAATGAGCCAAGAAGGTAAAGCAAGCCTTACCTTTTTGTAGAGACTCCTCAGATCTCGGTACTGCCACATGCTGTTCAAAACCTGAGACGCGGCCTTGATTACCTTCGGAGAGTGTCTGATAAAGAAAAGACAGGACACGCAAGATGGTGAGGGGGACAGCTGGGCTTCAAATTGACTTGTCGGGAAACAGCAAGAATAAAAAGAATAAAAGCTTCATGGCTTTTCTGGCTCTTTTCTTTTTCCACACTGGACAGTACAAGGGATGGCTGTCACCAGTCTCCAACCTCATTCTCACCCACATACCCATGAAGGGGAGAGACAGGAAGGCACTGCAATTTGGCAAAGAATTTTCAAAACGCAAACCCAAGAGCTGTGCATTGCAAATACAAACCCAAGAGTCAGAATGCAGATTTAGTGCTGGACGACAAAATGGAACAGAAAGAAGAGAAGGATAGCGACTACGAAAGGCCAGATTAAAGGGTTTTAGTGGCAGTGTTGTTTAACACCTGTGTAGTAAGTAAGAAGGAAAAAGATATTCATTTCCTCAACTGAAGCGTGAGAGCACGTATAGCGTTGACTCTATATACCTGAGTGGTTACAGGCAGTTGCCTTCCGTTTGCTGATGATGCCAAGCACAAGTGACTGGCATGAAGCTGACGTGTGCACACACTGGCACACACACTCCCTTACATTTATATGGAGGGATGAGTGTGGATAAGCATCTATAAACCAAGCCCTTCATGCAATTAAAATTCTGTCCTCTGGATCAGAGTGAGAAAGTAAGGTCGTGAAAACCTTTGGACTAGTGGTTCTTCCATTTTTTTTCGAGTCATGGCTTTGAAATCCCTAGGAAACTATAGCTAAATATTTCACCTTTTGGTTCAGTGCCAACCTGCATCTCAGAACAGGCACTAGGTCAATACATCCGTGTTGATTAAATTCGATCCAATTCTTGGAAGTCACTTTGACTAGTGGTGAGGGCAACTATTAACTACCTGCAGATTCTTTGTTCCAACGGGCTGGGTCCACAACAGCTGCACAACTTGAGTGGCTACTGTGACACTGTGCCTGATCACAAGAGCTGGCACACTTTTTCTGTAAAGGGTCAGATAATAAATATTATGTGATTTGTGGGCCATATGGTCTCGGTTCCAGCTGCTCAACTCTGCCATTGCAGGATGAAAGGAGTCATAAATAATAGACAAAATAATGGAAGTGGCTGTGTTCTAATCAAGTGTTACTTACAAGAATGGGCAGTGGGGGGGGGATTTGGCTTGTGGGTTGCAGTTGGCCGACCCCTGGCCTATGTGGTGACTCCTGGAGTTGGGCAGGACATAACCACTCATGAGGACTCCAAGGTGAAGTCCACCCTTGAAGCTGACCCATGGTGCAGTGGCCCACAGATCCCTCAAAGAGAACATCTGAATTGAGATCAAAACTGCTTCTGGCATAAAATAGTTTTTAAAATGCAAAGTAAGCAGATGGTTAGATGGGATCAGGTTGAGCTTGGATTTGAAAGCCAGAGCGAATGGATGTGTGAGGACCTGCAAATGAAATGATGGGATGCTAATACATGATCAATTAAATGTCTGCTATCTTCCTGGGTCTTCACGTTTGCAATGTAGACCAACTACGTTTAAGTAGTCTTCATCCATTTACTTACTGGAAACAGTAACAGTCACTCTTACTATCATTATTGCTGACTTGGAATTCAACTTTGGCTGTGTTTGAAAATCTCTTAGTTATATCGTATACTTTTAAAAGAAAAAATACAGAGTTCTTATAAATTTCAAGATTTTTTCTCTATGAGAGATAAGCTGTATTTAAGTAATATACATGTTTTCTTTCACTAAAATAGACAGTTGCTAAATGATTTCACATTTATGCTAGTATCATGCTCTAAATGTATTAAATTCTTTTGACTTAGAGAATTTTAGATCTTTTAATGGATACAGACATAGGTACACTTTAGTCTCTTTTGAAAAACTGAATTATAATTGACCTACAGCACTCTGTTAGTTCCTAGTGATCTAATATCTGTATACATTACAAAATAACCACCGTGATAACTCTGTCACTACACAAAGTTATTACAATATTATTGATGATATTCCCTGTGCTGTATATTTCATCCCTATGATTCGTTTATTTTGCAACTGGAATTTTGTATCTTTTAACCTCCCTCACCTATTTCACTCACCTCCCCAATCCTACCATCCCACTCTTCTCTGGCAACCACCTGTTTGTTCTCTGTATCTATGAGTCTGTTTCTGTTTAGTTATGTTTATTCTTTTGTTTTTTAGATTCCACATACAAGTGAAATCATATGGTATTTGTCTTTCTCCAACTTATTTCACTTAGCATAATATCCTCTAGGTCCATCCATATTATTGCAAATGACAAGATTTCATTCTTTTTTATGGCCAAGTAATAGTCTCTGTCTCTGTCTCTCTCACTATATCTATATCTATATCTATGTATCTATCTCACATCTTCATTATCCATTCACCTATCGTTAGATACTTAGGCAGTTTCCATATACTGACTATTGTAAATAATGCTGTAATGAACATTGAGGTGCATGTATTTTTTTCTAATTAGTGTTTTTGTTTTCTTTGGAAAAATATACAGAACTTGAATTGCTGGATCATATGGTGGTTCTATTGTTAATTTTTTGAGGACCCTCCATACTGCTCTCCATAGTGGCTGCACCAATTTACATTTCCACGAACAACATACGAGGGTTCCCTTTCCTCCACATCCTCGCCAACACTTGTTATTTTTGTCCTTTTGATGACAGCCATTCTGACAGCTGTGATGTGATATCTCATTGTGGTTTTGATTTGCAGTTCCCTGATGATTAGTGATGCTGAGCATCTTTTCATGCGCCTGTTGGCCATCTGTATGTCTTCTTTGGAAAAATGCCTATTGAGGTCTTCTGCCTATTTTTTAATTGGGTTGTTTTTCTGATATTGAGTTGTATGTTATATATATATATATATATATCTTGGATATATACAACTGGATATTAACCCCTTGTTGGTTATATCATTTGTGAATATTCAATAGGTTGTCTTTTCATTTTGTTGATGGTTCCCTTTGCTATGCAAAGGCTTTTACGTTTAATTAGGTCCCTTTTGTTTATTTTTGCTTTTGTTTCCTTTGCCTGAGGAGACAGACCTCTCAAAATATTGCTATGACTTATGTCAAAGAGTGTCCTGCCTATGTTTTCCTCTAGAAGTTTCAGATTTCTGGTCTTCCATTTAGGTCTTTAATCCATTTTGGGTTTATTTTTGTTTATGGTATTAGAGAATGTTCTAGTTTCATTCTTCTGCATGTAGCTGTTCAGTTTTCCCAGCATCACTTATTGAAGAGACTGTTTTTTTTCTCCATTATATATTCTTGCCTCCTTTGTCATATATTAATTGACCATAAGTGCATGGGTTTTATTTCTGGGCTTTCTATTCTGTTCCATTGATCTATGTGTCTGTTTTTCTGCCAGTACCATACTGTTTTGATGACTGCAGCTTTGTCTGACTGGTTATTTTTTATATTTTCCAGTTCCTTGTTAAAGTTCTCACTGTGTTCATCTAGTCTCTTCCTGAGCTCAGTTAGCATTCTTATTACTATTGCTTTGAACTCTTTGTCTGGTAAACAATTTATCTCTGTTTCATTAGGGTTGTTTTCCACTGTCTTCTCTTGTGCTTTCGTTTGAAACATATTCCTGTCTTCTCATTTTGTTTAACATTCTCTGTCTCTATGAAATTAGGTGCAGGAGCTGACTATTCCAGTCTTGAAGGGGTATCCTTGTGTGGGAGCATCCTATGCCATCTGCGTGTGTGCCCAGTAGATGGAGAGAGAGCTGGCACAGTGGTGGGAGAGCTGGATCTGAAGTGAGCAGGGGTCACGTCTTCCCCTGTGGTGTGCTGGCAGCTACCACCTTGTTGGATGATATGGCTGGAGATGGAGGGGTCAGAGTCAGAGCCAAGTGTGAAACAGGGCTTCTTCTGTGCTCAGTGGCAGTTACCACCCTATCAGGGGCTGGAGCAGAAGCCCTGAGGGTCTAGTCCAAGCTGGCTCTGTTCTCTTTAAGCATGCTCACTCTCCTTGGTCATGGTGGCCTCCGCTCTAGTGGAGAGCAGCGCTGGAGCAAGAGGGGCTGGAGCAGGTGCCCAGTGTGGGCTGGCATGGTCTTGGTAAGCCAGCTAGAACCCCAGACAGTTTTCAATCTGCTTCCTCTGAGCTATTCCCAGGAGTAAGCAAGTTTGTGCATGGGCTGTTAACAAGCGAGTCTTGTTTTCTTCTTCTGTAAATCCTACTGGTGTTTAACCATGTAAGGCAACTTGTCTTCCTGGTGTCTGACCCCAGGGCTGGGGTGCTCAGTGTGTGACTTGAACCCCTTGATGCCCAGGGAGGATCTCTAAGGCCATGGTATCTCCTTCTTCTTCTGTGTCCCTTGCTAAGGGCACAGGTCCTGACCCAGCCACAACTCCTCCCTTCCTCTGTAGATACAGACTCCATGTGTATCTTTCTTTACAGACTTGGTTGAAGAAGAGCCTTTCTGCCAGTCTCCAGGTTGTTTTCAGTAGAGTTGCTCCACGTGAAGATGATTTGATGTGTTTTTTGGGGGGAGGTGGGCTTGGTTTTCTTCTACTCCACCATCTTGATCTCCCTCCTCCACATTTAATATATTTTACTTCATATTTTGTATCTTTTTTTGCTTTGTATATCCCTTAACTACTTATTGTAGTTATAGATGATCTTATTACTTCTGTTTTCTAACATTCCTACTGGTTTTATAAGTGGTTTATCTACTACCTTTTTTTTTTTTTTTTTTGTGCTACGCGGGCCTCTCACTGTTGTGGCCTCTCCCGTTGCAGAGCACAGGCTCTGGACGCACAGGCTCAGTGGCCATGGCTCACGGGCCCAGCCACTCTACGGCATGTGGGATCTTCCCGGACTGGGGCATGAACCCGCATCCCCTGCATTAGCAGGTGGACTCTCAACCACTGCACCACCAGCGAAGCCCTATCTACTACCTTTACTGTATATTTATCAATGACATTTTTCCTTTGGTAATTCTCATATTTCTACTTGTGGTCTTTTCTTTTCCACTTAGAGAAGTCCCGTTAACATTTCTTGCAAAGCTGGTTTAGTGGTGCTGAACTCTTTTAGCTTTTTCTTGCCTGTAAAACTCAAATCTGAATGATAATCTTGGTGGATAGAGTATTCTGGGTTGTAGAAGTTTTTTTCCTTTCATCGCTGTGAATATATCATGTCACTCTCTTCTGGTCCGCAAAGTTTCTGTGGAAAAGTCAGCTGAGAGTCTTATGGGAGTTCCCTTGTACATACTTAGTTGCTTTTCCCTTGCTGCTTTTAAGATTCTCTCTTTATCTTTAATTTTTTCCATCTTAATTACAGTGTGTCTTGGTGAGGACCTCTTTGGGTTCATCTTGTTTGGGACTTGCTGTACTTCCTGGACCTGGGTGTCTTTTTTCTTTCCCAGGTTAGAGAAGTTTTCAGCTATTATCCCTTCAAACAAGTTCTCTGCCCATTTCTCTCTCTTTCCTTCTGGACCCCTACAATGCGAATATTAGTATGCTTAATGTTGTTCCAAAGGTATCTTAAACTATACTCATTTAAAAATTTTTCTTGTATTTGGTGAGCTTGGTTGAATTCCTCTACTCTGTCTTCCAGTCTGCTGATCCATTCCTCTGTATCATCTAATCTACTATTGATTCTTTCTAGTGTATATTTTTTTATTTCAGTTATTGTATTCTTCAGTTCTGTTTGGTTCTTCTTTATATTTTCCAACTCTCTGTTAAACTTCTCACTGTGTTCATTCTTCTCCTGAGCATCTTTTTGATCATTACCTTGAACTCTTTATGGGTGGATTGTTTATTTCTATTTCACTTAGTTCTTCTTCTGGAGTTTTAGTTTTCCTTTATTTGTAACATATTCCTCTGGCACTTTGCTTTATTCTCTGTTTTTATTTCTATGTATCAAGTAGGTCTGTTACATTTCCTGATCTTGGAGAAGTGGTCTTATGTAGGAGATGTCCCATGGTGCCCAGCAGCCCTCTCTCCTCTGGTCACAGAGATGTATGCTCTAGGGGTGACCCCTTTGTGGTCTGTGTGGGTCCTTCTTTTGTGGTAGGGCCAACTACTGTGGGTGCACTGGTAGCGGGGCTGGCCCCTGGTCCGGTTGGCTGCCAGGCCCTGCCTTGTGTGGAGGCTGCCGGCTTGCTGGTGGGCAGGGCTGGGTCCTGACACAGCTGGCTGCTCGATGTAGGGGGTCCCGGGACTGGGGCTGACTGGCTGGTGGGCAGGTAAGCCTCTGGTGCTAACAGACTAGAGGGAGGACTCCGAAAGGCACTTGCTAGCACCAGTGTCCTCATGGTAGAACTAGCTCCCCAAAATGCCTGCTGCTAGCATCTCGGTCCCCAGGGTGGGGAGTCTCAGTTGCCTCCTGCCTCTCTGAGAGGTTCTCTAAGGTCGGCAAGGGGTCTGACCCAGGCTGTTTTCAAACTGCTGCCTCTGCACGCTCTGTTTTGAGGTATGTGAGATTTTGCATGAGCCCTTTAAGAGCAGAGTCTGTGTTTCCTATGGCGTCCCTCCAGCTCTCCCATCTGGGGGCTGGTTTTCCTGGTGCTTGCGAGCCCGATGTAGGCTCCTTGGGGAGAACCTCTGCAACTGTGATGATCCTCACATGTTATTCTTATATAATCAACGCTGAGCAAAGATTAAATGCTATGTTTTGCTGTAGTTTATCACCACTAGCTAGATATGTATCTATGACAAAAGTCAAGCAACTCTAGAGGAATACATATTAATAATATTCAGGTAGCGATAATATAGTTGAAACATATTTAGTATGCAAAAATTCCTCTGACGGTGTAATTGTTTTTCTACTCTTTGCTTAGTTACAAAATAGAGACTGTGAATATGTAATGAATAGCAGCTTTTAACCTCTCAATTAAAATGCCAATACATCACAGAGTTATAAAAAACTGATGAAGGTCAAAGAAACATCGCTTTCTTTTTAGACTTTAATTTTGATTCATCCACTAGACTGGTCCCATGCAACGTCTCCTTGAAAAACTATAACTATTGATTGAAGGACTTGAACTACTGAGTGCTTCTAATGTGACAAGTGATTGTAACCTCAGTCACAAACAGAGTTCCTTAATGACAAGTAACAGTCAAGGCTGTTAAATGGCTTTTCTGTCTTATGACAAAATACAGTGACACACTCAACACTATTTCCTACATAACTGTTAAAATCTGAAAAAAATACAAATGTACTTTTGAAACAGATGGACTTGTCCACATTACATGTTTAAAATGATGTGAAAAGAATAAGTTATCAAGACTTAAAATGGTAAGTATAAAAGACTCCTGTAAGAATCATTAACGATTACACAATGTCTGATCATCTTCACCAGAGGTGTCAAATTAGGGGTGGCTGAGAATTTCAGTTGATGCCATTCATTGTGGGTGTTCAGCACGGCCATTCCAGCCGCAGGATTCCAGAATAATTCTTCCAGTGTATTGGCAAAACATGGTGAGTTATACAGTTCAAACAGACTGTGATTGGTAACGTGCCAGGCTGACTCATTAGTATCACGGCATATTTAAGCATGTGTATGTTTAGAAATAAAACCTATAAATATGTTAAAGGCAGAATCATAGCTACGTAGGTTTTTTCATCTGTGTTTTCTCATGCGATCTCAAGTTAAAAGCTTGAATAATTTTTTGAGGAGGCAAGTTTGCAAGCATTTTATAACTTAACTAGAGCCAACTGATATCCCTCCTTTTTCCAATTATTAAATCATCTCAAATTCCAAAAACTCTATTTTCAATAAAGTGTTTCTATTTTGTTAAAACCCATCTAGAAGGCCATGGAGTCTCAGTGTCTACTATCATGACAGAATTGAGTGATAAATGGTGAGTTTAGTGGTAAGATCCAGAGCAGTTCTTCTGGATTCATTTTAAGAGCAGTGAGAAGTAATAATCAAATTGAAGCGTAGGTGGCTGACAAGGTTATCTCCAGTTATAAAAACCTTGTTTTGATCCCCAAATTAGTCACTAAATATAAAAGAGATAAACCACATAAAATAATGGATGAGACTGACTAAGCAGGAGAATTATAACTGGGAAGATGCTTGACTCAAAGCAATTCCACACTTCTTATTAAATTCATAAATCCAGACTGCTAACACTGGGAAAAAAAGAAAAAGAAACAATGACATGAAATGAGTATCCCATAAAGAAATTTTCAGTCAATTTAAAGCACAGATTTGAGATTATTTGTAATGAAAGGAACCTCCCATTAACAATAATCCAGATGGGAACAGACTGAACAGGACTATTTTCTGGATTGGCAATGTGGATATCTACTGTTTCATAGATGGTTTCCTCAAATGAGTTTTTAATTAGTTTCATCAAATAATTTTCTTTGACCATAGGACTGATAAAAGCAGCTCTTCTCTTTAAGGTCCAGTAAGGAGGCTCACACGGATGGAAGGAATTAATGTGACCACCTCCCACAGCTCTACTCTCGTACGATTCAGAGAACACACTTTCATCTTGGAATGTCCCATGAATATAGACAAATATATCAGAGAGTTTTTGTGGACTATGGTTTTTCTGTGTGAGCATGTGTGTTTGCTTAAGAAAAGCATCAACATATTAAGTTCTTAATGCTCAAAACAGGTAAGCATTTCAATTAGAGATTCCAAAGGTCTACTGAAACTATATAAAAAAGAAAACCACACGGCTTTCTGCCTATGTAGAAGAGCATTTTACTGTAAGTATTATAAGGTATAATTCAAGCCATCCATTTACACTGCACAATTATTACACGAGTCCAGAGGGGCTTCTCTGTATTTGATATAGGAAAGTATTCAAATCCTAATCCTGAATTGTTCATTGAACCTATTTGGAGGTCTCAGGGTGCTTAAGCAGAAGCCCTGAAACTTCACTTATTATGCAATGATAATATCTTGAATGAAATGAGAGAATTTCCAAAAAGTCTCAAAGTGCATCCTTCACAGCCTTTAATAACAGGAGAAAAATTATTCAGCGTTTAGATATAAAGGAATGGAGGGGTGTGGCCAGGAATGCAAAGTCAAGAAGTAGACCCTTGATAACAAAAGATTTATCCTTTTAATCTTACTTGATTACATTGAGGGACTTCCAGGAGGCAAAACTGAATTAAGGTTAGTGAATGTTTTTGTAAAGTTGACAGCTCACTGATATACTGACTCTGTGGCTTGTGAAGATATGTTTTGGTTACACAGGGTAAGATACCATCGATTCTTAAATCAAACTGGGGACATTCCTGTTTCTGGCGGTGCCTCTCCTTTGACACGAGTCTTTTCTCTCTTTATTCCATCGGCATAAAAGCCCTCCTTCCACACTGCCTCTATCCCCTCTGCCCCGGAAACTTCTATTCAGTCTTTAAGACTTGATTATTACTTCTTTCAGGAAATATTTTATGACAGCCCCTCCCTCAGTTTTAGGTTGGAAAGTATGAGCACAGTAACTTGTTAAATTCAATAATTTGTCCCAAAGGCACAGCTGGTAAGGGAGGGTGCTGGTTGGACGCTGATTTCCCTCTGACTCCATCACACTGTTTTCTCCCCCATCCTCCCTGACTTGTTATGCAGAACTGAAGAGGCACAGAACAAAAGGATGTGGATCCATCATCAACACTTGGACTTTCAGCCGCAGAGGAACAGCTGCCACCAAATACCTTCATGAATCAGGGTCGTCTCTTCCGTACGGAAGGAACTTGCTAGTCACTAGACTGGACACTGGATTGTCAAGTCTATCTTACTAATGTCCCAGGACTCACCAAGTCATGAGTTATTTAACAAATCAAAATTATTAGTAAGATCAGCTTTCCTTGTGGGGTGGGAAGACTGGAAACCATCTGTTGTTTTCCTTCTCTTGATTATCAGACACCAGTGCTTCCCAGTGACATTCAGTAGTGTTACCCATACCCAGGGGATGCTGGGCACAGTTAGAACCGATTCTACCAATACCAATTCTACGTGATAGGAAGTCACCGTCTGACTTACTTGTCTCCTTTGCTTTTGGAGATGCCGACCAACTTCTCGATGCCGCCGGCGTCCCGTAAGGCCTTGGCGTTCTCCATGTTCTTGGTGATCACCTCGTGCAGGGTGCAGCACACGGCTGTCACCGTGTCATCCGACATGGCCTTACTCGCCGCGTTGCTGCTGTTATTCCCGCCTGGAAGCCGATGGACCAGGTCTCGCATGGCGTATTTGCCTTTGGAAAAGAAAACGAAGGGAAGAGTTGAAATGTGGTCAAAACCGAGGAAGAGCATGGAGGGAGAGGTGCAGATGGGGGTGAAAAAGAGAACCTAAGAGGCCACGTTAATGCAGTGTTGTATGTTCCCCGTCACTGATTATTCTTTATGGGGTAACCGTGGACACATACACAGAGAAAACGGTATTTCTTCACAGCAAATGTACGGACTTTTGGTGTGCTGGATGGATGTGGGACTGACTCTTTGGACAAGTTATTTCATGCCTCTGAGCCTCAGCTTTTTAAATCACGAAGCAAGAATAAGGGTACCTCCCTTACAAGGCTGTTGCGAAGACATGTGTGGGAAGCACTTAACACACAGTGATGACCCTGAACTCAGGACTCAATCGAAGTTAGCAATCAGTGGGCTCCTGCTTGCTATTCACAGAAGTCAGGAAACATAGGGTAATTCTAACATAACCTCAAGAATGCCTTGATGGGAGCTATGTTCAGACTTGTATTACTTAACAAATAAGAGTCAAAACACAAAAATGTATGTATATATGACATCTGCATTCTGGTCCCTATAAAGTAAAGAGAAACATTTAAAGTAGGGGAGAGAAACTTTACAAACAATATATAAAACTAGGTGTCCTTTGAACTAGGGTAACTGGATGATCGATCTGTCTCTCTGCTGGGATTTTATTGAATGGTTCTACCATATAACATTTACTAATTTGACATGTTTTACTTCCCGTGGAAAAAATAAGATAAAATGCAACTTTGCTTCCTTAATTCACTTTATCATTATTAATCATGCTACTCCCCATGATAGAGGTACTTATAATGACATCTTTATGGACTACTTTTAGTTTACAAAGCCATTTAGGCATTACCAATAACCCTGCAAGACAATTAATTCATCCCACCTGCAGCTTCCAATTCTGTTCCATTAATTTACTTCTGGAACTAAGTAAAGGAATGCCTGTAGCAAAGTTGCCTGTCCTTAAAGTTCTCAGGTGGAATCGGCATGTGTCCAAAGTTAAATTCCTGTCTTGTCTCCCATCCCCCAATTAGACATATTTAGGTAGCTCCTAAAAGCCATTTAAATATTTTTCCTCCTTATAGGTCTCTGAAGGATAACTTCTTTTGCTGTTTAATTCTCTGGCACGTGGTGCTTGGGGGACAGGAAATGGAACCATGGAAGGAGGCAATGACATCTTAATCCCAGGCAGTAATAAATAAAACATAAGACTTCATAATTTTGGTATCTGCTCTTATCCTATGTTTAGGTGGCTTATTTTAGCTTGGATGAAAAAAAATGCTGATGTCTAAATTACCAAAATAGGAAAGTGTCTTCATTCACTTGACGACAGCCAAGAAATGTCTGACAAAAATGGTTTGCCTGAAAACCCCCAAATGTAGCATATTTATTTTCCAATGACAGCACTTAAAACAGGTTGGAGAAGATCCTTTGTACAAGATAGTCCTCTGAGCACCTGGCTTTATCTACTCATCATTAAATCACACTCAGCTTGGGCTACGAGTTTAGTTCTGTTGAGCTCAGCAGGCTGGCGACTTTATCATTAACCCCACACAAACCACTGTCAGACCAACTTGAATTCACAGAAGTGAGAAGATGGGCACATTCTTTATCAGGGAAGTGATGGAGGAAGGAAGCAGCAAACTCTCTCAATCCTTGTGCGTACAGGGGCATCCTCACTCCTGAATAAGCACAGAAGACTGGTTGTGTGGCCTTGCACATCATCAACATTGAGAGCAAAAATGAGGAGAGGGAGAGGATTAGGCTAGAGCATTTTTTTTTTTTTTAGTTTTTGTTATCATCATTTAAAAAATTACGGGCTTCCCTGGTGGCGCAGTGGTTGACAATCTGCCTGCCAATGCAGGGGACATGGGTTCAAGCCCTGGTCTGGGAGGATCCCACATGCCACGAAGCAACTAGGCCCGTGAGCCACAATTACTGAGCCTGCACGTCTGGAGCCTGTGCTCCGCAACAAGAGAGGCCGAGATAGTGAGAGGCCCACGCACCGCGATGAAGAGTGGCCACCGCTCGCCGCAACTGGAGAAACCCCTCGCACAGAAACAAAGACCCAACACAGCCATAAATAAATAAATAAATAAATAAATAAATATTTAAAAATTACAACAGACTTGAAAGTGTGGTTTCATGTTACACAGCTTCCCAACCCGTGAGCCCTGAATGAGAAGCAAGGTGTCCCCATGATGTTCAAGGGGGCAGGAACCACCACTTTCCCCGGAGCAGCCTCTTCGACTTGCCCTGTGTGCTGGACAAATACTGTCATTTTGCATGTGCTCCCCAGTGTGGAAAATGGCAGGAGTCACTGCCATATATATATGGGCACAGGGACATCAAGGGCACCTGGGGCTCAGCAGTGCTTTGGGAGGCTATGAGGATGCAGAGGAGGACAGCATGAGAGTACAGGCCTCACTCTGTGGATGAGCCTGCCAGCAAAGAGAGGAGCTTCCTGTCTTAAAATGGGTGCCACCAACCACTGAAGACTGAAGCCCACTCTCCCTTCCTCTGGATTTAACCTCAGTTAAAAATAAGTAAATAATGACACAGCCTAACATCACGGAGCGACTCATGCTGATCATACCACCTAGCAGGTGACTAATATTTCAGGACAAGAGCAAGGAACTTGTGACTACAAAGACCTGGCCCTGAGGGGATCAGGAAAAGAAGAGCAGCCATGATGGAGAGTCCTCAGACAAGGCTTGGAGCCCAATGAAACGGTGGTGGTAACGCAGGGAAAGAGGATTCAGAAATGTCTAGCGGGGATAATGAGGTGGGTAGTGGAAACCAAGTGAATTCTGAAACTTAACAATAATGGACAAGTTGGATTTCTATTTTATTTTTCCACACAAAGGAAAACATGCTCAGCAATTCCCTGGTGGTCCAGCAGTTAGGACTTGGCACTTTCACTGCCGGGGCCTGGGTTCAATCCCTGATCAGGGAACTTACATCCTACAAGCTGCACGGTGTGGCCAAAAAAAAACCCAAAAAACAAAAAACAAAAAACATGCACAACTAGTAAACATCATATTGGAGGACCACAGAGCAAAATCTCATGGGAGAGACAAACTGGTCATCAGGTTCAAAAGACACTTAGATTTGTGAAAACAAAGTGAATATCTTGCCACCATTGGGAACCAAGGTGCTTTCCATTATCCACTCTCATTGGCATCACATGTTACAAAAGAAAAGCATGTTGCTCTGAGATTAAGACAGATGCTCCCTGAGATGAAAACAAAACAAAAACAACTCCACCACCACCACCAACTAAAGGTCACTCTGTCTTGCTCAAATTCTCAACAGAAATGAATCCTCGGGCCATTTCTTTGAAGTTACTTAGTCTCTCATGAAAATAACTTTTACCTTTGACATGTGTAATACTGATATGAGATGACTATTGGACATATTACAATTGTGTAAAAAAAAAACTACAGTTCCTATCAGTGACAGACTAAGTGTAACCTTGTAACTTTGCTACCCTGCCTGCCCTGTGTGTGGGCAGGCGTGTTTGTAAATTACAATTAAAAACTATTTTCTCTTTATGTTTCTTTTTTGGGGTCTTCTGTTCAGAGTTGGTGGGCATGTGGAGGCGTGTGGATGGACTCAGGGGACCTAACGAACTGTGTTGTCCTAGAGCGGCTCTCCTTGCTGAGCTCTTGTACACATAAGAGCTGGTGGGAATTTCACGATGAGATAACAGAGCTTTGCTCTCGCTGACCGTGACTGTTTCTATTTCAGCACTCAGCTTATTCCTGGTATTGATTTGCACACTACCCCTTGGTTTCTCCACTGATGGCGGCAGTAGTGAGTAGTGAGTGGTTTTATGGGCTAACCACCTGTGATCTTGAGTCCTTTCCTAAACTGATTGTATATCACTCTGAATCGTTCATATGGTCCTCTGTATAGCTGGTCTTTGTGATGCACTATGGTAAACTCAAATCTCTCAAACCAACATTAGAGGAAAGAGGTTAAAAAAAAAATGTCAGCCAAGAACAGCCCTGGATCAGGAACATTACAACTCCTTTGTCTCTGAGGTCTTAGCACATCTTTGGCTTCCCTGTTTATGGAGATGCTAAAACTGACCTGTGAGTTTTTGCTGAGTTGCTCTAAACTATTTTTTTTCTTCCATTTTTTACGGTGGTAAAATACACATAATACAAATTTATCATCTTATCCACTTTTAAGTGTACAGTTCAGTGATATTGATTAACTTCATATTGTTGTGCAACCATCACCACCACGTATCTCCAGAACTCTTTTCATCTTGCAAAACTACAATTCTATTAAACTCTATTAAACCATTAAACAATAACTCCCCACCCCATCCATTAACAACCAATGTGCTACTTTCCATCTCTATGATTTTGACAACTCTAAGTATCTTATATAAGTGGAACCATACAGTGTGTCTTTATTTTGCTCAGCAATAATGTCTTCAAGCTTCATTCATATTGTAGAATATATCAGAATATCCCCCCCTTTTTTTTAAAGTCTGGATAATACTCCCCTGTATGCATATACCACATTCTGCTTATCCATTCATCTGTTGGTGGACGCTTGGGTTGCTTCCTTATTTCAGTTATCGTGAACGATGCTACTATGAACAGAGGTGTACAAATACCCTTTCTCTTTTGATTTATGTGTCTTTGGATCTAAAGTGAGTCTCTTGTAGACAGCATATAGTTGGATCATGTCTTGTTTTTGTTTTTTTTTTCTTTCTTTCCATTCTGCCAATCTCTGTCTTTCGATTGGAGAGTTTAACCCTTCTATATTTAAAATAATTATTGTAAGGAGGGACTTAACTTGTGTTAATTTGCTATTTGTTTTCTACATGCCTTGTAGCTTTTTTGGTCCCTTATTTCCTACATTACTCTCTCTTTTGTGTTTGATTTTTTTTGCAGTGAAATGTTTTAACTCCCTTCTCATTTCCTTTTGTGTATATTCTGTAACTATTTTACTTGTGGTTACCATGTGGATTACATTTAATGTCCTAAAGTTATAACACTCCAATTTAAATTTATACCAGTTTAACTTCAATAATGTACAGAAACTCTGCTCGTTTATAGTTCCATCCCCAACCCTTTCAATTATGGATATTACAAAACTACATCTCTATATGTGGTGTCCAAAAACATAAAATGATAAATTTTTAATACATCACTTTCTTAAAGTACATAGAAAACAAAATATGGAGCTGTAAGCCAAAGGTACAATAATACTAGCTTTTAGACTAATAATTTTAAAAAATACATTATTCTCTTGAATCATGTAAAAAACAAAAAAAAAGTGGAGTTACAAACTGTTTTTACAATAAGACTAGCTTTTATAATTACCCAGTATTTTAAAGTCTTTGTCTAGCACTTCTGCCACTTGCTCTTTCTCAGGGAAGTTTCTGTTGGTTCATTTTTTCCCTTGGAAAGGGCTATATTTACCTGTTTCTTTGTATCCACTGTGATTTTGTTGTTGTTGTTTGTTGGAAACTGGACACTGCAATCTAACCACGTAGCAACCCTGGAATTTGGATTCCTCCCCTTGTGCGGGTTTGCTGGGTTTTGTTTTTAATTGCTGTAGGATGTCTGTGTGCTGAGGTGTAAACTGAAGGTCTCCGCAGGTCTTTTCTGAACCTGTGCCTTTCCCTGGGCCTCCATGGTGACTTTCTAATTTCCCTCACATACACATTTGCTTTTGAATGTCCTAATCTTTAATATCTGGCTCCCAAAGGGGGTAAAAGAGAACAATGAAGGGGGAGGGAAGGGCACCAGCCCTTTAAGTTCCCTGGAAGTCATTTCAGCCAGAGGGGGAGGGGTTTTCAACAACGGGGGAGCGTGTGCAACAACAACTGCCTCTGTGTCTGCAACTCTGTGATCAGTAGCAACAATCTGAACACAGAGTGCCCAATATCTGGAGGACGGATCCCTTGTTGCCCACCCTACCTCCCACCAGCTGCGTACAAGCTCCCCAAGAACACATGGATAGCTGCCTGCCAAGGGCTGGGTGTGAGAATGGGTAGCTGTTACTGTGCTAAGAGCTGAAGATGACCAAAATTAACCATAATTCACCGTCCAAGCTTTCCTCCAACAGGTGCAAGCCTTCATTAGACTCCAGAGTTCCAAAATAGTTACACTGGACAGATTCTGCCGGCGAGACTGCTGTGTGTGTGCGGGGGACAGATTCCTGGGTTTCCTACCCACCATCTTCCAGAATCTTCTCTCCACACTGAATTTACATTGCTCAGTGGCTGAAGATGTAAAAGTGAGGCACTGATTTCCTTGTGACTGTGGGTCTACGGGTAAATGTGAAAAGAGCTTTTCCCTCCTTTGCCAAAGGAAAGTTGTTAGCCCTTACCAAGCATCAGCAGTATGGTGCTCTGTGGGCGGCCGCAGCTCTTTCTGCAAGGTGGCGAGCTCCTTTTTCTCTTTCCTTTCTCTTTTTGGCAATGTTTGGAGCTTAATGTTTCATAAAAAATCTGCCACTTTAAGGACATTTAATAGGAACAGTTTATCACAAAAGGGGAGAAAACATATGCAAAAAATCTATATTTTATTTTATTTATTTATTTATTTATTTTTGTGGTACGCGGGTCTCTCACTGTTGTGGCCTCTCTCATTGCGGAGCACAGGCTCCGGATGCGCAGGCTCAGTGGCCATGGCTCACGGGCCCAGCCACTCCGCGGCATGTGGGATCTTCCCGGACCGGGGCATGAACCCGTGTCCCCTGTATCGGCAGGCGGACTCTCAACCACTGCGCCACCAGGGAAGCCCAATATATTTTAAAACTGGTTTATGTGGCTTTCCAACCAAAGAGGTGAGGCATTCAAGATGGTAGTATTTGGTTATTGAAAAAGTTTGAATGCTTGTTTACATGGGAAAGTTCTGAACAAAACAGCAGTTACTTTCTGTCTTTAGGCACTAAGAACTTATATCTTGTGTCTCCTGACAGCTTTTTTAAAAAAATTAATTTAATTAATTTTTTTATACAGCAGGTTATTAGTTATCTATTTTATACATAATAGTGTATATATGTCAATCCCAATTTCCTAATTCATCACCCCCCCCGCTTTCCCCCATTGGTGTCCATACGTTTGTTCTCTACCTCTGTATCTCTATTTCTGCCTTGCAAACCGGTTCATCTGTACCATTTTTCTAGATTCCACATACATGCATTAGTAGACGATATTTGTTTTTCTCTTTCTGACTTACTTAACTCTGTATGACAGTCTCTAGGTCCAGCCACATCTCTACAAATGACCCACTTTCGTTCCTTCTTATGGATGAGTAATATTCTATTGTATATATGTACCACATCTTCTTTATACATTTATCTGTCTGTGGACACTTAGGTTGCTTCCATGTCCTGGCTATTGTAAATAGTGCTGCAATGAACATTGGGGTGCATGTGTCTTTTTGAATTATGGTTTTCTCTGGGTATATGCCCAGTAGTGGGATTGCTGGGTCATATGGTAATTCTATTTTTAGTCTTTTAAGGAACCTCCATACTCTTCTCCATAGTGGCTGTATCAATTTACATTCCCACCAACAGTGCAAGAGGGTTCCCTTTTCTCCACACACTTTACAGCATTTGTTGTTTATAGATTTTCTGATGATGCCCATTCTAAGTGGTGTGAGGTGATAATTCATTGTAGTTTTGATTTGCATTTCTCTAATAATTAGTGCTGTTGAGCAGCTTTTCACGTGCCTCTTGGCCATCTGTATGTCTTCTTTGGAGAAATGTCTATTTAGATCTTCTGCCCATTTTTTGACTGGGTTGTTTGTTTTTTTAATATTGAGCTGCACTGATAGCTCATTTTGAAATTGCCTTCTCCAAATCTACACCCCAGAGTCAAACTAATAAAACTTAAAAAAATGTCTTTTATATCTAAACTGTCTCTGGCATTTCCTAGACTGCTGCTGGGTAACATCAAAGAGTTTTCTTCATCACCTTATGAAATAAAGGATGCTAGAGATAATTAGGAATGTTTGGCATTCTGCAAGTTTTTGTTTGCTTTATTACTGTTGTAAGAGCTGTCCTATTTATCAAGCCTTCAGTAAAAAAAAGACCTGGCAAATGAAAAAAAGAGAAACTCAACCTCCTTAGGAGGAGACAAGTCTTAGGATGATACTTCAGCAGTTATGAACCTTTCAGTTCGGTTAGAAACATGCTGCCTTTCATGTTAAAGAATAGCACAGTAATGGCCAATAAAAGAAAGATTTCATTTTTAGGCTCAAAAGAGCCTTTTCAGTTGGTGGGAATCCTAACACACTCTTTATGGAATAAATTAAAAGATCCTGGGGAGTTTTCATTACCCTCACTGTCCGTAATATATACTTACTGTAATAGTAGTCACTGACTAACTTCTCACAAAACTAAACTTGTCTCAAGTTTGATATTGTTGTTTGTAATGAATAAGTAATCAGAGCAATTCAGCCTTATCATCAACAGGTGGTTTCGGATTTTCTCCCACACTCTCCTAAAGACCCTGCCAGAACCACAGATCAATAATTAGGTCTCTTGGAAGAAACATCAAAAGAGCCTGATCAAAGAACTCTAACGGGTACTGTTAACACTTGATACAATAGAAAATAGGCTTGTGGTTACAGACACTCCTGTAAAGCTGAAATCCTCGAAACAAATGAACATCTTTCAGACTACTGAGGGATTGAGTCAGGGTTCCAGAACTCATTCACTTTGAGAATCTGGACTTCAGACTAACCCAAGATCAAGAGAACAAGGATTAATTACTTAGAGTAAATGACACAAATTTAGTTGTGGTTCATGTTCTATTTTGAATTGGGCTTATTATAAAATCCTTCTTTCTACTTCCTCTTTCTTTAATGCTTGATTTAACAGGTTATGTGTATAAAAACTAGATTAAACATTCTTTAAATGGAATCTTGTTCTAATGAATTCTTCAGAATTCAGAAAACATCTCTTGAAAATTTGTAAAATAGATAAGTTATCAGGAAAAGTTAATAATAATAATAATCCTTTTAGTATAACAACATATGTTGAGTGGTCCTGTCTATACAGCTTAAAACAATAGTTAAATAATATAAAAATGCCTTGACTAACCTGTTTACCTTCTTTGACCATAGGTTTATATAGATTGAACTAGAATCTGTCCTCCTTTCTACTAGAACATAATTGAAAAAAAATCAAATCTGTACCCATGACCATGCCATAGATATCACATATAAAGGCAAATATCATTTAATTAGGCATGACAAGCCCATTAAAAACAAGTAGATTTAATATGTGGGATTGAGGTCTACAGTATCCTCCTAGGACACTGGTTTGGCTCATGTTGTATGGCTTAAGGAATCCTAGCCCTACAGGCAGCATGGCCAGGAGTACTGGAAAGTTGGAGCTCAGAGAAATGGAAAAATACCTGAGTTACAGGTAATGGAGGTGAAGACTGGCAGAAATGCCTCGGCCACTGCTGTGTCATGGATCCCAGTAGATGAGGTGAAAGGGAATACATTATTTCTGCTACATAAAGGAAACAAAATTACAGACCTAGGATCTACAAACAAAACAAAAAGTTAACTCTCAAGATGTATTGTCACATAGGTCTAGTTTTGATAACCATGCACAGAGGTCTTTGTGAATGAATCCACACTGCTTGATATACCTGCATCTGTACAACTGGTCAACCATCAAATGAATGGTCCCAAATCAGAAAACTGCTAAACCACAAACACCAGTGGTGAAATCTGCATTGTAGGAGCAGAACTTCAACATCGGAGGGATCGAGAAGGAAAACTGGTACCTTGTTCTGACTCCATCGTGACTGTCTACACATCACGTGCTCATCACAATCCAGAATCCGGAAGACAGAGCAAAACAAGAAACCAGCTCAGGGAAACAAATCCAAACCAGAGAAAGGAAAAGAAACATGGGATCGCCCCTCTATCCCTAATCCCAATTAATGAATCTTTCAGTAATTTTCTAGCAGCTGCTGACTTTCGAATCAACTTCATCTCTGATGTTGCAACACTGATATGTGACAGACGGTATGATTATCTTGTGAGAAAACTGCTGTTTGTCCACCATGAATGGACTAAATATGACCTTACAAACCATGGTAAATGTGTGCTTTTTTATTTTAAATGTGGAAGGCTGGTTTTTCTTAAGTCTGGATCCCTTGCAACAATTTGTTAGTAAAAATCCCTTTCTATGGATGCTTTTGTCTGTATGCTTTCATTTCTCAGATTGGAGAGTGGGTGTGACAACACTGACTGACCCTCTGGTTTCTTCACGCCGGCTCCTTTTTCCCCAAATGGGACCTGTTCATCTCTACATCTGCCCCTTTGCTCCTGCCAGATTAGAATCAATATTTAATGAAATGCATTGATTTTTTTTTAAAAAAGTGAACCTTCTTTTATGTATGTGCTAGCTGCTTTAATTAACAGTTTATCCAAATAGAAAGAGAGAGGAAAAGTCATAGTAAGAAGGGATCAGCTGGAGTCAAGGAATCAGTCAGTGGTTGCTGTGGGTAGAGCTTGAGACAAATTCTGGAAGAAACACTAAAGTTCCATATGCTTTTTTCTAATAACTATGATTTGGAAAAAACAAGCACAGCCTTATAACACACATCAGAACCTATTTCACATGCCAAAATTGGTAAGCAGTTGGTCTGAGAAAATGATGCAATCAGTAACTCAACCCTCTGAATAGAAATAATGTCGAGTAAAGCAAATCTTATAGGTTTGCAGTATATGGTATGCAGTTCTTTCCAGAGTTACCATCCAAATAAATAACCTTCGTCATCTGTTTGGAAGACAAGAGGAATTGTATTTTTTAGCACCTTGAGATCTTATGCAGAGGATTTCACTGAATTAGGCTCTGATAAATTCTCACATTGTTGAAATGTCAAGAAGTAAGGTAATGAGTAGAAATACGGACAAGAAGGTGGCTAAGATATGCATACATAATTTGTAGAAGAATCACTCTAAAAATAAAAACCACAGTTAATTAACAGGAGGTTTGCTGAAGCACCCTTTTGAACTAGAAATAAATTGATTTTTGAGAAATATTGAAAATGAGGCAAGTAACTGGTATAATACATTTTAACAAGATTTAAATAATTTGATTAAATATTCAGCTTGATAGCAAAAAAATTATTATCTCAATTCATTGCCTCATTTTAAAAGCAGAAAGGAAGTAGAGGTGAAAATTTAAACACTGATTCTAGCTTCAGGGGAGAAACCTAGGAAGGCTTTTTATTTTTATGTCAAGATTTCTGTCTAACAAAGATCCAAGAACTCTCCTAGGATGAAAATTTCAGACAATGGTGTCTCTGAGACAAGATGAGGTCAGTATTTCTGTAAGAATAGTTTATTTTCAGGGATAGAACCTGCAGTTAGTCCTCTGGCCTGATATTAGCACATTGGGATAAGAGTAATGTGTTGATTAATGCAAGTAGCCTAATGAAGAATTCTAACATTGCATTCCCATGTTCTTGCTTTCTCAAATTGATCTACCCCTCTGCCAAAATAAAAGAGTTTCAACAAAGGGCACAAAGGGCTACTACTCATAGATTACATTAGAGAGTGGTTTAATGTTTTCAAGAAAAGTCACATCTATTTCAGTTTCTACTTTGTATCTCCCTAGGGCTATAGAAAAGGCAAGTACAGGGCTTCCCTGGTGGCACAGTGGTTGAGAGTCCGCCTGCCGATTCAGGGGACACGAGTTCGTGCCCCGGTCCGGGAGGATCCCACGTGCCGCGGAGCAGCTGGGCCCGTGAGCCATGGCTGCTGGGCCTGTGCGTCCAGAGCTTGTGCTCCGCAGGGGGAGAGGCCACAACAGTGAGAGGCCCGCGTAACAAAAAAAAAAAAAAAAAAAAAAAGAAAAAAAGAGAAAAGTCAAGTACAATTTCCAATTTGTATGGAAGACAACCGCAGCCCAAAGAGATTAAATGATGTGTGTAAGGCTGCAGACATGACTGTATCCTGGCTTTGGTATCTTTCCATGAGTCTCTTGGCCAGAAACTCCTCTCTCCAACCAGCCCTCCTCACTCCCTCTTCTGAGCTTTTTTCACAGGTATAGTCTGTACCACCTGTATGACACCTACCCCGTAACTCATTTATTCAGTTGTTCTATAGACATTCACTGAAATTTCCTCTAGTTAGCTTATATATGTAAGTGATCTTTCCAACAATAATGTAAACCAAGGACAGGATGACATCTAATAACCTTATGTTTACTGATAAATGAATAAACAATTTACATGAGCTCTTCGACTACACAATGCAACCACAGGACTTTGATGGGAATTCATTCACATTTATCCTGCTGTTGTTACCTACCTCTGTGACAGATCCCTGGAACTCTAGTTCTACAGGATGCTGTATTCTAAAAAGGGTTTCATTGTAGCATATGCGTGGGAAATGCTGTGTCTTATGCTTATCTCAGAAATTTACAATGTATATTAACAAAGTGAAGCCTCTTGCAGTCCTGCAGTTAGACAAAATGAAACCCTTTGGTGAATTTAGTTTAACCTAGAGTTTCCCAAATTTATCTGAAAAGAGAAACCTTCCTGTGCGTGACACCCATTCCCTTCCCAGAGGACTGGGGGTCTGGGGAGCTCGCTTGGGGTGGTCCTGATGAATAAGGGCAGCTACATTTCTGTTCCTGTTACTATTCTTATATGTCACCAAACACCCACAGATCCGTATCACCAAAGACATCTTAATTTCACAGCAACTTGATGTGATGTTGATAAAAATCAGAAATAAAAGAAATGCTCCGACTACGCAAAAGGATGGCTGGAGAGAATGCATGGTAGTGTATGTTAAGCATTGTCTGATAGGAGCCACTCACTCTAAATACACTTTATTCCTAAATGCATTTTTCTTGTTCTGATTTCATACATTCACCCCTACCCCCATACTTCATTCACAGAGGACTTCATAAGCCAGAGAGATAAATCTCACAGAAGGAGTTATAATTATTTGCCTACAATTCCACTTTCCTCGTTAACCAATGAGCTGCTTATGGATGAATTCCCCGTGCAGGTTCTCAAATGAGGACATTCGTTGACTGAAATTCACTTAATTTTGTGTCCCAAGTTGATTTTCTTCCTAGTACCTACCAGCCAAGCCAAGCACTGGTTTCTACTAGGCAATTCTAATTCTAATTTATATTACTGAATTGAGCTTTGGATACCAGTTGGTCTTATCTGGCTTTGGGTGACTGGTTCCCCAGGGTCAAACCAGGGCATGAAAGATCTACTTTCACAGCTGAAATAAACTTCAGACTGCAGGCAACTCGAGGCATCTTGGGGCTGTCTGGATCATCAATCACTTTAACCTTCTAACACACATCATGGGACCCTAAATTATGTGCCAGGGACCTGCACTTGTTCCAGAACTTATAAGATCCTCGTCTCCTTATGCTTAGGAGATAATCTCCTTCCATGGGTATGAGATGATTTAGAGCAGCCCCTACCAACAACAGTAAAAATACCTTTTCTTTAATAAAAACCTTCTCTTTATAGTAGCCTCTTTAAAGTCATTGCTGAAGATAGCATGTGGCCCATTACGAGTCAGGTTTTACTGACTGCCTTTTTTTCTGTGAATGAGACACATCACTCTGTTGCATGTCTAGTAATTTTGGGTTGAAAATAAACAGTTTTAGCAACTCTGAAAAAAAAACTTCTCTTCATTTGTCCTCACTTTGAGATAGATTTTTAACAGAATTTGTTTATAAAACTCAATGCCTAGGTCAAAGCTTATTTTTTTTAGTTTCTGCCTGTATTTAAAAAATTTTTTTCAGAATAAAGAAATGTGGCATCTTTTATAGTTTTATAGTAGACAGAACTCCAATTTCAATTTTGGATTCATTATTGGAACCCAAAGATAATGTTAAATTATTTTAATAAAAACTGGTCATGTTTTAGATATTTCTCCAAATTCCCTAGCTAGCAAAAACATTCCTCCTATGAATTGTAAAAATATATTGGGCTATATAATACTGCCTGTTTCTATTAATTAACCACAGTGGATGTTTTGTATGGAATTGCTGGCATTATTAATGTATCTAGAATTCCAGCGTTTATACTGTAGGCTTATGCTCCATGTGTACAACTAAAACTTAAAGTATTTATACTTTGATGAGTTTAAAACTTTGGTGTGTTTGTGCTATACTAAAAAAAAAAATTAACAGCTATTATAAGTATATGGACTCTCCATAAGGTGATAAATAGAAAGAAGATAAAGCATGAAGATAAAGAATAAAAGAATAAAAGAGAATAAAGACAGAAGCAAAAAATGAGCCTAGAGGACCAAATATAGATCAAAGATTATTTCCACTAATCCCACTCAATCAAAATGACTAAATATTAGATCTGGGCCCAGCTGATGACACATTTATTAGAAGCAACACTTAAAACTGCAAAACTCTAGGAAAAGGAAAAAAACTGGATAGTCCGTTGGCAATTTCTTTATTGTAATGGGATTTCACTTGTAGCAAAGGAGGAAGATACGGTGAATGGAAGAGATTGTAGGGAAGATTAAAAAAGGCAGGAAATATTAGACACAGGGTTTCTGCAGATCAGTTGCCCTAAAGCCTAGCAAAGAGGCTGGTGTCTGAGTTTTCTTATCTAAACAGCTGCAGTTTTTGAAAACTTGAAGTATTCATTCATCTTCAGAAATCTGATTTTCCTGGCTGTCTGCCCTCATGGCAGTGAGGTGTGGTGATGAGAGGGCCATTCCTTTGGTAAGGATGACTTTTTTAGAAGCATCAACTTCTAGAACAGACACTGCAGGTCTTGCCCCAGCACTGTGTCAAGCTGATTTGGCGTGATTTAAAAGGATCACCCAAGAGCCTGAACTCTGGTGTACAAACAGCTTAATTATGATAATGCAGTGATTGTGGTCAGCACCGTCGAAACAAATCAAAACAATCCATGCAAATCCAAGCCAAGCATCAATAAAAAACAATTAGGAGTCTTCATGCTACAGAAAATGTTTTCTATGTACATCTTTTAATTCAGTATGAACAGTCTCTGCTACCTTATTTTCAAAGTCAATAGAAACTTGGAGTATATGCTTCCTAGAATGTATGGGCCATTCGCTTCTTGGAAGGCGTGAAGAGCGTGAAGATTCAGTGGTGCTAGTTAGGGCTAGCATAGTTCCACCAGCTGCCTGGAAGTCTCGCTGCAACTATTTTCCTTCCAGTGACAAATTGCGAAGGTCAAGTACAGGAGCTGAGAAGTGGGCGGGGACTAGAATAAATAGCCAGGTTCAAGGAAGGGCAACCATGATTTGGGAAAGAGCATAGAGCCATCTGGTGGTTCTGTTCTTCATCAAGGAATTCAGAGCAAAGCTGGAGAGGACTTTGGAACTTCAGGTAGGTGTCCCCTTAGCCACCGTGGGTGATACTCAGGGTGTTAGAAATCAATTTCTATCAGAAATTTATTTTCTCACAGTTCTTAATGACAAAAGTCTGAAATCCAGGTGTCAGCAGGGCTTTCTGTCTTCTCTTCTTTCCTTCCTTCTTTAGTTGGAGACTCAGGACTGCCATCCTTGCTGGTTCTAACCAGTAAAATTAAGTGGCTGACTCCCATCCTGTGGTGAAGGGCAGAGTGGCTGCCTGCTTCGCAGCTGATGGGGCTACTTTGGGTGAAATAGGGTGGAAACGGGAATGCTACTGTTCACAGGTGGAACTGGGTATCTCCCCTCCCCCCGATTCATACACTGAAGTCCTAGGCCCCATTACTCCAGAATGCGGTCTTATTTGAAAACAAAGTCGTTGCAGATGTCATTTTTTAGGATGAGGTCATATGGGAACAAGGTAGGTCCCTAATCTAGTATGACTGATGTCCTTATAAAAAGGAGAAATTTGGAGACAGACACATGTATACAGGGAGAACACCAAGTAAAGATGAAGGCAGGGCTTCCCTGGTGGCGCAGTGTTTGAGAATCTGCCTGCTAATGCAGGGGACATGGGTTCGAGCCCTGGTCTGGGAGGATCCCATGTGCCACAGAGCAACTGGGCCCATAAGCCACAACTACTGAGCCTGCATGTCTGGAGCCTGTGCTCCGCAACAAGAGAGGCTGCAATAGTGAGAGACCCACGCACCGTGATGAAGAGCGGCCCCTGCTTGCCACTACTAGAGAAAGCCCTCACACAGAAACAAAGACCCAACACAGCAAAAATAAATAAAGTTAATTAATAAACTCCTACCCCCAACATCTTCTTTAAAAAAAAAAAAAAAGATGAAGGCAGAGATCAAGGTGATGCTTCTATAAGCCAAAGAACACAAAAGATGGCCAGCAAATGCCAGAAACTAGGGGAGACACATGGGTCAAATTTTCCCACCCAGCCTCAGAAGGAACCAGCCCTGTCAAAACCTTCTTGCCTCCAGAGCCCTGAGAAAATTGGTATCTATTGTTTAACCCACCCAGTTAGTGGTACTTTGTTATAGCAGCCAAAGCAAGTGAATATACTGGGCAACATTTGGATTTAGGCCCATGTTTAGAGCAGCTCTTTTGAAGAGGAGACCACAGACAACAGTTAGCTATCTTTCGTTTTATGTGACAAATATTTTCATATCCTCCGTCACATGTGATCCCATGTAATGTGTCATTCCACTTCTAGCACATTTGGAAATCCCTTGAATGACCTCCCCACCTTCTAGGTCCCTAAGATTAGTGTGGAGACAAAATAAGCAAAATCAAATAAACATGACTTACTGAAATAAAAATGATGATTCAGCCCACGACACCAGCTGTGATCATCACTGTCATGACCACTGGATTCTGCTTCATCTTACTCTGTTAGAAAGAAAACTCGCTCTGTGTTCCCCAGAGTCAACAACACACAGTCCCAACTCAGGACGTGAAGACAAGCAGACCAGTTTCTGAACAGCAACAGGAAGTCCTGAACAGCCACAGAAAGCCACCCAGGTGTCTCCATGGGGATAATCTCCCACTTTACTGGGAACAGAAAATCAAGTTTAAATTCTGTCCTATGTTACTTCTCTCAGCTGAGTCTCCTCGTGAATTTCAGGAGCTTTAATAGATTTTATTATGGTGAATACCTGGAGAAGGCCATGGTTCTCTCCGGGAAATTAGTGACCATAAAGTCTCTCTATCTATCTTGGAAATGAAAGATGATGCCCACACACAGCTCTGCATGCTGCAGAGAAGCAGGGGAAACTGCCAGGGCACACCTCCACCCGTCCGGGAGGTGATGGCCCAGGAAGGGGCTGGGACACTTGTTCTGAAGGAACACAGGAAATAAGTCTCAGCACATACAGTTGATCACCAACGGCAATGATAAAAAAATAAAATAAAATGAAAGCTTTCTGGTTTGTTCTGTGTAAAAGGCGTTATGCTGGGAAAGTCGGCAAGAACATGAGGGCCCTGAAGTCGGGACTCAAAGCCGCTGTCACCCTGCGTTGCTGTTTCCAGGAAGCTTGTTTGTATTGGACACCCACCCCATGCCCCTGCCCCTCCCGGGGACTTGGCCCGAGGAGGCCCCGGGAGGTGCGAAGGGGCTGTAGGGTTCCCCTGCTGCTGTGCCTCCAGCCAAGCCCACCCCTCATCAGCTCCTGGCCTCCCCGGTGAGGGCTGTTCTCGGGGCAAAGAAAGTCTCCAGGGACGCCAGTGAGCAAGCTGGGAGCCCCGCCGTGGTGCTGTTCTCGGGGCCCGCTTGGGGTAGAAGGGAAACAGGAGCTCGTGCCCGTCCCAGTGGGACCAGGTCCCTCCGCTGTCTTGGGAAAAGGTAGAAATAAAGTTGGGGAAAAAAAAAAAAAGGCCATTATCCACCAAGGGGTTTCTTGTCTACCTGAGGGAGGGATAGAATGTGAGTGGAGTTAGGAGGATGGGGAACTTGGGACGCTTACTTCAGTACTGTGACTTTGTGCATTGGGAGGTCAATAAGAACAGGAACGTCAATCTATCCCATCGCTTGATACCGTGGAATGGGCCTGCATGAGTCCGAACCTATGCACATTGGTCAGATTTTCATCCCAGCAGAATTCAACTGGGAAGCACGAGACAGCGTGTGTCACCATCCTCTGACCACGTCCATGGCAGCCCCTCACTTACCAGATGAAACATACGCTCTCTGGGATGGGCAAACAGCAGCCCTGCAGGTCTCGGGAGCTCCCTCCTCCCACCAGGTGGCTCTGGTTCTAGTTTTGTGAATTAGGCACAGGAGTTGGGTCACTGGGGCATAACTCCTTTTGTTCTTGCTCCCTCCATTGTTTGCTCTTTTGTCTGTTTTTTTCCGACTTGTCGGGGCTCAGCTCGGGGGTCACATCATTTAGGAGGCTGCTCCTATATCCCCTTCTCCTGAAGATGCTTTGGCTCCTGCCCACCCTCCAATCCAGGCCTACCTCTAGCAGAAAGTGAGGGTCTGTTCAGCTCAGTCATGTCCTTGAGGCACTTAACACCTGAGCTTCTGGTACTTGGGACTGGCCTGGATCAAGGCAGGCATTCCACAAACACTGCACTGAACAGCGTGCCTTCCAATCTCTCCGCCTAAATGGTAGCCAGGAACAAAAAAAGCAGAACCCACCGAACCCCAACCAATGCAAACACCAGTCAGGCATCCCAAGATAGTACTTAAAACTGAAGCATAAGCTATTGCTCAAGTGAAGGGAGTTGTCTTCAGAGATCTGAATGATCTCAAATGTTAGTCCTAAATTTAACATTATGTTGTTTTATTTTTACCATACAAATCTTGCATGTATATATTTTTCGGTAATGCATTTAGTTGCCTGGGAAACCAAAAGGGTCTATGCAGAGTGAGAGAAGTGGTTTGAAGAAAACTAGCCACAGAAGTGCTTCGGGACTGTCCTCTCTTGGTGTCATCACTTGCCCCATGGATGCCCATCATATATACTTGAGCTGCTGGAAGACCTCACTCTGCACAGCTCGCAGGGTGAGCCCACAGGGAGAGAAAGGTGTGCTGACTCAAGAACGGATGAGAGGGCCCAGCTCGATCATTTGTAGGGGCCACATTCCAGCTAATGGCATCTGGCTCCAAGAGTAGTGTTTTGATGGGTTTCCTAGTCGTGGTGGTTTTCGGAATTATCAGAAAAAGACAGGAGTTAATAATGCTGTTGGGGAGAAGTGTCGGGTTTCCAGGGCTTCTCGGGAGATGTCTGTACCAAATTTGGAGCTAATTTCCTCAATTTCATCACTATTGCTATTTTGGGCTAGATCATGCTTTGCCGTGGGGGGCAGTCCTGATGCTGGATGGCCAGCACCATCCCTGGCCTCTACACACCAGATGCCAGTAGCAAACCCACTATACCAAGAAAAAAATGTCTCCAGACTTTGCCAAATATCCCCTGGGGGGAAAAATTGCACCTTTTTTAGAGTCACTGCTCTAGAGATTCACAGTGAAGAGAGACAGGGTCTTTGTCATCTTGGGCTGCTGTACCAAAATAACACAGATTGCGTGGCTTAGACAATAGATATTTGTTTCTCACAGAAGCTGAGGATGGAGAGTCCAAGATCAAGGTGCTGGTAGATTGGGTTCCTGGTGTTCCAGGCTTGTAGACAGCACTTTCTCTGTGTGCTCACATGGCCTTTCCTCGGTGCATGTGTATCCTCTTCTTATAAGGGCACTAATCCCATCAGGAGGGTCTCACCCTCATGAACTCATCCAAACATAAACACCTCCTAAAGGTCCCAACTCTGAATACCATCACATTGGGGGTTAAGGCTTCACTGTATGGATTCTGGGGGGACACAAATATTCACCTTATAACACCAGGTAACTACTAGAAGTGGGTGAAGGTAAGTCACTTTCTGAAAGTCACGGGACAGTCATATCAAGTTGCTGATGGGAAGATTCTTTTTGCTGACGTCTCCTTGGGTCCTTTCTATACTTCTCAGTAACCCTGGAACTTCACGCCTCACGGGCTTTGTGCGATTAGAGGGGCAGACGAGGGATGTGATTTGGTGTAACTGACATAACACAAATTGCTTGTCAAATTTCCTCTCTCACTTGTCTGCAGAGTGTAATATAAGAAAAATAAATGTCTAAACATGCATTGGCATGAACGTTGTACTAACTTTCAACCTGACAAATGAAAATGTAAGACTTGTCAAACGTGTTGTGATAACTTCCTTGCTCACCAGCTGCAAGGAAATAGCACCCTCCCAGAGAAGACCCCAGGGAGCCCTTGAGTTTATACCACTCAGGAGGCACATTTACTATCTACCAATGCATTGCAGATGTGTGCGTCCATCCTTATCTACG
Source organism: Mesoplodon mirus (assembly GCF_964341445.2). Classification (NCBI taxonomy): domain Eukaryota; kingdom Metazoa; phylum Chordata; class Mammalia; order Artiodactyla; family Ziphiidae; genus Mesoplodon; species Mesoplodon mirus. The sequence goes on along the minus strand of NC_138980.1, from coordinate 175,322,096 downwards.
AGGCTTCCCGAAATTCCTTCAACTCTGGAAATACTTTCCATTTTCCAGACACCCAACCCAGTCCCTTGTGCACGGTGTGTGTTCTATAAATAATTGGTTTCAATACCACTTGTGCAAAAGTAACATAAAGAGTGTTTTTTCTGTAAGCAGGAATTATCTCACCTTTTGTCTCTCCTGATAGTTAGTCATTTCTTTTAAATAGTAAATTTGGAAGCCACAAGCTATTCACTGTCTTAGTGAAAATATATAGTGTTTTCCTCCATGTGATTATAGACTATAGTTAGCAAATAAGAGTGGAGATATTTCCAGTGCCAGGTTCATAGTAGGGCCCAACAAATTTTCAATGAAAGAATCTAACAAGTTCCATAAAGCACCTTTTCAATAATCTCTTCTTAGCAATTTTTTAAAAAATTAATTAATTAATTTATTGTTTGGCTGCGTTGGGTCTTCTTTGCTGCGCTTGGGCATTCTCTAGTTGTGGTGAGCAGGGGCTATTCTTTGTTGTGGTGCATGGGCTTCCCATTGTGGTGGCTTCTCTTGCTATGGAGCATGGGATCTAGGCACACTGGCTTCCCTAGTTGTGGCACGTGGGCTCAGGAGTTTTGGTGCACGGGCTTAGTTGCTCCGCAGCATGTGGGATCTTCCCAGACCAGGGCTTGAACCCAAGTCTCCTGCATTGGCAGGTGGATTCTTAACCACTGCACCACCAGGGAAGTCCCAGAAATTTGTTTTTCAAGTGGTTTAGACAATAGAATTGTGTGTTCTTAGCCGGTCTAGTTTTAACTGAAGGCTTATTTTCTTCCGTCTCTACCAATCTCTGATATATTTCTTTTCTCTTTCAAGCCATATATTTCTTTCCTCTTTCTTCACCCAGGTCTGCTGGTCCCTAGACCTTTAGACCAAGAATTCATGAACACTTCTTTGCAAGAAACACACTCAGGGGTATCCACCAACTCAGGTCCCAACGGAAAATAGATCCAAGGAGACAATAAATTATGTTAAATCTTTGTCATTGGCTAACACCCTGGTTCTTACATTTTCTTTATAAGTAATTAGTGTGCACTGCTACAGACTGGTCTATCTATTTAATACTGAAGGGAGAGAAAAACTTATGATAATTTACTCCAAATTACCTGGTTAGTAGTTTTTTTTTTTTAACATCTTTATTGGAGTATAATTACTTTACATTGTTGTGTTAGCTGCTGCTGTATAACAAAGTGAATCAGCTATACGTATACATATATCCCCATAACCCCTCCATCTTGAGTCTCTCTCCCACTCTCCCTATGCCCCCACTCTATTGGTCACAGAGCACCAAGCTGATCTCCCTGTGCTATGCAGCTGCTTCCCATTAGCTATCTATTTTACATCTGGTAGTGTATATATGTCCATGCTACTCTCTCACTTAGTCCCAGCTTACCTTTCCCCCTCCCCGTGTACTCAAGTCCATTCTCTATGTCTGCATCTTTATTCCTGTCCTGCCCCTAGGTTCATCAGAACCATTTATTTTTTAGATTCCATATATATGTGGTAGCATACGGTATTTGTTTTTCTCTTTCTGACTTACTTCACTCTTTATGATAGTCTCTAGGTCCATCCACCTCACTACAAATAACTCAATTTCATTCCCTTTTATGGCTGAGTAATATTCCATTGTATATATGTGTCACATCTTCTTTATCCATTCATCTGTTGATGGACACTTAGATTGCTTCCATGTCCTGGCTATTGTAAATAGTGCTGCAATGAATATTGTGGTACATGACTCTTTTTGAATTATGGTTTTCTCAGGGTATATGCCCAGTAGTGGGATTGCTGGGTCATATGGTAGGTCTAGTTTTAGTTTTTTAAGGAACCTCACACTGTTCTCCATAGTGGTTGTATCAGTTTACATTCCCACCAGCAGTGCAAGAGGGTTCTCATTTCTCCACATCCTCTCCAGCAATTATTGTTTGTAGATTTTTTGATGATGGCGATTCTGACTGGTGTGAGGTGATACCACATTGTAGTTTTGATTTGCATTTCTCTAATGATCAGTGATGTTGAGCATCCTTTCATGTGTTTGTTGGCAATCTGTATATCTTCTTTGGAGAAATGTCTATTTAGGACTTCTGCCCATTTTTGGATTGGGTTGTCTACTTTTTTGATATTGAGCTGCATGGGCTGCTTATATATTTTGGAGATTAATCCTTTGTCAGTTGCTTTGTTGGCAAGTATTTTTCTCCCATTCTGAGGGTTGTCTTTTTGTCTTGTTTATGGTTTCCTTTGCTGTGCAAAAGCTTTTATGTTTCATTAGATCCCATTTGTTTATTTCTGTTTTTATTTCCATTTCTCTAGAAGATGGGTCAAAAAGAGTCTTGCTGTGACTTTACATTTTGTCTTATTACAACTGTAACTAAATGCAATTTGAAAATAAAGTATTTTTTAAAAATCAGAGCTCTGTTACATTATAACTTTCACATATATCCCCACTGGGAGATGGAATATACAAATGGGCAGTGGCCAGACCATGTATAAAAATAGAACTTTGAGCCACAACCTGCAGCAACCTGCCCAGGAAACCAGCCCCTTATACAATAAACACAGGAAGCCAGCCTGCTCTAAGGCAGACTTATCAGGAAAGTCACATTACCTCTAGTGACAATCCAGGAAGCTAAACAATAACTGTAACAATTGTCCCCAAATGGCTAGTACTTGATTAATAACTGGCAGCTTCCCTAATTTGACGACCAACTGAAAATCAACCAGAGAAAGCCAAACATGCACCCCTAACAATCACATAGGATGGTCTGCTTCTCCTTAGCCCTCCCCCAGCTTCCCCAAGCCAACAGCCTTGCATCAGGACCCAGTGGAAGCCTCCCCTTTGCTCCACTATGAAGTTTTCCCACTCCCCTGCCTGCCTATGAGTCTCTTCCAAACACACAAGTGATGGTGGCCAACTCCCCTGCTACAGGAGGCTCAGAAGAGACAGAAGCTTCGGGTGGTCTTTGTTCATTTCTATACTACCCACCCCTCCAAGTGTGAGCAGGTGTGCATTCTTACGGAAACTGCCAGATCAGCTGCTTTCCTTCCCAAGGGTCTCAAGGAGACTCTTTTTCTTTTTCTTTTTTTTTTTTGGCTGTGGGATCTTAGTTCCCCAACCAGGGATTGAAGCGGGCCCTCAGCAGTGAAAGCACGGAGTCCTAACCACTGGACAACTGGGGAATTCCAAAGAAGGCTCTTTATTAAAGAATGCTACCATCCCTGGGATAGATGTAGAACATTGCAGAGGGATACAAGAGCAAATTGAAACTGAAGAGAATTCTGGATGAGAGACATGCAGTCGGCCATACAGCAACTCGGCCAGGACAAGGAGCCTGTGAAGAATGGACACACAACTCCATGGCTAACTTCACTCGTCATGGTAGGGAGTGGAGATGAACTGACAAGAACCTGGGCCCTGATGGACAGGCGCTTCAGCCACTGTGAATCACCAATTCCATCTTGTGCATTTGGAACTTCTCTTGGCATGTCTACCTCTAGCAGAAAAAAAAAGTGAGAAATAGAAAAATCCAGACCTTTGACACTAATAAATAAGTCTGTAGGATATATGAAAATGTTCTAATGCTGGAAAATCGGACTTGCAAGAGATTTTTTATGAGATCTGAGAATTTCCCTCTGTTTTTATAGAACTAGTTTTTTTTTTTAAGCTACAGATTCTGTCATATCTGTTCTCTATGAACTTAAAGCATGAATACCAATTGTTCATTCAACAAATACTGATTGACAGAGATTTTGTTGGCCTAGGACTCATTCAAAAGGCAAACAGGAGTGACATGATCAGACCTATGTTCTAAAGCAACTGAGAATAAACTTTAAAATAAATTTTACATTAAACATACTCAATTTTTGCTTATTCTTTCTTCACAGTTGAAACCCATGCATTTAATAAGCCTTGTCACCCCATTATGTTTATTTTCTATGAACTCCCACAGTACTTAAAGTGTGCGCTGTAATCTGAATGTCTGTGAATAAATACATAAGGGTGGTTTCTTGGCCCAGGGCTCAGTCTCTAGCTGAATGACCCACTCCCTGAGAGCAGAGACCCTGTCACACTTTCCACGCCTACTTGGGAGGGAGTAACTGAGTGTAGCTGGAGAGGTAGGGACACTGGAGCCCAAATGCTGTTAAAGTTAAATGAAAATGAATTTGGAATAATCAACAGCTTTACATTACCTGCGCCTCTATTTCCCCTCAGTATCATCTGGCTACCTGTCCACGACGAAACAGAGCAGTTCTTGAGATGCATGCACCCTCTCAGGCCATGGAGAACTGAAACCCTCTGCCCCCAACTCCCAACTCCCCATCCCCACTTCCTGCACACACACAACTCGGCCAAGGAGGATCCAAGTACGGGCTGACTGTCTTCATGAACATCACTTAATTATCTCCCTGTCCTCATGAATGACACTTACTATTCCAGGAGACTCTTGCCCAGGCAAATAACCTGACTGTTCATTACAGAAACTTTGGGAAAGACCCTTGAAGTCTTCCACAAAACATCAACAGATGGTTTGTGCCCTAAGATGCCTTGAATTCCCATTTCTACGAATCCTGAACTGTGGCAAGTTCCACCATTGAAAGACCTGCCTTAAAACAAACTTCAACAAAATCTGATGTCACCTCACCCCCCTGAGACACTGACAAAGCTCCATTGAGTGGCGATGTCCCTTGCCACGGTGAACGATAAACTCAGCTTGGTTTTAGCAACAGGCTGTTCTGATGAGATTTTGGGGGAACCAGCACTGGACGCCATCAAGGACCATTTTTTCTCACGCGAAACTCACCTGGGGAAGGGCATTTGACGTAACAAGCCTTTCGCCTTTGTCCGTCATTAGACATGCTATAAAATTATTAAATAACACTTACATTTTCGTTAATAAGTTGTTACTTTTGGTCTGTGCCTATAATGCTTTTTTTCCCATGAGGTGGTTTATTTTCTTCTTATTTAGAATAAACAAGACACAAATAGGGCAACAGCTAGTTTGGTCTTAGACTTAATCAGCCTCTATTAACCATCTGACTGAATGTAGGCAGTTTTCTGAAAGTTTCAAAAGAGAAATTAGAGTAGGAACAGGGTAATAAACATGATTGGCTATAAGCTTACTGCCAAGCCAACTTAACCTCAGATGACTCATCAATTTGGTCTCATTTGAAGCTTAAACTAAAGGTGTTTTTCTTGTTTCTTGTTTAATAACTTCTTTCCAGGCTTTGATGTTTTTGTAAGTGGAGGCAAGCTTATCAGAGAAGTTTCAGAGGAAAAAAAAAAAAAAAAAAAAGCTTAAATGGTGCCATGAGTGAAATAAATGAATTTCAATGTCTGTAGGAAGAGGCTGAACTCTTTGGTATAAAGCACAGCAGATTCAATACCAAAGGAGGAATTCAACTACACTGGATATTGCACTCAAATCCTTCCGGCGAATCCTCATCTCAAAGGATTTGCCTAAAAATGTACATTTTACCTGAGATTTTTTTTTTTTTTTTTTTTTTTTTTTTGCGGTACGTGGGCCTCTCACTGCTGTGGCCTCTACCGTTGTGGAGCACAGGCTCCGGATGCACAGGCTCAGTGGCCATGGCTCATGGGCCCAGCTGCTCTGTGGCATGTGGGATCTTCCCGAACCGGGGCACGAACCCGTGTCCCCTGCATCGGCAGGCGGACTCAACCACTGCGCCACCAGGGAAGTCCTTGCCTGCGATTTTTTGTGGTTCACTGGAGACACCATGAGATGGCCCTTTGTGTTGCACCATGTAGACGGTACAGGGACAATGGCATATCAAAGAGAGACATGGATGGAACCCCTTGGAGGGTGCACCCGGTTACAAAATGTGTATTTGATCTGCTACTTTGTGTTCATGTGTCTGAATCTGTTTCAGCCAAGCTTGTTTTGGTCATTAAAGCCTAGAGTTCTTGGCAGTTGTTTCCTCTTGAAATTCAGGAATAACACAACAGGCTCTTTCTTTTTATCAAGCTCTGCACATGTGCAGGCGAATATAATCACAGGTAGCGGGGATTCCAGCTACTTGTGTCATTTGCAGATAGTTCTTTATTGCCAACACTTTCCCTCATTGTTCCATTATTTGTCAGTGGGCTTCTTAGAAGAATAGAGATACGATGACCCAATAGAAAGTCTTCGTGAAAGGAGTGCTTTTTATTGGGAAAAAAAGTGTTAAGCATCTGCATAAAAAAAGATTTGTGCCTGCAATAAAATGAAAAATGGGCTTTGGAGAAAAGGCCTCATTGCAATAGGCCTGAGATAACTTTAAATATATTGAGAGGTTTCAATCTCTTTCTCATAGAACAAGTGCACTGAATAACCATTGTCTGGGAGCCTCCACTGGACCAAGGGAAACCTATGCAGGAGCATAAGCAAGTCAGACACTAGTACTAGAACTAGAACTAGTTAGAACTAGTCCTGCTGCTATTGCCATGAGGCATAAGACGAATGATAACAGTGGTGAACTCAGGGCCCGACAAGTCCCGAGTATGGTTCTAAGTACTCTGTATGTCTTCATTTATTTCTCACAACTGTCCTATGAGGTCAGCACTATTTTTATCTCTATTTAAAACATGAAGAATCAAAGGCACAGAGAAGGTAAGTAACTTGCCCAAGTGATTCAAGGTAGAAAATGCACAACACCCATCTCTGAGCCAGAAATAAAATGTCAGCAAGGGAAAGTAAGTCAGAGAGAGGAAGACAAGTGTCATATGATATCACTTTTACATGGAATCTAAAAAATGTTACAAATGAACTTATTTACCAAACAGAAACAGACTCACGGACTTAGAAAACAAACTTATGGTTACCAAAGGGGAAAGGTGGGTGGGAGGCATAAATTCGGAGATTGGGATTAACATATACACACTACTATATATAAAATAGATAATCAACAAGGACCTACTGTATAGCACAGGGAACTCTACTCAATACTCTGTAATAACCTATATGGGAAAAGCATCTGAAAAAGAATACATATGTGTATATGTATAACTGCATCGCTCTGCTATACACCTGAAACTAACACAATGTTGTAAATCAACTATACTCCAATATAAAATAAAAATTTTAAAAAAGGTCAGCAAGGGGAAAAGATACTAAAAGGAATATCAGAGATATCAAGGGCAAGAAACACATTTCCTATTACCTTCATCAGCAGTTCCCTGCAAACCCCACCTTGTGGTTCCAGGCCACATGTATCAACTCCCAGCCCCAACCTTACAGCTTATCCCATTTCTCACCTCCCACCCCATGTATCACACCTCCCTCCCTTGAAAAGAGAACTTACCCTTGGCCTGGCACTGCTGTAACTGAAGTTTGTAAAAGTTGAAGGCTTGCTACATAGTAAACACAATTCAGTAGTTTCTAGATGACTCAGGGTTTTTGTGCAGGCACCACTTATTTTTCTGTATTAGAATAATCTTCTCATGAAGAGCTGCTTTCCCCACACTGAGTGGTCCCAGTTAGTTCTATGTTTACAGGTATCCAAAGAGTTGTGACACTGCCATCATGTAATATAACCTGTTTATTTCTGGTTTATTTTTAATGTACTCGCCAAAGTTGAATAGTAGACTGAGATCTTTGACCTGGTTTTTGAGAACAAGGCATGGGCTTCAGGCCAGTTACTTGTGTGGCTGAAGCGTTAGCAATGCAGAGGGTCAGAGTTGCCACCTGTCATGTGAAAGCTGGCTTGAGGTCTGGCAAGACCTGAATCATCTCTTTCACACCACAGTCTTGATTGAGGAATGAAGGAAGTGGAAAGGTCTGAGAAAGTAGGATTACGGACATAGAACTGGAGCCATAAGCAAGGCTCCCTAAACACATACTCCCAAACTATTAAAGGGACCCAACAGAATGACATAAGATTATTTTCAACTGGAGACATCTGAGATACAGCAGATGCCGAAAGAAGCCTTTTTTGAGCTCCCCTTATCTGACTAAAGGCACAGCTTCCTGAGAAGGAAGATGCCATAAATCCTCTCTCTGAGGAGCTTCCAGCCAAGAAGGAGACTGACCATTAGCACAGTAATGAGAAATTGCATAAATAAACTCTATAGAAGCTGCCATACCCTCCATTTATTTCCCCTGGAAGCCCCAGTTCCCCCCTCCTTTCCACTATTAAGCTGGTATATAAGCCTTTACTCTTGGCTGTTCAGTGAATTACTCAGATTACTGAGTACCCCGCATGCATGTGACTCTATTGTCAATTAATTTGCCCTCCTGCCCACCACCTCAGACCACTAAGACCTAAGTTGGTAGAAAAGAAGTTTTCCTCCCACAGTCTGATCTGAAGCCCGGAGTTGGGTGTGCCGGGGCATGCCAGTGGTGGGTTGTTTTAGAGGTTGGCTGTGCTTGGTGGTACTGTACGTATATGGTCTTTGGCTCTGGAGAAATAAAACCCTACCATGAAGAGCAAGGCTGGAGAGATTGAACTGCTACTGGCCTACACTTGAGATTGTTGTGGATGATGAGGTGTGATGGGATCACAGTGGGACACGTTACAGCCACCTGGCCAGACAGGGCTCACGGTGGGCTAGCTGCGTCCGTTGAAGACAGGGGAGGTCCACCTGCACCACCGAGTTGGGTTTGATCTGGCTCCCTGGCTGCAGAAAGAAGTCATTTCCCAAGGCCATAGCCCACGTGGTACTGTGGGCTTTCAGATACACCAGCTCCTGAGGGCTGAGTCCAGTGCTGGGACCCTGGGCCAGGGCTTTCTCCCACCACTGGGTCTTTACTAGGTACATGCTGGAATCAAACTTAGGTGTTTGAGCAACAGATTTTTTTTTCTGAGAATAAGTCCTTCACATCTCAATATTATCAGTGAATCATCTTCTGAGAATCTAAATAAATGCCATCATTGTATCACAGCACCTAGCATGATGCCTTGAATAAGGTAACGTTCACTGAATGAGTCAACTTAGATCGTTACTAAAGAAATATTGACAAATGAGATGTAGAATAAACACATTTAAATGAATCTGGGAAAAAGTTAGTTTTATTCCTATATTTGTGTGTTAGAGAACCTGACATAGTTTGTATAACTTATTTCAAAATAATGACGTTTCCTTTTCAAGTTGCTTATGTATTTTTTTCAACCACCCTGATTGTTTCATTTATTTTTATTTTTTTACACTTTCTTTTAATTAAGACTCACATGTTGCATTTCATCAATTTGTCTCTTAAATTTCTCTTTTTTCTAAGTTTTTTAAAATTGAAGTATAGTTGATTTACAATATTGTGTTAGTTTCAGGTGTATAGCAAAGTGATTCAGTTATACATATACATAGCCTTCTTTTTTCATTTCTTTTCCATTATAGGTTATTACAAGATATTGAACATAGTTCCCTGTGATATACGGTAAATCCTCGTTGTTTATCTATTTTATATATGGTAGTGTGCCTCTGCTAATCCCATACTCCCATTTTATGCCTCCCCCACTTTCCCTTTGGTAATCGTAAGTTTTTTTCTATAAAAATAAGCAACGCTTCATGAATTCGTGTGTAATCCTTGCACAGCGGCCATGCTAATCTTCTCTGTATCCTTCCCATTTTAGTAGATGCACTGCTGAAGTGAGCGCCGTTTATGTATTTTAAATTCATGGGCTCCTTGAACAATCTTAGTGGCACTTGAGTCTTTTAAGGATGCTAATGCCCTTTGTACATAATAATTTAGAGTTCAGTCAGAAGTGGCCCCATACTTGTAAAAAGGGCGGTATGCATTCATAAGAGGAAGTGGCTGGCCTTGTGAGGGAGCAAACACAGTACAGTGAACATGATATCCACCCTGACTGGTATCAGAGTTGCCTGTGAAGCTTTGGAGACATAGAGGTGCTCAGGCCCCATGCCAGAGACTTGGACTTAGGAGGTCTGGGGCCAAGTCAGCACATGTGTCATTCCGAATATTTCCAAAGGTGATTCCATGTTGAGCGTTTTTCATTTACTCACTGTGTGTGGAGACACTGCTTGTCCTGTACTGCTGTGACCTAGGTCTATCTCTATCCCTGTAACTATCCTTTAACTGGCATTATGGACAGCCATATGCCTCTGCCAACACCTGAACTCCAACTCATGCCTCTGAGCATAGGGCAGCTGTCCCAGGATGCTATCAAGACCAGAAAATGGCCTCATTCATGGAGCAGCTAGGAAACCAGGGGAAACAGTAAGCTTACAGGAAGAATGTTGATCGTTTAATGGCGTGGGTTGTGTGGATCATCAGTACTACAGAGCTGGGTCTCCATTTTGAGCAAACAAATGTACAAATTCTGTTGGGAATTTCAAAGCAGAACCACCACAGTCTTCCATTTCACGCGTCACATAGATCTCTAAAAATGGCTTGGGACAAAAATCACATTGCTTCCAAAAACTCTGGTGGTATATGAACATCCAGTTATATATAAGGTTAGGAAAATCATTCACCCACAGTCAATTAAAATTCAAATGAATGGAAAAAAAGTATTCAATTTATAAGAAAAATTATCACAAAACTCTGTTTCCAATATCTATATTCATATCTGTATCTCTATCTGTCTATCTATAGAATTGTAATTTAGTTGAGCCTTACTTAGAATTGCAAAAGAAGGAGGAAGCAAAATATTTTTTTTCCTGCAAAACAAAGCAAGCTTGACTACAAGGTGTCTCTAATGGTCCTCTATCAATTAGATTTTTATCTCCTGGAAGCAGTTCCCTCACTGCAGGCTATTCTCACTTCTAAATGTTTGACAAAGTCACCTGCCAAGACTTGCACACAGGTGAAAAATGGAAGATAACTTCACTACCAGACCATTTGTATGAGTGGGTCAAGGGGAGGTAGCCACCCTGCTGTGTTTATAAATGTACTAGCAAAGAACCATTTCCATTCAAATAACTTGGCATTTCACATATACACCCCTAAAACAATTTCTGCCACATGGAAAACTGAACAAGATAGAATGACAAGGTACGCTGTCCTGTTCTCAGGGATTCATCAATTCCTAGAAGCACTATAATAAGGGATGACTACACACACACACACATTACTTGACAGATGAAAATTGCAGCAGTAAAATGTGACTATGGAGAATAATGAGCCTTAGGAAATCAAAGTAAAACAACTAATACCCAAGAAGAGAGTCTAGACCAGTGAATGGAAATCCACACTGCTCATCAATCTCAACTGATTGGCCCTCTCCCCACCCCACTGCTATATTTTTTCCTGGGTTGGATCAACAGGCATGATGCCTCAACTATAGTGTCTGAATAAGCTCTGCTTACTGTACTTAAACAAGACAAACTTAAAAGTGCTCCACAATGTGATCTACAGATAATTCTAAAATTATTTGTGCGCATGTGGTCTTATATTTTTCAGTAGCACTCACAAAAGAAACATTATCTTTTACCTGCTTTACTGAAGGGAAAGAAAAAGAATACAATTATGTAAGAAACCTATCTTTAGTTAATGAGCCAAGAAATGCTTGTCTACCTGTGGCTAGGCATTTTATTTTTAGATTAGGATTCCTATAGCTGTTTCTGTATTTAGAGAATTAAAATAATTGGACCATGACTTTAAATATTAAATATCTTTTTTTCCCCACTGATGATACACCTATGAATATATCAGTCCTAAGCATCAAAGCCATTTTTCCCCATTTTCTACCGGACATCTCTCCTTTCATATCTAATACACATTTCAAACTTTCAGCCCCAAACCAAACTCCTGATTCTATTAGCCTGTGTCCTCTCCTTCCTTTTCCTATTTATAGTGTTTTGCATTCCATCCATCAGCAAGTCCTGCTGGCTCCACCTTCAAAATACTTTTCCCAACCCCTCTTCTACAGCTCTGGACCATGATAACATGATGTCCCTCCCAGACTCCTGAAATCAAGCCCTCACTGACCTTTTTGCTTTCCTCCAGTCTAGTCTCTGACCAGCAACCAGAGAGGACTTCAAGGACTGTAAATCCCATCACTCTCTCCCAGCCAAAAAGTCTTCAGATTCCTTCTCTAGGCTTAAAGGCTTCTCTCACTCACCATCACCATCTCCAACTGTTCCTGCCTCATTTACCAGTTGCAAAACATTGACCTTCTCACCATTTTAGGCACATGCCAAGCTCCATCCTGCAGCAGGGATTTTGCTTCGCTGCTCCTTCTGCCCAGAAAGCTCTTTCTCCAGATGGCTTAACATGTGGCTCTTGCCCATCCTTCAGGATTTGCATGGGTGTCACCTGGTAGAGGCCTCTCCTGACCACCCATTCAACACTTTCCTCTGCTTGTTATGCCCTAATCCCTTAAACTACAATATTTTGTTCACATCCAAAGCAGAAAGTGAATATTTTTTGCTTCCTTTTGAAACTCTTTCAATCTTTGGACCATACATTCCAGGAGGCAGAAACTTTGATGCTCTACTGGGATCGGCACATAATAGGCACTCAATAAATATTGGTCAAATGAATGAATGAATGAATGAGGAGATAATTTCACATTTTTGAAATCAGCAGACAAGGACAGAATTACACTAACCCCTTGAAATATCCAGCTATTTCTTAGTATAATATCTTAGCAACTGTATTAAACCATCACATCAGACATTTATGGCATGAGAACTGAATTGTGGAGCTTCCAGTCTGAAAGCCAGCTTCTTTCTATTTAATTAGTCCCCAGGAAGTTTCAAATACTCTACCCATTGTCTCAATAATGATACTTTATATGTAGATAAGAAATTATGATTGAGCATAAAATTCATACTGTAGTCTTAATTAGCTTCAAATGTAATCCTTAAATCTTGCCTGGTGTTTCTCGCCACGCAGTTGGCTGCTTTTCTCTATGTGGTAAAGCTCCCCCGCTGAGGAACTGCAGCTCAAAAATGGTGCATGTGGAAACAGCTTGTGAAAATACAGCTAACCCATCAGAGAAGCACATTCTCCTAACATCAACCCCTGGCCATGTGGGAGCAACGGGAAGGTCATATCTGGAGTCCTTCAGGGTCAGGCTACCCTGGGGCTGTGGTCTCCAAACTGGGCCCTGTGTGCCCGGGGACTTCATGAAGCCTCTCTGAGGGAACACAGGGCCTAGGGGTTTTCAGGGATCCCATTTTCAGATCCTTGGCTTTCCTATGCACTCTTCCAACAAAACTGATCTGCTTGAAATCCCTCCCATGTGCATGTTCACAGCCTTCCTTACCTGACTGTACAAAACCTAGTCTAGTCCCTCCCTGCTCATGAGTGGCAAATGTGCTCTAAGTCCAAACCAAGGTGTTTTTCTGCACAGTGTTAGTGTCTGGGTTGAAAAGGAAACAACTCTAATGATGGCAGTCCATCCATTTTTTTTTTTTCCCAAAGAGGTAGTTTCCAATTCTTTACCTTCTCGAGAATGAAGGAGAATTTACTCAGGTTGCCATTGGATAGGTAACTAAAACTAACTTCTGGTGATGGATCCCAATGAGATTTTGAAATAAAATCCAGAAGAAGTTGAAAGAATCAAGTGATATTGCTATAAAGATCTTTGATTCCCTTCACCTTATCTGAGTGATGTTTCTCAGTATTTAAATCTATAAACATACATACACAATGAGAATAGAATGATACTGAATCCTGTTTATTCAAGCAAGAAGTAAAACTCATTTTTGAATATCTGAATTGATTGGGATAAAAGGGCTCATCCATCTAAGGTATACATTTCAAATACAATTTTACTTTTTATATCTAAAAATTTTAATCAAGGTATATGACACATATATGTTGCTGTTTTGCTCATGTCCTACTAAGAACTACAGTAATAACAATACATAAGAGAAACTTAAAGCCTAATACTACAAGAAATATTAAAAAAAATTTAATTTGTGTATCTTTTGTTTGCAGAAAGAATATTTAATAGGAGACTTTTAAGCATTTAGTAAAATTCTTGGGGAATGTCGAATGGTTACATGCTCAAGAAGCAACAGAAATTATATATAATTTCTAACACTAATGAAGAACTTCCTTATTATTTAAAAGGAGAATGGTGGATATTAAACCACTATGATATTCAGATCAGGTATATTTAAAAGAGGGATGTGTCAGATTTATCTTTGAAATGCCACACAGGAAACTACATCTTTGGAAACAGTTTATATTTAAAAATGCGATTCTGTGCAGCTAAAGAAACCATCAAGGAAATGAAAAGGCAGCCTATGGAATGGAAAAGGATATTTGCAAATCATATATCTGATAAGGGGTTAATATCTAAAATATATAAAGAACTCAGAGAAATCCATAGAAAAAAGCTCAGTCTGATTAAAAGTGATCTGAATAGACATTTTTCCAAAGAAGACACCCAAGTAGTTGGACCCACTGATTTGTCTGTCTAGTTAGTTCTAGGCAGTTGCCGTTTGTTTATTCTGCCTCCAGCTTATGCCAGGCCCTCAGGTTCCTTCCAGCGGCCCCGAACAGGGGTGGGTGTTTGAAGACGAAGCATGGGGGCTAGGCTGTAGTTGTTACTGTCCCTGGTGTTGTCTCTTGTCTGTAGTTCTGGTTTTCCTCCACTTCCCCAGCACTGCTCTCCAAGGATCACTGTCATCCCAAACCCCCCAATCCTCTGCTCCATTCTTGCCCAGAGCCCACCAGCCCAGCTGGCTGGGGGTGGGTGACCCAGGGAGCCAGCTGGGAAGATGAAAAGCAGGGTGGCTATATGGGCTGCTTTAAGCTAATGTGGGAAGAAGACAAAGCCTGACTTAGTCAGGCTGTCCCTTCCCATTTGCACCTAATTACCATGGATGCAGTCATGTTTACACATAGGAGATCACTTACTTACCCATTTAAGATGGGCTTTGTGGCAAACCGTACTTAACTACTGAATGCTCGGCATTCATTGTCTGTTGCTCACAGATCATTACTATCCAACTGAGTAGCACAGTCCCTTGCTTACCATTTAAAATACTGATCAAGGGAGGTGTTCTACTTTGTAATTCAAATGTTTTTAGCTAGTTCTAGTCCTTTGCCTAATGGAAAATAGGTAACTGAACAATCCTCTATTTTCCCCTATAATGATGTTTCAGAAACAATACCCTTTACCTTCATTCAACAAATAGCCTTGTCAGTATTCATCACCTACCCTACATCTTTTTATCCACTAGCTCTTCTCCCCCAGCCTGGGCCAGTAGTGAAAACTGGTGAGAATGGAATACAATTCCAGTATTGCTCCTAGGGGTAAGTGAGGTGTCACAGAAGAAGGTGACACTTAACACTAGGGTATACAGGATCAGGTCAACTGAGGGATGTTCAGTGAAGCGAATGGAATAATTCCTTGGATCTCCCCATTGTCTGACTTTCCTTAGTTCGGCAGATTAGCATCCAGCCAAGAAAGCAAGGTCAAAGGTTTGATCCTCAAGAGAAGCCATTAGCTTCTTCCAGTAGCTGATGCAGCCTCCCCCATACCAAACCCCAAAGATACCAGATTCAAAAGCAACTTAAAGCACGCACTGCCTAGCATTACCTCTGCACATCAAAGAAAACACATTTTAATAAATCCTTCAGGCAGAGGTATAAGGTCACAGCAAAGAAGAGCATATTTGGGAAGTGATAAGTAGCTTTAACTCAAGAAAAGCAGTGCTCAGAAAGGTAATGCTAATACTCTCGTTTTGTGGAACGATGCTTGTGAGGCAGGGTTATAACTCAAAGTATTAATTTGTATATTTTCTGGTTATTTTTCTCCTTCTTTGCTTGCTCATTGGTACCCCGTGGGCATTTTTTCCTTGGGCACTGGCAGGCTTCCCAAGTGGTGAGGAACTCAGACACCCTGAGTGGGGAAGGATGGCACCAAGGGGACAGCCTGCTTCCATCAGAAAAATTGAGACAGTCCCTGTAGCCTTCTCAGCCCTGAACTCTATTGTCAGCCTTACCCTTGAATTTGATGTTTCCAAAAAGCTCTTTACAATCATCCTCTTGATTCAATTCGTCTTTAACCATAAGGGGCTTAATTAAGTGGAAAGGTAAAGTTAGAATCCTTTGCCAAACTGAAGAGACCCATGACATCTTCACCTAAGTGTGTGTTATGAAAGATTATTCTACAACAGGGAGCTGATGCCCACTTGATATTCCTACTATGTATAAATTCATTTGCAAGAATTCATGCTTTGTTTTGACTCTAGCTATCAGTACCTTTAGTGGCAATGTTAACTGAAATCAGCTATTTTAAAGCCATCATCCATTATATACAATAATGTAAAGAGAAAGTTTGAATCAGAATAATTTCTGGAGAAAATTTCTGTGTCTGTTGCAATCAAAGAAATAGAATGTCTCAGAGAAAAATGCTCACAGGATAATGACTTCAGGTTTAGACTGTAGTCATTATAAAACATTTCAAAACTGGAAGAAGACAGTTTTCCAGGAGATTAGCAGGCTGTTTTTATTTATGATGGGTCTTACAGAGATTTAAAGCAGTAGTTCTCAACTTTGGCTAGATATTACAACCTCCAGGGAGCTTAAAAATATGTGTTAATAACTCAGTGTCTTTGGGGATGGGCTCTGGTGATTCCAGTATACAACTGAGATCAAGAATCATGGTTTGAAAAAGTGTTTTTCATGCTTTTGTTTACATAATAAAAATAAGGCTTGGAGCTCTATTTTTAGGGATGTAGTGGTGGTGGTGTGTTCAAGGTGAGGAAGGAGGGTGAGGGTAGGTATGTAGGTCTCAATTGTCAGTGATGTTATGCTATAGGTTATCACTGCAAACCAATTTTGAATAATTAGGAAAATCAACATATAACAATGGTAATTTGGTTGATGAAACCACAATATTATGACTTCAACCTACTGTGCATTCAAATAAAACCTAAACATTATCTGCCAGATGCTGAACAGTCCTGTTCTGGGGGTTCCAGCAGCAAACAAGGAAGCTACTCCCCCTGCTCCCCTGGAGTTCATATTCTAGCAGAACGATGCAACACCTCCCTGTGGCTGTCATCCCATTCATACGATGTTAGGCATTGCCAGGACTTTCAAAAGAAGCATAAAAAAAGAAAACAGAGAAAGATGTTTTTCTTGTTCCTAAAGAGCTACTGGCTTGGCCGAGGAGACGATACTGCTGCATCCATTAGCATTATGCACTCATATGTGTCTTGTGCACAATACTCCTTATGTGCTAAATTTGGTGAAATGCATTGATAGACATGAAAGGGTTCAAATAGGGCACAAAATTAAAGAAAGAGTTCTCAGGGAAGCTTTGTAAAAGGGGTGGAACTAGAATTTGTCTTGGAGGATAGGTAAGGAGTAGATAGAAAGGAGGTGGTGAAAGAGCAACTGTGGGGAGTGGGGGATAGAATAGCTCAAGTGGAAAGAGAGGGGTAGGAGCAGGGACAGTGGGGAGAGAGCCCAACTGGAAGGACAGCTGTGAACTTAGGAACAGTAAGTATTGAGGTTGGGACTTCCCTGGTGGCACAGTGGTTAAGAATCCACCTGCCAATGCAGGGGGCACGGGTTCGAGCCCAGGTCGGGGAAGATCCCACGTGCTGTGGAGTAACTAAGCCCGTGTTCCACAACTACTGAGCCTGTGCTCTAGAGCCCATGAGCCACAACTACTGAGCCCATGCGCCACAACTATTGAAGCCTGCACACTTAGAGCCCATGCTCTGCAACAAGAGAAGCCACCACAGGGAGAAGCCTGCACACTGCAATGAAGAGTAGCCCCAGCTCACCACAAGTAGAGAAAACCCGTGTGCAGCAATGAAGACCCAACACAGCCAAAAATAAATAAATTTATTGTTTTTTAAAAAGTAAGTATTGAGGTTGGATAGAGAAAGTGAGAGTAAAATTATTTAAGGTCTGAAAAATGTAGGCAGTGCAGGGATCTAAACATCTCCTCTGACTCAGAAAGTAATGACTGGGCTGTGATGCACAGAGACATCTCCAGAATCTGTATATGCTCAGCTTCTAAGCCCAACTGTAGGTTAAATACTGATCACGCTCTTGAAACATTTGAATCAGTGCTAAAAACTGAATTTAACTAAAGCCCAGATACAGCTAAAATACATGTTTGATTAACTCAGCCCTCCACCTTAGCAGACTGATAGAAGAAATGGGGTGTTTTGTTGGAGGTATGTATTATCTACTTCAGTCAATTCTAATATTTTAACACACAATGTCTAGCATAAACAAGAAATCACAAGACATGTAACAAAGCAGGAAAATGTGGCCAAAAATGAAGAGAAAGGATAGTCAATACAGGCAAATCCACAAATAACTCAGATACTAGAATAAGCAGACAAGGATTTGATCTGTGATAGAAATGTTAAATATCAAGTGGAGAAATGGACAACATGTATGATTAAAAAATGAACAAATTCAGCAGAGAAATGGAAACTATAAGAAAGAACCAAATGGGAATTCTAGTACTGGAAAATACAATGTCAGAAATAATGAATTTATGTGATGGGCTTCACAGACGATTGACCCAGGACAGAGCCCTGAAGCAGAGTGGAGGAGAAAAAGCCAAAGGAAAAGAAAGAGGAAGGAAGAAAACTAGGAAAGTTCTCTCTTAGGAATGATGTATGAATATTTCAAATGCTTCTCAGAGGTTGGAGCAAGATCAGAAGAGAGACATGCTCATACTAGGAAGCATGGAGACTCTGGCAGGGGCCTTAATACAAACTGTTTTACTGAAAAATAAAATCAGATGGCAGAGTTCACTTTGTATCATGCATATCATGGAAACACTGAATATTACTTTATTGGAAGATTTTACGAAGGTCAGGGTGGCAGTAGTGATTTAGGGGTGGGAGCTCAGAAAGGGTGAGAGGGACAAAGTGACCCAGGTAGGATGCCATGGGCGTGCCCTGGACTTGCCATACTGCAGGCTGAAATTGGAAGGTGAAATACACATGAAGAGTAAGGAATTCAAGAAACTCCCCAAAGAAGTGTCAACAAGATATCCTGATGGATTTACTGTCTAAGGATAAAGAAAAGAAGGAAAAAAACCCAAAGTGTCTATCCATTTCTGTCACTGGAAAAATAGGGTCAAATAAAAAACTAGGGTTTGGGTTAGTATCTGAGGAGTAAAGGGGAGGATGACCTGAAAGTTCAACCTTTTGAGTTTCAGGTGGACTGACAGAGCAGAGGTGTCTCGTATTGGGCTGTGGACGTGGGAGGCCTGTCTTGGGCAGAACTTCTAAATTTTTCCTCAGTATGGCACACATAGAAAATGCTAATACCTGTACTGTGTCCTGGGGTCAGAGCTGTGCCTTGATGGGTGCCACAGATCCAGGCGCTTGCTCCCCAGACCTTCCTGAGGGCTGAGGGCATCAAAGTTGCAGCACATCTGTGACCCATTCGTGGTACACAGTGTGGGAAACTCTGGTCTAAGGAAGCAAGTTGAGGCCTTGTTTCCTGCAATAGCCTCAGTGGTCCCTCCATAACTATTTGCTGGTGAGTAAGGCCTGTGGCTTGTCTCTCACACACACTCTCTATTCTCACTTTTTAAGAGTAACAATGTTGCTAAATAGACATTTCTCCAAAGAAGACATACAGATGGCCAACAGGAACATGGAAAGATGCTCAACATCACTAATTATTAGAGAAATGCAAATCAAAACTACGAGGTATCCCCTCACACCAGTCCAAATGGCTATTATCAAAAACTCTACAAATAATAAATGCTGGAGAGGGAGCAGAGGAAAGGGAACCCTCTTACACTGTTGGTGGGAATGTAAACTGATGCAGCCACTATGGAAAACGGTATGGAGGGTCCTCAGAAAACTGAAAATAGAGCTACCATGACCCTGCAATCCCACTCCTCGTGGGCATATACCACCCAGAAGATGAAAACTCTAATTCGAAAAGACACATGCACCCCAATGTTCATAACGGCACTATTTACAATAGCCAGGACATGGAAGCAACCTAAGTGTCCATAGACAGATAAATGGATAAATAAGATGTGGTACATATATACAATGGAATATTACTCAGCCATAAAAAAGAATGAAATAACGCCATTTGCAGAAACATGGAGGGAACTAGAGATGATCATACTAAGTGAAGTCAGTCAGAGAAAGACAAATATTATATGATATCACCATATGTGGAGTATAAAAAATAATAGAAATAAATTTATTTCCAAAACAGAAACAGACGCACAGACATAGAAAAAAAGTTACGGTTACCAAAAGGGAACGTGGGGGAGGGATAAATCAGTAGTATGGGATTAATTCATACACACTACTATATATAAAATTGATAAACAACAAGGTCCTACTGTATAGCACAGGGAACTATATTCAATATCTTATAATAACCTATAATAGAAAAGCATCTGAAAAAAAATATATAACTGAATCACTTTGCTGTACACCTGAAACTAACACAATATTGTAAATTAACTGTACTTCAATTAAAAAAATAGATAAGTACCCATCTCCCCCCCCCCAAAAAAAAAGAAAAGAAAAAGAGTAACAAGGTCACTTATAATGGACCTGACTCTCACACAAACACTAGTCGGTATTAGTCCATGGAATTAATATTCAGTTAAAAAGTTTAACATCACTTTCCATTTCATAGCTATGACATTCCTCTCTGATGAGTAAATTAAAGTGTTCAAGTCTGCAAGTGAGGACCATGGGAATTTCTTATCCTTTGATCTACCTTGCACATTGAATACCCTCTAATGTTGATGCTGGAATATTAGTAACTCCTAATGAAAAGCAACACGTTGTACATTACCATATGCCTGCACCATTCTGGTTTGTACTCTCTCGAGTTCAACTGCCTACATTAAATAGTAAGGATGATAAAATCTGGGATACAAAGGATATTACGTGCTTTAGGAAACAAGCCGCTTGTCTTTTATCATTCCACTCCAAAGCCAGTATTTTACCTGACATTGTTCAAAGATGTTATCATACAAAAAACTGAAGAGGGAATTGCATTTTAAATTTGAAAAAAACAGGTTTGCTCAGAGACAGTACATTTTCATGAGCTTTCTTGGTTATAAGAGAAGAAATCTCTAAATTTCAATTAAGTGTCTTGAAAGAACTTTTGGGACATTTTGAGAAGGAGCTGTTGGGAGCTGTCTGATTCTTTGCCTCTCTTCTCCTCTATGACCTCAGTCTGGCAGGATGAACGGATGGGCTTTCTCTTCTCAAAGCATCTCAAGAAGCTTGCTTCTTCTCAAGGAGCAAAATCTGCTTTGTGTCATCTCACAGACCAGCATCCTAGCTCCTGGCCTCAGCTGCCCAGATGCTAGGGGAGCTGCCCTGCCAATCTTCCATCACTTCCTGGGTCCCCGGCCTCTTCTGGGGCTTGCTGTGTCCTTCGTCCTGGGATGGCTGCCTCACCTCTCTACAGTGTCTGCCTTCTCTTCGTCTTAGCGCCTTATGTGTCCTCCAGGTCAGATCCACTGGACCATTCAAGTGATGGCACCAGCCTATACACCCTTTTTTTTTTTTAGCGGAACCCCCAATTACATATACCCTTGGCTGCTCTGCAATTCCTCAAGATCCAGCATAATAAATACAATCAAACATAAGGCAGAATGGTTAAAAAAGTATTCATTTAAAAACTTTTAAACTACTTTCTAATCCATTATTTTTAGTATTGAAAGTAAAAATAACAATTTATTTCCACATGATTAAATGATTTTCCCTCCTTTTGGCAAGGGGAAGAACTAGCAGTTAACAAAGAGAAGGAATATAAATTAAAAACTTTATTCTGGGGCTTCCCTGATGGTGCAGTGGTTGAGAGTCTGCCTGCCGAGGCAGGGGACACGGGTTCGTGCCCCGGTGGGGGAAGATCCCACATGCCGCGGAGCAGCTGGGCCTGTGAGCCATGGCCGCTGAGCCTGCGCGTCCGGAGCTTGTGTTCTGCAACAGGAGAGGCCACAACAGTGACAGGCCCGTGTACCGCAAAAACAAACAAACAAACAAACAAACAAAACCATTATTCTGCTAAAATCCTCTTTTTTATTTTCGATTCTCAAGAATGGGGGTATTTGGGAGAGCCATTTCATTTCTTATGCATTCTCTTCTCTAAATCTTTTCTTCTAAAACTGTTTGACCAAGCATTAAAATAAATACCGAAATGGTCCAAATAAAGTTAGGTGTTTTTCTCCCTCTTTTCTTACAGTGGAGGTTCTGAAATCTGCCTCAACTGGAAATTTCAGTTGACTCAGTCAGTTTTGCCTTTTCCCCACATCGAGTATTTCCAAGGGGCCAATCATGAAGTTTTGTTTAATAAAATCATTATTGGCCCTTCAATTTATTTACAACTTCCCCTTCCAAGGAATTCTTATCTGCCAGACCCAGCCGCCAAAATTCCCCAACAGGTGTCTGAAGTTCATTAACAAAGAACCCATGTCTTTGCTGGAAAGGACGGCAGCATTCATGAGATTAGGTTCTCGGCTTTGGGAGATGAGAGCTCTAACACAGGCACCTAATCTGAAGATGCCAAATTCTGGCCAAAGCACACAGCTCTCCGGCTGCCTAGAATTTGGCTCGTGAAATCAAGTTATTAAAGCGAGTCAGCAAAGAATGCTCTGAAAAATCACCTTGTCTGGGAAACCGGGCTTCTTTTAAAAATACTAATTGAAATTACATGTGTTTTAATTAAAACAACATCTGCCAGGGTCTGAAGAAACATGTTTTGAAATGCAGAGAAGGTATGTCTCTAAAAATGTCCTCAAACCTACTTAATAAAGTAAAGCTTGTACATTCCCAGGAATAAAAATATTACTTTGCCTCCCAGGTTGCACTGAGGTTTCCAGAGCCTCAAGTCTTTCCCTGGGCACAGGTGGGATTCCCCAGGGTCAGGAACACAGATAAAGAAAGTGCCCATGTGTGATGAGTGGCCTGTGAAAAGTCTGCCCTCCAGAATGGGGTGCCCACATCCCAGCGGGTTCTGCTATACAGAAGCCACTGGCATGAGATGAGAATGTAGTAAAACACACACATGTGTGTATTTTAACTGATGGTAGTGCCATACATTTTAAGAGCCCTAGGAGACACTGTGAGTGCAGTGATATTCTGAATACTCAGAGGATGATGACCAGCATGTCATTTCATTCCTAAGCCGAAGAAGTGAGACAAACGTTTGAGAAATGATCTCCTGAGTAACATCTGGAATGCTGCTTCATGGAGACTGAGACACAGGCTTAGGTGTCTGTTTATTCCCTGAGAGAACATGCTCTCATGATTCGAGAACTGGGTAAAATAGACCTCAAAGTCTGGATGAAGATCAGGGCTGCCAGGTGTAGAATTCCATGGGTACACATCTCAAAATTTCAGCTGTGAGATGACTAAACAAAAGAGAATGTTTACAAAGCTACACACATTTAGGACAGTATGGATACAATGAAGGTTCCCCCTGTTTTCCCCCTCCAGTGCTGCAAAGGAAAACACATTTCTCACCAAGTAAAGATCTGGTACAGGGGCAGGGGCTGGCAGGGGAGGGGTGGTTCACATTCCATCAGCATTACCTTCTCCTTTATTCCGTCTTTATTTTCACTTAAATACAGAAGGTTTTTATGTAATCCTTTAAATATAAGCAACCACTGTCTATAAAGAATCATTAGAGTGGTCAGCTAAAATCTTTTATTTGAATACTTAAAATAGATTGTGGCAAGAAAAGAGGCTGGGAAGGGAATGTCCCTTGTGTCAGCCCCACTGCCCCCTCCTCCCCAGAATGAATGAAAGAGACGATCTGAAAACCTTGAGAGGAGTAGCAATGGGTTTGTTGCTTAAATCATAATTAACTCCCGGGCAAGAAACTGCCCTTCTGTTGTTCATGATTTCATGAGTGTGGAAAAGTGTGAGACATGCACTGCTAGGTGCTCCTGGGGATTTGGGGCTCCCTTTTCTTCCATCTCTTTTGGGGGACAGCTGTGCTTAGGAGCCAGCAGGCTCCCCTGAGAAATGTCCCTCCCTGATGCCAGAGTGTCTGGATTCTGTCTAGTGCTCCCTTTGAGGCTGGGTTGGGTTGAGAGGGTGCTGCCTGGATAGAAGAAGCTCAGAGAGTTGACAATGTGAAAAGAAGTTCAGCCCAATGTGAAGAATGGGTCATATCATATGAATGTATGGAGGCAGCATTCTACAATTCCAAACGTGGTGACCTGACCTCCAGATGATAACAGAGTGCAGGGAAAGGGTCACGCAGGACAGAGAGGACATGGCTAAAGGACATGGCTAGAGGACATGGGGAAGGAAGGGCCAGGTTCACAAAGCAGTGGAAGGTCCTCCTCTTCAGTCCGGGGAGGGGAGTGAGGCAGCCAGGAGGATGCTTCCAGCACCCCAGCCCTGGCTCGCCTGCTGGAAAATGTGGCATGTAGCCACCACCCAGGGAAGTGAAGGGAGGGTGCCCTGTGAGCTCTGCCAATGCCACCCGCAGGGGTGCAGTGGCTCTGCCAATCTCTGATAGCTATTTGGGCATATGCAGAAAGTGTTACTAATTCCTGCCCAATCCCAAACCTCTCCCAAAGTGGCAGCAGAATGAGTTTGACTAGAGTCCAGGATTTCAGGCAGCATCCGAGCTGTCTTTCTTTCCTCTCTTCCCTGGATGCTGTGGAAAGAGGCTGAAACAGACCTCCCCTCTACCCCTCCTTCTCTCTTTGTGGGATTCCCCAAACCTCCTCTAGATCTGTTCTTCAGAATAAAAAACCTGTGTTATTCTCCCATCAGAGAATTAGTTCAGCAAATATGCACTGAGCATAGCAAAGGGTTAGGCATGGTAGGACATACAAATAAGTATGGAACCTGATTCCTGCTTCTTATTTCACTGGGGGGAAATGCAATGCGTATATACAAAAAAAGACAACACAAAAATAAAATTACATAATGGAAATCTAACATAAATTAAAAGATTTTTTATCAAGTAGGTATTACCCACCTCCTTCCTGTGTTCAAGGAGCAGTGTTCATCAGGAAGGCCACCCAGAGCTGGGCTCTGAGTGATGGCTGGGGGGTGAGTAAATGCACAGAGATGAAAGACCATGCCAGGGAGGGATACAGCTTGGGTGCTAGTTTGTGAGTGGGGATGATGGTACAAAAACCAGTCTGGCTGAATAATTCATCAAAAATAGTGGTTAGGGATAAGAGGCCGTTTGGTAACACCACCCAGTACTTCTCCTGTCCAGTGTTCCTAGGAGTTTGAAGTTTTAAATTTTGTTAGTTTTGTTTGTTTGCTTGTTGGCAGAGAGGATAGGGAATCTGGAAAAGAAATACCTGCCATCTTCATCAGGAACTGTCGATGTGCTGAAATGGATGGCATTTTGGTAAACTTATTAGAGCAATACAGTGTTGTTTGTTCTTTTCTCTGAAGCTAATTATTACCATTAAAAAAAAAAAACTCTTGGGCGCAGTGGTTGAGAGTCCACCTGCCGATGCAGGGGACACGGGTTCATGCCCCTGTATGGGAAGATCCCACATGCTGCGGAGCAGCTGGACCCGTGAGCCATGGCAGCTGAGCCTGCGCGTCCAGAGACTGTGCTCCGCAACGGGAGAGGCCACAACAGTGAGAGGCCCGTGTACCTCAAACAACCTAATAAACAAAAAAACTCTTTCTGAATGATGAAATAACACTTTATGAAGAAGGATAATTAACATTTTTGGAAGGCTGCAAAGAAATGGATGGATGTGCATTCACCTGGACCACTGCACCATGTCATTTGGAAGAACACAAAGATCTACCTGTAGCCTACTTATCACCTGATGGCAGAGACATACACAGAACCATGGAAATAGCCCAGATGGAAAGACAAGGAGAGGCAGAGTATGTGACACTACTTTAGTGCTACTATCTTAAAAAAATTTTTTTTGAACAAATCAAAGAGGAAATCAAAAAATACCTTGAGATAAATGAAAACAAAAGCACAATGATCCAAAACCTATGGGATGCAGCAAAAGCAGTTCTAAGAGGGAAGTTCATAGCAATACAATCTTACCTCAGGAAACAAGAAAAATCACAAATAAACAACCTAACCTTACACCTAAAGCAACTAGAGAAAGAAGAACAAACAAAACCCAAAACTAGTGAAGGAAAGAAATCATAAAGATCAGAGCAGAAATAAATGGCATAGAGACCAAGAAAACAATAGAAAAGATCAATGAAACTAAAGCCTGGATCTTTGAAAAGATAAACAAAATTGATAAAACTTTAGCAAGACTCATCAAGAAAAAAAGGGAGAGGACTCAAATCAATAAAGTTAGAAATGAAAAAGGAGAAGTTAAAATGGACACCACAGAAATACAAAGGATCATAAGAGACTACTACAAGCAACTATACACCAATAAAATGGACAGTCTGGAAGAAATGGACAAATTCTTAGAAAGGTACAATCTCCCAAGAATGAACCAGGAAGAAATAGAAAATATGAACAGACCGTCACAAGTACTGAAATTGAAACTGTGATTAAAAAATTCCCAACAAACAAAAGTCCAGGACCAGATGGTTTCACAGGTGAATTCTATCAAACATTTAGAGACGAGCTATTGCCTATCCTTCTGAAACTATTCCAAAAAATTGCAGAGGAAGGAATACTCCCAAACTCATTCTATGAGGCCACCATCACCCTGATACCAAAACCAGACAAAGATACCACAAAGAAAGAAAATTACAGGCCAATATCACTGATGAACATAGATGCAAAAATCTTCAACAAAATACTAGCAATCCAAATCCAACAGCACATTAAAAGGGTCATACACCATGATCAAGTGGGACCATGTGTGCTACTACCTGAACCTCATTAGAGCTGATGGGGTGGACTGATTGTTGTTCAATAGCTTATTTGGACTTTTCCTTATCATGGAGTCCAAGGAAGATGAACCTTTCCTTAACCAGAGTTGTGGTAGCTGCCCCCCACCCCCCAATTAAAAGAATGATCTAAAGAAGAGATGTAATTTAAACTGGACCCCAGTGATTGAAAACAACTGGATTCCTTCTGAAATTCTGAGTGTCTGCATACATCTAGTAAACTTTAGTAGGTTTTTGGATGATTTTCTTTATTAATATAAAATCCTTTTCTTTAGTTAGTGTTTTATGTCATTTGCTTACTTAATGTTTTGCTGATGTGGAGTTCATTATAAGATAAAGGCCAGACAGGAAAAAATTCAGTTATTCATTCAGCAAATATTGATGAATCCCTGGTATGGGTCAGGCATTGTTCTAGGTACACGAGCTACATCAGTAAACACACAAGGTGGAACTTCCTGCTCTTAGTGGGTTTACTTTCTAGTGTGGAGAGATGGACAAGAAACAAGATAAATAAATAATATGTTATATATTAGAGGGTGATTAGTACTGTGAAGATCAGTAAAGCAGGACAGGGGATACAATTTTAAGAATGGGCACCAGAAAAGGTTGTATTGGGAAAGTAACACTTGAGTAAAGACCTGAGGGGGTGAGGATTGACCACATGGACATCTGCAGGAAGAGGAGTGCAGGCAGAGGAAACTGCATGTTCAAGGGCCCTGAGGCAGGCTTTTGGCTCAGGTCATAAAGGAACTGCAGTGAAGCAGTGGCCACAGAAAGGTTAATGCCAGTGAGGAAGAAGGTGAGGCTGGAGAGGGAACAGAGAACTGGATTGTATAGAGCCGTGTCTGCCTTGCAAAGACTTAACTTTACACTGAAAGAAATGAGGAGCTGATGGAAGGTTTTAAGTGGAGAAAAGACATGCTGTAAGGTTTTGATAGGACCACTCTGGCTGCTCCTTTGAGAGTAGATGGTAGGGGGTGAGCGTAGAAGCAGGGAGTTCTCAACCACTGCCCCACCAGGAAAGTGGCCATGGTAATAACGCAGGGGAGAGAGGATGGGATCTGGGGGGACAAGGCAATGAAGGTGAGGAGGGTCAGGTTATGGGAAAATGCAGAAGGAAGACCAGAGTTTTTGATGGACTGACATGAGAGTAAAGAATCAAAGGGGACAGCAAGGTGCTTATCCTGGACCACTGCAGGGACAGGGTGCCATGCGGAAGGCTGCAGAAGGATTGGTTTTGGAGGAAAAGACAAGGAACTCAGGGCTGGAGATGTTTTACTTGAGATGCCTGTCAGATATATGGTGGAGGTGGTGGACAGACTATTGGATACAGAGATGTGAGATTCATACCAGAGATATCTATCTGGGAGTTTTCAGAATATAAATGATCTTTACCACCAGGAAACCATACGAGGTCACCAAAGCTTTGACTGAGAGTTGATAGAAAAGTCCAAGTTTAATTTTATCTTTGTTCTTGGTTCAAAGTCGTTGCAGCTTTTTTTTTTCAATATATAAAGTTCTGTAGAGCATTTTCTTATAAAGAACCACTACTTTGATACAATATTTAAAGCAAAAGAGTTAGCAAAGGTCACATTTCCTTTCTCCTAGATAGAATAGAAGAGTGTTTTTGGTTCAATTCTGCTTTTCTTCCTCAAGGAAAAAGTTATTGACTCCATAAAGCTTCTGGCTGAGATATTTTCACTCCTATTTTTAAACATTTGGTTCCCTTTCCTGTCTGGTGACATTTGATAGTAAAGGCTTAATTTAACATGGGCAATATGGACTTCCAAATGTTCCTGCCTCAGAGGCAGTTCTAGATAACTGGCTTCTCGGAAAGAAGAGATGCCTTGAAGCTAGAAAACCAATCAATAGTTCCCTATTTTGTTATATTTTAATCCACCAAAAGAAATAAAACACCCAAATGCACACCACCTAGTAGTTCGTACCCAAGCAGTAGACTGATTAGCTATTGATTTTCCCTGCATTTTAGAGAGGAGCCCAGCTCTGTCCTGTCTAAAACACCTATGCAAGGAAAAGGAAAGTGAATCTGGAGAGGGCTAATAGTGGAGTTTAAAGAGGTAACAGCCACCACCACCATTTAAATTAAATTCAAACTAAGTCTAATTGTAAAATTGTGAGTTTATGTCATGCCTTATGATGTACTGCAAGCATAACAAATAATTGCATTTATTAGACACAGATTTGAAATCTGGTCCCTGTGAATAAATAAATGGCTTGGAGACCTGCAAATACTTTGGTATTTATTGGAGGATATGATGGGTATTGCAAAACGGCAGGAGAAAAATGGCTGGTTCCCAGGTCATGAAGGGCTTGGTATGCCACGTTCAGGAATTTGGATAGTGGAGGTAGACCGTTGTATCTATGCATAATTTGTATATGAGACTTGGACCCACGCTTGGTACTCCAACTACCCCAGGAATGGAATCTTCCCCCTTTGCCCGCTCTCACCTGCTTTTCCCAAATCCCCCAGAAGCTGCATAACCGGAACATTTGCCACGATGGGTGGTCCAGCTCCCTGCTGCCTGACCTCTGCTGATTCCTGCTACCTGTGGGCAAGCTTCCTGCTGCACTGAACAACCACCCCACCAGAGTCATCTCTTCGATCCCAGGAGGACAATGGTATGTGCAGAGGCTGTGCCTCTCCCCAGGGAAGGTCCCTGTGGTTCATCATTCTCCAAGCATCAATCGATCTTGGCCTGGTTGGGCCTCCTCCCAGTTACAGAGGGAGGAACCAGAAGGTCTCTCCAGCCTGGGCTCCGACCACTCACTCTGCACCAGGCACACCAGGCCCTGCAAAGGCCTTGAACCCAACCGCCTGCTTCCAGATCCCCTTCTGGGAGGCTGTCTGCAGAGGCTGCTGCTTCAGCTTAGGTGCTCTGACCCCCAGAGAGCCACAGGGCCCTGTTTCACCTCCCTCAAGTTTCTGCTCAAATGTTACCTTCCCAACATCTCCTATTTTGACTTTGACCTCTCATTTAAAATCACAACCCCTTACACTAAGTGAAAGAAGCCAGGCACAAAAGCTCACGTCTTGTGTGATTCCATTTATAGGAAATATCCAGAATAGGAAAATCCACAGAAAGCAGACTGGTGGCTGCTGGAGCTGGGAGGAAGGGGAATTGGGGGATGACTACCTAATGGGTACAGGGCTTTCCTTAGGATGATGGAAATATTTTGGACCTTGACATAGGTGCTGGTTGTACGACATCATCAAAATGCTAAATGGTACATTTTAAAGTGGTTAATTTTATATTATGTAAATTTCACTTCACTGAAAAAAAATCGCAACCTCACCAATTACATTGTGCCTGACCCAGCTCCATTTTCCCCCATAGAAAGTTTCTACCACACCGTGGGATTCATGTGTGTATTTTGTTGGCTGTACTTCTCCCCTCTTCAGAATGTAAACTCCACCAGGGCAAGGCTTCCTGGCTGCTTTGATATCATCTCTGGGCCTAGACCAGGCCTGGAACAAAGTAGGTCATGGACAAAAATTTGTTGAATAAATAGATCAATGTATGCCTCTTTAATGCTTCATTAATAAAAGAGCCTCCCTATTTCTTGAACACCAAACTAAAGGGAGATTATTCTTTAAAAATAGGATTAAAGAGCCAGTATCGTCTAATCCAAAGTAAATTTTAACATAGAGAGAGGAAGAAAAGTGGCCTGTATCCCATTAGAATTCCAGTTCACAACGTGGAAAGCAAACAAACAGCCTGACAAGGATTTAGAGGATCAGGACGATGGTATCCAGTGCTGAGCACTGTGGTCATTTTTAATTTGCAAAGATTAGAAATGTCAACAAACATCGCATTTTCCTCTAAATTCTAAAAGATAAATGAGCGCACTGATTTCCGCTAGAAGGAGAGCTGGAAAAGCAAGGCCTCTAACACATGCTCTGTTTCTGTACATGCATATACGTCCTGCACATGGATTCAACCACAAGAAGTACACTGTACTTCAATTAAAAACAAACGCAGACACTGTGAATCGGAGGGAACTTACCAATGAGCTCCTTATTCCTGACGTCCAAGGCCATGTTCCGGAGTGCCGTGGCCACTGCGCACACCACTCGGTCATTGTCTATCCGCAGCAGCTCCACAAGGATGGGCAGGCCTTTCTCTTTCCGGACAGCAGCTCGGATATATACCGACCACTGCAAATGAGGGGAAGCAAAGACATTAGGAGCTGGGGTGGAACCCCTACAGGCAAACAGCACATGTGGGTTTTCACACTGCCGTCTACAGGTGCCAAGAAGGTTGGATGATCAAGACCTCACTGTGGAATGGGTTGAGGGTGTTGGACATGTATTTAAGCATTTTAACTTTATTTTTGTCTCCAACATAGGATAAAGGTTTCAGCTTTCATCAGTTAACCACTCTTCATTTCGCTGGTGCCAGCTTTCTCAGCCCCTGAGTTAGGAAGCCATTTGTGTGGCGTCTCTACTTGGTACTTTAAGATATGGAGGTCTGGGACAGGAAGGGCTGGCTATTGACATTAACAGGAATAAATTTTAAAAATCCTGGGAAGAGTAGAAAACGATAAAAGGTAGAGTATAGGTCACTTTTTAAAAAGAGACCTGAATTTCGAGGTGGGGCAGAGAGATAAGTCACAGAAAGTACTGTCAATTAAGTTGTTTGCTGAATATTTAGGAGGAAATAAGTCAGAAAATGGTAGGGGTGAGGAGAAGTAA
This sequence comes from Mesoplodon mirus, assembly GCF_964341445.2. Lineage (NCBI taxonomy): Eukaryota > Metazoa > Chordata > Mammalia > Artiodactyla > Ziphiidae > Mesoplodon > Mesoplodon mirus. The sequence goes on along the minus strand of NC_138980.1, from coordinate 175,290,666 downwards.
ATATAACATCGAAGATGGAGGGTGAAAATTGTAAAATTTAAAAAATCGAAATATATAATATTATACCTAGGGCCATAATTCAATGTCTAATTTATAAAGTAAGCATACAATTTGTTTTGGGTTGGCAGTCGTTGGCTTTAGTGGAACACACCTAAGGCTCTTTATAGAAATGTACTTGCAGTATCAGGACCATAAAGTATTCAGATTCATTTAACGGAATACAGGTAGGCTCAGGTTTTCCAGACATCTGCATATGTACACTTTATACTCCTATACAGTGTTCCAGAGAAAAGCATGCACCATAAAAATCAACCAATATAAGGGTTTACTCTGTTGCAATTTCAGTTATGATCTAAGAGAATTAAATTCATAACATGAGGTTCTGGATTCTGTGGCAGAGTCCTCGTGGGGACAACCAAAGGTGGACAAAGCTCCCACCCCACCCCTCCAGGTCCCTCCACCCCCTTTCCCCTTTGGGGCAGGCACCCCAGAGCTGGCTCTCACCTGTGGCAGGCAGGGAGCCCCCTCTGGCAGTGAACGTAGGGCATATGCCATGCCTGCCACATCCTCAGCCCAGCCCTGCATGAAATATGAGATTAAAAAAACACACAACTTCATCCCGTCCTATGTTAGAGAAGTCACATTCACATAGTTTCTTATCACCATCAACTCAGACCGAGTGCTTTTCTCCTGCCCCTACTCTGTGCCTCAAGCTCTATGAAGCCTGAGGGAGTGGGGACGCTCATGGAATTCACTAGAGCATCTCTTGATTACAATTAACTATTTCGTAGTCCCAATCTCAGGGAGCAAAGAAATGGATGGTCAGAAAGTCTTAGACATGGAAAAAGCTTCAGGTTTGGCAGCTGCTTATTGAAATTTGGCTGTGAGGATGGGATATCTCTTCCAAGGGAAGGCGTTTCATGAAGACAGTTCAAAACCTCCGTCATGTCCACAGGAAATGTCATTTGCAATTTGACATATGCTGAGACATGATTTTCATCTACTTCCTCCCCTGCTTGTGAACCTTTTTGTCTCCAGGGCCCAGAAAAGACTAGACACCTGGGCTTCTGCAGCCCATTCAGAAGTTCTTCCTTAAGACTAAGGGGAGAAGCTAATGGATTCTTCCTTAAGACTAAGGGGAGAAGCTTATGGGTTGGGTTCTTCCTTAAGACTAAGGGGAGAAGCTAATGGAAAAGAAACTAAAGGAAGAAAATAGAAATCAGGGTGGGGGGTGGTCAACATTTCCATATTGTAAGCTAAATATCAACAATATATTTGAACACTGGGGAGATATTCTGGGCCTTCTAAGAGACCAGATGGGATGTTTTGGGAATTCGGGCAGGCTGAAGCATGTGTCCAAAGATGACCTCTTTCCCAGAGCCACCTCTTCCTGACCCCGGATGCTGGCTTGTGCATTAGTGATCTCTTCTAATCCCCCAAACTCCTGGGAGAGGGACATTACTGTTCTTGTTTTATAGATGAGAAAATCTAGACACAAAGATTTTAAACAACCTGCCCACAGGTGTCACCTGTGCCCTTGGCCCCCAGTATTCTTCCTCTATCTGCTCTGTGATGCTGACAATACTCTCTTCTCTGCCATTATCTCATTCTCTCTTGCCTACACCTCTGGGCTTGGTCTCCCAGAAACTGCCTTCCAAACATTGAGAGGGGAGAACCTGACTATATATGAAATGAACCAAGAAAGGTGGGCTATAGCTTAACTTTTTCTCTAGCTATTATATCCCTTCATGTTGGATGGAAAGATGATTTGGTGTTTGGAAAATAATGAGAGTCCTTCAGCTTTGCTGAAGACTGATTTGAGAGTCGCCAAAAATGGCTATGCATGGCCAAAAATGTGTATGAGTTGTAGATACATCCTTTTGGTACGAGAAAATGGTCAACAGTGATAGGTTCTAAGTGAAAAGGGAAAATCAGACAATGGATTTGATCTTATGTTATCAATATACAGAAAATAACCTTAATTTTGAAACTTTTAGTTGTGTGTGTGTGTTTGTGTGTGTATGGAAAATCCCCATTATTAACTCAGTATATGACAATTCAGATTGAATTATTTACATTTCATTCAAAAGATTATGCAAGTTTCCAAAGTTTTCTTAACATGCAAGGATAGTGGTGCTTTTTAAGTAGCAGCTGAGCAGTCTTGGAATAGGTCATGTATAACCCACATGTGAACCTATATGTAACCCAACAAGAAGGAGTAAAGACAGCACAGAGGTGGAAAGAGAGAAAGACATGACACAGTACTGGGGAGATGAGGAATATTTCCCAAGTGCACTCAACACAGAAGTGCGAGGCTCATACAGAGTTTTTCCAAAAGAGAAGTGAGTTACCTTGGACAGCACTTCAGCCCCTGGGGTTAGTGACGTGTATGAGTTGCCAAGAGCTTTGTAATTGAAACAAAAGAAGTATAACTGGCATGAAAGTAGATGAACAAGAGAGATAAGTGTACCTTAACTCATTGTGGTTGAGGTGGAAATCTTTGGACAGAACTTGACTTTTTGCAAACAGAAAGAGAGTGTCATACAATGAGCCCACCAGTGAGAAGGGAAGGGACAAAGCCGGTAGACCAGGATGGCTTTGAGAAGAATGGTCCATGAGCTGAAGAGAGGATCCTTGATGATTCCAAAGGAGGAGAAGGAAGAGGAGGGGGAGGATGAGAAAGAAGAGATGGAGGAGGAGGAGAAGAGGGGAGGGGGGATGTGGAGAAGAGGGGAGGGGGGATGTGGAGAAGAGGGGAGGGGGGAAGGAGGAGAAGAGGGGAGGGGAAGGAGGAGAAGGGGGGGAAGGAGGAGGAGAGGGGAGGGGGGAAGGAGGAGGAGAGGGGAGGGGGGAAGGAGGACAAGAGGGGAGGGGGAGGAGGAGAAGAGGGGAGGGGGAGGAGGAGAAGAGGGGAGGGGGAGGAGGAGAAGAGGGGAGGGGGGATGAGGAGAAGAGGAGAGGGGGGAAGGAGGAGAAGAGGGGAGGGGGAGGAGGAGAAGAGGGGAGGGGGAGGAGGAGAAGAGGGGAGGGGGAAGGAGGAGAAGAGGGGAGGGGGAGGAGGAGAAGAGGAGAGGGGGGAAGGAGGAGAAGAGGGGAGGGGGAGGAGGAGAAGAGGGGAGGGGGAGGAGGAGAAGAGGGGAGGGGGAGGAGGAGAAGAGGGGAGGGGGAGGAGGAGAAGAGGGGAGGGGGAGGAGGAGAAGAGGGCAGGGGGGAGGCGGAAGCTCTGGTCCAGGAGAAAACAGCACAGAAACAGGACCCAAATTGTTCCTGGAGAGATGCTTTCCCAATGAGGGCCTCCGGAGAGTTATGATCCCTCAAAATAATCTCAGCTAAGACACACCTGACACTTAGACCTGTGCTAACTCATTTAGTCCTCATCTCAACCCTACGCGGTGGGCACTACTGTTACTCGCATTAGACAGATGAGGAAAGGTCACACATTGCAGATGCTCAGCCAGGTCTTGAACCCAGGGAGCAGTGCCCCAGAGTTGGTGTGACTGACCACCACTCTCCTGTGCTTCTCAGAAACACAGGATAAGTTAGACAATCTGCACTCACAGTTGATCTGATCCCTTACAAATTCACCAGTTCACTATGGTATAACAACTCATGTTATTATTTTAGTCTTCCAATAACCCATCTGGCACTCCTCTAAACTCCCAAGTTAAAGAGCCTTCTAGTACTGTCAATGGAGCTCCTGGACGTTTCAATCTGTTCTTGAGAACTACCTGCCAGGATTTAGCAAATCTGAGAAAAGAAGTCACGTATAATTGGAACGACAATGAGAAAGGCCTTGTGTCAGGAAAGGATGTCTTCTCTTTGCATGTGATGGGACAACAATTTGAAATAATAAATGCTGTTTCTTCTCCTCCTTGCCCATGGCTCTTCCTGGAGAGAGGCTCCACCACGATTTGGTCCAATGAGGTGATGTCAGGATGGGACAGATAACAAAGCAGCAGACAGTTAGTGTTTAAGGGTAGAAAGCACACATGCCGGTGAAAGATGAGATAGACTTGAAAGGGAATGAGAATAGACAGAAAATATTATGACCCCTCCTTGGATCCCACACAGAGTTTCCTAGCAGAGGAGAGAAAGGATCCAGGTTGGGGAGGAAGTGAGAGATGTAAAAGTATCTTTGGGGGCTGCCACCTGAAGTGTCCCTGGATAGGTCCTCCTCAGTGTGTGAGAGGCTGGTGATAAAACCCCCTGAGAGACAGAAGAGCAGAAAGCCGACAGAAACTCTGCTGTCCTTCCTGGACCTCAGTGCTGGTTGCACAAGACTCAGGAAGTCCCGCCATGAACCATCACGGAGCGGGGGCTGCACAGTAGGAATGGCAACAGGACTTGCTGGGCAGAAGAGGGTTCCTGTGGCCCCAGTGTGGCACGGGGTAGCCCCTGACTGTTTCTGTGGTCTTGAGTGGGTGGGCTGTGTAAGTTAGCCAGGGAAAAAGGCTAAGGATCCAGGGCTGCAGAAGGGTTAGTTGGCCAGGAGGTTGGGATGCATCAGAATGGCAGGCATGGACTGTGTCTGCATCTCAAGGAAGCTCAACAGTGGGGAAGGCAGGTGTGGGCCAGGAGAGCACCTTGGACCAGAAACGGTCTAATCTCCAATTGCCCTGTCCCAGCTGGGAAACCAGTAGGACAAGGAGGCTTGTCCTGGGCAAGAGGCAGCATAGGAGAGAAATGATTCCAGACGGAAATGAATACCCAATCTCCATCCCCCACAGGGATACGAATGCCTGTAAGACCCCCAACCTGAAAGACCCCCAAGTTTAGCAGCAACCACAGGGGGGAAGGAGAAGATGAAGGCAGACAAGCATAAATGTGGCCAAGTGTTAAACCTTGAGGGACTGGGAAATAGATGAATTTGATTGAGTTTGCTAGAAGTGTCTAGATTATGTTATTTTTTTCTTTTTTTCCTTTTTTGCATTAGGCAAAATGAGGGCTCCAGGTGACTTTCAAAAGAGAACATTTCTGGTTGTTGGTCTGCACTCTCTTTCTGCTTCTCACTAGTGGATGATGACCCTAAGAGTAGCCTTGGAAGATCACATCTTTGCCACACCTTGAAGATGGCAGAACAGCTGTCAGCCTGGGTGAAATAATTCATGGAGTGGAGCTTCCCTCCTCACGCACCTTCCCTTACCTGTTACACCAGAGAAAATAGCTTCTACCTCCTATCTCATTTGAGCCCTTGCATATTTGAGGGTCTCTTTGTTACAGCAGCTAGAATTTCTCTAACTAATGAGATGTGCTAGTGTGTTAAAATGGACTGTAATCATTGACTCCTAACCCTAGGTTTTAACTAGTGATGTTGGAAGTGGGGTTCCTCATCCCTGACCTCTTCCTTGTAAAGATGACCCCTGGGACACCCTTGTGCCCTGTGTGTGTGTGTGTGTATATGTGTGTGTGTATATATACATGTGTGTGTGTGTGTATATATGTATGTATACACCCTTGTGTATATACTCCTATTATAGCAACTATCATGTTTTTTCTGGCCTTTTTGTTTACATGTTTATTACCAGTACCTGAGGGAAGTTACCAAGTCACATTCATCGCTTTATGTCATCTGTCTTCTAATTACTGGCTCACAGCTGGGGAGTAAAAACGTTTAACTGGTGAAAGAAAATGTCAGGTTGATTTCTAGTAACACATGTGTATTACTTAAGAACAGCATTCTCCACTGAAAGGCACTAGATAGAAAGGATCAAAGCCACTGCAATTAGTTGGATCAGCAAGTTCCATCCACTTCCACAAAAGTGTAATCAGGGTTTGAAGAGATCGTATATTTCTTTGGGAGTCTCTCCTAAAGCCAAACTCATCCCTCAATTCTGTGCGTGGGAACAGAACTTTTGATGCAGGGCTTATGAATATTTGCCTGCCCTCAGTGCTGGAAGAACACAATACTGAGTGGCATGTCCTGGGCCACCACAGCTCTGATCATGCTGGGACAGTTAAAATGAAGTTTCCACATTAGAATTCCTCTGTGTCCCCACTGCTCAGGTAATTAACCATGCCGGATTCCAGGGTAGCCCATGTCTTAAACTGGGCTCAGAAAGGATTTCTTCTACAGACAGTTTTACAGCTGCTCTAGGAATCCTAGGAATTTCCTATAGAAACAGGTTGTACCTGCTAGATACCAAACCAAAATCAACTTTATACATTATTAGGCCCAAGAGGTTTAAAGATGTTGCCTCACTGTCTTCTCACTAACATAATTGCTGGTGAAAAATCAGCTGTCATCCTTATTTTTGTATGGAACATGTCTTTTGTCCTCTGGCTGCTTTTAAGATTTTCTCTTTATTACTGATTTTGAGCCATTTGTTTATGAAGCACCTTGGTATAGTTTCATCATGTTTCTTGGGCTTGGGGTTCCTTGAGGTGCTTGGATATGTGAGTTTGTGGTTTTCATTAAATTTGAAAAATTTGGAACCATTTGGAAGATTTTCAACCATTATTTCTTCAAATATATTTTTCTGTTTTCTTTCTCCTTTCTCTCTGCTCTCCTCTGGGAATTCTAATGGCACATATATTAGGCCACTTGAGGCTCACTGATGATCTGTAGGGGTTTTTTTCTCTCTGCATTTCACCTTGTATAGTTTCCACTGCCATGTTTAAACTCATTAATCTTTCTTCAGCAATGTCTAACCTGCTGTTAATCCCATTCCATGTGTTTTTTTTTTTTTTCATTTCAGACAGTTTATTTTCAACTCTAGACATTTTATTTGGGCCTTTTATATATTTTCCACGACTCTAATGAACTTTTTGATCACATGTAGTAGAGTTACAATAACTGCTTGCCTACTATTTTTAACATCTTTGTTGGCTCTGAATTGGTTTTGAACGGTTGATTTTTCTCATTACGAATCACATTTTCCTGTTTATTTGCTGGTAGGGTTATTTTCAATTGGATGCCAGACATTATTAATTTTAATGCAATGGGTGCTGGATATTTTTGTATTCCTATAGGTATTTTTAAACTTTATTCAAGGATGCACTTAATTTACTTGGAAACTATTGATTCTTCTGGGTCTTACTTTTAAGATTTGATAGGAAAGACTAGAGCATATTTAGTCCAGGGCTAATTATACCTCAATACTGAGGCAAGACCCTGAGCGTATTCTTCCCAGTGATCCATGAATTATGAGGATTTCCTGTCTGGCTCTTGGAAATGCACATTATGCCCATTCCTGTGTAAATGCCAAGTTTCATTCTGTCTAATCATTTCAGGAGGTTGTTTCTTCAGCCTTGGGTATTTCTCTCACATGCATGCACTGAGAGATCTCTGCTGAATATTTGAGGGGAATCTTCTGCATATTTCTAGGGTTCTTTCTATGTGTGGCTTTCTCCTCTTTGGTGCTCTGTCTTATGAGCTCTAGTCACCTTGGTCTCCCTAGATACTCAGTTCCATCTCCTTAGCTCAGAGAGTCTGCTGAGCTCCTCCTGGGTTCCTGATCTTTGTGCTGTGGTCTGGAAACTCTCTCAAGACAGTGAGTTGGGACAATCATAGGGCTCACCTTGTTTATTTCCTGTTTCTCAGAGATCAGTTTCTTCATTGACTAATGCTTAGTGTTATAACAACCATTGTTTCATATATTTCTCTGGTTTGTTGCTGTTGTGGTTGTTATTATTACTACTTAAAGGAACTTGGTGCTCCATCTTGGCATCTTGGGTGGAAGTGGAAATCCCTCAGCTTTAGCTGTTTCTACAGTTTCTGAATGTAATTCTGTAACTTAGCACTTTGCTATTCAATGACGATGGTGAAAGTAGAGCCAAACTATCCCAAAACGGGTTTACTCTCTAGTCAGCTTGGATGCATGTGGCATTTCTAATACAGGTGCAGCCCTCGGGATCAGTACTACTTACTGGCGTCTTAGAAGAAACCACTGAATATTGTGTGATTAGAACCAATGACCTGGTGGTGACCCTGGCTCCTCTCCATCTCCTCCTGAGGTTGGGCCCATCCTCATTCTGCCTCAGGCTGGGCATCAGGCCCAACTCAATGTGTTGTCTCTAGGAGCCTGCTGATTGGGCCGAGTCCTGAGATAACCTCTGTGTTTATTTTGGCCCCATTTCTAACCCATTAGGCATGATGCTTCATGTCCCATTTTCATCATGATCTTTCACCACCCTGTTTCTTTGCATTTAAACCTTATGCTTTACATCACACTGCTAACTAGGACAAAGACCTTTGTCTTAGATGTTAAACCATGATTTTTACTTTTATTTCTTGCACTCCACTCATCTGCCCTGGTTTACTTTTAATGATACACTAATTGCTAAGCTACACTAAATTCAATGCCTTCAAAACATTGCCCCTGTCCTTAGGAACAAGTCTCAAATTTCCCAGTTCTCTTATTTTTTATTAATTTGTGCCACATGGCCAGAGATTCTGTTTCCTTCTCAGTAAAGCTGCATTGCTATCATGTTACTTCATTAAATATTAACAGATTAATATCCAAGTTTCTCTTTATTCCATCTTACTTTAAACATAAATGGACAACTAATAGACTCTCTGAGAATAGTCACATTTTAGGGAGAAAACTGACCATACAAAGATATCTAAAATGTTTGACTTAATAGCAAGTACAGATATATTTCTACAGTTCTAATCCTGAGTTTTCAGAGAGTTCAGTTACAATAAAAATAACCCATAAATGGGAGTTGAAAGAGCATTCATTCACATTTTGGAACTCCTCAAACTACTATAACTGGCTGTTTTAATATTCTGTGACAAACAAAATCATTTCACTGTAAATGAGAAAAACGTAACCGAAGTCCATGTTAGCTAATAAAAACACTTCACTTGCTTCTGCCATTATGTTTTTCTGATGCTTGTAAACCAAGTAATGAGTGTTTTAAAGTTTAAAAAGTATTTGGACCATTATGAAGATCTAGCTTGCTAGTCAATTTGTCACAGAAAAAGAGTGTGCACGATCTCCCCATAAAGAGAAGTTATTGTTTCAGATGATGAGGTCTATAAAAAGCTCTCTCCATGCAAAATTCTGGTGTTTTACCTTCACATTTCTGCTTTTGTTTGGGCCATAAACGTTAAGGACACTTTAAAAAACGCCACTAAATTTCAACAGTTGCTATAAAAACACATTTTTAGAACCCTAGCTTTTAGATGGTAATGCTGTCTGCATGAAATTTGATGCTGTTTCTGTGTCTTCAGTCAATCTTTTAATTGCTCAGTATTATTTATTTATTTATTTTACTTAAATCAAGCTTTTTTAAAGTAAGGATTTCTTTGTTTGGTTTTGGTACAATTTATTCTCGATCTTTAAAAAACTGTAACTATTTATCAGTGTTTGGCTTAATGACAATCTTCTCAAATCATTCCTATAGATTATCTGTCTTCCCTTCCCACATATTTCCTTACCATTTAATACGGTATATTAATAAATTATTACAAAAGATGATGATAACATGATTGACCTTTATGAATACTTATGTATTTGTATTTTGATAAGAAAATTCTTATATAAGTATGTATATTTATAACTATGCACAAATATGTCCTAACGACCCTTTACCCTGCTTGAGGACTATCCAATTTGTCTAGAGTTATCAGGGAAGCCAGTGTTTCCTATAAGTAAGGTTGACATCCTGAGACTCAAAATTCTACTTAACCATTGGGATAAAAGTCTTTCTAAAATACTTTCTGTCTTCTAAAGTTACTAGTAATAATTAAACATTTTCTGATAACAGAGGGTCAGCATTATGACCATCCACGATTAGAATAAATGAAACAGCTGAAACCTTGAATGGCCTCTGACATTTTATTCTTTCTTGCATCTTTGTATTACTTCTTCTAACTCTTCTATCTTTTCACTTTGCTGTCAGGGTATCTACTCTACCTTCTTAAGGCAGATCTGTGTGCCTGCTTACAAGAGTAACTCCTTGTATTTTTTAATTTGTTGCTTGAAATCTGATGAGGGCTGGGAAATCCGAGAGTCATAGTTGTTAAACTTTGTCTAAAGTACAGAACAGCTTTTGTGATGTTGATTTCAGCTGTTCCAGAACATTCTGCCTCTTTCTCAGTGGTCTCTATTAGTAATAGAAAAATTTACCAAATCAGTGCATCTGGATATGTGGGGATAAATGTCATACTGGGGATAACTGTGCTGAAGTAATGTTCAGGGTTATGAAATGAAAACAGTCAGCAAGATGTTATTGCTAGAAAATACTGAGAATTTTTATCAGACTTCTTCCATAATTCTCATTATATAACCCAAAGTAGGAGAGAATTTTTGAATATCAAAATAGTATAAATCAGTATAAAATAAATTAGTATAAAGTAGTATAAACTATAAATTTATTGTTTTATTACTCTAAACACCTAAAGACCCAGACATATCTCAGCAGCTTGCCCAGCTGACCTGGCTACCTTTAGATACAGAGCCTGTGTCTTTAATTACCAATTTAAACCATAAGTCCAACACTGCAGCAGGAATTGCAGAACTGGGCAATGATATCAAAATCTGCATCCTGAAAAGCACTGATGAGTCTGGAAACTGGAATGAAAATAGTTCTCCCAAAACTCCTCCTTTCTATCAATTTTAGATTGTACTGACTACATATTCCCATCTGAATCGAAGGACCAAATAAAGAATCATAAAGTGTGACCATTTGAAGATGGTCTGGCCACAATATGTGCTATTAACTGCTTAGTGACCGATAGATGTTTATAAATATAAAAGACAGCTGTCCACAAGAAAGACATCTGGACATAGACACGAGTTCAGTTAAAAGTTTGTGTTTGAGCATTATTGCTCAGCCAAGCATAGGACTGAGCAGTGGGGTACAAAGAAATAAATGGAATGGATTTCTGCCCTTAGAAGCCTTATAGACCAGACTGTCTTCTAGAGGATATTCTTAGTAACTCAACAAGGACTCACATGAATAAATGAATGATTGGTGACACTGATCCTTGAATGTGGTGTTGAGATGTGGTACAGTCTTGGTATGTAACATGTCAGTTTTCTCTGGCTGCTTTTAAGATGATCTCTTTACTACTGATTTTGAGCAACTTGATTATAATGTAACTTGGTATAACTTTGCATGTTTCTCTTAGAGTTTCTTGAGTTGCTTAGATGTGTGAGCTTGCAGTTTTCAGTAAATTTGGAAAGTTTTCAACCATTATTTCTTCAAATAGTTTTTTCTGTTCTCTTCCTCCTTTCTCTCTTGTTTTGTTTGGTTCTCCATTTACACATACATCAGGCCACTTGAAGGTCACTGATGTACTGTCAATTTTTTTTCCTTTTTCCTCTGTTTCATTTTGTATACTTTCCAGTTGCTATCTTTCAGTTCACTAATCTTTTCTGCAGTGTCTAATCCGCTGTTGATCTCATTCCATGTATTTTTCATTCCAGATATTGTTTTCAACTCCAGAAGTTTTATTTGTATCTTTATAAATTTTCCATGTTTCCAGTTAACTTTTTCAGCACATGGAACACAGAGTTTAACTTTTAAAGCAAAGGTGGAAGTCTTACATTCAAAATCCTCTAGAGCTCAAAGACATTTCTCAATTTTTAACTTGTTCTTATAAAAACCTAAGTGTTTCTCAAGTAAAGCAATAATTCATTAAAGAAAAATCAAGAGATGGCAAACTTGATTTGCCACCATCTAGATGGCTTTGCATTTCAGGGCAGACTCAGGCCTGGAACCCAGAGCTTCTCTTCCCATCCCCTTCTAATCCATCCTCCAAGGCCAGGGAGCTGGGTGGGGACTTGCATCAACTTAGTGTTCTTGGGTATATACAGTGACAACCCCTTAGCCTATGACATCCTGCCTCTTTGCATCTAGTGTTGTGACTGATCTGCATGATGTGGGGTGAAGCCACCATGATCTCCTCTGCTTAAAGACAACACATATGAGAAACACTGAGGTGCTTTAATTTTCCCAGGACCACAAAGCTTAGAAAAGTTAGAGCCTAGGTTTGAATTGTGATCTGAGTTGAAGCCTCCTAACTTTAGAGTGAAGTTCATGCTAAGGGCAAGTTCAAGGAAGTGACTTCCATTACTATCTCTTTCCTACTTATGCAAGGCTATACTCTGGCATTCTTCTTGGTGAGACTCTACTTTTGAAGCTTTTCTCTGGTTGAAAGCAAGAGACAAGTTCACCTCAAGCCCATCCCAAACTGAATTCTTAAGGTACAACATTAGTGATGCCTTATGGACAGGGAGGGAAAGGGATAATTATGCTCATTCTTAAGACTCTCAAGAGAAGAGGTGAGCCTGCCATGATTGAGTAAGTAGCCAGCTCCTGGGAAGTATCATCAGGGGCTGGGTCCCAAGAGCTGAGATGTCACATCCAAGAAAGAAAATGCTCCAGCTGACACTGTAGCCATGGAAAGGAAGATGGCAGAGAGAGAAGTGACGAGAGGCAGGTATTGGAAGGTATAATAATAAGGGAATGTATTATTACATGACACTGAAGCCAATACGTGTGGTACCCATGGTACTGAGCTTCTGAGAGTTATCTGTAGCTATGTGTCTATATTAATATTGTTTTGAAGAAAATGAATGGTAAAGAAAAGATTGATTTATGGATATCCCAAACCCCAGGCATTGATATTAAATGAATGAGGAATTGAAGGTGGAGGTCTTGATATTTTCCCTACATGCCCTCAGTTCTTCTAAGAGGTTACAGTCTTTTGTGCAATAAGGCAAGTTAGCCCATGTAACTATTAGTGACCAAACTCAAGAATTCTTTGCTATCATGAATCCGTTTCTACCCACAAAGTAGGTCATGAAAAATTTTTGGTGAGAACCGACCTGGAACAGTGTGTATTTGTAAAGACCCAGAGAAAAAGATCCCCCTAATTTCTTTTCCAATCATACAGTTGCTTTACTGTAACCTTTTGCCAAAGATAACTATTTTCCTCTGTAATCCCGTAATTTAAAAATGCAAGAGGTTCTTTTCCTTTGGGGACATGACCAGCTACAACATTACAGGATTCACCACGGTTTTCATATGACATGTTTGGGTATCAGCTCCCTTAACTGTCAATGACAGTGCTTTGAAAAGTCTCAACATGTCAGTCTCCCCTGAAAATGAAGTAGCTCAGCTACGCAAATATAATGGAAAGCATTCACAGCATCTTCAATGACTATACTTACATCTATTCCTCTGTGTTTTGTAGTGATCTTCAATGACCCCTGAGCCCTTAAGAAGAATTTTTAAAAGAATTACCTTTCTAAGTCCAACAGTTCAATGGAACTGGTCTTTCTCTAATATCCTTAGAAACTTTATTAGAATTGCACTTCTCAAAATTGGACTTCTCATATTTCCTAAGGACCTTCTCATCATTCCAGATTTCTTTCTTATTGTAACAAACTCATCATACCTTCCAGCTCCCTGCAGCCAAGTTCTGCAGGGCGCCTGCTGCCCCTTCCAGCGTGTCTGCATTTGAGCACTCAGAGAGCAGTGTGAGGTAGGGTTTGACTATGGATGGGTGCCACAGCATCTGGATCCCTTTTGGTGGTTCTGCACAGTCTGGAAGAGGTCCTACTCCATCCCACTGGTGGAAGAGAAATGAGAGAGTAAACATCTTCAACATCTTTACACTTCCCAGTATTGCCTTCGGCAAACATCAAAGACAAAAACAAAAGCAGGGTGTCATGACATTTGGTGAGCATCTACTGTAGGTAGGATACTGCATCAACAGTCCAAGGACCACCAAAAATGGGAGAGCCATTCCTGCCCACCGAGAGCTTATGATGGAGGATGGAGGGGGTAGGAGCATGTACATAAGTGAATGTAACTGGCAGTAGAATGGCTAAGCCCTCTGAGAACAATTCTAGCACACTGCTACAGGAAGGAAGGAGAAGAGATGGGTTAATTTTAATCGGTCAGGGTGGAAGAAAGCTAAACATCAAGGCACGATACTTTACAGTAAGCATACTATAGGCATAGCATAGTAGTTAGTAACTATCAAATGCCCTCACTTCTTATACACAAGTGTTAATTGTGATAAATTCCTATATCACTTGTAAAATACATATTCTGTCATTGCACCTATGGGCATCAAACAAATGACAGAATGGACAAAAGAGAGAAAATTGTTACAGTTTATTACATACATTGACGTGAGCTATAAGCAAATTTTGACCTTATAGAAATTCTGATGTTTGCTTTGAATTGAATCTAATAAATAACAGAATATGTAATTAAAATTTAATTACATATACATTTTAAATTATGGATTATATGCACAAATCAGTAGAGTCCTAAAAATGATAGCTATGAAGATCATGTAGCAATTTGGACAAATGTTTATGATAAAAGTTAAATAAACAATGCAGGATGAAAAGTAATATTGGGTTTGTGTTCAAAAATGTATAGTAAAAAATGTAATGATAATAAAAATTTATTAATAAAGTGTCTCTCATTTTTTTCTACCTTTCTAATTTTCTGTTTTGTTATCCTTATAATTTTAAAAATATTAAATGTTCCAATAATGATTCTGATCTTTGATCACACATAGCCTATTTCTTTCATTAAAAATAAAGGCAATGAGGGCTTCCCTGGTGGCGCAGTGGTTGAGAGTCCGCCTGCTGATGCAGGGGACACGGGTTCGTGCCCCGGTCCGGGAAGATCCCGCGTGCCGCGGAGCGGCTGGGCCCGAGAGCCATGGCCACTGAGCCTGCGTGTCCGGAGCCTGTGCTCCACAATGGGAGAGGCCACAACAGTGAGAGGCCCGCGTACCGCAAAAAAAAAAAATAAATAAATAAATAAATAAAATAAAATAAATAAAGGCAATGAGTATAATGAGGGTAGAAATAAAGTAATAAGTGTAGAAAAAATACTCCCATATTCATTTTTGAGAAAAATCATAGTAAAACAAAAGAATTATTTTATAGTATCACAGTGGGAATATTAAGTTATTTAACTGCTTATTTGGCTTTATTAATGATTGCTTAAAACATAATCTAAAAGACATATATATCAATACTAAGCTTTCTCACAGATATTTTATGTACATACATGTATGTGCACCTGTGTCCATATATGTGTATGTATACCTATGAAAAAAAATTGTATTTCAGAAGCTGTGTAAGTAAGTTCCTTATTTCTGAAAATTTACCTGGAAGAAAATATAGCTTACATCCTATCCTCGCAACAAAAATAGAAGTGTTGATAGAAATAATGAAAAGTTGTTTAACAGTTACAAACAATTTCAAGAATCTATCACTTATTTTCCAAAAGAAAAATTAGAAAGTCATGCCTTCTTTTTCTCAATTATGATACAGCTTAACTCAGTTCAAGGCTAAAGCTCAGAGATGAATGACATCCCATCGACGGGTGACGGCCATCCCATTAAAGGTCATTTTCATTCAGAGTGTCACTCTATCTCCACTTTATAACAAGGACACTCAAGGTGGGGATCTTCCTGTTCTTTCAACCAAAGCCACTTCTAAACCCTTCAAAGCGGACTTTGCACCTGTACACAGCCTATCTATAAAACCAGTCCATCTCTTTTAAATACATAACAAAACAAAATTGAAAGTGAACCAGACTTGTCACATTGCTCCTGCTTCATTATTTGAGACTGGCTCACTGCACCAGATAGAAAGAGAGCACTAGGGTAAGAGAACAGCCCTTTTGTAGATTTGATGACTTTGATGATGAAACAGGAGTGATATTGTCTTCTCATAGGAAACCAGCTGGGGGTATTGAATCTCTCGGCTAGCTAGTGCAACAGGAAATGCTAAATTATTTCTTTATTTTTTTCATTTTGTTATCTCCTTAATACTTTTAAGCTATCATTTTCATATAAAGATTTAGATTTCATATAAAGATTTAGAGCTCAACATGGATGGAATTTCCCTCTCATGTAAGAGCCAACATAACAGTGTGAGGTATAGAGACATTTTATTTGCACACTCATTACAACACGTGACAGACAAACTGTAAAAAGAGTAAAAAAAAAGCTGTGTTATCATTTGCTGGGTTTCATCTGGTTCTTTTTTTCTAACTTCTGTGCAAATAAAACAGGATAAGTGGCTATATCAGTAGACAATTTTCTTCTGTTCTGACATGTGATCTATGTAGCTCTTAAATACCTTTTATTACAATCCTTTCTTAGTGGCTACAGAGAGAATCTGAAGGAAATAAAAGGAAAACTGATGTGAATATGGATAGCCTTTGACAGCAACAAAAGAAGTTCAAAGGGGATTCTCTGTTATTTCAGAACGCTGATGGCACCCTGGCACATCGACACAGAAGATAAAGAATTATTTCAAAGGCAGTCAGTGTATCCTGCCTTCATCTGGGTACTTTATTCAAACTTTTATTGAGTTAATAGGGAAAGAAGTATCTATCAACTGTCCATTAAAAAATAGATTTTCATCACCTATAAAAAACAGGAAGTCTTCTTTAAAAGTTGTGCTAACACACCTGAAGTCATGTCGCCTAGCCAATCAATACCAACAGGACTACAGGGCAATGGTGACGTCAGGATCAGACTGAAGTTGTGAAACAGTTCTGCATGTGAAAACGTTTAATGCCAACCTTCTTCTAGAGTGAGGATCCATGAGAAATCAAAGGATATGCAACTCTTTTACCAAAAAAATGGAAACTCATTATTTATAAATTTAAATACAAGATGAATTTATCCTAAAATTTTTCAAAACTGCCACATGGCTTGAAGGCAAGCAGTGGCTAAATCTTTAACACAGTCAAAACACTGATCACACAACTATTTAGTCCTAAGAACACAGAACTTAAATTTATAAATAAGCCTTATGAAAACTATATTTGTTTTTGACTGTACCTTGAGGGCATATTACCAAAATTTTTCTAAGAACTTGAAATATGAAAATAATATATAAAGAAGCAAAATGTTTTCAGGTCAGGAGGGAGAACTTTCTATGTAATAGAGACAAGGCACAACCAACAAAGTATTTCCAGGAAACCAACAGGGACAAAGCTAGCAGAGTATTTTTTGATTATATTGGCTGAATTATTGCCAAGTTGTGACATATAAACACACACACACACACAGAAGTGTGTGTGTGTGTGTGTGTGTTTATATGTCTTCATTTATCAGGTTTAAATTTAAAAATCAAACAGAAATTAGACAAAGGGAAAGCAAAAGAAAAAGGAGAAAGGCATTTGTGGTTTTAAAAAGTTTTCTTCCAGCACAGGGGAAATGTTGAGTGAAAATATCCCTTCCTCCTCATAGTTTTACTCCTTAGGCTTGAGAGTTAAATAAATGTTCCTTAATTTTAGGCACATTTAAAATTTTATCTGTTACATTTTAATGAATAAAACTTGCAAAAGTTCTAGCTGTTCTTGATTCTTAAAGTTAGTACTTAAATGTTCAAATTATACTTTATGTAGGTCATTCATGTTATTAAATAGGAAAAAACCCTGATAATCTCTAGCATTAAAGCTCCTCTTATTCATTGTCTTATTTATAGGAATTGAGAATTTACAAATATACTTTGAGTTTAAGAAATTAAGGATTGAGTGGGTTATAACAGAGTATTTTAGATTTTTTTTCAACAGATAATACTTTGGATTGGGACTTCCCTGGTGGTGCAGTGGTTAAGAATCCGCCTGCCAATGCAGGGGACACAGGTTCGAGCCCTGGTCTGGGAAGATCCCACATGCTGAAGAGCAACTAAGCCCATGCGCCCCACTATTGAGCCTGTGCTCTAGAGCCCGCGAGCCACAAATACTGAAGCCCACACACCTAGAGCCCATGCTCCGCAACAAGAGAAGCCACCACAATGAGAAGCACATGCATCACCATGAAGAGTAGTCCCTGCTCGCCACAACTAGAGAGAGCCCACGTGCAGCAACGAAGACCCAACACATCCAAAAATAAATTAAAAAAAAAAAAAAACAAAACCTTTGGATTGATATTGGTGTCCCACCCAAATTCATATGTTAAAGTCTAACCCTTAATGTGATGGTATTTAAAGGTGAGGCCTTTGGGAGGTAATTGGGTTTAGATGAGGTCATGAGGGTGGGGCCCCTATGACAGGATTAGTATCCTGATAAAAAGATGAAGGGACCAGAGCTTTCTCTTTCTGCCATGTAAGGACACAGCAAGAAGATGGCCATCTGTGAATCAGGAAAGGGGCTCTCAATAGACACCGAATCTGCTGGCCCCTTGGACCTCCAGCCTCCAAAACTGTGAGAAAGAAATGTCTGTTATGTAAGCCATCTGGTCTAGGGCATTTTGGTACAGCAGCCCGAGCTGAGCAAGACAGTAGTCACAGTAAGCACTAAGAAAGTTTGGTGTCAGTGTTACGAGGACCCTCCAGCTACACCCTGGCTGTCCTGCCCTGGAAACTCTTTTGGGGACAGGCTGGCAGCAAAGAAGGAGTGAGTAAAGCAGGATTATGCTGACAGTAGATCACAGAACAAACCAATAGACTGACTTGTCCTCCCAAGTAGCACCACATTCACTAACATATTATCAACACTTTTGTTTTTCAGTTATATGTGTATATATATATATATATATATATTCATTTATATATATATGTATATTTATCAGACTATTTTCCATTATAGGTTATTACAAGATATTGAACATGGTTCCCTGTGTTATATAGTAAATCCTTATTGCTTATCTATTTTACGTGTAGTATTGATAGTTGGAATCTGTCAATCCCATACTCCTAATTTATCCCTCTCCTCCTTACCCCTTTGGTAACCATAAGTTTGTTTTCTATGTCTTTGAGTCTATTTCTGTTTTGTAAATAAGTTCATTTGTATCATTTTTTAAGATTCCACATATAAGCAATGTCATGTGATACTGGTCTTTCTCTGACTTACTTCACTCAGTATGACAAACTCTTGGTCCATCCATGTTGCTGCAAATGGCATCATTTCATTCTTTTTTATGTATCAGTACTTTGCTTGACTGGCTTTAAAGGTATGACTGTACAACTAATATCAATAAAACAAATAAGTGAACAGTTTATATCATTCATTATCCAAAATTGTTAGAATTGAAAATATGTATTCTCTCTCCAAGAAGGTAGTGCTCAAACATTTTTTAAAAGGAAGAGAATAAGATGCTCCCACGTTAGAAGCCAAGGGTTTGCTGAAATCTGGACACAGTGGTTTTTGATGTGGTCATGGTCAGGGAAGGAGATACACACTGGCCACTGACTGTAAGGAATGCCTGCTTAGGAAGAAAACCACACAACTGTGGGAATGGGCTCAATGTGTGGGTTTAAAAAAAAAAAAAGCCTTTCTTTAGACTGGCTTTTAATACTTTTACTTCTCCTTAGGGCTTAAATTCTATTTTAAAGATTTCTCTCTTAGTTGGTTTGAGGATGGAATCATGGAAGCCATTTGCTCCTTATACAAAAAGAGAGGTCTGACTTAGAGATAAAAATCAGAAAGTTCGGGCTTCCCTGGTGGCACAGTGGTTGAGAGTCCGCCTGCCGATGCAGGGGACACGGGTTCATGCCCCGGTCCAGGAAGACCCCACATGCCGTGGAGCGGCTGGGCCCGTGAGCCATGGCTGCTGAGCCTGTGCGTCCGGAGCCTGTGCTCCGCAACGGGAGAGGCCACAGCAGTGAGAGGCCCGCGTACCACAAAAACAAAACAAAACAAAACAAAAAAAATCAGAAAGTTCAGGGACTTCCCTGGAGGTCCAGTGGACTGTGTGCTCTCAGTGCAGGGGGTGTGTGTTCGATCCCTGGTCGGGGAATTAAGATCCCACATGCTGCATGGTACCATCAAAAAAAAAAAAAATTAGAAAGTTCAAAACCCAGAAAGTAAAGATGTCTGTACACTTTACAAAGAGACTGTGTAAATGGATTCTTTAGGGGATGGTGGCTCACAAGATTATTACATTCATAAGAGCCCCTACTGAATGAGAAGAATTAATGAGGGAATTTCAGCTCCTCCCTCTGAAGGAGCTTACAACTACCCCAGTTTCTACTTCCAAGGCACCAGGCTGGGTACCACGGAGATGCTAACAAGACGTTCTCGCCTACATGGAAGAAAGATTTACATTCTGGGAGGAGCACTGCTAAAATACACAGCTCCTTCTGTTGCATATGTCACAGCCATTCCAGTCTATGTACGGAAAAGAGCTTTTGCTGCTGTATGTTTGGAACACAAATAGAAAAGGCCACTTCACCAGCAGAATGCATCTCTAGTGCCTAAATTTCTCTACCAACGACAGAGAATGACAGTCAGCATGTGTGCAGGCTCACTTTTCTTTTAAAGGGATTTCAGTGACATAAATGGGCCAGAGGTACTGCGAGGGAAAGGGAGTGGATGTTCAGTGACAGGAAAACAGTCTGATTTTAAAATCCCACTCTTGCCTCCCAGCTGAAGTTACACATCACAGAATGTAGGAAGAGAAAATGGCTCTAAAATGGGAAACTGTCAGGGAATATTCCTTCATGCAGGGTTTGGGTAAATTAGGCCGCAGCCAGTGCTAAATACTTTGAAAAGCCACAACCTAAACACAGTCCATCCACTGTTGGCCACTTTTTGCTTGATTTGGTTTGAACAGCAGTTACTAATTGATTTTTGCCCTGACCGTGTTTCATCATCACTTTCAGCTAATGGGGGGAGGGGAGGAGGAAAAGGAGGCAGGCAAGGGAATGGAAGTAATGGTTATTAAAAAAAATAAACAAAACTCCAAGCAACTGTCAAAAGTCAAAAGAGAAATGATTTTTGTGTTGACGCTTGGGTATTTGGAAGGCAAGGGTAGCTCGGGCATCTGACTTCCCCTGGGAGCTGTTCAGAAGCCATCGACTACAGGGAGGCTGAACCTACGGAAAGAGAGAACAGAGGTGATGGCCAGTGACTCGTATTCTTGTGGTACATGTGTCTCCAGGCTCTCCTTGCAAAAGATATGGGGAATTTTGCATTTGAGAGATTAGAAACCAGTCTTAAAGGTGAGATCGGCTATGGTGTTTCCCAAACAAGGCTTCAGAACAAAAGACATTCAGGGACAGACTTGCTGACTCACCTCCGTGCCTGTGTGGGCACACACCCCTCAGGAGAAGGCGGGAGGGAGGCGGGTGATGCTGCCAGCTCTGGAGATTGGCACAAGGCGGCCACTGTGTTGTGACCACAGAGGAGTGTTATCAAGGCTGGTCTACATCACTGGGCTTGCCCGCCGCTTCCCCAAGTCATCCTGATGGAACCAACTGGAACACTAGTAATGCTCATCTAGAATTCTTTCTGCTCCTAACTTCTCATCCACATCTAGGGAAACCTGGGCTATGACCCACCCCACTACCTGCTTTTTCAAGGGACCCTGTCCCTGACTTGCCAACTTCCTTGAGGTAGTCCTGTAGTCTTGTTTGTTTATATCTTTGGTGATACATCCCTCAAAGACAGTCTAATACAGTGGTTTTCAACTGGAGTGATTTTAACACCCAAGGGGACAGTTGGCAATGTCTGGGGACAGTTTTGGTTGTCACAACTAGGGAAAGCAGTGCTATTGATTGGTGTCTACTGGGTAGAAGCCAGTGATGCTGATAAACATCCCATAATGCCCAGGATAGCACTACAACAGGGAATTACCCAGCTCCAAATGTCAGCAGTGCCAAGGTTGAGAAACCCAGGTCTAGTCTGTAAGACACAGACTATTGACTGATGCCGTGAGTACTGAATGGTAAAATGTAAACCCAAACTAAATGAGACACCAAAAATTGACCGTTAAGTCTGTAAACCCACTGAAAGTGGGAAAGCAGCATTTCTAGGTGATGGGATACATTTTATATGAGAGGCGCAGAAGAAGGAGAAGCATCTCACTCATTCACAGGGAGCGGCAAAGGACAGTCACCACACAAAAATGTGCAGCCGTGATCTTTGTGGGCGCATGCGATTTATTGCTTTGAGGACATGAAATAGCATGTCTTGAGTCACCAAGCTCCTGGCATACGGTGAGGTGACAGCAGAGGGAGACTACCCTGCTACCAGCCATGAGGAGTGAGCTGCCGCTGAAATCAGCAGGTGGTTAGAGAGGAAATGGTATTAAGCCACAAACGAGAAAGTATGGTTACTAATAAGGAAACAGAAACTGCCTGGAAGAAAGAAAAACAACCTGTGATACTAGGAAACGAGGACTTAAAAGCATCAGGAATGTCACAAAGGGGCAGACCCAGCAGGTGATAATAAAGCAAATCAAAATGTACTCACACTGTCTGTCACTGGCATCCAGAGTGATGAAGACAAAATTTGGCTATGTAGCCAGAGCCTTAAAAGCATTCTTTGTAAAAGTAAAACTACATGTTTGAGAAGTGATTAAGGATATACACGGATGTTTATTGCAGTTTATGTTAGTTAAAATTTGGGAGCAACCTCATTGTCTGATCATCGGGGACTGGTTCATACAACACGGCGACCCCTACAATGGAGTTCTTGGTAGCCCTTCCATATTCTGGTGTAGATGACTATTTGCTGGCAAGGAGAGAGGTCATGTAGAGCCAAGTGATAAAGCGTCTACAACAGCCTGCAGAGCGAGGCAGGGTGGGTGCTGCACCCACACCCGTCCTTCCCTTCAGTGGTGTGCCAGTCACCTGGCTGCAGGTAATCGGGGGCTACACTGTCTGCAGAGAATTTGCAAACAGCCAAATGGATGAAACTTGGTCTTTCTTATTACCATGTGCAGACAATTCTAAACAATTTCAAGGATAAAATATCCCTCCTTACTGAGGTAGAGAACTCCTACTGCACCCCCTTAGTATGCCACTGTACCCCTTTTCCCTTTGGTTAAGAGAATGCCCAAGGTTCACCTAGGGTCACGGTGCCCCACAAAAATACTACACATCCCAGTCATCCCTGCAACTCAGGTGCTAATGTGTCCCATCCAGATGGAGAGGGTGTAGGCAACAGTGATGTGTGTGACATTCAGCGGGGGCAGTTCTAGAGGAAAGGGTATTCCCCTCTGTCTTTTTGGCTCCATTTCTGCTCCTGGACTCTGGATATAGAGTCATCTTTGGACCATGAGGAGGAGGGCAGCATCCTAAAGAGGTGAGCATGACAGATCTAAGGAGCCTCCAGAGATTCTTCAGACCAGAGCCTCCAGCAGCACCAACTTTTACATTAGCAGGAAATACACTTGTCTTCTCTAAGTCACTATGAACTTGGCTGTCTGATGTCGTATGATGTGTCTTAACTCACACTCCAACCAATATCTTATAATTGTATTTTGAAAGGTTAAACAAAGCTATGCATAAATACAGAGAGAAAGAGATCAGAAAGGATTAGAGGCCCAGGTATAAATTTTTATTGTGGCTCACACTAGAAGGGAAGATGATGGGGGTGTGTGCATTATTTTCTTCTTGTAGCTTATTGCTATTTTACTCATATATTGTTTACACATTATGTGTGCATGTGTTTGTTAATATAAATATTTATAAAATTTTTTGAAGTTCTTTAAAATATTTTTATAGATATACTATTTTTACTTATAATTAATATATATTTTATCTCAAGGAAAAACTTATTTAAAATTTAAGTAAGTTTAAAATTCAAATCTGCAATGTACTGATTTAAACTAGCAATAAAATTCATTTTTGTGCTTTGGGACATTGATTGCTATTTATTCTCAGAGTCTCACTTCTGGGCCAACAGCATCCATGGGACACAGTGGGCTATGTGTGAGTCTCTTGAGGCGGCCCCCAGTACAAAGTCCTGAAACTCCAAGGAAACTTTTCAGGGGATGGGATTTCATGGCATCCAATCCCATTTATGTATGTCACACACTGACATCTTCAGAACTAAGCATCTTTTAGTCTGGTGTGATCAAAGTAATGCTTCCCCAGGGGTACTTTGAGATACATGCATCTACACTTGTTGACATGAACTGCATGTTCTCAGATGATTATCATGATCTAGAATGTTCATTAGGTTTGCTGGTGATCACAGAGTCAGAAGGTAATAAAATGCAGCACTGCCATGAGAAGCTGAGGAACAGCCTGAACCACAAATGGAAAGAGAAGGGCTATGCAGTGCTCCTGGCTCACAGCAGCCATGGGAGGCCAAGTGTCCCAAGAAGACAATGGATGAGGCTGGGACCGCCGACTGGCAACAACCCCACAGCAAGAGCTAGAGGCCCCAGTGGACCACAGCTGGACTGCCATTCAGCACAGCTGGTGCTGAGCCTTGGGCTGGATGTCAAAGACGGAAAGAAGACCCACACAGTCTTGCCCCTCAGAAAATTCTCCCTCTAGGAGATCAACTGCTGTATGTGACTATGTGAGTGATAATGTGATGAGCACTGGAGAAGAAGTTTAAATAAAACCATGCAGGTGCAGATTAGAGAAGGATTCACTTTTTACTTGGGAGAACTCTTGAAAGGGTGAAGGTGATGTTTTACTTGGTTTTGAAGGATAATTCTCCAAGGAGTGGAAGAAGGGAAGGGGAAAGCTGGACCGAGGAGCAGCGTGAGCAGAAGTGAGGAGATGGCCTGCGGTATGCTGGGCTGGGCTAGGCTGGGCTGGGCTGGGCTGGGAAAGTGTGCAGGGTAAAGGCCTTGAGCTTCTGCGAAGACATGTCTATAGTCATGGAAGAAATTAAGGAGCCTTAAAGGTTTTACACGGAAGCCTAATACTATTGCTTTTGTGGATAAGATATCATGCTGATATCTTAAGTGAAACTTCCCACAATCTGTGCATTTGGTGTCAACAACCTAGAAAAGAGATGAAAAAGAGTAATAATACCTCTCTTAAATTGATCCCAGCTCACTAAACAATGATTATCAGGAGAGAGAGGAAGTTGATCATATAAAAATGCTGGATCAGAATCACCTTTGAATTCTGATAGGTTGACATCCTCACCCATGTGGATATATAAATATCCCTGTGAACTAAAAAATTCAGAGGTGATTCAAGCAGAAGAGAGATGTTTGAACTCTAGGGGATCTTGCTTGTTTTACTTCTGTTTTTCTCTGCGGGTTTCTCTGTACACAGTCAAGTTCACACAGAGTAGGTCTTGAAGGCCCAGGTCTGCTCGGGCCATCAGCCAGCAGTATCCTGTTACCTCTAATCCATGTTTGAGCACCACTGTTCCCCGGACACCATCGCAGGAAGTTTGGCCACATCCCAAATCGAAAAACAAACAAAAATGCTTATTTCTACAAAGGGTGGGAAAGCAGCTAAATCAATTTTGTCTACTGCTATTTCCCTGGACCCCAATCTTCGGATTGCCACCCTGCCCTGCTCTGCCAGGCTGCTGGCACAAAGCCCTGCCAGTGGCGGTGAGGACTGTGCCGGGTGAGATATGCCTCTTGGCACATGACATGTAGACTGCTTTGGCAGAGGGTCTAATTGAAAAGAGCTACTAGAGAAACCAGTCATTTCTTATAATTCAGAGATAGGCACGGAGCACAAAGTCAGAAATTAATGAATTTGCAACAACATCCTTTTGGACCAGAATACGATGCATAGAAGTGTCCAATACAGCCACACACAGGGGCTTACATCTGATGGTTCTGTATCATATGTTTTCTTGAATTATCCCTATCAAGGATCTAAAAGAAAGTTTCCAAGATTTTTATTATAACTAAATCTGGCCTGCAAAGTATAGTATTTTCCAAAGGTACAGAATACCAATGCCCAAGGTGAAAGTCAACATAAATTTCTGGAATTCAGCAACAGTCAATCACTAAACCAATATTAGATTTTCATCACTTTTGCTTCCCGATAAAATCTCTGGCTCCTCTGTCCTGGTAAGGATCTGCCATGGATTAGATAACTTTTCATTTTATCTTATGCCTTTCTCTGAGGCAACTCAAATTTAAGAGAAAAAAGCATATACATTTGCATAAACAAACACTGACTTGGTCAGTTAGTTCCTTTTTGAATATTATTTTAAAATAATATTTGAAAAGATTACAATTGTAATGCCCATTGTAGAAAATTTACAAATACACATAAGAAGAATCAGTCACTATCTTCCATCAACTTTGATGTACTGCACTTTTTCTAAAAAAAAACATTTTTTGTACATGCATATATTTTGTATTTGCATATGACACATATTTTACTAAACTGGCCAGGTTTTATCTGCATTGTATCTATATCTATATACCTCTTTCTTCAATTCACTTTGTATTATACACTTTCTATAATCACTACCTATTCTTTAAAGAGACTGACTTTATGAGCAGTAGAGATTCCAGGGGATGTATTATATCTGACGATTTTTATAGCTGCAAACCTAGAACTCCATCTGTTTACATCCTCATTAAGCTTGATACTGAATTTCCTGGCACTTCAAAATATTTTTGTATTATGTAGGAGAACAGTTTGAAAACATTTTTTAAAACTATCATTTGGTTGAAATAACTTTGAAGCTTCTTTATAAACAACAAAGTTCCATTGTATTTTAACTTACGGTGGTTTCAGCAAAACTTTCTTAAAGAAATTCTTTTTTTCTCCCTTAAAAGAATATTGTAAGAAGAAAAATGGAACAGACTGTACACCTTTTCATTTAGATTTCAGGCAAAAATCATAAGATTCTACTCATCATTTTAGCAGACTGAACTTAGAAGAGAGCTCACTGACGTCATAAATTATGGTTTGAAGTACAGCATTCTAAAGTGGAATATCGCTCACCATGAGGTCTCATGGAAGCAGCTGAGCACCTTGGACGAAGGGCTCTGTCTTGGGGTGATGTCCATGAATGTTCTCTTCTGACCCCTGGCTTCTCTGGACCCAATCAACTCCTAATCTCACCTGTCATTTGAAAGACCTCAAGCCAAGTGAGCACACCTTGGCAGAGTTGGGGAAAGGGTTCAGTGTCGGGGCAGAATCTTACTAAAGGAGACACCAGGGCCAGGCACAGAAGCCATCAGAAGGGTGTGCTTCAAAATCTAAGCCATAGACTAAAGAGAAAACCATGAAATCAGAGTGAATTTAACCTCAGTTTAAAGTTTTTCTTTCTTTCTTTTCTTTCTTCCTCCCTCCCTCTCTCTTTCTCTCTTTCTTTCTTTCATTCTGCCTGCCAAGGCTAATGTCATATTAATGGACTTCCACAAATCTGATTTCCAAAGTTGCCTGGGCCCATCCCAGAGGCTCTGAATCATTAGGTTGTAGGTGAGATTCAGGTGATTTTGATCACAGGGCAGACTGTAAAGCACTATATTCTTGCCCATAGGCTTTTCTTCCTTTCAACTTTATTGAGCTTGCTTTCCAGGGTAAAGCAGTGTAGGGACTGGGCCCCATGGTATACAATACCACAAAAGGAAACCATGAGAAGAACCCATGTACCTTTGTTAGGCCACCTTTAACTTATTTGATATTGAAAAATATTCAGAACCCATAATAGTTTGCCGCCCTTAAGTACCAGGTAGGATAACTGAAGTGTGTGACATCACTTAGTATAATACTTGGCACATGGCAGGTGCTGGCTAACCACTGCATTCCCCCTGGTAGGAGGGCTCTAAGAGGCAGAATTAAGAACCACGGCTCAATCCTCCCAAAAGGCTCCTCCAATTCAGGGGGAGATGAAAGACAGAGTTTACTGATCCAGGACAGGAGAAAAAGCAGGGCTGGGGATTTATTTCTCAGAGTGGAAGGTCACCATCAAAGAGGCAATGAGCCTGTATCTCCTAAATTATAGGCATGTTTAAGCTGGAACATACAGATCCAGAAGAAAGACCTGGAGCCTCAGGGACTACAAACAGCTTGAGAACTGTAAACTACAAAATGCTACAAAAATGCTAACACTGACACATTCGGGTTAAATGTAGGAATTATATTTAAGGACACATTCCCATTAATCCTTACCGTGAATAAAATAGTTCCTTTAACCTTCACTCAGAGTTAAACTATTCCAAAAATAGTTTAGAAAATAGTGTGCTGTGATCTAAACAGATATTTTTGAAAATTTATTTTGAATTAAAAACCTGGCAAGAGAGCATGTTGGGGATTCTGACCCACTTTCTCAGTCATCCACTCCTGAGGACAGTCAGATCTTGGGTTTGTAGGACCCTCAGCAGCTGGAGATACTACCATAGCGTCCAGGGCAAGGCTGGAGGTATAACTACAGTGTCCGGAGGAGACGGGAAGATCTCAGTAGCAGGGGTTTCTCGCAGCCGCAGGACGGGCACTTTTTCTCATTATTCCCTTACCTGGGGGCCTGGTGGGTGAGGGGTTCTACCTCCCAGAGGCTCCCGAGGGACAGGGCTGGAGGCTGTTCTGTTTTTGCCAAGGCTGAGAATCACAGTCTGTGGGCCTTTACTTCACTGCAGGGCAACCGACAGCTGCTGGAGGAAAGGCCATTCCATTTTGAAGAGGCCTCTCCAGCCGGACAGCTATCTGGAGTAACCGGAATTGTCCCCCAAGGCCAGGCTTCTAATGTCATTCTGTTGGGAGGGCTGTGAATTACTCCATTTTCCAACAATAAGTGCAAGATTGCATATCCAAAATTTCCCAAATGACCTATACGATACATGTTGGATTTCTGCGCCTCTCTCCACAGCTTCCCTTCTTAGACCACACCTATCCTGTTCAACTGTACCACCTGCAAGGCCCCCGCCTGGCCCCCGCAAGGACCGCAATAAATGTGTGCTTCGACACAGAAGAATCAACGCCTGCATCTGACTCGACTGTGTGAGCTGGAACCTTAGAGCTTGCCCTGGACTCAAGCGGCTCCTTCCCTTTTTGAAATTTCCTATCTTGGCGTGGCTGCAGAACCTGAGGGGAGTCACGTAATGCTCCACTGTTTCAGCTATGAAATCCCCACGGAAAGCCTGTGCAGACGCATTAGTGATGTGACCGTGTGTTAGAAACGCAGAGCCCTGCACCTGCAGACACAGACGAAACATGCATGTTGTGATTAGGGCAGGGGCCGATTGCATGCAGCTGCGAGTCCCCACATCACCTGATCTTGAGATTTCTTTTTCTTCTTCTTCTTGCCCCAGCACCCGGAGCTCTCTGCATCTTTGCCATTGGCCTCACCACAGAGCAGCCCGTCCAGCTCATCTGTGCCCAGGTGCTGTCCCTGAGACGTTTCTGCTGCCAGCCGGTAGGAAAGGTTCCTTAAAATGCACACACAGTTTTCAACGGTCTGGAGAATCCAAAAAAAAAAAAGGAGGAGGAGTGAATAAAAACTAACCAGCACTCCTCCACCCAGAAAAGCAATCCATCTTTACACACACATTTTTCTTTGGATGCATGTAGCCACTGCCCCTAAAGGCTCCCTTGAAAGCCACAGTGGAAAGAATTTAGAGAAGGTTGGAAAAATCTTAAGACCTTTTCTCACCCCAAAGATACTACTTATCAACAAGAGGTCCTTTTTTAAGTAGCTGTCGTTGATTGAAATTCACTTCTGAGCGAGGAAGAACCCACAACCACAAGAGGTCCCAGATGGTATCCACTTATGGACAATGGCTGCAATGGGGACTAGGGCCCTGAACCACCAAGAGTACAGACAACTGGATTTCTGTCAGCTCTGGGAGGGTGACACTAACATTTACCATCTACCAGGGGCACTTTCTGGGAGTGAAACAGGGCAAGAGGTGCAAACCAGGGTCGTCCCAGGCAAGCCAGGTTCTGTGTTCACCTGGGGACATCAATGTTTCCATGCTGATTTTCTTCGAGGTGGCTGGTGCTCCTATTTTCCTGGCAGTGGTGTTAAACAGTGGTTAAGGACACACATAGAGCTGGATACCTATAGAACACTAGGTCTATGACCACTGGCTGTGTGACTTGGACAGTGCACCCAATACCTCCGTGACCATGACCTCCTCTGTAAGACGGCCATAATAGTGGCCACATTTTAGGCTGCTGTGTGGAATAGGGGAATTAGAGTATTTACATGTGATAGGCAGAATAAAGCTCTCTGCCCCAAAGATGTCGACATGTCAGTCTCTGAAACCTGTGAATACGTTAGGTTATGTGGTGGAGGGTTGCTAATCAGTTGGGGAGATTACCCTGGATTATCCAGGGCGGGGGGCACGGAATCCTGAGGGTCCTATAAGCAAAAGAGGGAGGCAGAAGAGTTAGAGTGAAACCGCGTGAGAAGGACGTGTCCTGCTATTGCTGGCTTTAGAGATGCAGGAAGGGGCCACGACACAAGGAATGTGGGCGGCCTTGAGAAGCTGTAAAGACAAGGAAACAGATGCCTCCCTCGAGCCTCCAGAAGGAATGCAGCCCTGTCAACATGTTGATTTTAGCCCCAAAAGACCCATTTTGGACTGCTGATCTCTAAGATGGTAAGATAATAAGTTTGTGTTTTTAAGCTGCCATGTTTGTGGCTATGTGTTATAGCAGCAACAGGAAACTAACCAGGTATGCAGGTACTGAGAAGAGTTTCTGGCACACAGCAGGTGCTATACAAGGATTTATATAATTAACAATGGTGGAGATGGTAGTGCTGGGAGGTCCAGAGCTTGTGACCTAGACCTAATGGGTCCATGATGGAGTCCTGGCTCTGCCATTTAATGAGCTGTGTGACCCTGGCCAAAGTGTGAAATCTCTCTGTGCTTCTATTTCCTCCCAAAGTCCCCACTGCCAAATTGGAGATTAGGTCTCAACATATGGATTTTGGGGGAACCAAACATTCAGACCAGTGCAGCAACCTTTTGACCTTTGTCTTGGATTTGAGGAACCGAGGGAAGAGGAAAAAAAATACCAAATTTTTACAAAGGACAAGATAATGATGGAAAAAAAATGAACTGAGATAAGTTTTATTTTATTTTTTAAATTTAAGTTTAAATTGTTTTATTGAAGTATAGTTGATTTACAATGTCATGTCAGTTCCAGGTGTACAAAATCTGAAAAAGAAGAGATAAGTTGTCTTTTTAAAAGCATTCCAACTTGGCTATCATTTTTCAGGCACCAATTGTGTGACAGCCACCATTCAAGGCAGGGAAGATCGTTCCATTTTACAGATGAGGTCTGAAGCTTTCAGTAACTTATACCAGATTGCACCACTTTTTCTAGTCCTAGGTTGGGACTGGAAGGGCGGTGAGAGCTGCCAGGGTCCAGATTCTGCACTGATCCCACCTATGGCTGGAATCTGGCAAAAGGCACTGTATATGTTTGACATGACTACTGTGGGCAGGAAAACCAAGCAGGAAAACCAGTTTTCAGGGTATATTTCTGGACCTTTGCCATTCCAAGCCTTTCTTGTCAGCTTCTCAAGGTTTCATGGGCTGCTAATCCCACAGGCTTTGAGTCAACTTGATTTTCTATTTCAAGCATCCTCTCAGCATTGAAAAAGGAACCGGCATGGAAGTAGGTAAACACAGGACAATGCATGAAAGGGAGAAAAGTCTCTCCCTGAAAAGGAAATGTTATGGCATAAGTCAGAACGATTTTTAAATCAGCTCAAACTGATTTTTCTTACATCAAAGACTTGGGAGAATAAACTCCTTTCTCATCCTGCTGTTCATCTTCCCTGGGGGCACATCCATGCCTCTGTTTGACAAATGACTACTGGGGAATAAATCCGCCGTTTTGAGAAATGTTTTACAATCTACCTGTGGCTGAGGGATGATTTTGAGAGAAGCTGGATGGCGGGGAGAGAAAGGAGAGAGAGAGTGGGGATGGGGAGGGCGGAAGGGAGACAGAGGAAGTGGTAGAGAGGGAAGGATGGGGGTGGCCCCAGGGGTTGAACTTATCTCACCTTAAGCTTGGTTTGGGAGGGTTACCAAGTCAAGAGCTTTTCTCTGCAGGGGCAGGAAAAAAAGAAAAAACAGAAGACAGCCACCGCCCTCCTTGGGGACACCAGCAGAAGGTGGGGGCAGCTGGTGGTTTTGGTTCCCATATTCATTGCTGTCAACAGAGCTTTCAGTAGTTCCTCTTGGTCACCAGGGTCATTTTGACTCCTTATTTTCTATTAGAAAGGGCTAATTTGGAAGCTGTCTGTAGAACGCTCCACCATATGTTACCCTTTCAACAAACTGTTCCAGTTACAGGAGCTGAGCTGAGAGCGTGTGTGGAGTCCAGGCTCTTTCACTCATTAACTTCGCTGGCCTCAAAGACAGTGGGCACACATTTTTCCCTCCTCTAACTTGTCACTGAGGAAGCTCAGAAGTGGCCACGCAGAGGGCTGAGTGGAAAGTGATGGGACAATAATAATACGTTAAAACTTGATAGCACATTCTGGCCAGCAAAGCACTGCTGAGTAGTTTATCACATTTGATCCTTTCAACAGCTATAAGGATCCTCCTTGTCTCAAAGCTGAGGTCACCCAGGCCCTGTCCTTGGTCATCAGGAGGAAGAGATGGCACATTTTACAGCACGCTCCTGGGGCCAAGCTTGGTGCTCTTGCTGCTCAATCAGGAATATCTGAGTCTTCTGGTTTTTCTTCTTTTAATTTTTATTTTCTATTGGAGCATAGTTGATTAACAATGTTGTCTTAGTTTCAGGTGTACAGCAAAGTGATTCAGTTATACATATACATGTATCTATTCTTTCTCCAATGCTTTTCCCATTTAGTTTATTACAGAATATTGAGCAGAGTTCCTTGTGCTGTACAGTAGGTCCTTGTTGATTATTTATTTTAAATGTAGTGGTGTGTACATCAATCCCAAACTCCCAATTTATCCCCTCTCCCTCCCATCTTTCCCCTTTGGTGACCATAAGTTTGTTTTCTAAGTCTGTTTCTGTTTTGTAAATAAGTTCATTTGTATCATATTTTTTAGAGTCTGCATATAAGTGGTATCAGATATTTGTCTTTGTCTGACTAACTTCACTTAGTATAATCATCTCTAGGTCCATCCATGTTGCTGCAAATGGCATTATTTCAAGGAATATCTGAGTTTTCTGACTCCAGCCCTAAATGGTCCTCAGTTTTTCAGTTTCCTCTTTTGGGGGAAATGTGGACATTAACAAGGAGAATCTCCAAGGTCTCCCGAGAGATTGAGGAGTCTGGTCCTCTGACATATCAGAAGAAAGATGTGCGTGCCTCACAGCACTCTGATTTTGGACCATGCTCCTGAAGGCTACCTTACCCAGTGGTGGGCACTGGACCAAGACAAGAGGCTGTTGACTCTTATTTTATTCTCAGCTACAAGGCCCAGACAGTATTAAAGCTTGCTTGGTATCCATAGGCTTAGCATCCCCTGCCTTAGTCTCTACTACTTTGAATCTTAAGATCCTTAGCATTGCAGCTTCTGTGAATTATGAATTACCTTCAGTAGCTCTTTTCAAAATTCCTCTATTGTGTTAACAGGTATCTGTAAATACTCAAGGCATCTCGACTGGTTGCTTCTTCAGGGACTTAATTTTCCTGTCAATGATATTAAAAGGTCTAAAATGGCTGTTAAGGGCATTTACAAGAGAGGTTGATTAAATCTTTTCTATCATATTTCACTTTTGAAATTGATGTCGTACACAGTAAATGAATGGATGCAAATGTAACTGAGTGGCAGTGATAAGATGACAGACAGTGTCATAACTGGAGTCAGCTGGTACTCAAAGGGCTAGAGTCCCAGAAAATATCATGGGTCCTAAACTTTAGGGAGTAGGGCTCAGGCATCAGTAATTTTCTAGCTTTTCTAGTAATTTAGTTTTCTAGTTTTTTTTAGTAATTTTCTAAATTTTTCAGTCACTCTAATGTGTAGTCAAGGTTGAGAAGTGCCATGGCAACTCATCCCCATGCCAATGAGTAACTAAATGGATAAAATCACTCTTATTTGTTCTTTATCAGACCTTACAGCTAAGTTACATTATATTGTATTCCCGACTAGTGCCCATTTTAAAGCTGTATCTACTAAGGCGGTTCTCAATCCAAGATGCACGTCGAATCACCTGATGAACTTTCAGAGGAATAGAAATCGGAGACGAGAATTGGACACTTAGATTCACTCGGGGCTGTGATGGTGTCTAGGCACATGCATTTATTAAATGTTTCAAAGGCAATTCCGATGAAGAGTTGGTATTAAAAACCATGGGATTGAGGCTCTGGTTCAGAACCAGGGCCAATTTTTGGCTCCCCATGGTATATCTGGCAATATCTGGAGACATTTTTGTTTGTCACAACTGGTCTGCGGGAAGGATGGTACTGGCGTCTAGTGGGTGGAGACCAGGGATGCTGCTCAACATCCTACAGTGCACAGGGCAGCCCACAGCAAAGAACTGGACCCAAATGTCAACAGAGTGGCTCTGGAGAAGGTCTTATTAAGGTATCACATGTATTAAGGTCTTATTAAGGTATCACATTCATCACATGTATTACTTGAAAGCATCAGTAAAGTCCATGTTGATACCAGGATATTATGAAATTACAAATTTTTTGTTGAAAAGGAACCAAAACTAATCAAAAGACAAGTGAAGACAAAACAAAATAGCTCAAACACTGGTGAAGCCCACCCAATTCTATTTTGGTTTGTGAACTAAAGCACTGAATGGACACTGATGATCAATGTTTTGACAGGCTCGTTTATGTAGCACTTTGACAGCAGTTATTTAGACTTCATCAGGCATTCCTTACATGGCACTGGACAAAATTAAGTTGTTCAGAAGCTATCTTGTAAGAATATAGGATTATTTGACTCTCAGGTAGTTTTAATATTTCTTTTTCTTTTGCCAAAGGATTTTAGAAAATAAAGCTAGAAGATTGTGGGCAACCTGGTATATGAGAGTTTATACACTCATCTGGAACACCTGTAGTTACAATAACTTAATCTAAATTTTCATTCACTACTAATCAAGAATTAAGTGTCTAGTTCTAGGCTAGGATTAAAAGTCGATATAGATCTCAGAGTGAAAGTATTAAACAGAGCATTAACTCTCCATCCTTGTTAGCCACTGTTTGGTCCCCTGGGCATCCTTCTTCTCTAAGATGCTTCATCTATGCAAATTCAACAAACCTTGCTATCGATCTCGCTGCTCCCCAGCGCAGACTGAATCACGTAGAGCAGCGCATCCGTGAGCCCATCACATTCCCGCATCCTCCTGCGGGCCTCCTCTCCGGCTGAACTAACATTCCTGCAAAGCAAAAGGATGTGTCAGAGCCCTTCACGGTGGTCACCTCCTCTCATAGTTTTAATCAAAACACTTTCCTTGCATTTTCAGGTTTACCAAGAATATAATTTAATCAGGGGGTACGGCCTCCACAAAAGCATCCTAGAATTAGGTGAGTCACAGATATCTGCAAGGAAACTCTCTAAATGGAGAATGGAAAATTCCAAACATGTGATCCGTGAGAGTTCTGTGACGGCAAAGAAGGGAGACTTTGGCCAAGTCTTCAAGGTCTGCTTCATTTACAATCGACCAGGGAATCAGAAGCTCTTTGATTCAAAGGATTCTTCTTCTTTGAGAAGTTTGAAATACTTTTCAAACACAAAGCTTTCAACTTACTGAAGTATTTTAGAGATCTAATTTCACCTGCCTCAAAAAGATACCTACCCTGGCCCTTCCAGAGGTAAGCTTCTAGAAATTTATTCTAAGAACACAGAGATTTCTGTGAAAATTTAGTCATTGGGATGCCTATGGCACCTTTTATGGGTAGGAGTTGCCCAAACTCCTTCCTACAATGGCACAGACTGAGCTAAAGCCAACAGAAGGGGCCCCTTGTAATGAAATGCACAGCTGGGAGACAGAGAGAGCTTCCAGAAGGTACAAAAGACATGAGACAATCTAGTCAAAGGTGAATCTTTTGGGTGGTTTTAGTTATTCCACCACCTGAGAGGGTGTTCTGGTCTTCCTCTCCAACCGTGATTAAGGATTCAGTTCCAGCAGAGAACTTTTGCAGTAACTGAATGAGAGACAGCACAGGCTATTAGAAGGATGCTGGAGGAGATGAGTTAATGGAAGGTAGAAAGGGGCTGAAAAAATTTAGAAACTGTGGGGAAGGGTAATGGAAAGAGAGAATGATCTAGGTAGGGCAATGGTTCTCAAGCTATGGTTATTATCAGAATCACCTGGAGGGCATGTTCATGGAGAGAGCTGGGCCTCACCTTGAGATCACTGGTGGAGTCCAGTAATTTGCATACTTTGGTGATGCTCACACTGGAGACCTAAAGTAAAGTAGCTCTAACTCTACTTCTAGGGGGAGGGTTTGGTTGGGGAGGGTAGTGTTCTTCAGTGACTGCTGGGGCCAGCCATGGGGCAGATTCCAAGAACCTGTGGCCTTAGAGCACACAGGAATAGCTGAACAGAATGAATCTTCAAACCCATGCTGTAATTGACACAAGTGTTCTCATTTAATTTTTCCAACATCTTTCCCTGTTATACTTCATTCTGTTTTACAGATAAGAGAACTGAGTCTCAGACAGGTTGTCCAAGGCTACACAGATAGTAAGTGGAGAAGCTACAACAAACCCAGGTCTGTGAAGGACAGGAAAGCAAAGGCTTCAGGCTTGGTGTACAATATGGACTATACCTTTTAGGAATTAAATCAAAATAAAATAGGCTCAATGCTAAAATGCTACTGAACATAAATGTTTTCTTTAATATCTAAAAAGTTCTGCAGACATGTTTAAAGACAATCTATCAGTGTTTTAATGTAACACTGGGAAAGGTTATTCAATTCACATTAGTATTTTTGGCATTTGCTGATCTTAAAATATAAACAAAACTCCTCAGTTCCTTAGATAACATAACTGAACAAATACTGGCAGCATTTTTATGGAAGGTGTTATAGATTCTGCCTTGGGGTGGCCAACCCTCATTCTGAGAGCATCTCTGGGAGGGAGGAAAGAAATCTTTCTGCAAAAGAAAAAGTGGTGAGAGGCACACTGGTATTATTATTAGAAGGATGGTCTTTGTAAAAGAGCATTTTTAGAGCATTTCTCCTTGAAATGACTTTCACCAGGTCGAGCTTTGACACTGTTAGCGTACTAGGTTTGTCAAAAAATCCAATCATTATAGCATCAAAAAAAAAACAAACAAAAAATTCCAATCAGACCTCTTTGGTCTGAAGAACATCAAAAAACAAACAAAAACAAAAACAAAAACAAATTCCAATCAGACCTCTTTGGTCTGAAGAACACCGGGTGCAACGTATGATTGTCAGTCTTAAATCCGGCCTCTTTGTGCTTTGATAAGGTCATGTTTCCAAAGACAGAAGAATGGAATTTGGACTTGAAAGAACTGTAGGGATAGCTCATGTGCACCTTAGTCTCGAACATCCTCTAGCCTTTCCCCTTATCCCCGAATGCTCAGTCTTTCCTTTGAGTGGCTTCACGATGGGGGCAGGCTGCCTCCTGATTCACAAGTAAACATCCTCATGATCAGCCCTATTTTCACTGGTAGTCAATGAATGGGCAGGGGCAACTGATGGGAAAGATCAGGAATTAACAACTTTGTCAACATTACATGTCTTCAATATTAATTTGAGCATTTTCTTATTCTGCTTTGTTCTAGTCTAGTCTCCTCCACAATTAAAAAAAATTATTAACTGCCGACTACATTAAAATATGTAAGATATTACATATTAAAATGTGTAAGATACTGAGAAATGAGAAAGACTAATATTATAAGTTAAGGTCCCAGTAGGGAAGAGGAAGTAATTAGGATACACACATAAACACCACCCCTCACAATGATACAGAGGGGAGAGTGCAGTTACCACAGTGTCTGCAGGTAGGATGAGGCTCCATATATTTTTTAAGTGAACTGAGGTGTGAACACATCTCTTTTTCAATGAGTAACTGTGTCCTTCAAGCCTTTGGGGTTGGGTTTCTGCTTTTTATCAACTATTCCCGAACAAGTGAAACATATCAAAAGATTACCTTTGGTTTTTCACTCTGGAGGATAGGAGGTTTCCTTTCCTTCCTTCCCCCCTGTCCCAACACAAAATTTACTATACTTGTGCATTTCACTGTTTAAAAATAAAAATCCCAATAGCCTTATGTGTTGGTCACAGAACAGTTAGTTGTAATTATGGTCCCAGGTAGGTATCTGATAAAGAGCCAATGTCCAACCTACAAAGTTCCTCCTTCCTGTTGTACTTAAATCTTCTGCTCATCTTGAGGGAAGTGATTTCCATGTCTGGCTAGAAACTGGTGCAGCAAAATTCTATGCATAAACGTAACACTGAAACAAAGACTTGTAATTATTTTGTAAAAAGCACAATGATGCTATAATATCTACTCCTTAGAAATAATCTCTATAATCTTGATTGAACTGCCAGTTGCTATGTCATTTGGAAATTTCTGCTTAAAGTAGATTCTATAATCTTTTTATCTAATACATGAAAAATAAACACAATTTATTTTTATATCTTACAATTAAAAGATATAAAATCTCTTACAGTCTCTCTTATTCAAAGGTAACTAGCTAAACTGCTCTATTTTCCCTATCTTCAGTGCTGTTTCACGTCTCATTACTCGGAGACTTCATCACTCACTACGTTTATTTTTTTTTAAAAATTCAATATAGAGTGCTCATAGGATCAAAAGTGGAATTTACATGAAAGACTTTGGTTTGCATGATGCCACTGCAGATGGTCAGTATACGGGGGATCAAATCACACAGAAAACCAAGGGATGAGATTTTGAGTAATCAAGCTACTTGAAATTAATCTCTCCCTTCTCCGTACTCCCTTAGCTCTTTGAATCTCCACTATTGATCACCATTGATTTTGAATTGGACCTATTTAGGCTGTGACCTTATTGCTGCCTTGGGGCCTTCAGGAGGGTATTTGTATACCCAGCATGCAGCTGAGTGCCCGACACATCCAAGGTGCTCACTGCCAGTTGGCTATTGCATGCACATTCAGCTCTTCCATGGGATTGGAATTCACATGTAGTCCATGACTGGCTGATCTCTGTGCTCCACACTCATTGGCTAAGTATCAGACGTCTGTCACACCATCAGTGCAGCCTTCGTACCTTCTGGTTTGGGCTCTGCCACTACAACCCCATCCTGGATTATTCAGGGCTGTATCAATTTGCAAAGAAAGATAAAGCAGTTGCAAAGTGTATAATTTGGGGGAGGAAACTTGTTCAGTTTGAAGTTTCTTATGCTTGTTAATAGTATTGATCATCCACACCGTGTGCCGAGGGATGTGCACAGTTTCGCCACCTGAGGCCAACCAGGCTGTCCCAGTGTCACACCCACCTCACCCTCTGACTTGTAGGAAGAGTTTTCTGGTTTGAGATTAGTTTGTCTTGCTGTGCTTTCTGTTACCTCCTCTCCTCTCCACCCCACCTGATCCTTGGGCCTTTATAATCTGGCCTCCATAGGGGGTCATCTCATACCTGGCCCACCCCCAGCCCCTGGAGTCCTGGGTTCCAGCCCTGCTAAAGCTCCGTACCATCCTTCCCTACAGCTGCACACAACTCTGTGCTGCTGGCCATTGGGCAACTTTGTCTCATTGCCCAAGTTATAATCAGCAGAGCCCAGATGCTGGGTCTCTGCAGGATCTGGGCTGGGTTCCTGAGATTATATACAGGTGTCAAGAGTGGGATAGGGCTGCCAGAGGGCTTTAGAGAGTGGAGCAGAGATCGTTTCAAGAAACACAGGTAGTCTGGAGGTAAAGCTGAAATATGAAGGCACACACTGAGTAGGGCCTTGATGCCAACCCATCAGGACAGGCAGGGGGAGAGGTAGAATCCACCACAGATGACAGCACAGAGGAGACCTGATGTTCAAGCTGGTCCCTTCATGATGTGGAGGAGGGATGGGATGCATCCTCTTTCTGGTTGTCTGTTCCTTGGTCCCCAGTGCATAACACTGATTAGGAACTCAGTGACTGACTGCTGAATGAAATGATGCACGATTAGTTTTCAGGTCTGCCTCCTTCTAGACCAGAAGTACTCTGCCAGGGTGATTTTGCCACCAGGAAACATTTACTGATGTCTGGGCACCAAAGGATATTTTGGTTGTCAAAACTGCGGAGGGATGGGGTGTTACTAAGAACCTCCGATCAAAATCAGCAGTGCCGTGGTTGTGAGCAGGACACTGCTCCCAAACCTAGATTCCAGGAATCAAGTGTATTTGTCTCCTTGGGGAAACAGCAGCTATGCCTCGTTCTCTCCTACAAAAGGCCTTGGGAGAACTTGTCTCTGGGTTCCAAAATCACCGACCAGAACCCCCCCCAATCTTTTCCTCTCTGGGAAAGCTGAGTGTGCAGGGCCTGGGAGGAAGGGGTCCTCTGTCTGGCCAGCTGGGTCAACACAGCAAGAGCCACCCAGCCAGATTCTCTCACTCCAGATGCGACAGTTACGGGGTCCTGGGTGTGGCGTGAGCCCTGCCACGTCTGTCCTTCCCCCCTCTCTTCACAGAGGAGCTGTGCCACAGAAACCACTAGGGCTCATCCTTTTGATTTGTAGCTTCTCTGTAGAAAGGGAGCAGCTTGTTTCCTTCTTATCACTCAGTAACCTCAATGCAGATGGATGCTCTTGTGTACCTGGTATAGGGCTACCTAGGGGTGAAGGCACATAAACGCCTTCTCTTGGCCTCCTCATCCGGAACGAGCCTACAGGGATGGTTTGACATCACTGCATCACAGGGACACACAGCCAGGGGCTCAGGGCCTGGGCAGAGTCCTAGAGATAAATGTCTACTGCTTCAGCTGCTTCTCACTCAGAACCTCCCACCCAGGGGTGAGTGAGACCCCGTGTGGACCACTGGGGCACCATGGGAGATGTGCTGTACCACAGACACTCAGAGAGGATGGGGAGGAATGGAAGGTTTCACAGCTGCGCTGACAACCTCCTTTTCTTAACTTTGATCACTGATTTGTAAACAATCTCAAGCTAATGTAAACACATTAAAACAACGTGGGAAATGTAACAGTAAAAGTAAACATCCACACTTTCCTTCTCCTCTGTCCAAGGACATCACTGTGACCATTTGGTGTTTATCATTCAAGATTGTTTTCTACTCATACAAATAAAAGGCATAGGAATGTTTTTGCTTTTTGCCACAGTGATTGCTCAGTCACTGTGCTTGTGTCCTTCAAAAGCATATCATTGTCTATTTTTTAAAATTATTATCCTATTAATAGACATCCAAGTTATTTTAAACTTTTTAGGGTAGTAAGTAATGTTAAGCTGAAATTTGGAGGAGCTGTGAGTTTTACCAGATGGACCCTGCAGAACCATTTTAGGAAGAAAGGGTAGCAGAGATAAATCAGTTCAAACCAACAAAACGACTCACCCTGATTGGCACCTACTGTGCTCCACACCCAGTGCCAAGTCTTGGGATAAAGAGGAAAACACCTGGCCCTTGACCTTAGGAGCTCACAGTCCAGGAAAGTAAGCAGACATATATTTGATGTGCCTGAATCTGATATCATCAGCATGAAAGTAGCAGTATGAAGAATTTGGGAATCAATCCCCCTTGGAAGTGATGTCCAGGCACTTCCAGTGAAATCTAGATGTTCCGAGAAAGTGAACGCAGGATAACATGGATGGAAGTTTTACGACTCACTTTTATTTAAGGTGTAATTAAAATCTTTGCTTAAGTTATAATTCTGTAAACTTGGACATCAACTGTTTTCTTTAACATTTGTAGCATCAAGTCATGGGTTGGGACTTAAGAAGTAAGAACAAAGAGTACACTACCTGCGTTCTTAGGAAGAAAGCATTTCGTGCAAATTTAGTGGAAAGTACCTTCAAATTTGAAGGGTACACATGGGCTTAGGGCAGTTTTAGGTGAACAGCCTGTGTAAATACCAACCAAGCACAGCCATGCAGAGGTGGGGTCTCTGGGTCACACTCAGCATGAACGGAGGATAGGACCTGGCAGGGAGAGGTGGAATTCTGTGGCAAATATCAATTCTGGCACATAGCTGATACATTTTTACTAAGCCTGACAACCTAAGCCAGCCCCTTGTATCTACTAAAACCATGGTGGGCTCATGGTCCACCAGCATAAACTTGTTGATGCTCTTACCAAACCACATAACCTGTGTTAAGTCCTCCTTGACATCTAGCTGCTGGCAGCCCAGGTGGGTTGCTCTGAGTGCCAGGCAGTGCATCACCAGACCTTCCCTTCCTGACTGGTGTAGTTCAGCAGGAAGATGCAGGTGAACATTTATGACATTTGGGCTCCCCCCACCTGCCTGGTGAATTCAAGTCATTCCAGAAGCATTTCCAGTGTTGTCTTTTTCTGACATCCTACCCAGAGAGCAAAGCCAAGGATGACAGAGGATAAGTCCCTGGCTTTGAAACCTTTCAATTGGGATTTGCTGGGCTGGGTTTCCAAGTTACTTTGGACCAGCACTCCATTTTATTTTCCATGTCTCCCTTTCTGGAACTGGAATGTCTATATAACTATTATCCTGTGCCTGTCCCAGCACTGTATGTTGGGGGAAGATAACCTGTTTCTTTAAAATCATAGGTTCACAGGTGAAGAGAAATTGTTCCCCAGAAGCTGTACTTCATGGGTTACTCATCTACGTTGGATTTAGATGATTCTGGTTATGGACTTTGGAGCTGAAGAGATTTAGGACTTTGAGTTGATGCTGTAATTGGGATGAGACCTTGGGATGAGATGAAAATACGTGGGGTGGATGTGGATCTTTGGGGACCAGAGGGTGGACTGTGGTGGACAAATAATGGCCCCCCAAGATGTCTATGTCCTAATCCCTGGAAACTGAATGGATTACCTTACATGGAAAAAGGGACTTTGCAGATGGAATTAAGGTTATGGACTTTAAAATAGGGAGACTGTCCTGGATGATCCCTGTGGGCCCAATTTAATCACATGAGCCTTAAAAGCAGAGAACATTCTCTGGCTGGAGTCAGAGAGATGCAGCAGAAGGGAAGTCAGAGAGATCCCAGCATGAAGTTTCAACTTCCTGCTGCTGGTTCTGATGTATGGGGGCCACATGCAAAGATGAGAGAGAGGCGGCTGGCTTCCAGTTGACAGCCGGAAAGGAAACAGAGACATCAGTCCTACAGCCACAAGGAACTGGGTTCTGGCCACAACCTGAAGGAGCTTGGAAGCAGATTCTCCCAAGAGCCACTAGAAAGGAACACAACCCTGCCCATACCTTGATTTTAAGTTGGTGAGACTGGAGTCAGACTTCCAATCCAAAGAAACAAACTGTAGGATAATAAATTTGTGTTGCTCTAAGTCACTAAGTTCATAGTAATTTGTTACAGCAGTAATAGGAAACAAATACACAGCATTGAGCTTTTACTCAATTGTAAGTGGAGTTCTTATCAACACCATCCCTAAATGTTTCACACTCCATCCTTTCCCTGGAAAACTGCTTATCTGCAATGAGCTCATGCAAGTTTTAAGATATTTCCAGATGATCAAATAATTGTATTGATTTGATCAAGACCCAAATACCCCATATATAAGACAATAAAAATTGTTTCTAATCGGATGAGGTGCTGCCCTCGACTGTGCAAGGCCAGGAGATATTCTATGTAACTCAGAGCATACTAAGGCTCTCTGCACAGGAAATATTGATGTGATATGATGATGCACCATAAAGTATG
This sequence comes from Mesoplodon mirus, assembly GCF_964341445.2. NCBI lineage: Eukaryota > Metazoa > Chordata > Mammalia > Artiodactyla > Ziphiidae > Mesoplodon > Mesoplodon mirus. The sequence goes on along the minus strand of NC_138980.1, from coordinate 175,247,363 downwards.
CTGCTTTTTTCCCTCCATCTCTGATCTGATTAACCACAAGAGCGCCACCAGGTCAGTGGTTATCAGCTTGCTCTCCTGCTTAGCTGAAATCCTTCACTTCTGCCAGTCCTCTTTCTGGCAGAAGAGTTGCCTGAAAACCTCAGTCTTCATGGCTTCGAGGGAACAGAAAGTGCAGCAGCTGGTACTCTACACTGCGTGGGAAACAAGTGCGTGGATTGTAAGGGAGAGAAATGAGGCAGCTTCCCAGCTCTGATTGAGTGAAGTCTGTAGTGTGGCCTCCTTGCTTTAAGTGAATTCCCAGAACATCATCTGAAATGCTAACCCTAAGGACCAAATGGTAGGAACAGCATTAGGAATAGCCCCACCTCCACAAATTTTATTGGGTACAAATAATGGGAGGTTGAATTTACTTGAAAAGCTCTTGATTTCTCTCTCTGTATATGTGTTTTTAAAGCTGGTACTTCATTATAGTCAAGTCAGAACAATTTCCAGAGAAATCCATTTCCCTTTTTCTTTTTCTTTCTTTCTTTCTTTCTTTCTTTTTTTTAAGATTAGCACAGTCTTGCTGCTTAGATTCCTGCTATGCACCTTACTGTCTTCTCCCAAGGAAGGCAATCTCTTTATAAATCCGGACAGCGATAGCTCAGTAATTGCTTTGCTGAGCCGCAGAGACAGAATGCTTCTGTGGCCTAAAGAACACCTACGGACCGAGCCAGCAGTAAACCCCTCTGCCGTGCTGTCCTCAGAGCGAAGGCCTCCTGTTGACACTGCCACCTCCATTCAGGAACGTAAACCAGCAGAGAGAGACGGAGGAGCCCCTCTGACGTTGACTGTTCAATGCTGTCCCTTTTGAGGACTACCTTAGATGCGTGCCTTCTGAAGTCAGCCATGCATCCCACACACTGTTCCGGAGATGCCCAGAGCAGAACCAGAAACACCCGTGCTAACAGACACCCTATTGCCGTCAAGTACTACCTAGGGTTTCAGCTCCATGATTCCAATTAAAATTGATGAATGCCACAGAGTTAAGTGCTCTATGAAATGTCTGCTCAAAGTTTCCTGTTGGGCTAAATTACAAGGAAATTGTAGGGAAAAAAGGGTGAATGCTGTGTGGCTAAAACCATTACCTGTGAACCTAATTGTGCCCATGTTTTCTTTTTTTTCTTTCTTTTTTTTTTTTTTTTTTTTTTGTGCTCTGTGAACACCCACAATTGTTTTCTAGCCTGTAGTTACTGGACCACATCGTGAGCTTGGAGCCATGCCATGTGGCCCAATCGATGCCCACCTGCCCTGTTTTCCACTAACTCCTGAAATATTTCACTCAGGTACATCTGTGGTGGGCTCTTCTTTCTGGAGCGCAGACTCAGAATCAGGATGCAACTCACATTGAAAGCCCCCAGATCCCACCTCTGTCCTGGCACCTTGGCATCCCGTTAAGTCTAGGTACCACCATCTCCACTGCAATGAGCATTTCCATAGAATAAAGCCATTTGCCAGGCCTGGCCTGATTACAAATGCAACAACAGCAAAAAGAAAATGTCAGGGTCAAAACGCAAATGAAGTTCAAACATGAATTAAAAACAGTGTTTTCTTCTTTTTCTGCTAAACCAGTGATCAACCAGATCGAGTTAACACAAATCACAAAACCTGAGTTTTAAAACACATATAATAAATAAATATGCTAGGAAACTGTGAAATAGAAATGCAGTATTCACTTCACCAAGCAGACAGCTTCCAGGAAAATGAGCATCCTGGCTAAATAAATAATGAATAATGCTGAGGCCATCCAATTCCGGGTATTTTGAGTCTATCATCTTCTAAGAAGTAGGAGAACAAAGCTGACTGATAAGGGATTATAGGTAATTGGCTACTTGCCTTTTAAATGTCAGACTGTGGGTTTGAACACTTTCAAGATTTGGCATTATGGGGCTTCCCTGGTGGCGCAGTGATTGAGAGTCCGCCTGCTGATGCAGGGGACACGGGTTCGTGCCCCGGTCCGGGAAGATCCCACATGCCACAGAGCTGCTGGGCCTGTGAGCCATGGCCACTGAGCCTGCGCATCCGGAGCCTGTGCTCCGCAACGGGAGAGGCCACAACAGTGAGAGGCCCGCGTACCACAAAAAAAAAAAAAAAAAAAAAAAAAAAAAGATTTGGCATTATGTTCTGGATTATTAATTGCTATTATGAAAACCACCTTTCTAATTTTCATTCCAATTCAACACCTAATTCTCCATATGCAGTCAGGTAGTCTTTCAATTTATTTACTTACAGGAAATTTTAACAAATCATACTTCAAACACTTATTAAAGCTGGGAATCCATGTGATTTTTTAAAGCTCACTCATCTAGATGATACATTTTCCTTGAGGTGCATTTCTTGTTTTCATAATTGCTTTGATCACTCACAGATAACACTGAGTCCCAGAAACAACAACCAAAAAACTCAGAGTATCATCAGAGGCAAAGAAGTGCATTTACTCTTTTTTTTTTTTTTTGACAGTTTTGCTTTATTTATTTATTTATTTACGGCTGTGTTGGGTCTTCGTTTCTGTGCGAGGGCTTTCTCTAGTTGTGGCAAGCGGGGGCCACTCTTCATCGCGGTGCGCGGGCCTCTCACTGTCGCGGCCTGTCTTGTTGCGGAGCACAGGCTCCAGACATGCAGGCTCAGCGGCCATGGCTCATGGGCCCAGCCGCTCTGCGGCATGTGGGATCTTCCCGGACCAGGGCTCAAAGCCGTGTCCCCTGCATTGGCATGCAGACTCTCAACCACTGCACCACCAGGGAAGCCCAAGAGGCAAAGAAGTGCATTTACTCTTGTGTCTTCCCTCTTCCTTCTGTTTCTCCCCAACTATGCTCCGTGCAGTTCCCCAGCCCCTCCCAAATATGGCTTTCTTCTGGGTGTTTACTGTCAGACTGCTGCCATCAGCATTTCTCTAAGCTGAGGGCTCATTGTCCTTGCCCAGCATGGGAGGGTTAAGGGGTTAGAAGAGGGAGACACCGGACACAGAAGGCAAAAGCCCCTGTTACTCCGTTGCTCCAGGCCAACATCCCTCTCTGCTTCAAACATTTTTGTTTGTTTGTTTTCCTACATTTCTTTTTTGAAAAACGACTCCTTAAATTTGTGGCCAAAATGTTAATAATAATAGTCCCTGGATCAAAACAGCTTAAGCCTCATGTCCAAATGAGAAGGAAGTGATTTTTTTAAAAAAAATTCCTTTAATCTCTTAAAATGTACCCATCTCTCCTAATTGCTATTTCATGAATTTAGACGTTTTGATGACTCATTCAGCAGCCTTTTATTTGGGCCAAAGAACATGATAAATGATGAAAAGTCTAGACTCCAGTTAATTTGGCCAGAGATTATTGTATAGTTCTAGCTAAGAGAAACGAACAAAGAAAGCCAATCTTTGGCCAAAAATGAATTAAAGCTGCAGAAGATATCTCTGGACCACCGTCTTTTCTTCTTGGTTTGGAATGGACATATCTAGTGTAGGAGTGGTGGGTGACAGGAGGGAGGAGAAACTCTAAGAATACATATATAATTTGTGTGAGAAAAGCATACAGAAAACTCAGTAAAACTAAGATCACTTGTCTTTTAATTTTTTTCTGAAAGGTAGAACAGTATACTTTTAATCTTAAATACTGAAACATCTTTAATTTCTGGAAGAAATTTCTGAGAGACTTATTAAAAGAAAGCAGAAGCCAGCTTCTTAAAGAGGCGTGCCAATGTGGTCTTTTGAGTTTATGCACTGGTCTTAATCGCAATTTAGGAATAATGTTGGAAAAATCAGTATCAGAACAATTCAAAGAAACTCACATTTTAAAATCAAGTTTAATTGTCTGCCTCCATTATTGCTATGACTGGACTTGTTCTTTTTCGATGTGGGAAGGGCAAATTCTAAAGATGTCTCTTCAATATCACATGACATCACGCATATGTGGCATCTTATTTTAAAAAATGACACAAATGAACTTATTTACAAAACAAACAGACTGACAGATATTGAAAACAAACTTACGGTTAGCAAAGGGGAAACGTGGTGGAGAGGGATAAATCAGGAGTTTGGGATGAACGTAGACACACTACTATATGTAAGATGGATAACCAACAAGGACCTACTGTAGAGCAAGGGAACTCTACTCAATATTCTGTGACAGCCTATATGAGAAATGAATGTGAAAAAGAATGAATACATGTATATGTAGAACTGAATCACTTTGCTGTACACCTGAAACTAACACAGCATTGTACATCAACTATACTCCAATAAAATTAAAAAGCAAAAACCAAAAATCCGCTTAAAAAGAAAAATGTCTCTTCAAGATGGCTGACCCCTAGTGATTCAATCAAACACTCAAACACTAACCTAGGCACTGCTGTGAAGGGGCTTTGCAGACGGAATTAAGGTTACTAATCAGCTGACCTTAAGGCAGGGCAATGATCCTGAGTTTTGAGGATCATTTTTAGGAATGAGGATTCTTGGGCTCAGTGTAATCACGTGAGCTCTTACATACAAAACAGGGAGAGGCAGAGGGTCAGTCCAGGCTGACGGAGGGTCTAGGAGAGACGAGGAAAGTTTAGGATAGAGGGCCTGACATTGCTGACTCTGCAGGATGAAGGAAGGGGACCACCATCCAGGGCAGGTGGTGGCCTCTGGAAGCTGAGAACACCTCCCAGCCTCCAGCCAGCAAGGGAATGAGGCTCTCAGTCTACAGCTGCAAGGACCTGAACGTGGCCACTGACCCAAAAGAGCCAGGAAGTAGGTCCTCCCCAGAGCTTCCTGAGAACAGCCCGCTGGCAGATACCTTGATTTTGGATTGTGAGACTTCAAGCAGAGAGACCAGCCAAGCTCCCTGGATTTCTGATGTAAACCACTCTGAGATAGTAATTTTGTGTTGTTCCAGCCCCCTACATTTGTTGTAATTTGATATGGCAGCGATGGAAACACCACTTCATTTGCACAGCCATGGAAGAAAAAAATATTCCTATCTTTCATAAATGTTCATTTTAACATTTCTGCTAAAGTATTTCAAAACTTTGAGACACACTTTTTGCATCTTCCAATGGAGGCATTTTAGAGGTTCTGAATGATAAGATGCCATCATTAGGATTTTTAGATGACTCTTGCTGCAGGAACGGTAAGCTAAATGCATCTCTCACCAACTCCAGATAACCTAATGTGACTTTCCTTGGTTTACTACCATCAGATGGCTTGCTCTCAACATGAGTACAGGATAATGGCACCGCTGGGTGCAAATTTCCTTTTAGTGCTTTAGGGGTGAAACGAGTCATACCTTAAAAAAATCCAAGATTTATAATGCTGCATAGAAAGGTCACACAGCAAAGACACTTCGAGCAGCCACAGAGCCTTGTTAAAAACAGCTCACAGGTTGCCCGTGAAGAGTCTGGTTTCACTGTTTCTCCTCGTCACTCTAAATAAGTTTTTCAATTAGAGGGCTTCTCACTTGTTATGGTACTGGTGCCATTCTCCTGATGCTGAACAAATGTTAAGGTTTTATTTAAAAACTGTACCCTTAAGCAGCTCAGGGGCCACCCTGAGAATAACTAAAAAACGAAAGACAAGACTTGTACCGTTCACTACGGGCCCAGGGCACATGTGTTTTCTGGCTTCACTGCCCTTTGTAAATGAAAATGGTTCCTGGAATTCTGGCACAAGACACACAAAACGACTTCATGGGAAAAATGTCAAGGCATCAGTGCACCATAAAAATAATCTAGAAAATATAATTTGGAAACACAAGGTTTTTCTAACAATCACTTTATTATAATTACTCTTATTACCAATCCTTTTATATGTGCTAATATGGGACGGTTTTCATCTGTTAATCAACTAAGAAAAAAAGTTACAGCAAAGACAGGATAGAATGATTCCATTTTTGTGCAACAGGGAAGCAGGGAGAGGATCCTTATATGTTATACAGATTCACCAGCTATCAGACCAGTAGACACAGTGATCGAATCCATTATTTCCAATAATCCAATATTCCCCTAACATTCCCCAAGAAACACAATGTGCTACTTTAGTTTTAATCACAAGTACTCATAACAGAATTTGTTCTTTACAGAACATGCTAAAAATCAAGTATATAGTTTATTTCCACATCAAAGAAATTGAGAATTGCTTCAGGTGTAAAGCAAAAGTTCTTTCTTTTTTTCTTCCACATGGACACACCTCAAGGACAGTGTGCCCATGACCGACACCCTCCCATCAGCACTGGCCACTGGCAGTGTGGGGAGATGTCGGGGGGGCTTGTGGGTAACAAGCAGTTACAAGGCAGCCAGCCACAGCCTTACCCCTGCTCTCCGTCTGGTCTGCATCACAGCGGATGGACAGAGACACTTACCTCTCAATTAGTGGTGGTGTCCTTGGTTTGTTTGTTTGGTTTTAATTCTGATTTCCCTCACCATGGAGCCCCTGAATTACACTGGGGACGAACAGAATAGGAAGAATGAGGGTGACCTTTACAAAGTATAGGGAGCCTTTACGAAGGAGCCTTTACGAAGTATATTTGTGGTCACAGTGATCAACAGAGGTGACTAAAGAAGAAACCTTAAAAGCTGAGAAAAAAAAAAAGAGAGAAACATGTAATGGAGAAAAAGAAAAGTAGTGCTAACTGGGACCTGTTCAGAGGGTTTCCTTAAACGTTATTTTGCTGTGCACTGAACACTTTAACTTGCTGGATAAATATGGTGTCACTCTTGCTCGAATCCTGTGTTACCCGCACATCTACATCCAGTCAGCCAGCACGTTAAGTCAGCTCCAATGTCAAAGCATCTGCAGAATCCTCCTCCATGGCTACTGCCAGGACCATAGCACTGGCATCTCTTGTCTCTTAATCGGTCTCTCTGCTTCCGCCCTCATTCTGAAACTGAGAAGGACCTTGTAGGACTCCTGGGCACAAAAGTCTGTCTGTGGCCCCCCGTTTCTTGTTTGTAGGAAATAGGCTTCATTCAGCCTCCATGACCTTCCCCGAGTGCCAAAGGTCAGGTTCAAACAGTTGGTTGCTAATTAGGGAAGTGGGGGGATGTGGAGACAAGGGAGGAGCAGTCAAAAGAAACAACAGCGCAGCCTTGGGCCAGGGTGCTGGTTCCCCGTGAAGGGATACACATAAAAATATTTTCGAGCTGTTCTGCAGATACTAGAACCCTACCACGTGGAAGAAGTTAACTGTCTGCTGCCCACAAGCACACACATCCCTTCTGGTTCTGGTTGGAACCAAAAGGTTGATGATGCTGATTCCACTTACCTCCCCACAAACCAATCAGAAGAATATCCACAAGCTCATCACGCCCTCTGCAAACCATTACGATAAAACTCCTCACTACTCCCCCAGGTCAGCACACACAGTTTTGAGGGCATTAGCCTGTTGTGTCCCCTTTGCCTGACAAAAGCAATACTTTTCTACTTCACCCAAAACTCTGTCTCCGAGACTCAATTTGGTACCGGTGTATAGAGCCCACATTTTGGCTACAGTTCCCCCACCTCCCAGGGAAGTTTCAGTGATTCTTCTAAGATGTACATTGGAGCACAAGTCCACCACCCCAAGACCTTCCACTGTATTCAGAGTCAAACTCAAGGTCCTGCCCATGGCACACGGCTGGGACACTCTTCCTTCTTTGTCACTTGGCCAACTCCTACTCATCTTTCTTGTCTTTTTCACAGGAAGGCTTTCCCTGTTCCCCTGACTGGGTGAAATCCCTTTGTTCTATGCTCATTCATTGTACGCTTTCATAATTCTCACCCCACTTATATTACTTGCTTACTGCCCCCTGGCATCTGGTCATTCCACACTCAGGTCACAGAGCATCATGCTACTCTGGGAAAGAGCTAGAGGCTGGGCAGCTGGCCTGCAAGAAGGACAGCTGTGGGAAGGATGGTCAGCCATGCAAGCTGACAAAGTGAAGACAAACTCTGATTAGGGTTAGGAGAAGCCAGACAGGTGCCCTTGGCCAGCGTGTCTGCACTCCTGCACTCAGAAGCACAGGCTGGCAGTAGGCAGCCCTCGATGGTCCTGTGTCTCCACCCAGGGCCCATTTTAGTCTGTGACTAAATATGCATGGCTGTTTATGATTGATTTCTTTGCTTGTCAAGTGGATGATAACTTTCTAGCATGGGAAGGAGACAGAGGACTAAGTGACAGCAATACTAATGTACTGTAGCCACAGAAAGGACATAAAATTGGAAACCAGCCTCCAGCCGCCCGCTCCTTCTACAGCCCTGGTCCATAGAGAGTTCAGAGACAGACCAGGCCACCTTATTATCTCGTTAAAGGAATTTCAGGCAAGACACTCTGGAGTTGCAGGTAGTGGGGCTTCTTGGGGAGCCAAGGAGAAGGATATGCACAGGGACACGCCATGAACACCTCCACACCCTTCTCTTAGCAGGTCCTGATTTGTGTAATACAATGTTTGTGAAATGTTGACATTCATTTGTAAAGAATGGAAGTATTTTATGCTCTGAAACTCAGCCTGGGGGAGTAGAAAAGCTTTGGTGTCAAATTTCCACTCTGATAGTATCAGCCTGGCCTTGGACAACACATTTAAGCTCTCTAACCCTCAATTTCTCCATCTGTAAAGTGGGCTTATATTTGAGAGGATTAGACGAGGCACAGTCTGTGAAGCACCTAGGAGCCAGAGGGGACCCAACGCTTAGCCCTCAACTCTCCCTTGATCATTCCCAGTAGCTCCCAAGACTTTCATTCCAATTGCATGATGGCTGCTGTCCAGAGCCAGCAGCCAGCAGTTAAAGTGAGTTTCCTGTGGGCCAGGCCCTGTGCCAAGCTATTTACGTGCATGGCTGCAGGGCCAGCATAAGGGTGAGGTGAACGAGGCCTTTACTCAGTGCAAAATTTAGGGTGGGGTACTCCAAAAATTCACTGATCATCAGAAATAATAGGTAATTTTTAATTGTGATAAAATATAAATAACAAAATTTATCATCTTAACCTTTTTTTTTTTTTTTTTTTTTTTTTTTTTGTGGTATGCAGGCCTCTCACTGTTGTGGCCTCTCCCGCTGCAGAGCACAGGCTCCGGACGCACGGGCTCAGCAGCCATGGCTCACGGGCCTAGCCGCTCCGCAGCATGTGGGATCTTCCCGGACTGGGGCACGAACCCGTTTCCCCTGCACCGGCAGGCGGACTCTCAACCACTGTGCCACCAGGGAAGCCCCATCTTAACCATTTTTTAGTGTACAGTTCAGTTGTGTTGAGTACCTTTACATTGCTATACTAAGTAATTTTAACACAATATTTTTTCATCAAAATTAATGAAAAAATCTGTGATGAACAAAATATCAAAAGTTTATTTTATTTTACTTACTTACTTTTACGTTTTTTAAATTAAGTAGTCCTTATGGAACAACTATGCCTGTCTGTTATTAACGTCAGTTCTCTGGTGCTTATAGGCATTGGAGTTTTAGAACCTTGGTACTAATGAGATCATTTCCTGTTTTTTTAATTTTTAAAACATTTTTTTTAATTTAAAAAAAATTCTCTTTTTTTGGCTGCGCCATTCGGCTTGTGGGATCTTAGTTCCCTGACCAGGGATTGAGCCCAGGCCCCCATCAGTGAAAGCACAGAGTCCTAACCACTGGGCTGCCAGGGAGTTCCCTCAAATATCAACATTTTAAATAAAAGAGGGCTCCAACTCTGCACAGCTCAGCCTTCCTTGCCTCACCCTTGTCCTTGCCCTGCATCAACACCATCACCACTGTTCATGGATGGAGAACCTGAGGCTTGGAGAGGCCACTTCAGGTGCCCAAGATCACACAGCTAGTGGGTTTCCAGTCAGATCTGGATTTGAAGGCCAACTCCTCTTGGTTTGGACTTTACAGTTAAGATGGTATCCCATAACAACATCACACTTATCTCAAAGACAGGGCGTCTGAAGCTTCTAGTGCATGGCCTGGACTGGTCCAGGCTCAGCAAACAGAGCCAGTGCCATCACGGCCCCACCTACTAGCCCCACCTCTGCTAGCTCCACAATCCCCTCCCCTTGCCTCTCCCCTGCCCGCATCCTTTCTCCTCCCTGTGGGCATGGCTGAATCTCTACAGCACAGGGAACACTGTGTCTCTAACAGCTTACCGCTCCACAGTTCCCTGTGGCCTACAAAGATAAAGGAACCTCTTCAAAATGACCCTCCCTCCCAGCAATCTTAACAATCAGCTCCCAAAAGACCCTTCCCCTCCCAGGGGCCTCTCAGGTCCTTCCCCGCCAACCACACCCTGACTAGCTCCCCTCAGCCCCTTGCTCAGCCCCGGTGGGCCTCGGGCTCTTCCTGAATACGGACCCTATGGCCTGGACCACACTGCTCCTCCACCCACTTCCCCTGAAATCTTTCCTTCCTCCCAGTGCAGGCCTCTGGGCTGTCTTCCTGGAGTCCTGCAGGTGGAATCTATGATTCTTTCACTCAGAGGTCTTCTAGAAATTCTGCATAAACTTTTTATGGCACTAAGGGCACACATTATGCCCTATAGCTCAGGTTCCCTTCTACCCTTTGAGGCCATAAGTATCATGTCTTATTCATGTGTGTTTCTTTAGTACCTAACAGAGTCCTGGGCACATACTAGAAACTCAATATCTGTGTGGAACAAGAGACGTCACCCATTTTATCTATGCTGTTGATTTAGCACTTGACCAAGGAGGCGATGATGAGATGGCTATGGCTGTCCTGATTCTTTATGAGTGGGGCAGGCTGGCTGCAGTGCTGAGTGCTGATAGGCTGAGGCCGAGGCTGACGTCATGGCAGAGGATTCTATTCAATATTTGGATTCTGAAAGCGCAGGTTTAAATCTTGGCTCACAGCTTTCTACCACGAGCTCTAAGGCAAATTGCTGAACCTCTCTGAGCTGCAGTTTCTTCTTATTTAAAATTGGGGGATAAAACCCCAAACAGTAACCTATCATTTATAAAGTTGTTGTGAGAATTAAGTGATTAGTGATATTAGAGAGTTTTTGTCCATATTTATTATCTAACTGTGCTGATAAACCAACAGTCCAACAGTTTCCTTTCAATGAGGTAGAAGAAGAATTCAGCATCGTAAGAACCAGGGGTAATAAGACCCAACTGCAAGGACAAACTGAACTAAACAGGAGAAAATATATTCTGCCATTTGGTGAAACTGATTGATGTGGTGGTTTTATTTAACAGAAATATCACAAACACCCACACTGGAAAATAAGCAGGTACATAGCTCTAACCAAGAAATTGATCTCACGGGGAAACGGGTGATCATGCAAGTAACATTCTCTCTGCAACTGGGAAGATTTTATGAGTAGCCAGGAAAGTTAAAAGGTTCTTTGCTTTGGTAAAAATTAGTACAGGACACTTTTTAGGCAGCCAGTAAACAGCAAGAGAAGGACTGTTCACTGATTAATTAATTAATTCATTCAGTCAAGAGCTATTTATAGGGGTCTATCAGGGCCAGAGGCTGTTCTGGGGCAGGGAAATCTATGACGATAAAAGACACGATCCTTATGTAGATAAGAACGTAGCTTGTGGAGCAACTGGCCTGACACACACAAGAACACAGGCAAGGACATCACTCCAAACTGTCAGAAGGTCTGATCAAGAGCTCAGCATGCTTTGCAAAGGCATTAGGGAGGGGAAAGTGTTGAGGAAAGTCTCTCTGAATAGAAGACATTTAAACTGAGCCTAAAGGTAAAGAAGAGAGAATAAAGTCCTCCAGATGCTGGGAGTCACACATAAAGGTCCTGACGTAGAAAAGATCTCGGTGTATAGAGCAGCAGAAAATAGGCCAGCATTGCAAACACAGTGAGGGCAGAGGGGCCCAGTGTGGGGCTGGAGACTTGGAGTGTCTGGCCAGCTCTGACCATGTAGCTGCAGTGAGTTGTTCCCAGTCCTCAGAGTTTTAAAGTGAAAACTGTAACATTAACGTAGTGCCTTTCTTTTAAGGACTCATGCAGAGTACTATAAAGACAAATGGCCTTAATAATCCAACAGTTGGAGAGAAAACTTCTCTGGAATGAATAGACAAAAGAAAAGGCAAACAAGGTGAGAAAAAGAGAATGGTCTAACCCAGAAAATGTAACGGGATGGACATACATAAAATAGGTAGGGAAACAGTTTGACAGTTCCTAAAAACTTATACCAAGAGGGACCATACGATCCAGCAATTCTGCTCCTAAATGTATGCCCTAAAGAATGAAAATAGGGGCTCAGACAAATAGAGGGACATGTTAATAGCAGCATTCGTTATGGTATCCAAAGGGCAGACACAGCCCAAATGTCCTTCGATGGATGAATGGATAAACAGAATGTAGTATATCCATCCAAAGAAATACTCATCAGTTCACTATAAAAAGGAATGAAGTACTCATCCAAGCTACAACATGGATGAACCTTGAAGCCATTATGCTAAGTGAAAGAAGCCAGTCACAAAAGGCTATACATTACATGACTGCATTTAAATGAAATATCCAGAATAGGTAAATCCAAAAAGGCAGAACACAGACTGGTGATCACCAGGGCCAGCAGGAGGGAGAATAGGGAGTAACCATTTAATGGGTTCAGAGTTTCTTCTTGGGGTCATGAAGATATTCTGGAACTAGGTAGAGGTGGTTGCGCTACATTGGGAATGTACTAAGTGCCACTGAATTGTTCACTTCTAAATGGTTCATTTTATGTTAAATGAAAGAAAAATAAGCTGGGGGGAAGGAAATGCTGGGGAAGTAAGGGGTCATGCCAGAGTCAAAATAGAAGGGGCCCCTTGAGGAGAGGGATGCAGTTTTGCGGCTGGTCAGATTGACCCATGGGCCAGGTGAATCTGATCTTTATGGTTCATCATACTTCTCGACCTTTGGCTTCACTTAAATCAAAGCCTTCGGAGCATAAAAAGTTCCTATATAAAGAAGAGGAATCTTACAGTCCTTGAGAGGTGACAGGTAAGGGCTCCCTTTCTCCAACAATGTTCCTGTCTCAGTGGTCACGTGGGTGCTTTAGACCCACAGCTTTGCCTTTCTGAGCTGTGGTTCCCTGCTGGCCTCAGTGGAAGGATGCTCAGACACTTGTCTTCCAAAGGTCTCTGTCTAAGCTTGCAGGGGATCCTGGCTGGGTGCTTGAGAGGAAACAGGAGGATAATCTCTCTCAATCATCTCCCCTCGAATAGAAACGAGCCCTGGAAAATCATAATAAACCCCAGCATCAGTTCCTTTGTGAGTCTATTGCTAGGGGTTCTGGCTGCTGACACTTGAGTCCCTCTGATTTGGGAAGCACCGGCCTCTTAATCTATTTCAGCTGCTTAAAAGTGACAGGGGTCAAGGACAAATGACATTTAATCAGGTTTGCTAGTCAGGATGGCAGTGCTGCCTGTAGAGGAGAAATAAGTAAAGTTCCTTTATGTTCTAGGAAGAAACTTATCAGCACTCCCTTCAGACGTGCTAAGGAAAAATAGCCTTTCAGGTCCTGTTAAGATTCTAAGACCTGAAACCAGTTTCCTCCAAAACATGGGAGGGAGGACCCACTCTATACAACAGACCACAAGCCACACTTCCTGGCAGGTTTTACAAGGACATGGTGCTTTTCCTTCCCTGAAATAATTATTTTTTGCAGTAAGCTTCATTGTAACCACTTGACCCAAACTTGTGCAAAATAGAAAGCTCTTAGAGCAGTGAGTGCCAACTGCAATGACGATGCTTTTATTTGGCAGGGCCCTTGTTTGTTTATATAAATTAGCCTGCAATTACCAATAACACTGTTGGTCCAAAATAAGGTCAGGCCAAATGTAATGCCGGGAAGAACAATGGTCTGGACACGAAAGTCCAGACAGGGCTATCATGGAGAATTACAGGGGATGATTAATTAGCTGGCCTCTTCCTGGGTATTGCCATTCTCTCATAACATCTTTGTGCTAACACAGCTCCTTTCTGGTAATAAGTTACCTTAAGAGAAATGTAATTAGTTTTGGGGATTCATTAGCCCCAGTCAATGCATCCACAGCACGGCGTCTCCTTGCTACTGGAGTGCCTGTTAATGGGGAATAATGATGTATTTGTCTTTCTATGGGATAATAACAAAGGACGTAGGCTTAGTCTGAAGTCCTGGCGTGTTTGTCCTTTTACTCAGCAGACTGAAAAACTCAAAGTGAATTTATGATACAGACTTAGAAAAGCACAGGGTCCTGAAAATCTAGTGTGAAGGTTGTCACGTTTTTCCTAACTATTGCTTCTTTTGCTTAAACCTTCTGGAGGCAAGAAAATGTAGACCAAGCATGACATCTGGACAGGGCTCCCCTCTCTTTGACTTTTCTCTGCTTAAGAAGAACACTTTAGTTGGTACTTCCAGAAGCTTCTGCCAGCTCAGAATGAGAACTTTCTAATAAGCACTAAAGAATGATTTTTACCTTCAGTAGCTTCCCCAGTGCTCGGGGAACTTGCTATGAGATGCTGAGGATCGCGTAGCAGAGAGGCAACATGGAGGTCCATGATGCAGGCACCTCAGTGGGGAGTCTCTATTCTGCCCACCTGCACCTCTGCTTCTTATGACCCTCATGCAGCCATAGCTCTCTGAGTACAAAGACCCCATTTCTCATCCCTCCCTATCGCAGCTTCAAAGGGTGATGGAGAGGAACCCAGGGAACCAGACATCCCAGTCAGCCTCCCCTGCAGCTGTCTGTCAAATGCCCTGCAGTGAACAGTCATGGACACCTGCACAGGGACACAAGGAAATCACTAACCCAGGAAAGGGGGCCTGTGAGAACAGGAGGGCAACTGGAAAATTTCCTACTCTTTTTTTCAAATATTCTTGGTCACCTAAGGAAGAAATTAAATTTATTTCAAATAGACTCAAGGAATAGAACAAGAAGAGCAGCAAAATTAAGAGACAGGTTGGGTGGGGCAGAGCTGCACATCCAGCTCTTCACTCTGAATCCATAAGATGGTGGCTAGGAGGGTGCTCTCTGAACTGGTGCTTCTGGACAATGTTATTCGTGGCTCTCATTGACTATGTTTCTCTTTCCTCCAAGAGCAATCGTAACTGCAAGTTGGAGATCTTCATCAATGTTACTGAACATGGGCTAGCCTCTGTGTGTGCTCTGATGTTCTTCTGTGAATTGTACCATCTCCTTGGTTGTTTTGTCCCAACTCTCATAAATATTGGCTCTATTTCAAAATAAATGTCACTTTGAAAAGGGAAAGGAGAAATGGTATGAAAACAGATGGACTGAAGTACTGGAGAAGCTTAGTATGTAAGCAATAAGTAAAACTGTTTGGCGAGCTCTTTCTTCTTCAATTTATGGTTCATAGACTTGTTTCTTAGCCTTTCCTCCAGAGAAGCTACTTCTGAAGCAATGTAATATAATTTGGGAGGCAGAAGGAGGAAAATTATATTTTTAATACCAAGAAGTTATGAAAGATTTTAAGAAGGAACCAGCACTTACAATTTGCTTTTTATTTATCAGGGAGCTAACACTTTATAACCCAATGGTTTATGGGAATAAATATTAAACATGATTGTCTACTAATTGGGAATTAACTAAACTTTCTCATTTAACCTTTTTTTAAAGGAAGTAATTTGTTCATACTAGTGGAAGATTTGAATATTCATACTCTGACAGGAAGAATGACTACTCATACCCCGTGTCCTCAAGTCCTTTCTCTACATCTGCCTCTTTATGCCTATCCTGCCCCTAGGTTCATCAGAACCTTTTTTTAGATTCCATATATATGTGCTAGCATATGGTATTTGTTTTTCTCTTTCTGACTTACTTCACTCTGTATGACAGTCTCTAGGTCCATCCACCTCATTACAAATAACTCAATTTCATTTTTTTTATGGCTGAGTAATATTCCATTGTATATATATGCCACAGCTTCTTTATCCATTCATCTGTCAATGGACACTTAGGTTGCTTCCATGTCCTGACTATTGTAAATAGAGCTGCAATGAACATTGTGGTATATGACTCTTTTTGAATTATGGTTTTCTCAGGGTATATGCCCAGTAGTGGGATTGCTGGGTCATATGGTAGTTCTATTTTTAGTTTTTTAAGGAACCTCCGTACTGTTCTCCATAGTGGCTGTATCAATTTACATTCCCACCAACAGTGCAAGAGGGTTCCCTTTTCTCCACACCCTCTCCAGCATTTATTGTTTGTAGACTTTGAAAAGATAAAATTTAATATTTGCTTGTCTTTTTAAAAGAAGCCCATATTTGCAAGAAAATTATAGGATAAATAATCAAAAACAAGTTTTAGCTAGATCCTGGAAATTTTCATAATTAAGTAGATCAGATTTTGCAGAAATAATTGATGGAAACTTTAAGAAGGAATAGCATGATGTGGTATTTTATATTACTCATTTATATTTAAGGTGAAATTGTTAAACTCTCACTTTCTCTAGCTTAGGGAAATAAAATAATGTTTTGGGAGAAATGATCTCTATTACTATTTCATGGAACATAAATGCCAGGAAGAACTTGGTGAAATTATAGTTAGTCTTCTTGGGACACAGAAAGGTCTTCTGAAAGAACAGAAAAATAAAGTTTTTTTTTTCAGACTTTTCCTAATAGAAAAGATAAGAGAAATGCAAAATCCTGAAGAGACAGAAAGCTTCAGGGCTACAAGATGTAATAATAAACCAATTAAAGGCAAAAAGCTTTTTATATGTAAAGAAAGAATGTATCAGTCAGAGGGAGCTTGTTCAGCCATGAAAATATTGAAAAAAAATGTGGCTTTCTGAGGCATTATTTAGGAAAAACACACTCCAATTTGTCCAGTCTTGTGGCAGCCTAATGGGACTTAAAGGCATTAGGCTGTTTCAATGACATTGTCCACTGCTTTTGATGGCCAACTCAGACTGTCTAGCGTTTGCTCTTCATTGTAGCCTCATGCTTACCAGAGGGCTTAACACATAGTAAAAAGAATAGATGTTGAGAGAATAAAACTTGCAGTCAATATAAGTAACTCCTCTTGTCTGGATTCCATACTACCAAGTGACTTTCTGATGAAAGTGTGGCTCTTTAGTGGCTAGACTAGAGCCAATGAGAGTGCTGGTAAAAGATTAGGCTGATGGAACATCCATGAACATGCACCTGCTCAGATCTCTAACTGCAGGAGCATCACTGATCAATGTCAATTGCCCAGCTGCTGTGCCCTGAAATCTGTCAGTGTTTGCCTTCCTGCAGAGGCCTCACCTTGCACAGAGGCTCCCAGCCAGCAACTGAGCTCAGTGGCAGTGAAAAGGCAAGCCTGTTCCTGGGAAATGGGGGACTCCTTTGAAGGATGACTTTGGCTGGAGAAGTCTCCAGTGTTCTTGCTGAACTCCCCTAGAGTCGAAGACATTTCAATCCTTCCTTCCTCCCTCCCTTCCTTCCTTCCTGCCTGCCTGCCTTCCCTTGGGGTCAGACCTGCATCATGGTTTTATGGCTCCCAGCTCCTCTCGTTCCCAACCCATCTTTCCTCTCGGGGGTTTTCCTTAATTAAATATTGTGCATGGATCTAATTCTGTCTCGGTGAATGCTTCTCATAGGATCCCAAGTGAGTCAGCAACCTCTCCTCTGTGTAAATAGACACATGTGTTCTTAAGCTGCCTTTCATCTCTGGCTTATGGAATATGGTGAAGGGAGAGGAACCCAGCTGTGGCATCCTGCAACCTGGGACTTACATCACCTTTCAGTCTCTTACTAGTTGTATGACTTGAGACAAGTTACTCTTGCCCTTAAGGATATCAGCTTCTCGATTTGTAAAATGGGATAGGAACTCCTACCTCACTAGATTATTGGGACAATTGCATTAAACAGCATGCATATTAAAGAAGCACAGCATTATGATGAGCTTTTAGTTGGTGCTAAGCCAAGAGCTAATTTTCTCCTGATGGTCTTGTAGCTTGAAGGTCAAGTTTCTTACCAGGTAAGGCCAAAGGCCAGGCCCTAGAGCCTGTGGTATTCAAGGGTGAGGACTTCTTTGAGGATATCTCCTTCAGGGGTGCCTTTTTTGGGGATTCCAACTTGGGGTCAGCTAGCGAATACCCTGATCATGCTTTACTTCTTTTTTTTTTTTTTTTTTTTAACATTTCATCGAGGACATCTAGGCCAAACCACTCCTTTATAGCCATGGAATTTGACACCAAAATATTGTAGCCTAGTTTCCCTCAGGACAATTGGCAAGACGTATTAAAAGTAAACCTCAAATGCAGATCTCCTAATTTCAAATCAAAGGTCATATACATTCAATAACTAGAATTTAAGATGAATAGATTTTCTAAGATCCCTCTTTGGTTGCTAAATTAACTTATTGATTTCATCAAAGTACACGAATTTACTATGTCAATAGTTCAGTACATAAACCCCAATTAAGAACAAATTCATTAATTGGCTTTTTATAATTCTTATGTTGCTATATAATTTCTTGAAGTTCCATTGGTGACCACCTCTCCTTGAAGGTAAGAAAAGTAAAGTGTCAGCCTGTCACATATTTTTACTATTACTTCCACTTGGAAATAGAGACAGAAAGTTAACATTAGCTTTTTTTTTTTTGGCTAGGGAATAAGTATGATTTTGGCTTTGTTATACAATAAATTAAAATAGGCTTCATACTGGTCAACATGACCTTGCTAGAAGACTGTTTTAATTTATTAAAAATTGTTTCCCAAAGTGAGAACAAACAGTGAAAGCCAACTATTGGAGTATTATTATGGGCTGAATTATGTCCCTCCCAAGCTCAGATGTTAGGTCCTAACCCCCTGTACCTCAGAATGTTACTGTATTTAAAAATGGTCTTCAAAGAGGTAATTAAGATAAAATGAGGTCTTTAGCCTGGGCCCTAATCCAATATGGTGTCCTTAGAGGAAGAGGAGATCAGGACTCAGACACACAGAGGGGAGACCAAGTGAGAACATGGCCAGTAGGTGGTCACCTGCAAGCTGAGGACACAGGTCTCTGAGAACCAGCCCTGCCAACATCCTCATCTTAGACTTCTAAGCTCTAGAACTGTGAGAAAATAAATTTCTGCGGTTTAAGCCACCCCATCTGTGGTGCCTTGTTACGACAGCCCAAGCAAAGTGATAAGGGTACAAACCGCCACCTCCTTCTGATTAGGTAAGAGGAAGCGAGTTAGAGGCATTGGGGTGCACCACAGAAACGGGAGCCCCCGTCACTGACAGAGCTGCAGAGATGGGCAAACCAACCATCCTCTCTGATGGACTCCTAAGACCCCCTACTCATTCTGCTCCCCTGAATTCTGTTCCCTTCCTTCAAAGAGGACCTTTATTATTGAGTCATGACTCAAGGAAACCATCCACTTTGCCTCCATAATAGATACACTGATCAGGAAGTGGAGAACAGCGCAGGTGGGGAGCACCCTCTGCTTTAGGAGCAGGTGTGGGACGATGGAGTGTGGCTGGGGTGAGTGATGTCGTGTCTGTGCACAGAATCCACATAGACTAGGTCCTCCTCTTTTCAGGGCCTGGGTAAGAGTATTCAATTCAGCGGCAACACAAGATTGAGATAAATCCAGAGCTCATTCTACAAGACTTAAAAATACTTTAAAAAACAGATTCTTTTTATTAGATGCATAACGTTGGCAACCAACTGAACTGAACATAAAAATAATAATAATTCTTCTTTCCTGTGTCTAACGCAAGAGTAAACCAGATAAAATAAATTTCCTAGGAGCTTTCTAGGGAGAGTGTGATTATCACTAGTATGACTTTGCGATGGGGTTTTCTCAAGGTCACTCTAGAATTAGTGGCACCACGGGACCAAGCGCTCATCCGTTATATGGGTTAAAATGACTAATTGAGGGTCTGAGTTTTATTATACTCATAAGCAAAGGCACAGTGCAGCCCTTTTGACGGCCTTAATAACATTCTCTGTACACAAAGAGAGATGGAAAAAAATAGGGTTGTATACTGTTGTCCTTCCAGACAAGATGCTGAAGTGGGAACAGAATAATAAAAATAAAGAAATGACTGGGCGGCACCAGGAAATGAGCTGTGGATGTTAGTTAGCAATGCCAGCCTTATGTAAATTATTTCCGCTGGAGATACAGTCCTACGTGCTCATGACGGAATGTAACACAGCCAGACAGTAATGCCGATCTGATCCGAATTGCCATTTGGAGCTGGCAGATTTTTTAAAAGTGAAAAAGGATACTCAGCAAGGCTTTACCCACAGTTCACACTGAAATGATAATAATGGCCAGGAAGGGATCTTTAGGATATTGATTTATGATATTTTCTCATTTAAAAAAAATTATTTATTTATTTTTGGCTATGTTGGGTCTTTGTTGCAGTGCACGGTCTTCTCATTGCCATGGCTTCTCTTGTTGCGGAGCACGGGCTCTAGGCACACAGGCTTCAGTAGTTGTGGCACGTGGGCTCAGTAGTTGTGGCTCGTGGGCTCTAGAGTGCAGGCTCAGTAGTTGTGGCGCATGGGCTTATTTACTCCGTGGCATGTGGGACCTTCCCAGACCAGGGATCGAACACATGTCCCCTGCACTGGCAGGCGGATTCTTAACCACTGTGCCACCAGGGAAGTCCCTGGTTTGTGATATTTTAAATGGAAAAATACAGTCACGTTTCACACTAAATCCAGAGAGCATTTATTCTGTACATAGCTGCTGGAGCTGACTTCCTTAAATGAGACTTAAGTCCTGTCACGTGCTCTGCATGAGAGCCGAGAATGACTGCTGGCTGTCCATGGTACCCAACAAGTTCACAGCCAACAAGTCCTCCTAGCTTTCAGAAGCAAGTTCAAAGTCAGGAGAGAAAGGAAGCCTGGCTCATAAATAGGCAGAAAACATAAGCCTCGGATCCACACATGGGGAGATGCTTCTTTCACAGCCACCCATCAAAGAGGTTGGATTTGAACTGCTTTGGCGGAGGCAGCCTCACCTGGGCTTGCAGAGCCAATCCTGCTGCAGGGGGTGAGCTGCCTTGAACGTGAGCTATGGAGGGGAATGGCCTTGGCTTAGGGAAAAATGGCTCTCTATCTGGATCTGTTTGTATCTGTTCAGGGTGTGGGCACTGTTTGGGGACAGGCAGCTTCTCTGAGTTATTCACCTCTTTATTTTCCTGTGCTGTGTCCTCCGGTAGCTGCTCTGCTTGGCAGACTCCACTGGGTTCCTTACTAGGGTGACCTTATCAGGCTCCTGGAGCTGCCGGAACAAAGTGCCACGGTCTGGTAGCTTAAACGACAGAATGTTATTCTTGCATAGTTCTGGAGATTAGAAGTCCAAAATCAAGGTGTCAGTAGGGCTGTGATCTCTCTGAAGGCTCTGGAGAAGAACTCTTTGCCTCCTCCTAGCTTCCCATGGTTGCTGGCAGCCCTTGTCTTTCCTTGGCTTACAGCTGCATCACTCCAGTCTCTGCCTCTGTCTTCACACAGATTTCCTCTCTGTGTGTCTCTGTGTGTATGTCCTCTCCTTATAAAGATACCATGCTTTAGGGCTTCGCTGGTGGCACAGTGGTTAAGAATCCGCCTGCCAATGCAGGGGACATGGGTCCGAGCCCTGGTCTGGGAAGATCCCACATGCTGTGGAGCAACTAAGCCCGTGCACCACAACTACTGAGCCTGTGCTCTAGAGCCAGCGAGCCACAACTACTGAGCTCGTGCGCCTAGAGCCCATGCTCCACAACAAGAGAAGCCACCGCAATGAGAAGCCTGTGCACCACAACGAAGAGTAGCCCCTGCTTGCCACAACTAGAGAAAGCCCGCATGCAGCAACCAAGATCCAACGCAGCCAGAAATAAATAAATACATATATTTATTTAAAGATAACACACTTTAGATTTAGGGCCTACCCTAATTCAGTGTGACCTCATTTTTAAAAAAAAAAAATTATTGTATAGTTGATTTACAATGTTGTGTTAATTTCTGCTGTATAGCTAAGTGATTCAATTGTACACATACACATTCTTTTTCATATTCTTTTCCATTATGGTTTATCACAATCTATTGAATATAGTTTCCTATGCTCTACAGTAGGACCCTGTTGCTTATCCATTCTATATACAATAGTTTGCACCTGCTAATCCCAAACACCCAATCCATCCCTCTCCCACGTCCCCTCCCCCTTGGCAACCACAAGTCTGTTCTCTATGTCTGTGAGTCTGTTTCTCTTTCATAGATATGTTCATTTGTGTTGTATTTTAGATTGCACATATGAGTTATATCATATGGTATTTGCAGTATGACCTTACCTTAACTAGCTATATCTGCAAAGACCCTATTTCCAAACAGGGTCACATTCTGAGGTTCCTGGTTGACACAGATTTTGGGGGACACTTATCCAACCTACTGCAGTGACCTCAGCCAAAATGAGCTTGTCCATAGTCTGAGTCAGTGTGACCTTCACTAGTGAGCCTTCAGTGTGCAGTTGGTCAATACACATTTTGGTTGAAGGTGATAATTATTCCAGCCAAAGGTTACTGGAAGGTATTTGATTACACACTGTGCAGTGAAACAGTCACAGGTACACAACTGAATCAATTTCAAGGTCTAAATCAACTGATTAAGGTCATAGAAAAGTGGTTTCCCTGGAGGCATCCTTAAGCATAAAAAAGAAAAAAACTAGCACAATAACTTCATGCATAATTAAGTCCTAGGCTGATCTAACATTTTCACAAATTTATTTTAGGACATATTTATAATTTTCTATTAAAAATTAAAGCTTTAATAGAGCAGAATTGGAACAAAAGACAAAATTAGAAAAGGGGGACAAATGAGACGTGTGTACTGGGGACAGGGTGGAAGAGGGTGGGGCTGGGAGGAAGTGTGCAGAGATGAGGCCCACACCCTGCCCAGCACCCCCAGCTCCAACTGCCACCAGCCCCACATGCCACCAACTCCCAGAATCTCATAATCTAGCTGTGATCATTCTTACCAACTCGTTCCTCCAACAAAATTTAAGAGATCTGCTTTTCCATTTCTATGCTCTTTTCTCAGTGATGGATAGATATTTCAGGAACAAACAGGTCAGGTTTTGAAAAATTTCATTTCCTACCCTCAAAATGAATTTTAAATGGAAAAGGACTAAGGGCTTTACCTTTTCATTTTATATTTTATATGTGCTTAAATTTTTGCTATGTCAATGTGATATGCCATCTTCCTATGAAGATTCACCATGACTTTTTAGAAAAGGCAAAGCCCATAAAAGGAAATGAAATTGAGTTATTTGTAATGAAGTGGATGTACCTAGAGTCTGTCATAAAGAATGAAGTAAGTCAGAAGGAGAAAACCAAATACCATATGCTAACACATATATATGGAATATTAAAAAACAAAAATTGTTCTGAAGAACCTAGGGGCAGGACAGGAATAAAGACACAGACATAGAGAATGGACTTGAGGACACGGGGAGGGAGAAGGGTAAGCTGGGACGAAGTGAGAGAGTAGCATGGACATATATACACTACCAAACATAAAATAGATAGCTAGTGGGAAGCAGCCACATAGCATAGGGAGATCAGCTCAGTGCTTTGTGTCCACCTAGAGGGCTGGGATAGAGGGTGGGAGGGAGGGAGACTCAAAAGGAAAGAGACATGGGGATATATGTATACATATAGCTGATTCACTTTGTTATAAAGCAGAAACTAACACACCATTGTAAAGCAATTATACTCCAATAAAGATGTTAAAAAAAGAAAGAAAGAAAGAAAAGGCAAAGCCAAGAGGTTCTTCTCTTTAGAATGTTCCCAGTTAGTATGCCCTGTGCTTGAGGCTGATGGGGTGGGCACCACCATCGATATTGGTACAACACGTACTGCCGAAGAGAAGGCTCAAGAAACTGGACAGTCTTTTAAGATATTTTAATTTGTCTAAAGATTGGACAATGTTAGTGTTCCAGATTTTAGCTTACTAAGGCATAGACCATTTTTCCAACTTAAATTCCACTCTGATAAGCTTTTGAATATTTAAGAGTGGTACAATTTGTATTTATAATCTTCTTTTTCTTTCTTTCTGAAAAATAAAATGTTGTATTCCTTCAGAATAGTAATTGCTTACATTCCTAACCTCAGCTTCCTGCCCTGAAATGACATAAACAAGTTTGAATCCTGCTAGGAAAAAAATTGAGAATAATGTTCTCCGATAATGATCTGATCAATTTACTTTTACCTACCATATGGTCCTACTGGAGTTATAAGCTACACTAGGTTAGGAAATATTATCCTTGGAAAAGGGTTTTATTTTCTTTTACATTTCATTTTCTTTATATATTCTTGAAACTGTGTCTATAGGAATAAGCCAAAAATATTAGCTCATTTTATGTCACCAGTAAAAGGATGGAGGAATCTAAGGACTGGAAAAATAATGTCAACTCTACTATCTAGAACATGTCTTAAAATTTAGTCTTAAAAAAAAAAGACACTCATTGTTCTAATTGTCAAAATTAAGACTTAAGATGGAGGTGGAGAGAAGGGATTAGGTGGGGCTTTGTGACTAACTCTGTCTGGGTTCCCTGACATCCATACTTTGGGTCTTAGAGGAGGAGAAGGGAAAGTAAGAAGTAAGGGGGAGGGAGAAGACAGATGACAATTAAAGGCAAAAGGGATGTTGGCTAAGTGGGTGTCACTTGATAAATGTTGAGAAGCAAATTAAAAGAAACAGCACAAAGAAGAGTGCTGTCCATTCACTGGTCGTGTGTTTGTTTGTGTTGCTCTAGCACAGATCTGCAATCTCATTTCACATAACATTATATTTCCCCTCAGTGTGCTATAGTGGGGATGGTCTAGATCAGGAGTCAGGATGTGGGTGAAAACACTGGCTTCATGACTTACTACACATGAGCTTTTGAACTTATAATAAATACGAGAATGAATGATGTATTCAAAGCAGAACTTCCTGGTTCTTGAAAGTCAGGAATTTTATGAATAAAAATACTCACTTTAATTTTACATAAAAATTGTGTCTCTATTCACAGTGTATAAAATGATTTAATGAATATCTACTATGTTGCCAGGTCATAACTTGCAATGACTGAATGAACAAATTGCCTCCCCATACACTCACACAAAACACAGACACACAGACACACACACACACACACAGCTCCCATCTTCAATTTCTCTACATTTCTTGAGAAAGGAGACTTCCTATTCCAACTAAATATCAGGGATAACATCACTTGAGGACAGATACTGAATCCAACTTAACTGACATCTCACATATTAAATATATTAAATAGTGACCTCATGCTATCATGCTTCTTGTACTTTTTTTTTTTTTTTTTTTGCGGTATGTGGGCCTCTCACTGTTGTGGCCTCTCCTGTTGTGGAGCACAGGCTCTGGACACGCAGGCTCAGCGGCCATGGTTCACGGGCCCAGCCGCTCCGTGGCATGTGGGATCTTCCCGGACCGGGGCACAAACCCCTGTCCCCTTCATTGGCAGGCAGACTCTCAACCACTGCGCCACCAGGGAAGCCCTGTACTGTTTTTAATACAAAGGATTGTTTGATAATGAATGGTAATGAGAAAAATACGATCTCAAAACAAATTTATAAAATGTATGATTATGTCAAGGACTAAATTATATTTAACTCCCAACAAAGGCTTTGGAGAATTTCTATAACTGAAGTATATAAAAGGAAATAATTTAAAAGAATTTTAGACAACAGAATGGTCCTTGACAATAATGCCTCAGTTTTCAAGATGGTTCCCTAATAAAGAAGATCTAAAAAAGGAAGAGAAGTTCAGTAGTAAGAAATATTTTGTACACAGTTTATTTTCTTACAGTTACTAATTTTCTTTGCCTTGACCCAGTGGAATACCCATAAATCACACCAAGGGAATTGAATTGTTTGCTGGTTGTGACAACTCACGTGGTTTATACCAAAGTAGTCACATTTCACTTCCAGAGTTTGTTAAGAATTCCTTAAACACACACACACAAACACACACACACAGCACACTCTGTAGAACAAATGCAAGTTATTGTTTTCTTTTACCAGACAAACAAGGTCCTAATTCACGTGCTTATGTTTTAGCCTGATTTCATGGAATATGATAGTGATGGTTATGACACATTGGAAAAGACTTATAACATACAACTGAGGCATTTTTATACAATTTAGTAACTTTCAAGAGTAAAAATAGTGTTCATTTGGGGAATTAGGATAAAGGAGCAGCAGCTACTCAGGGAAGGTTTTTTTTGTGGCAATGGGAGAAGTACAAGCAAATCCAACTCCAAGAAAATATTGAAGCCTCTCCTGTGTTGTGTTTGGCAAGTTCCCAAATAGAGGAAATTTTTGGACTCAGAACCCACTGCCTGAAATCCTGGCCAAGCCCCTAGGTGGAAAAAGACCCTGTAACATATCTACGTGGCTGAAAGGGTCTTGGTGCTCAGGCCTGCTGTTAGGCCTGAGCCTCTGAGGTGGGAGATCCAAGTTCAGGACATTGGACCACCAGAGACCTCCTAGCACCACGAAATATAAGTCAGTGAGAGTGAGAGTTCTCCCAGAGATCTCCGTCTCAACACTAAGACCCAGCCCCACCCAATGGCCAGCAAGCTGCAGTGCTGGATGTCCCATGCCAAACAATTAGGAAGATAGGAACACAACATCACCCATTAGCAGAGAGGCTGTCTAAAATCACACTAAGTTCACAGACACCTGAAAACACATGACCAGACGTGGCCCTGCCCACCAGAAAGACAAGATCCAGCCCCACCCAGCAGAACACAGGCTCCAGTCCCCTCCATCAGGAAGCCTGCACAAGCCACTGAACAAAACTCACCCACTGAAAGCAGACACCAAAAACAACGGGAAGTATGAACCTGCAGCCTGTGAAAAGGAAATCCCAAACAAAGTAAGATAAACAAAATGAGAAGACAGAGAAACATGCAGCAGATGAAGGAGCAAGGTAAAACCCCACCAGACCTAACAAAGGAAGAGGAAATAGGCAGTCTACCTGAAAAAGAATTCAGACTAATGATAGTAAGATGATCCAAAATCTTGGAAATAGAATGAAGAAAATACAGGAAACATTTAACAAGGACCTAGATGAGCTAAAGAGCAACAATGATGAAAAACACATTAAATGAAATTTAAAATTCTCTAGAAGGAATTAATAGCAGAGTAACTGAGGCAGAAGAACGGAAAAGTGACCTGGAAGATAAAATAGTGGAAATAACTACTGCAGAGCAGAATAAAGAAAAAAGGATGAAAAGAATTGAGGACAGTCTCAGAGACTTCTGGGACAACATTAAATGCACCAACATTCGAATTATAGGGGTCCCAGAAGAAGAAGAGAAAAAGAAAGGGTATGAGAAAATATTTGAAGAGATTATACTTGAAAACTTCCCTAACATGGGAAAGGAAATAGTTAATCAAGTCCACAAAGCACAGAGAGTCCCATACAGGACAAATCCAAGGAGAAACACAGCAAGACACATATAAATCAAATGATCAAAGTTAAATACAAAAAAGAAATGTTAAAAGCAGCAAGGGAAAAGCAACAAATAACATAGAAAAGAATCCCCATAAGGTTAACAGCTGACCTTTCAGCAGACACTCTACAAGCCAGGAGGGAGTGGCAGGACATATTTAAAATGATGAAAGGGAAAAACCTACAACCAAGATTACTCTACCCAGGAAGGATATCATTCAGATTTGACAGAGAAATTAAAAGCTTTACAGACAAGCAAAAGTTAAGAGACTTCTGCACCCCCAAACCAGCTTTAAAACAAATGCTAAAGGAACTTCTCTAGGCAGGAAACACAAGAGAAGGAAAAGACCTAAAAAAGCAAACCCAAAAGAATTAAGAAAAAGGTGATAGGAACATACATACATATTGATATGTACGTTAAATGTAAATGGATTAAACACTCCAACCAAAAGACACAGACTGGCTGAATAGATACAAAAACAAGACCCATATATATGTTGTCTACAATAGACCCACTTCAGACCTAGGGAAACATACTGACTGAAAGTGGGGGGATGGAAAAAAATATTCCATGCAAATGGAATCAAAAGAAAGCTGGAGTAGCAATACTCATATTAGACAAGATACACTTCAAAATAAAGACTATTACAAGAGACAAAGGAGGACACTACATAATGATCAAGGGATCAATCCAAGAAGAAGATATAACAATTGTAAATATTTATGCACCCAACATAGGAGCACCTCAATACATATGGCAAATGCTAACAGCCATAAAAGGGGAAATCGACAGTAACACACTCATAGTAGGGGACTTTAACACCCCACTTTCACCAATGGACAGATCATCCAAAATGAAAATAAATAAGGAAACACAAGCTTTAAATGATACATTAAACAAGATGGACTTGATTGATATTTATAGATATTCCATCCAAAAACAACAGAATACACATTTTTCTCAAGTGCTCATGGAATATTCTCCAGGATAGATCATATCTTGGGTCAGAAATCAAGCCTTGGTAAATTTAAGAAAACTGAAATCGTACCAAGTATCTTTCCTGACCACACACCATGAGACTAGATCTCAGTTACAGGAAAAATGTCTGTGAAAAAAACAAACACGCGGAGGCTAAACAATACACTACTTAATAACCAAGAGATCACTGAAGAAATCAAAGAGGAAACCAAAAAATACCTAGAAACAAATGACAATGAAAACATGATGACCCAAAACCTATGGGATGCAGCAAAAGCAGTTCTAAGAGGGAAGTTTATAGCAATACAATCTTACCTCCAGAAACAAGAAACACCTCAAATAAACAACCCAGCCTTACCCCTAAAGCAAATAGAGAAAGAAGAACAATAAAAGCCCAAAGTTAGCAGAAAGAAAGAAATCATAAAGATCAGATCAGAAATAACTGAAAAAGAAATGAAGGAAACAATAGCACAGATCAATAAAACTAAAAGCTTGTTCTTTGAGAAGATAAACAAAATTGATAAGCCATTAGCCAGACTCATCAAGAAAAAAGGAAGAAGACTCAGATCAACAGAATTAGAAATGAAAAAGGAGAAGTAACAACTGACACTGCAGAAATACAAATGATCATGAGAGATTACTACAAGCAACTATATGACAACAAAATGGACAACCTGGAAGAAATGGACAAATTCTTAGAAAAGCACAACCTTCCAAGACTGAACAAGGAAGAAATAGAAAATATAAACAGACCAATCATAAGCAATGAAACTGAAACTGTGATTAAAAATCTTCCAACAAAGAAAAGCCCAGGACCAGATGGCTTCACAGGCAAATGCTATCAAACATTTACAGAAGATCTAACACCTATCTTTCTCAAATGCATCCCAATTATAGCAGAGGGAGGAACATTCCCAAACTCATTCTACGAGGACACCATCACCTTGATACCAAAACCAGACAAAGATGTTACAAAAAAAGAAAACTACAGGCCAATATCACTGATGAACATAGATGCAAAAATCCGCAACAGAATACTAGCAAACAGAATCCAGCAGCACATTAAAAGGATCATATACCATAATCAAGTGGGGTTTGCCCCAGGAATGCAAGGATTCTTCAACATATGCAAATCAATCAATGTGATACACCATATTAACAAATTGAAGGAGAAAACCATATGATAATCTCAATAGATGCAGAAAAAGCTTTCCACAAAATTCTACACCCATTTATGATAAAAACCCTGCAGAAAGTAGGCATAGAGGGAACTTTCCTCAACATAATAAAGGCCATATATGACAAACTCACAGCCAACATCATTCTCAATGGTGAAATTGAAACCATTTCCTCTAACATCAGGAACAAGACAAGGTTGCCCACTCGCACTGCTATTATTCAACATAGTTTTGGAAGTTTTAGCCACAGCTATCAGAGAAGAAAAAGGAATAAAAGAATACAAATCAGAAAAGAAGAAGTAAAACTGTCATGGTTTGCAGATGACATGATGCTATACATAGAGAATCCTAAAGATGTTATCAGAAAAGTACTAGGGCTAATCAATGAATTTGGTAAAGTAGCGAGATACAAAATTCATGCACAGAAATCACTTGCATTCCTATACACTAATGATGAAAAATCTGATAGAGAAATCAGGGAAGCACTCCCATTTACCATTGCAACAAAAAGAATAAAATACCTAGGAATAAACCTACCTAGGGAGACAAGAGACCTGTATGCAGAACTATAAGACACTGATGAAAGAAATTAAAGATGATACAAACAGATGGAGAGATATACCATATTCTTGGATTGGAAAAATCAACATTGTGAAAATGACTATACTACCCAAAGCAATCTACAATTTCAATGCAATCCCTATAAAACTACCAATGGCATTTTTTTTCACAGAATTAGAACAAAACATTTCACATTTTGTATGGAAACAGAAAAAGACCCTGAATAGCCAAAGCAATCTTGAGAAAGAAAAATGGAGCTGGAGGAATCAGGATCCCTGACTTCAGACTATACTACAAAGCTACAGTAATCAAGACAGTATGTTACTGTTACAAAAACAGAAATATAGGTCAGTGGAACAGGATAGAAAGCCCAGAGATAAACCCACACATGTGTGGTCACCTTATGTTGGATAAAGGAGGCAAGAATATACAATGGAGAAAAGACAGCATCTTCAATAAGTGGTGCTGGGAAAACTGGACAGCTACATGTCAAAGAATGAAACTAGAACAGTCCCAACACCAACACAAAAATAAACTCAAAATGGATCAAAGACCTAAATGTAAGGCCAGACACTCTAAACTCTTAGAGGAAAACATAGGCAGAACACTGTATGACATAAATCACAGCAAGATCCTTTTTGACCCACCTCCTAGAGAAATGGAAATAAATATGAAACTAAACAAATGGGAGCTAATGAAACTGAAAAGGTTTTTCACAGCAAAGGAAGCCATAAACAAGATGAAAGGACAACCCTCAGAATGGGAGAAAATATTTGCAAACGAAGCAATGGACAAAGGATTAATCTCCAAAATATACAAGCAGCCCATCTAGCTCACTATCAAAAAAATAAACTACCGAATCCAAAAATGGGCAGAAGACCTATATAGACATTTCTCCAAAGAAGATATACAGATTGCCAACAAACACATGAAACGATGCTCAACATCGCTAATCATTAGAGAAACACAAATCAAAACTACAATAAGGTATCACCTCACGTCAGTCAGAATAACCATCATCAAAAAATCTACAAACAATAAATGCTGGAGAGGGTGTGGAGAAAAGGGAACCCTCTTCCACTGTTGGTGGGAACGTAAATTGATACAGCCACTATGGAGAACAGTATGGGGGTTCCTTAAAAACTAAAAATAGAACTACCATACAACCCAGCAATCCCACTACTGGGCATATACCCTGAGAAAACCATAATTCAAAAACAGTCATGTACCACAATGTTCAATGCAGCTCTATTTACAATAGCCAGGACATGGTAGCAACCTAAGTGTCCATCGACAGATGAATGGATAAAGAAGATGTGACACATATATACAATGGAATATTACTCAGCCATAAAAAGAAAGGAAATTTAACTATTTGTAGTCAGATGGATGGACCTAGAGTCTGTCATACAGACTGAAGTAAGTCAGAAAGAGAAAAACAAATACCGTATGCTAACACATATATATGGAATCTAAAAAAAAAAAAAAGAAAAAATGGTTTTGATGAACGTAGGGGCAGGACAGGAATAAAGATGTAGACATAGAGAATGGACTTGAGGACACGGGGAGGGGGAAGGGGAAGCTGAGACAAAGTGAGAGAGTAGCATTGACATATATACACTACCAAATGTAAAATAGATAGCTAGTGAGAAGCAGCTGCATAGCACAGCGGGAACAGCTCGGTGTTTTGTGACCACCTAGAGGGGTGGGATAGGGAGGGTGGGAGAGAGACTCAAGAGGGAGGGGATATGGGGGTATATGTATACTTATAGATGATTCATTTTGTTATACAGTAGAAACTAACACAACATTTTAAGCAATTATACTCCAATAAAGATGTTAAAAAAAAGAGTAGAAAGATATGTAGACATTGGGAGGAAATGTATAAAAATGCTAACGATGGTTATCTCTGGGAGGTGAGGATTATGGGTGACTGTTAATTATTAGTTTATGCTTGCATGTATTTCTAGTAGTCAGCAATAAACATGTATTGCTTATAAAATTTGAAAGAAAACAATAAATATCTTTAAAAGTGAAAAAAAGATTAAAGCTATAAATTAATGGACCAGATCAAGGTATGCAAAAATTACACAAACCCGCTCTATCATCTTCTTGTACAAATTCACTGCATCATTTTTCATATAAAATATATAATTAATACAGAAAAATGACTAGAAGAACAAATGCTGTGAGTTTATTTTCTGCTTTAAGAAGCACCAAAGAACAAAATTCTTTCTAAATATTGTGATAGAAAAAAAATTGTTCCCTGCAAAGGTATAAGCCCAGATCTGATTTATAAATTGAGATGATCTGGTTATTAATTTACATTTTAAGGACTATATTTAAATCATTTCTGCAGTTCCAGGAGTACTTTTGCTGAGTCTACTGCATTATCCATAATTTAGCATAGTTATATGTGTTTGAAATCCTTTTGTTTTTGGGGATTTGATTTATTAAACCTCAGTTACATATAAATAATGGTATGTGTCATAAAACTTCTCTAACATTTGATAAGATATTGAAGTTACCATTTTAATAAGAATAGTATGACTAAAAAGAAGAAAAAAAATTCCAAGATAAAAAGCAGAACTACAACAGCTATGGAGATAGTTCTCATAGCTACAAATCAGTGATGGTTAAATTAATCGAATCGAAAAAATATTGATATTTACTGTTGTCTACAGGAGGTACCTTAGAAATGAAGCCTGCTGGGCAGCCCATCAATTCACAGCTCTGCTCTTAATGTCACCTCTCCCCTCCCTACCCGCTTCTACTCTGTCCTGTAAAATTGCTCCCAGTCATAGCTGATCATTGTGTTCTCTTGGTCAAAGCTTCGCCATAGCTCTCTGTTCCTCACAGACTCAAGTCTATTCTTCTTAGCTCTTCTTTGAACGCCCTTTATCACCTGGAATGAAACAACTAAACAAGCTGCACTTCCTAAAGTCTGCTAGGTTTGTAGACTGCCTGCAGATTCTGGAGTTAGTTCTCCCATGTCAGCGTCAGGGTGTTCCTGCTGTTCCTCTGGCCTCGAGCATCTCCCAAAGCATTGATTGGTGATGCCCTTTCTCTGCTTGAACCCAGTCTCACCTGGTTCTTGAAACGTTTTGTGACCACACTCACTGAGTTAGCCACTCCTTCCCCAGGTTTTCCTTCTATACTATCCTAATCATAGCTTTATATTATACTAAGGTATAACACTAGGACTCATTGTATGGGTACCACTGTCTTCCAGTAGAAGAGGAGTTTCTGAAGGGCAGAAGAGGTTGCCATGTTTATTTCAGCCTCCCTGGCCCTTCCCTGGCACACAGCAGGCACTTAGCAAATGCTCATGGATGAAGCTGCTGAAAGGCAGGAACAGCATACATAGTAATTTCTTTACGGTAAATAAAGATCTAGGTTTTGTTGAAAAAATTAAGAATGTAACTAAAACCTCACATACTAATATGTAGAATCTTCCATCATGATATAAATATTTACGACTGTTTTGGTGTGTTTCCAACTTGGTTCTAAGTAAATGGTAATAGTAGACATTTTTTGAAATCTTTTATCTGTTGAGTCTTCATTTGATAAGTTCATTTTGGCCCCTTCCCAAGGCTATTTTTTTCCTCTCTTAGTCCAACCTGTTCACTAATGTAAACTGATTCATAAACACATTTAAATAAGAGAGAAAAAATTATATTTCTTTCTGTAAGAAGGGAAGTGTAACCGAGCGGGACACTGTAAGGTCTTCCTGGAATAGACTCCCACCCATGTCGTCCACCTGCCTTTTGTCTGGAGAAAAACTTTAGCCAAAGAATAAATTTAATCAGAGAAGTGAGAAAATGCAAAAAGAAAGGAAAACAGGCAAGCAAGACAAAATAATAATACTTTAGCCATTAAACAAAGTCAAGTACCTTTAGTTCTTCCCCAAGGACTATAGATGATATTCTGAACCATGTCCTTTGAGCTGTTTTGCAGATACTGAAACGCCCACCAGGTGGGAGAAGTTAACTGTACGCTGCCCACAAAGCACATAGACCCCAGACTGGCTGGAACCAGAAGGTTGATGATGCTCACTCCCAGTTACCTCACCACCAACCAATCAGAGGAATGTCCATGAGCTGACCACGCCCTGCTCCTTGAACACCATAAGACCCCTCACTACCCTCTCCCGTGTGGGACACACTGTCTTGAGGGCAGTAGCCCGCTGTGGTCCCCTTGGCCTGGCAAAGCAATAAAGCTATTTCTTTCTTCCTCTCCCAAAACTCTGTCTCTGCATGTCTATTTGGCACGAGTGAACAAAGGCCAAGTTTTGGCAACAGAAGGAGCTTAATGAATTAAGAGGGAAGTGAAATATTCATCATATTTTGATAGATCTTGCTTTGTCATTCACATGATAAACTCTGGAAAGTGGGAAAACCCTAAACCTGGTTTCAACTGGACTAAAAAAAAACCATTAGGCTACATGAAACACTTCCTAAATCAGATGTCCTCCTTTTTGCTTCCTGTGATGTGGTCAATCCTGGCTGGCAGCAGAAGCAGCACCGCTCAAGCCTGTGTGTGTGAACTTGGCCAGATAACCTACAAAGGGGGCCAGTGAACTGACACTAGTCTGGTTTCTTCATCTGACTTTTCATCAAGTGAAGCTGAATGCTCACATATCAGTATCCTTCATCCTTACGTCAAACATCATGAATATATAATTATGTTACTATATTATCCAGAGAGAATTTTAACTGATGGAACTTAGCAGATCTTTACAGACTATATGTATACAGTTGATTCTGAGGCACTTCCTTCTACAATCTTCATTAGGAACAATGACACTCTTTACAAGTCAAGGATGTTAAGAAAGGAAAATTACTTGTAACAGCTGCATATAACTGAAGTAGAAAAATCAGGTAAGAAGGGTCAGAAGTGCTTATAGTTTAACTTTGGAAGAGTTATATTTCTGCTGGCGGGGCAGGAGGTTTCTGAAGGATAATAGAATTTAAGAGGTTATATAAGATGGACGTCTCAAAAGTGGGGCTTAGAAAACTGTAAATTTGACTTATGGAGGAGCCTATCCAGAGAAATCATGTCAAAAGATCATTATTTCATGACCTTGAGGAAAAGCAAAATTGTCAGAGGGTTTCCTATTCCTGCCCATGAATGCACACTGATATTTATGGAGGCCAACTCTCTTTATCTCCCTTTATGCATGCCCCATTCACACAAACACACACACCCCTCTCAAGACTGCAGGCTGAGAGCACTGTTATAAATATTCATGAGATCATTATTATTAATGTCACCAAGGCGATTCTGTTCCTTCTCCAGTAGAGACTGGTTCTTATACCTAGAAACTGATCAACTGTAAGAGAAATGGCAGCTTTGAGGCAGCCAAGCTCAAGCAATTCTGTACATTTTACTTTTGAAATACAGATTATTTGACTAGGTATTTTAAATCACACCCATCCTATCATTAAGTTTAACCGGCAGAGATTTCCCACTTTGGTACAACGTACAACATCCTTGGGAACACAGTTTCTAGAGTCTGGAAGAAGTATACATTGATGATTACATTCTTTTCTGAGAGCAAAAACTAAACAAAACATCTAAAACATCTCAAGAGATTTCCGGGTGATGAGTTTTGTAAGAAGGCATTGGGAGATAATTACAACACATTTGCTACTTTTATTATTTAAAAAAGACATTTCACAGCACAGTCCTTATTAAAGAGCTATTTTCAAGAAATACAGGCTCTTGCAGTCACATTGAAAATTTCTAAAAAATAAAAATAGCTACAGGAGACAGTTAACTAGATCCCTATGTATTTGTCATAGACTCTTCTTCTAACCAATTGGTCTGCCTGGTTATTCAAGATGCATGATATATTACAACAGGGAAATGACTGTTAACTATTGTTTTCAGTGAAAGAAAACTATTTTTGGTTGGAATGAAAATGTTTATTTTTTTGCCTAAGACTTAAGAAAAGATGTTAAATAAGTCAAACACTGGGGTAGGTAGAGGACAGTGGAAGATGCATATACCTCTTCAGTACCTCATTAGAAATGATCTTCACCAGTTTCTTGCACTCTGCTGCCATATCAGTATTCCAAAACAGTCTGATCCTTAGCAAAACAGCAATTAAAGTTACAGAAACAAAAAGCACCTGTTGACAGAGGGAGGTAGCAACGACACGGGACTCACCTTAGGCATCCAGTGGCATTTCGCAGCACCTGTGAGGAATGCAGCTGTATTTTCCGATCGTCCTGAAGAGGTGAATTTTCCCAGCCTGAGTGGGGGATGATCACGGCATTGGTCAACACGGCCAGGGTGTCCTGTATAATCGGCATTTTGAGTGCATCGCAAGATGAAAGGTTCCAAAGGACTCCTGCAAGATACACACAAACAGAGCTTTTGGATGGCCACTGTTTTCCCCAGTTAAGAGCACAGGCAGGAGGGACAAAGATGGTGTAAGCACGTGTTCTAGGGCGTGCCCTTCATCTTAGAGCACCTGTGTGAAGCCATTACAAAAGTGCTGTGAAAATCTGACAGGTAGACAGAGGAACTGTAACATGATTATGTTTGTTCCATCGTGGAGAGTAACTGAGATTGAGAGCGCTGATGGAATTGAGGACCAACTAGGCTTCCATCCACAATTAGTACAATGGACTCAAGTACCCAAATTCTAACCAAGACCAAAGATCTGTGAAAGTTATCTGAAATGGGCTAGTAAGACATCTGAAATAGACTAGTGAGACATCTTTGTTTCATCCAGGACCTCAATATGCACCTGTGGTCTGTTTGATTCACTTAGTTTCCATATAGAACCAGCCAACATTGTGCAGGACTTTTCAAGAATCTAGTATCAGGTCTGATGATAACAAGCTCAACACGAAATGTAAATTTAGTGTCACTTGTGACAGTTCTGTAAGCTTTTCTCTGAAAACAATGTTCATGGAGGGCCTACAGATTGTTAACAACAAAGAAAGCAGGAGAAAGGGGAGGGCGTGTCAACAATAGACAAAGAGACTTTAAAGTGGGATTAACTTTAGAAAAGGCCTTAAGAATTACATATACGTTATAATATCATTTGAAGATGCTTTTAAAATAATTACTTTTTGTTGTTCAAAATTGTACACCTAAAGGTAAAAAAAAACTACACAAAGAATAATATTCTATTTTCGTATGAAAGAAAGACTCTGCATTTCCCTCAAGACTAACCTAAAAAGACACCAAAACTGCAGATACTGAGAATAAAATATCATAGTCATCTTTAGAAACATAACTTCCACTTTACTTGTTTAATAAGCTTTCAATAGATTTTAAAATGAGGTTGTGTTTCATTTATCATGTTATGAATAAACAGAACTCACTTATTTCTGAAATTTGTTTTATTAGTTTCTTGTATTGCACATGTTGAACTATCCAAAGGTATTAATAATACTAACCTGAAAGTTAATGATATTTGCTTGTTAATAACTAAAATAACAGTTTTAAATCAGTTCTATAAAAAATGTGACTTTAGAGACAAACTTTTCCACTGGCCTTTCAAAGAACATTTGCTGGAAATTTTATTTAGGTAAATGCAAAGGAAACAAAATGGTTTTGGTGCTGAGAATGTATAAATCAGTCCTTCAGTACAGGGGATTGGACTGAGGGCGAATCCTGCCTGCCTGTTTTTGTAAATAAAGTTTTATTGGAACATGGCCCTGCCTGTTCATTTACATATTATCTATGGCTGCCTCTGTCCTACAAGGGAAAAGCTGAGATTTTGTGACAGAGACAGTATGGCTCATAAGCTTAAACAATTTACTGTCTGGCCTTTTACAGAAAAATCTTGTGCACCTCTGTGTTAGTATGTGGATCATTTTCTATACATTTATGTGTGCATGTTTACCTTGCCATTAGAACCCTAAATTGACTGTATAAAAAAATGCTTATTGGTACACAGAAGTTGCTCAAAATATATTCTGACTTGGACAGATGTGAAATGCTAGGAGTATTATCATATGCATTTATTTTGAATTAAATAATATATGAAGCTTTTTTTTATTCATCCCATTAGGAAACATTTTACTGAATTTTGGGTAATCAAAATAATCAAAATGAGTACTTTCATTCACTTGTAGTCTAACAACAGTATTTCTTTTCCTAGTAAAATGATCAGTTTTCAGTTTACAAAAAGCACATTTAGGACTTCTCTGGTGGTGCAGTGGTTAAGAATCCACCTGCCAATTCAGGGGACACAGGTTCGAGCCCTGGTCTGGGAAGAGCCCATATGCCATGGAACAACTAAGCCCGTGTGCCACAACTACTGAGCCCGTGCTCTAGAGCCCACAAGCCACAACTACTGAGTCCGTGTACCATAACTACTGAAGCCCGTGCGCCTAGAGCCCTTGCTCTGCAACAAGAGAAGCCACCATGATGAGAAGCCTGTGCATCGCAATGAAGAGTAGCCACCAATGGCTGCCGGCGTGCAACAACAAAGACCCAAGGCAGCCCCCAAAACAAACAAACAAAAACTTTGTTAAAAAAATCACATTTAGGGGCTTCCCTGGTGGCACAGTGGTTGAGAGTCCGCCTGCTGATGCAGGGGACATGGGTTCATGCCCCGGTACGGGAAGACCCCACATGCCGCGGAGCGGCTAGGCCCGTGAACCATGGCCGCTGAGCCTGCGCGTCTGGAGCCTGTGCTCCGCAACGAGAGAGGCCACAACAGTGAGAGGCCCGCGTACCGCAAAAAAAAATAAATAGATAAATAAAAGCACACTTAAATGAAATTTACACCATATTTGAGGATAACTTTTAAAAATATCACATTAAAGCGTTTGTGTCCGTTTTTCTTTTTTTAACTAAGGTATAGTTGACTTACAATATTTGCATTAGTTTCAGGTGTACATCAAAGTGATTCACTTATATATATATATATATTTTTCTGATTCTTTTCCATTATAGGTTATTCTGTTTTTCTAAGTACACAACACACCTATGCAGACACAAAACGATTTTTTTCTCATTCCTAAATCCTGATTTGAAAATGCCAGTACATGAAAACTGAGGCTTGTAAATGTTTTAAAATATGGGTGGCATATTTTGCTATAAAATACATTTCCTTTAAAGACTAAATAGTAAAAGACTTTTGCATTTTTCCATGCAATGAATTTAAAAGAATCTAAAGGCATTCTATGATAATAAAGCAATTTTTACTGTTTCCTAACAAACAGAAAATAGGTAGGAAAGGAAAGGGGGGAAATCAAGAAAAGGTAAAGGCCTAATCTAATATCAGACAAGAAGTGAAAAGGATGAGAAAGAAGATGGCATTTCAGGTAACTCTTTATCGGGCTGTCCTCTGCATTACCTTTCTCATTAATTCATTAATTAGTGTAACCTAATTCCGAATTGGGCATGGAGAGAAGTTTCCTATTCACATTCTCTCTGCCTTTCCAGACGGCTCCATCTGTGTTTCACATTCCAATGAACTTACCACAGTACTTGACCCAAATCTCTGAACTTTCTATCCCAGTTTCTATCTGCAGCCCACGTGTGCTTCCTGGACTTACAAGAAACGCAGCAGATCTCTGGTCAGGGGCAGCTTTACTACCTCTGCTTGGATGAGGACTTGGTCAAGTGGATGCAACATGGCAGAATTTCTTTTGGGGGAACTCAGCAAACCAGTTAGTTGCAGGGTGCCCTCCAAACCTGGAGTTTTGGTTAGATTATCTGGACACAGAGACAAGCTTGAGTGTAGAATCAGCAGTCTCTGGGGATGCTGAGATAAAGGTGGGTATGTCTGGTAGGAGTCAAAAGTGGGAAAAAGCTGGGAAGCCTACATCTGTCTTGCCAGACAGATACACACACACACACTCACATCTACACACACACACATTCACCCACTCACATACACACACTCACATCTATGCACACACACATTCACACACTCACATCTATGCACACACACACTCACATCTATGCACACACATTCACACACTCACATACACACACCCCACACTCACTTCTATGCACACACATTCACACACACATCTATGCACACACATCCACACACACATTCACACACTCACACACACATCCACACACATCTATGCACACACACATTCACACACACTCACATCTACACACACATTCACACACATATTACATATACTCACACATACATACACACACACTCACACCTACACACACTCACACAATATATTTACACATACACACATTCACACATTCACACATATACAAACTCACACATACACTGACACACACACACATACACATGCTCACACACAGACATTCACACACACACACACACACACACAAACACATCCATTAGTCCCCGACAAAGGGAGAGAGATTAGTGGAGAAAAACATACATATCTAGGCATTCTCTGTGAACAGAGGAGAAATAGGTGTTTTGCTCAAATTTCTCTTCCCTCCTCCCTCTCCTTCTGGGGTGGTTTTCTGACATTCCCTTCAAATGCAGGAGGCCAACCCTCCTCCCCCTGAGTGAGGGCTGCACTTAGTGTCTCGCTTCTGACCAGCAGAATATGGAGGCGATAACTGAGTGACTTCTGAGACGAGGTCAGGGAAGAGGTACTGCGGCTCCCGCCCAGCTGCGTCTGGGGTTGCTTGTTGGAGGGAGAGCCTGCCGTCACCCTGTGAGGACCCTTAAGCAGTACGAGAAGAGGCCTATGGGGAGAGGAACGGAGGCCTCCCGCCAGTAGCCAGCAGGGAGCCGTCTTGGAAGTGGACCCTCCAGCCCGAGTGAAGCCTTCAGATGATACAGCCTCATCCGCATGGGACCCTGAGCCAGAAACACGCAAACCTGCCACTCCTGGGTTCACTCAGACACTGTATGGGATAAACGTCTGTTGTTTTAAATTGTTAAATGGGGGGGGTAATTGGTTATGCAGCAACGGTAATTAATGTTCCTTCCTTTCCCTTCCCTCTCCTTTCCCTCTGTCTGCTGGACTCTTTTCCCTTTACAGCTCTAGTTACACCCCTCATTCTGACTTAGATTCACTGCTTTTCTCCTTCGCTACAAGCCCTCCATCCTCTCCTAAAGTCCACTGTGAGAGTACAGGAGATACAGGAAGGGAATCCAGCTCCACCTTGTAACTAGATTTAAAATGCATTTTAATTTAGGTGACAAATGATATTTAACTTTTAAAAAGGTATCCCTCTTCATGTTTGTGACTTATGAGATGGCCAAACGCTTTCTTTAATTTGGAATAATCTTGTATTAGTTTCCTATTGCTGCTATAACAAGTTACCGCAAGTGTAGTGCTTAAAATAAGGCACATTTGTTGTCTTACAGTTCTGGAGGTCTGAAGTCTATAATGGACCAGCAGGCAGTGCTCCTTCTGGAGGCTCCAGGGGAGAATTTCCTTGTCTTTTTAAGCTTCTAAAGGCTGCCCACGCTCCATGGCTTGAAGCCTGCATCACTCCAGCCTCAGCATCCATGATCAAATCCTCTTCTCTGACTGATCCTCCTCCCTCCCTGTTACAAGGACACTTGTGATTACATTGAGCCTGGCTAGATAATCCAGGATAATCTCCCGCATTTCAAGATCCTTAACTTAATCCCATCTGCACAGTCCCTTTTACCATGGAAGATAACATTCACAGGCTCTGAGATTTAGGATGGTGGACATCTTCGGGGGGCCATTGTTTAGTCTACCACACATCCCTTAAAATATTCTGTCATGCTTCAAATAAAGTTAAACTTCTGACTCATTTCATGATCAGGCCTTTTCCCCTAATTCTCTAAATTCATTTTGAATCAGATCCTTTGGTTCATTCATTTACCCAGTCTGTGCATATTGAGGACCAGGCTCTGCTGGATACAGTGGGAACATTAGTGAACAAAACAAAAAGTCCCTGCCCTCATGGCTCTGACATCACTGCAACTCATTACGCTGTTGTCATTGTCGCCTTATTTCTTCTCCTTGGACAACAAGCTCGTTGGTAACTCACATTTCTTGGCCTTGCCGCTCTCTCAGTTTGGAACACTCTCCAAGGCTGATCCTTATTTCTGTTCACATATACCTTAAATGTGCTAAACTCAGAGAAGCTTTTTTGGATCTGCCTAAACTACCTTCCCAGACTCTTGCTCTCAGATCTCCTATGTTAGGTTTCAGCAGAGACCGCATCACATCTCATATTTCCCATGCTTTTTCTTTTTTCCCCCAGTTTTATGCAGATGTTATCGACAGGCAGCACTGTGTGAATTTAAGGTGTACAGCATAATGATCCGACTTATACACACCATGAATTAATGACCACAGTAGGTTTAGTGAACATCCATCACCTCATAAAGACACAACATTAACAAAAATAGAAAAAAAATTTTCTTGTAATGAGAACTCTTAGGATTTAGTCTCTTAACAACTTCCACATATAACATACAGTAGCATTAACTACATTTATCATGTTGTATGTTGGAACCCTAGTACTTATAATGGGAAGTTTGCATCTTTTGACTGCCTTCACCCAATTCCCCCTTCTCCCATCCTCTGCTGCTGGTAACCACAAATCTGATCTTCTTCTATGAGTTTGTTTTTGAAATATAATTGACCTACAACACTATGTTAGTTCCTGTTACACAACATAGTGATTTGATATTTCCATACATTTTGAAATGATCACCATAAGCCTATTGTCGTCTGTCACCATACAAAAATATTACGTAATTATTGACTATATTCTCGACACTGTACGTTTCATACCTGTGGCTCATTTATTTTGTAACTGAAAGTTCGTATGTCTTACCCTCTCCCTCACCTATTTCTCTCCTTCCCCCAGCCCCCCGTTCCCGTGCTTTTTCATTACTTGCTTTTCTATCATTCATTCACTGTTCTTCCCCACAAGGTCCCAGCCAAGACATGACGGCAAGGACCCTGAGTGTTCAGAGCGTACAGAACACATATAGCACACAGAATATGCTCTGACACACATTAGGTGCTCACCTAATCAGTGTTAAATGATTACAAGAATTAATAATTGGCTGATATGACCTTTATAGGATGATGTGTGCTCCAAGCAGTGAACATTTTAAAAGTATTCTACTGTTAGCAAAATGAAGTAATGATTTGAAAGAATAAAATAGCAGATGCAAGATGTAACGTTAAAAAGTAACAAATCCCAATGAGAACACAAAAATGTTATTTACCTGGAAGTATAACCCTTGACTTTATAGAAATTCTACTTTTAGCGAGTAGAGAAAAATTTTTACCACTAAAAACATTAATCAGTTTAGCATTAGAAGGCTTATTTCTAGTGCATCATTTGGGCAATTTTCTTATATTAATTCCCTGATAATTCTACATTAGCCAAGGTAATATTAAAATTTTAATTTGTGGAAAAACTGTGGAATAAACTGAATTCACAGTGGTACTCAGCATCCATAACAAGCCACCTCATTTATTCTTACCCGAAAGTAACATAAAAATGTTTTAGCATTTTGGTTGATGGTCACTAGCAAATTTTAATTTACCTGATGAAAATATGGTAATTTCTTCCAGATTATAATCTGTAATAAAATTGTTTTATAGCATTTTTCCTCTAATTATATGTATTCAATAACTTTCCTTTATCAGTATAAAATTACTGATAATAATACTAATAATAATTCTGACAGTAGGTTGAGTTGAGAAGACATTTAAATAACTAGTTATGTATACTAGATATATTTCAAATATAGTTTATTTTTGTTTCAGGCACAGGATGGCTTTTTTCCTTGAGATCATCCATATGCACAAGCAGTAATTGGTTTATTAAAATTTCTTTAATAAAATCTTAATTACTTTCATTGGATCCTTTACTCTGTTTTAATAGAGGGTAATTGTGGGGCTTTTCTTCCTAAAAGAGATAAAGACTATGTTTAAAAAAAGGAATTCAGATTGACCACAAAAAAGTATTTTAATAATTGCAAGTCTTAAATCATGATAAAATCAAACATTGCCTCTTGGCTATGTAAGACTTTCCTATGACCTCCTCATTTGCTTTTAATTTTTAAACCTAAAACACAATCCCTGAACATAGGTGAGGCTCAAACCAAAGAAAAGTTGGGTTGAATTCATTTTAAATGAATGCTTTGACTTTTTATTTTTGATTAATCAACTAATTAAAATAAACTTAATGTATATATGAAGATTTATTTTAAACTAATCTATCATTTATCTTATTTGGAGAGTGAAAACTTGTGCACCTGGGAAAGGGAAAGAAGAGAGAAGTTTATTTTACAAAAGAAGGCCAAGAACTTTATCTTACAAAAAAGTCAAGGTCAGGCCTGGATATAGGGACTGGAGGGGATGGATGGCTATCACTATCTTTTCCATCCCCACCTATTTACACCTTGATTTATAGGTGGGTAGCGGGTGGCTGATCAAAACTGGGGCCCTGAACTTGTACTGTGTGCATTTGTGTGTGAGCACATGTGTGTATGAATATACAAACGTGCAAGAGTATGCATGTGTGTATATGCATGAGTGTACATATGTGCACATGCACACACAAGCATGTGTCTATATGTGTGTGCACACTGTAATATGAGTATTTGCATGCATCACATAAATACTCTCACCTTGTCCCTCAGACGTCATGACCTTCAAGGTGCAATTGTTGAATTAGAATTGTTTTGAGAATCCTTCCAGACGGTATATGTGATAGCCTCAAAAGGTAAATAAATCACGCTCATTTAATGCTTTTAAAAATAAAAGCATTGATCTTGAGACAATGCTAAAGTTTACCAAAATGTTGCTATAATAATGGATAGTCCAAAGCAATAATCAGGTGGGACTACATCAAAACTAGAAAGCTTCTGTGCCACAAAAACAATAACAAAATGAAAAGGCAACCTATGAAATGGGAGAAGATAATTGCAAACC
Organism: Mesoplodon mirus; assembly: GCF_964341445.2. Classification (NCBI taxonomy): domain Eukaryota; kingdom Metazoa; phylum Chordata; class Mammalia; order Artiodactyla; family Ziphiidae; genus Mesoplodon; species Mesoplodon mirus. Next base: position 175,202,424 of record NC_138980.1, on the reverse strand, counting down.
ATAGATCAGAAAAGGGGTTCACCTCTAAAATATATAAGAAAATCATACAGCTCAATAACAAAAAACAGAGTAAACAATTTGATTAAAAAATAGAGGAACTGGGCTTCCCTGGTGGCGAAGTGGTTGGGAGTCCAGCTGCCAATGCAGGGGACACGGGTTTGTGCCCCAGTCCGGGAAGATCCCACATGCCATGGAGCAGTAGGGCCCGTGAGCCATGGCCGCTGAGCCTGCGTGTCCGGAGCCTGTGCTCCGCAACGGGAGAGGCCACAACAGTGAGATGCCCATGTACCGCAAAAAAAAAAAAAAAAAAAAAAAAATAGAGGAACTGAGTAGACATTTTTCTAAGGAAGACACCCAAATGGCCAACAGGTACATAACAAGATGCCTAGCATCACTACTCATCAGGAAAATGCAAATCAAAATCACAATGAAATATTGCCTCATACCCATTAGAATGCCTAACCATCAAGACAAGAGATAACAAGTGCTGATGAGGATGTGGAGAAAAGGAAACCTTTGTGCACCAAACTATGGAAACAACCTAAATGTCCCTCAACAGATGAACTGATAATGAAGATGTGGTACAATGGAATATTATTCAGTCAGAGAAAGAAGGAAATTCTGCCATTTGGACAACAAGGATGGACCCTGAGGGTATTATGCTAAGTAAGATAAGTCAGACAGAGAAAGATAAATACTGTATGATATTACTCATGTGGAATCTAAAATAGCCAAGCTCATAAAAACAGAGAGTGGAATGGTGATTACCAGGGCATTGGGGTCAGAGAATTGGGGAGATATTGTATAAGGTACAAACTTGTAACTAATGGTCAAATAAGTCCAGGAGATCTAATGCACAGCACAGTGATCCCAGTCAACATTACTGTATTATGAACTTCAAAGGTGCTAAGAGACTAGATCTTAATTGCTCTCACCACAAAAAAGATGATAATTATGTGACATGATAGAAGTGTTAACTAACACAAAGATGGTAATCATATTGTAATATAAAGATGAATCAAATCAACACATTGTACACCTTAAACTCACACAATGTTATATGTCAATTAGATCTCATTAAAAAAATAGAAATTATTTTTTTAAAGTGTGTTATGTAAATGCCACTTTGATAAGTGTGTTATTTCAGGTAATGGATGTGATAAGAAATGTGTGTATAATGCATACAGGGAAGTGTTTAAAAATACATGTAATAAAGATGGCTATGAGTGCATTAACAAAGAAAAAGAAATTTATTTTAATACCTAGTGTCTTGCATCATAGGACATTTTATATTTTCTTTATTTTATATTGGAGTATAGTTGATTTACAATGTTGTGTTAGTTTCCGATGTACAGCAAAGTGATTCAGTTATACATAGACATATATCTATTTTTTTCAGACTCTTAGGAAATTTTAAAAATAATTGTATATATTAATGTTTCAGAAAATTAGAGTAGGATGGTGGATATAGTGACAGAGCCTTAATGGATTTTATCAATGGAATATAAGTATTTTCAGGATATGTGTGGGGAAATAAGTTCTATTTGAACTTGTGTTTTCCTTTGTAAACCTTCTCTCAAGAGCAATTCATTCTTTGACAATAAATGATTCCACCAATTTATAATAAACCTGAGACCATCAAAAAATAATTTAAAAAAATTTAAAAATGGGTAGTTCCTTAGGCCAAAACTCCTCAAGTTTTCTTTTAGGGGTCCCAGGAGTTGGCTGACCAGAAAAGTGACCTCTGAGTTCTCCTCTTTAATGTTCCCGGGGAAGAAACTGCAGTGACCTTGGGGCTTAGGTGAGGGTTAATCCTTTTAGAATCTGACTCACTGAATCATTGTAAGTTGAGAGTCTCACAGAGATGATGACCGGATCAGAGAGCTGCAGGGGCTGGTAAATGTCTGTGGTGAGCAGGCAGAAGAACTGGGTTGTCACGGTCAATAACTATACACTGTCACCCTACTGTTGCCACCTATGGCTTCTGGTCCAAATACAGAATTCTTTTAAAAATAATCACATATGCAGAAACACTGGGAGATCAAACAGATTTATCCTTGCTTATTTTCAAAATATGTACAGAATATGGTTAACTTCAGGATGGATGAAGAATGGGCTATTCTTGACACTAGAAAGCAATTCAGATCTTCGCTATTACACACCAGGGAAATTCTGGTTTAAGCTGATTAAATCCACCTGGGCCCCCCTGAGACATTTTAATTCCTGAAGTTCTAAATCAGCTGTGTTACAAGATACAGCCACCAATGTTGAGGTGTTGGCTTGTTCCAAAGCCAAAACTGATCCCAGCAACACTCTCATATTTAAATTTTAGCAGCAGCAGCTTATATTAAAAGTTTAAATCAAGCTGGTATAGATGAGCATGAGCAAAAAAGGCCCATATTCACTTAAATTTTTGATGAGTAGCTGAGAAACTGATCTTTACTGTTGTTTCAGAGCCTGAATTAATTTCATTTAAAACAAAGTAATTTTACAGACAAAAGATGATGACTAACTTTTTTGAAGAAAGAATCAAGACTCAGGTGTGTCTATGCTGGAGTCTGCAGATTCTAGTTTCTTTAGAATTCTTCTCTTAAGTGTTTACAACAAAGGAATAACAGGCCAGATTCTACTCATGGGAATTGAGTCTTGTCTCCAGTTGGGACAAGGCAATGTAGCACCTGTCTAAGAATGGGGAAGCTCTTCCAAGGGTAATTTAAAAAAAATTAAATTGTAGTTGAAAATAGCTTGGATGTGAAGGGTATCAGAATGTGTTACCTTGTAATATGACTCTGTGGCATATGTATAATTTTGAGCTAAAGGCCAATGAGCACCAACAGAGGCGGGAAAAGCTCTCAAATCAGCACAAGTTCTCCTTTTATAAAGGAAATTTCCATTTGTCAAGAAGTCTACCTCTCTTATACCAGGAAGAGGAATATTCTTAACAACTCATCAATGAAGAAGGCACTGACTTTAATTTGCCTAACAAACCTAAACATACAATCCTTGTTTACCATATTTTTCCAAGTCATCTTCCCATAACTTATCTCCTCCTCCTACAAGTCCATATTCCTTTTCCTTTGTTTAGCCTAAGCTGGTATATAATTATACCCAAGGTCTACCCACCTCTTTGGGTTATTCATCACTGGATGCTCCCATAGGTATGTGCCATGCAGATGTTAATAAACTTCTGTTTTTCTCTTGTTAATCTGTCTTTTGCCTGTTTAAATTACAGGACCTCAGCTGGACAACCTAAGATGGGCACAGGAAAAAAAATCTCCTCCCCTACAGATGTCAATGTCTGATAGTAACCATCTGTGACAGTCATGGGTTCACGTCTGATCACAGCATTTTGTAAATGAACCATAGAATTCTCTATTTCTCAATTCCCAAGTGATCAAATTGGGAATATAAAAGTGGGCTTGCTTGAAACTGTAGCCTTCCCCAATGACCTTGGATATGCCAGAACCTTGGAAAAATGTCACCAAAGCACCCAGGCTAAATTTTATAATCTCTGGAAACTGGCTCTGGGCCTCTTTTTCTAAAAGTGACGGCAGTTAAAGATGATGTCCTTTTTTCTGACAATTATCATATTCTTACACGTGCTAATAAAAATAATTTCTTATTACTTTGGTTGTGTTTCTTGGCTGTTTTGTGCCCTCAAATTATATGTATTAAATAAAGTAGCTTATGTTTGGGCCTTTCGTAAATGACTGAGAAAAAAGAGAGAGAGAGGGAGGGAGTAAAAGAGAGACAGACTGATGGACAGACTGTGTGTGTGTTCGCAGGGAGAGAGAGTCAAAGGCAAATATTCTCATTATATAATGATTGGGAAAAAATGTGGGAAGTAAACCACCATAATTTCTGGTACAAACTATTAGGTATAAAATAAGCTACAAGGATATACTGTACAACACAAGGGAACACAGCCAACATTTTCTAAAAACTAGAAATGGAGTATAACCTTTAAAAATTGTGAATCACTTTATTGTATACATGTAACATATAATACTGTACAGCAACTATACTTCAATGAAAATTTTTTTGAAAAAGCACACCCTTAGTTCCTATGGCTCAAAAAAAAGCAGTCTTGATGAAGACACAGATGGGTGGAGTAAAAACAGCTGGGAATCAGAGACTGAAGTTTTAATTCAGCTCTCACATAATCAGGATTGAAGAGAATTTAGTTTTTAGTAAGCTTGCAATAGGTGCATTCCTGAATGGATGAGTAATTGAATGAATGAACAAGTAAACGAATGAAGTTACTGGGATATGATGATGTACAAGGGTCTCAAATTTTCACAGAGCATGGCTGAGTCAGGCATCCAAAATAAGATCACACTGAAAAAAACAAGAATGATAATAGTCAAAAATACCTAACATTTTTGAGTCCTTGTTATACACTCGGGTCTTTGCTAGTCACCTAGTATGTATTAACTCAGGTAAACTTCAACCAACTCCATTTTACAGATGAGGAAACAGACACAGAGAAAGTGAGTCCCTCATCCATTGGCATTGCACTTGTAGGTGAAAGTGAAGGTCAGATGAGTCTGACCATGATATATATGAACGATCAGACAAATGTCAGACATATAAATCTGCTACTTGAAATTGGAGAGAGGTGATGTGGCATGCAGTGCTTTGAAGCAGAATACATGAACAGGAGGGGAGAATGTTCTCCTTTTCATCTCTTGCCAGTTTCTTTTTAGCCTCAGGTCATGTAACTTGAGAAATTTCAGGAAGTCATTTAAGTTCATAGAATGAATAATGTTGTTTTGAAACAACTTTTACAAATAATTTTTCTTGCAAACATTTAATTCTGCTGACCTCTACTAAAAATATTATACATACATAGCTACAATCGTCCATGGAAAATACTGAATGAAAAATCAGACTGAGATGAAGGGTAGTTTAAAAAACTCAATCCTTCCTCTGTCCACCGTATTCATTTTAAAACTAGGTCTTATTTTCAGTTACATCAAAATTGTCTGACACTGGTGCTGCATCAGAATAATACTAATGGTAATCATAAGCCCTCATTTATAGGGCCAATATCAGGTCACATGCACGGTTTTATTAAATCCTTAACCCAAGCCTGGGAGGGAGGTACTGCTATTGATTTCATTTTACAGATTCATAACTAAAGATTTAAGAGGTTACACAATCTCCCAAGGACAGGTAACAAACAAGAGAGATAGAGCTGGGCTATAAATACAGGCTCTCACACTCCAAATTATCTTGCCTCTTAGAGAGACTCCATTCAGAGGTTATTTTTCACGGAAAATATGATGACAGTGAATTAGAACATTAAGACGCAACTATAATCTCTGATGATCATTCTCAAATTTATCTTTCTGAGTTTCACTTGCATAACTCCAAGTTTGAACATTCATTATTGCATATTTTCCTTCAAACATATTTTCTTCTCTCTTATATTCCTCAAGAAAATCTATTATCCAAATCAGAGATTTGGGAAAATGTGCATTTCTTTGTGTCATTTCTATGGTTTTAATTTTTCAGCATACATTCTGAGTGCCTAAAAACAAGGTATTGTTAGGAACTTTGGGTAGTATATAGTAAATTAAGCAGAGTCTACTTGGGAAGATAAAATGTACACTTGCTTGATGAAAAATGAAATTTACACTATAGAGTTGTATACAATAAAACCCATTAACTGCCAGAGATGATATGCCATGAAAATTCAGGTTAGGAAAGATCACCAAGGGAGGGGATCAGAAAGGCTATATGCGGGGGTGGGGGGTGTCTTTAATGAGCCCTTGAGGGATGAGAAGAATTATCCAGGGAATCTGAGCAAGGCATTCAGGTGTCCAGAAAGAAAGCAAATGCTTGCAGGTGTGAATGGGTAACAGATGACAGTCAATGTCCATGGACCAAATTGTACGGTAGATACCCACTAAAATGTCATTGAGTAAAAAAATACATTTCTCAACAATCAGATGGATACTTATCATTTAGACAATCATAGTCTTACATTAGAACAGTAGTTGTCATGCTATCCACCATGGGGAAATTAAGAATAATACTGATGCACAGTCTCCATCTCTGGAAATTCTGATATAAGTGGTCTCAGGTGGGCCCTGACACCAGCATCTTTTTTAAAGTAGCCAGAGTGAAGAATTACTGGAATTTATTGTATCTTAGCCTTTGTGAATTTAACTGAGTTATGGTCAGTTCTTCCATGATGACTCTCTCTGAAGAACACAGAAAAACTACCAGTTATGCCTAAAGGAAAGTGATTAGTGATCCTCATACTTTGAGATCTTGGTACCTGAACATCATCATGACCCAACAGCATCACTCAATCCTTTATTTGATTATTGTTCATTCATTTGAGTATTTGTCCATCCAGTCAATAGAATATTCTTTGTCTGGAAGAACTGTTTCAAGCCTTAGAGCTAGCAAGCCACCTAAGAATTCAATTTCACAAAATTCAGCAATTTTATTGGAGCTGAGCTGGGGAGACAGCAATGAAAATGCGGCAGCAGAGGTTTCAAGTGTCAAGGAGATTTGGTGGAGCTACTGAGAGTAGCACGTCAAAAGGTCTTGCAAAAGTCAAATCAGACAGAGAGAACATCCTCTTCAGGAAACACAAGGAAGGTCTGTGTGGTTAGACAGCGTCTGGGGAGGGGTAATGGGCATACCATCTGCTCCCTCTGCACTAAGTGATTTTCAGAAAGGGTGCTATAGTTGACATCAAGACTATGAGAAGAGAGTGGGATGTAGGTGTTCTGTGTTTAGGATCCAAGGAAAATCCCTGTGCTTTTGTCTTTTACGTGTCTAGATAGGAAAACTGATGTTCAGTGATAAAGTCAAGGCATTTGATGTTCACTTTCCTACCAAATCCGTGTTTATAGCACTATGATGTCTTTTTTTTTAGTTTTTTTTTTTTTGGCTGCGTTGGGTCTTCATTGCTGCGCATGGGCTTTCTCTAGTTGCGGCGAGCGGGGGCTACTCTTCATTGTGGTGCGCAGGCTTCTCATTGTGGTGGCTTCGCTTGTTGCAGAGCACAGGCTCTAGGCACGAGGGCTCAGTAGTTGTGGCTCGTGGGATCTAGAGCACAGGCTCAGTAGTTGCGGTGCACGGGCTTCATTGCTCTGCAGCATGTGGGATCTTCCCGGGCCAGGGCTCAAACCTGTGTCCCCTGCATTGGCAGGTGGATTCTTAACCACTGCACCACCAGGGAAGTCCAGCATTATGATGTCTAATACTGTCTGTAGTCAGGATTCACATTGCTCTTTAAAAAAAAATCACCTGTGCCCTTGTGCTGAACCCCCCAGGCACCCATGCCCTCAAACATGCAGCTGGGTTCAGCCAATGGAGAAATCTGTGGGCGGTCAGGAGGCATGAGGTGAGAGGGCTGGGGTGTTTCTGTTCCCCATGCTCCCCCCTCCTTGGTTATACCTGTAGAGCTGAGACCCTTAGTCACTAGGGCACCCCCAGTCCAAGGCTCCTCATCTCCTGGGCTCTGGAAACACTGTTTCCTCCTATTGCTTCCACTGATAATAGCCACTAGCTGCCTGACCACCTCTGGCTCGGTCCCTTAGTGCTGCCCACAACTTGGAAAAGAGTCCCTTCATATAAGTCTCTCCAGCATCCTAGCTGAATGTGCCTTCTGTGTCCTGCTGGCACCCTGATGAGAGCAGGTGAATGGGGGGGGGTGCACATCTTAAAAAGGGCCTTGGAGGCCATGATCAGAAGTTTCTGTTTGAATCAATAAGTGCAGAGGGACATCACTTAGCAGGTAACTGTCATGACTGGATCTTTGTTTTACAAGGTTTCATTCTTTCCTGGTGCATCTACAGCATGAAAAAATGAAGTGCAACATAAATTCCCAATTGGTTGCCCAGCTACAAGAGTAACTTAAAATTTTTTCTTTAAATTATTAAGATGAAATTCATATAACATACAATTAACCATTTTAAAGTATACAATCAGTGGCACTTAGGGCATTCACCATGATGTGCAACCATCATGTCTATCCATTCCAAAACATTTCCATCACCCCTAAAAGACAGTTGGTTTTTAAAGACACCATTCTGGAGGTTTTCAGCAGAGAATGGGCTGAAATGAGACAAGGAGTGAGCAGACCAGTGAGAAGCCTACTTTGGATTTCCAGGGGAGACATGAGCAGGTCAGCAGAGATGGAGACGGTCAAGCTATACCTGGCAGATGGGCTGGGTGAAGGGGCTAAGGAAATAGAGACATTCCGGCCTTGTGCAACAGGAGTGAGGCGGACTGGAGGACAAAGAGGTCTGGAGGGCAAGTGCAGATTGCAGCCTGGTGTGTGTTATCTTTGAGATGCCAGTTAGACACTGGATGGAGATGTCAAGACACAGCTGGATGCAGGAGTCTGGAGCGCAGCACTCGAGAGGAATTTAGATGGGATTTGAAACTGTGGGACTAGATGACGTCACAGAAAAAGCGTTCAAACCAAGAACCGAAAGCCCAGGGCTGGTCCTAAGCACGCCTACATTTAGAGTCTGGTGGTGAAGGCATTTTGGCACGAAGAAGAAAAGCACTAGACAAAATTTAGCTGCACAAACGGTCAACCTTGGGAAACAGTGCTCCCAAGAGTCTGAGCTGACACCTTCCTCTGTTAGTTACTGTTTTTGTTTTGTTTTGTTTTGTTTTAATCACAGGTAATCTGAAAGCTCAGGTTCTTTTGTTATGTGCGTTCATGAAAAACAGCACAGTTCTCTTTTAAAAGCATCCGTTTTAGGTCCATCACTGGGTTGACTGAGGACAAATGAAAACGCGTTATCCAGACGATCATTACAGCACGTATTCAGTGACTTTAGGTAGAACAAATGACATGAGGGGATAAAATCACTTATTTTCGGTATTTACCGAATCAAAGCAGTAACAACAGAACCACAGCGTGGCAAAGCATGCATAACGGCAAAGCCTCTATTATGAGTGGAATGTAAAACGTAATAGGATTTTCAGAAAACAATTTAGGAAAAGTGACAATCTTGCTTATTTAAATGCTATGTGACATTCAGTATTATTCCTTCAGGTAAAATTACAAAATTGATAAAATGACTTTTAGAGATACTGTTGAATATGCTGAACAAATGTGGTGCATTTATCTGTTGACTAACGCTTAGGTTAGTGTAAAAACTACACTGTTTCCTGAGAACTGAAGGCAACTTTTCCTGAGTCATCATGCCAAAACTTTGGAGTTTCTAGGCTTTGTCTATTTCAAACCAAATTTTAGAATGCATCTATTTTTTTGACATTAGCAATTTCTCTGTATGGATATATAGACTATAAAATGAATTCTCTTTTACAGTATAGTTAATTTTTATCAGATTTTAAGTTTCCCGAAGTGCATGTTTTGCTATATATTTTAAAATGTTCTAAGAAAACAATAGCTATTTTTTTCTGATTATAAAATTAGCACAAGGTAACCTTAAAAACTGTCTATTAAAAAAGGATGAAGGATAAAGAGGAAAAAAAATCTACCAAGAGATATTCAGATTTGAGGGAACACTTTTCTGTACATTTCTCTGTGCTTATCATGCACTCACGTGTGTCACTTTACAGAAACAGAACCACAGCACAAGTGCTGTTTAATATGTTTTTTGCACCCAATATATGTCATGGATATATTTTGATATCAACAAATGTCTAGACACATCTTAATTTTTAATGCCTGGTAATGTTCTATTTGATGGACTGTTTTCATCCAATTGGGTACTGATGGACATTTAGATCATTTCTGAATTTCTTTTTCTTTTGGCTGACATTGGCTCCTCCTGTGTGCCAGAGAATATTTTAAATACATTCTATATATTAACTCATCTGCTCTGAAGATTTTTCTTAGTAGCTCCTCAACATAAATTCCTAAAACTTGAATTGCTGGATAAAGAGTCTTTACATTTTAAATATTGAGGCATATTGCCAAAGTGCTCTCCAGAAAGATGGTAGTCAGGACACTTTCACCAATAGTGCCCGTATTACAAGCCCTCGCCAACGCTGCATGCCAGCAATCATTTTCATCTTTGGAGATCCAATACCAAACACAGTGTCTCCTTCCCCCTGGCATTCCTTTTAATTAAACCTCTTCTTATGAGCATACAAGCTACTTGCATGTTGTTTTTTTGAAATGCCAGTTCATATATTTTGTTATTGTATTTCCCAATTGGGTCATGCATGGGAACAAACACATAAATAAAGCTACTAAAAGTTGCAAAGTTGTAAAGATCCCGAAGAATTTAGAAGGTATCAGAAGTAGTATTGGTGCCCACAACCATTATTTATTCTTTTTATTTCTAATCTTCATCTTTTTGTGACCCTTAGTCTACTGATGCCTACATTTCACTTTTAATGGCACCTTTTAATTCATTTGTTTTCTATGACTAATACTTCTTTTTAAAATCCAGTTGGCATTTGTCTTTGCTGTTTCCCCCTGACATGATTTGTCTACCTTGTGTCCTGCTAGGAGCAAGCTTACGCAATTATAAACAGAATGTGTAAAAAGACTTTGAGAACCTGCAGCCAACGGACATGTACAGTGGACAATGGATGTTAACATTTACACACTGCTTCAAGGGCAAACTCTTTTCTCTGTTGCCAGAGTCTAAGGCCATAAAGCTCTAGTCATCCACGTTAGTAAGTATATCTGTTGTATTGTGTTTGTAGGTAGAAGATGGTAGCATTGGTATGGTTGAAGAGCAGGATGAACTCAATCCATGGAATGAGCTCTTATCTATCTAGTAATTTCTACTCCTCTCTCCACACCATGCTACTCTGCGAAGCCCAGTTTCCTTACCCCAACTTGCAATAATGGGAACTCAGGATCCAGTATCATCCTAATTGGACTCTATTGTCACAATTCTGGTTCATTATTTCTAGCTTAAAATCCCACATTATTTCTAACTTGAAATACCACGATAATCTGACTGTTCTCACCACCTCTGTTTATCCCAAACCAGGCTATTTATTCCAATCCATCATGTCACTGCTGTCAGATTACTGTTCCTACCCAGCTGTAGGGATTCATGTCACTGCCCTACTCAACAACCATCTGCTTGACCCCATCACCAACAGATTTAAGGAAAGTGACAGAATAAGAAAGCAAATGACATAAGAGCAAGGTGGTAGGATTTGCTGATATGCTTTCCATACTAGTTTCTTATATAAACTCTTAACAACAGTTAAGGATGATAACGTTAAAAGACAAGCTCTCTTCTGGGGTCTGAGATAATGAGGTTCAGGTACACAATCCTGTGACCGAACATTATAGACAGATGGAGTTTATAGCACCTGTAAAGCTGGGTGAGTATTATATGTCTTAGCTAACCTCAACAAAATCCCAAGCACTTAGATTTTCAGCACGGAGTAAAGAAGAGCTTAGAGTTCTAAGAAGAGTGAGTTGTAGATATTCTGTGCCTTAGACTCAAGGAAAATCCTTGTGTTTTTGTTTCTAGGTGTCGAGATAGGAAAACTGATGTTCAGTTACAAAATTCAAGGCATTGGATTTTCAGTTTCCTGCCAACTCTATATCTACAATATGTGATATCTAACAAGCTATCTGTGAGTCAGGATTCACATTGTTATTAAAAAATAAAAACAGCAAACAAATCCTTGTCTACTCAAGGATTAAAGGCACTACTTAGACTCCAAAGTTTTTAAGAGAAAAATAATCAAAATATACATAAAACATATAAGCACTGAAAATGATTAAGAACAACTTTTAACTATCATCTCCTAGAGACTGAAAAAAAATATTTATGAGAAGATATTGAGGGTCATCATTTCTTTGGATCTTGCTCAGAGTAATTAGATCCACAATATCATTAAACTACATGGAATTAGCTATTAGAAATGTTTGTATCATCCATTTGCATTCTGAAAAATATCTTGCAAAAACAAGTTTTGTGATCTTTGATATTGAGTTGCTCCTTATGGCAATATTTAGATAGCATTGTCAATTATTTTTCCAAGTGAATTATGCTTTGTGATAATAAAACATGTCATTCAATGGAAGGTATCCTTGATTTTATTACAGGAAAACATGCATCAATTTATCTAAAAACTATGTTAAGTTGTTTATATCAGGTAAAGGTATATAAGGTAACACATTGATTCCAGGTAGCTACTGGTATGGTGGTGGTGAAGACTGTGGTAGTGGTGGTGATGGTGATGGTGGTGGAACTGGAGATGGTGATGGAGGTGGGGGTGGTGATGGTGATGGTGGTAGAGGTGGTGATGGTGGTGATGGTTTGATGATAGTGGTGATAGTGATGGTGATGGAGGTGGTGATGGTGATGGTGATGGTGATGGAGGTGGTGATGGTGATGGTGGTGGTAATGGTGATGGTGATGGTGGTAGAGGAGGTGATGCTGGTGATGGTGTGATGATGGTGGTGATAGTGATGGTGGTGGAACTGGAGATGGTGATGGAGTTGGGGGTGGTGATGGTGATGGTGTTGGAGGGGTGATGGCGATGGAGGTGGTGATGGTGATGGTGGTAGAGGAGGTGATGGTGGTGATGGTGTGATGATGGTAGTGATGGTGATGGTGATGGAGGTGGTAATAGTGATGGTGGTGGAGGTGGTGATGGTGATGGCATTGAAAGTAATGAAGTAGAAAAGGAAGAGTTGAAAAAGACAAAATGTTGGCCTAGAATTCAAGCTGGGTTTATACTGTTTGAGGTGGTAATGAGATCTCTTTGCCCATTCTGACCCTTGCAATAGTGTTCTGGTATTCTCTACAGAAGGGTTAACATACTTTCACCTAGCAAGCTCCAACTCTGAAATCAGAGACAGATGAGCAGTCACTGAACTGGAGTAAGTCCACCGCTGCTCTAGTCCTCTCTCTTAGCAACTAAAAGGAGAACAGTGGTTATTAACTGAGCGGTACGTTTGAGAGCAGATGTGCAGCTTAATAAGGATAAAGCTGGAACAGAGCTTCCACATTAATCCAGGAGGGGTTTCTTGAGCACTAACTATGTGCTGGGTTGAGCATTGTGGATAGACAGATGACTATGACACTGTCCCTGCCCTTAAGGAGCTTATGGGTTAATGTTCACAACAGAAGATGATATCAAATATCTGCTATGCAACGTAAATGGGAAATCTGTCCTATCATCACTGGCTGGGGAAAGTATGATTAATAATGGCCCATGATGGAAGATGGTACCCATAAAATGAAAGGAAGGGCAAATGAGGAAGCCTGGTATATCTGAGATGAGAGGAGTCCATGGAGCCTTTTAGAATTTTACAACTTTTAAAAGTTTATGCAAAATTAGAAATTTATAGTATATAAATTTTCATCATTAAAATTAATTAGACTCAGAGGAGTCACAACTTTTAATCATTTCAACCCAGAAAAGAATATAATGATTGTTATCAAGTTAGTATACAAGGAAGACAAATATATCATGTATCCTCTATTTAAATTTAGCTGTTAGAAAGGTATGTCTTAAAAAAAAAGACCTATGTTTTATTGTTCTTTTTGAAACTACATAACTACTATATTCATAGCTCAAAAATTCTTATTTAAAATTACCCCACAGAGATAACTCGAATATTTTACAATTATTTATTAATTATGGAGTTGGTTGGTATGTTCCATAATAAGCAATTTTTCATAGCTTGATTAAGTTTTCTCCATTTCAGATGGGCACGTTTTCCTCGATGGAAACATTTCAAGATAAATCACATGGACATGCATTTTAAAGATAAAAGCAGAACACTGTACTGTATTTTCTAAAACAAGGCTATAGTTTAAAATATGGACTATGCCTTTAAATACATATATACATATATATTTACAGATATATCACACTCGCACTCTATAATACCTCCAATTCTTTTCACAAAGGGATGTTTTGTTAGAGATGTGGTTTTATGAAATCATATTCTGACCTTCACTCCTAAAAGTTAGTAAGTTTGAGGTCTGAGGACATTTCATCTTATTTATACCCTCCAATTAAAGGTTTAAATTATTCTCAGAATAGACAAGCCTGGATAATATCTAATTTTATAAATACATGTAATTGGCTTGGAGAAAGCATGTATTGGTATTCTAATAATTGATTCTATTTAAATAAGAAAGAACTTTTGGTTTGGGACATATGATGTTAGCCTTTCAATGTTCCCTTCTCATCCCAAAATGGGGATAATGACAATGACACACTTTTCACTTGCTGGAAATAATGAACTAAGGACTCTGCTCTTTGAGGAAATAACTCACAACACTGATCTTCATGGAAGGAAGGCTGTCCCTAGGGCGCTATTCTGAAACTAGCAAAGAAAGTAGGATAGTGTGGACTTAAATTGTAACACACTTATTTCGAAGGTAGAATTCCAGGTTAAGATTTAAAGCATTAAAAGAAAAAAAGATAATTGTGATTGGTTGAGAACTCACTTTAAAATTTTAGACACTGAATCATAAATGATGCTCATGTTGTAGCATCTCTGCATCACGGTGCCTGCAAGGAGGTGGGCTGATCTGTTGAGGTCCCTGACCCCCAAGGCAGGTAACACCTGTCCATTCTCCATCTTTGCCCAAAGGGCTCAGCTGGGCAAGATCTTCCTGGTCCTGCTACTCCACAGCAAACATGGAGATGCAAGCTCGTTCCTCGGAGAACCCAACTGAAATATGCACACTTGTTATGATGCAAGCTGACTACTGCCATAAAGGATTCATGTGTGGCAGGGATGCTGACTCAAATCTAAGCTGGTACTTGTGTCCACTGCTGAGTTCAGACAGGACTGGGCACTCCTGGCAGCCTGGAGACATGGAGCTGGCAGAATCTGTTAGAATAGAGACTCAGGATGTTCTGGGGAAAAACTCAAGCCCTGTGCACCGTGGGGACCTAGATGTATCTGGGGAGGTCAGTCAGGCTAGGCCATAACTGACCAGTGGGGCAGGAAAGTCTCCTAGGAGAGAACTGACTTGAGTGAGAACCAGCCACCAGATACCATGAGCAGGATGGAATGATGGGGAACATGGACTCAGTGACCAGAGGGGAAGCCTTTACTTGGATCTGTCTCCAGCCCAGCAAGCAGAAAGGCACAGAAGTAAAGATGGAGAAAAGGTATTTGTGTAATGCCTGGGGCATAAGAAACTCTGTAGGGGATTCCAGAACAAATTATAATGCAAAGGGAAGCCGGTCATTCCTCCTCTCTGGGTCACATACTACCTCTTAGCTACAGCCTCCTGGGGGCTCAGGACAGACACCTCTGGGGGGTACTTCTCCCAGGGGGCAGCAGGCAAGACCATACCAACAGGAGAGCAGTGCATGCCATGCCCAGGGAAGCTGCGGTGAGCAGCGGGGAAGAAACTGCAAAGCTCTGTTGGAGAATTATAAGGTCCCTGTTAAGTCCAGTGTATAAGACAGTTACCCAGAGGGAGCTGGGGACAGCAGTCCTTCTAAGGCAGACCTGAGCCTGGCAGAGTAAGGATAGGGCTGTGCAGGGACCTAAATGTTTGACAGACCCGGGGCTCCTCGCATGTGTGTGTGTCAGCGTGTGTGTGTCTGTGTAAGCACGCCTTCACGGCACAGACACGCTTGCATGAGTGTGTGCATGCCTAGGTAGGCGTATGTATGGCAGCGCCTTTTTTTTTTTTTTTTTTTTTTGCGGTACGTGGGCCTCTCACTGTTGTGGCCTCTCCCGTTGCAGAGCACAGGCTCCGGACGCACAGGCTCAGCGGCCATGGCTCACGGGCCCAGCCGCTCCGTGGCATGTGGGATCCTCCCGGACTGGGGCACGAACCAGCGTCCCCTGAATCGGCAGGCGGACTCTCAACCACTGCGCCACCAGGGAAGCCCCCAGCGCCTTTTACTGTTTGGAGAAGAGGGATGAATGGGAGACAGTTGGCATTTTAAGCAGATCTACCTTAACTTCAGCTTCTCTCCCCCGACCCGTGTCTGGGTAACTTTATTCTTCCACGTCTCCCAAAGCTCTCAGAACACTTACTGCAGGTGATTCCCTCAACTTACTGCCTTCAGCTCTGACTACTGGTGATCTCTCCCAAGGATTCAACAGTGTTTGTATAAAACAGATACAACAGAAGAAATTGGGGACAGTTGGAAGACAAGATGCCAAGAGTGGCTGTAAGCTAGGGTCCTTGAAAATTTCATTTGTCAGACAGACTTTTTGTGGCCTAATGATTTTTTAAAACTAACTTGCATAGATATAGCTGTTTTGACAGCAACTCAGATACAGTTACATTACATCTCGGCCCCAATGGAAGCTGTAGCAAAGCTACCTAGAGATGGCAAGGGGACTCCCTGGGGTAAAAAGACTTTGAATGAGACCCTGATGTTTGGAGGTTCATCTGCAAACTGTAGCAAGGTATCCCTTTCCTTTCACTGATTGTGTGGCTTATTTAGTCAGACGTAGTGCTTGCCTATAGGAAAGTTCTCATCCTGGAATCACATGGTCATTTCTTTCTTTTCGATCCCATTTTCATTAGGTTCAAGTTATAAACACCTAGTTGTGCTTAATGTGAAGTTTATACATGACAATACAATTTCACATCTGTGTTTACATACTCCAATAACTAAGTTAATATCAAGGGTAGTTTTGCAGAAAATTATTAAATTGACAAACTGCTTGAAAATCCTAAATGATGCATGTTCATCTTATAACCACAACTGAGGGTTAAACACAAATTTCTACTTCCCGTTAATTTAACAAAGCACTGGGAAGTCTCCTGAAAATGGCATGGAGGGTAAAGCAATTTAACACCATCCCGCCTATAAATGTCCTTTGTGAAGGATACGTGTGATGTGGGGTGTATAAGTGGTTGCACATATCAGAAAACGTCTTCAGAGTCAAAGGAAAAAGGGGAGCATCTGGAAAAGATACCCCGGAGCTGAGGCTCCACTGCCAAAGAGAAACAAATGTACTTTTCTTCTCTCTCTCTCTTTTTTAAACTCTTTTATTTCATTGCCCTGAGCATGCTTGGAACCAATACAAAATTAAACATCTGCTCCATCCAGACTATAAAGCCACTTAAAAAGCAAACAAAGAACTGAAACAAAACAAAAACTGCTACAGTTAATATCCAAGATCTCTTTTTATTAATAAAAACATTTTCTGACTGCTTTGGAGTTCGTATTTCCCAGCCTTACATTCCAAGCATGTTATAGCCTCTCACTAACTTTACAGGAAAAAAATTGTGAATGAAGAATAAAAAAATGGAGCATAATGCTTTTTAGTCTAAAAAAAAATCTTAACGTAAAATATGACGAATGGAAGTAGCCTTTTTACTACTGATACTTATGAATGTAAAATATGATTATAATTATTAAATATATCTGGAAATCAGATTAGAATACCTGCTCATGTTTGCTTTTAGTTAGTAACTGCAAAGATAAGCTTCAAAACTATATTTCTGAACAGGGCAGGTATGCCATTTGAAGATGGAAATCAGTTTATGAATTAAAATCCATTTTCTCTAACAAAAAAAATCCAACATGCCTGAAAGCCACATGGAATGTAGGGCAAGTGGTTCTTTCAGCTAATGTCTCTCATTATTTTAAATACTACATGTATTTGTTATGGGACTGCTCAAGGTGAAGTACTGAATACTTTTATGCTCAAGTTTCTGTGTTTTAAAAATTATTTGAAAAAATTTCCAAACTTTTAAGTTGGACAACTGTCATTCGCCTAGTAAATTAATTCCTGATCACTGTTTGTTTGTGAATTAAGAGCGTGTGCACGTTGTTTCTCATTGAAGGGAACAATGCTGACCCTGGGAGGACCTCCATCAATATTCAGGTGAAGCAGATCAAGTTACACAGAGAATGGTAAAGCACCATCCTGAGGATGCCCTCCCCGCGAAAGGCGCTCGGCTTCTAGAAGGGTAAGAGATTAAAAGGTACACATGGATGGAGAGAGAAAACCAGAACTGTTTGAAGCAGGTGGCCTTGGGCCTTGAGGCGAGGAGAGGGGCAACATCAGAGATACAGAAGGGACTGACTCTCTGGGGAGTGTGCGGGGGGGAGGGCGCATGCTCTCCCACGCATGCGCGGAAGTGACGCACTCAGTTCATTCTTATTGGAGGAGAGGTGATTCTACGATCACCTAGGGGAGCTTTAACCCCACTACCTTCTGGACTCGTGTTTTAGTCTCCGGCTACAATTATCTGAAAGCCAAACTCATGCCCATCTTTAAAACCCATGAGAGTCGTACCCCTTTGTCTGAGGGGGATCCGTTTGTTCCAAGATGCCCGATGGATGCCTGAAACCGCAGGCTGTACTGAACCCTACATAGAGTATGTTGTTTTCCTATACATATGTACCTATGATAAAGTTTAATTTGTAGATTAGGCAGGGTAAGAGAATATCCGAATTGCAAGCATCACTACTCTTGCACTTTGAGGCCACTATGAAATACAATAAAGGTGACTCAGACGCAAGCATTGCGATACCCCGACGGCCCATCTGATAACCCAGCGGCTACTAAGTGACTAATGGGCGGGACATGCTGGACAAAAGGGGCGATTCACTTCCGGGCGTGAAGATTTCATCACACCGCTCAGAACGGCACGCGATTTAAAACTTATCAGCAGTTGCTTATTTCTGGAATTTTTGTTTGTTTGTTTTTATTTTTATTTTTGTTTTTTTTTGCGGTACGCGGGCCTCTCACTGTTGTGGCCTCTCCCGTTGCGGAGCACAGGCTCTGGACGCGCAGGCTCAGCGGCCATGGCTCACAGGCCCAGCCGCTCCGCGGCATGTGGGATCTTCCCAGACCGGGGCCCGAACCCGTGTCCCCTGCATCGGCAGGCGGACTCTCAACCACTGCACCACCGGGGAAGCCCTTTCTGGAATTTTTAAATAGTTTCAGACCATGGTTGACTGCAGGTAACTGAAACTGTGGAAGTGAACCCTCGGATAAGAGGAGACTACTGTTCAAACACTACTTTCCTCAGTAAGTCTTTCTTGATCTCTTCGACTGAGAATTCTCTTTGCTCCTGTAAGTCCTTATGGATCTTTCTTGGTGCTTACTTTGTACCCATGTGTCTCCTCTCTCACACTTGACTGACAACATGGGGAGAGAGCTCATACCTACATCATTTTTATATTTTATATCATCCACTTGACTTTGCACACAGTGTTGCTCAGGTATACACTGGAGAACACAGGAAGGAAAGAAGATGGACAGGAAGCCTTGCCTGCTAAGGACAATTTCCTTATTTCTCTGGGATTACAGGTCTCTATGATACAGGTCCTTGTGTTAAGAAATCATTTCACAGAGATTCTTCTTCTGGGCATTCCCATGGTGGGGGGGCACCTCGTCGATGGCACCCAGGTGCCGTGATGGCAAATATACCCTCAGTCATGATGGGCAGCCCACTGGATGAGAAAGTCACTCTGTGAAGATAATTTAGTGCATGCAAACCCAAACCGAAGCTTCTCCCTGCCAGGCTGAGTTTCATCCTCTAAGGCAGGGGTCCCCAACCTCCGGAATCTAATGTCTGATGAGCTGAGGTGCAGCTGATGTAATAATAATAGAAATAAAGTGCACAATGAATGCAATGTGCTTGAATCATCCTGAAATCATCCCGCTCCTCCCCACCCCTGGTCCGTGGAAAAATTGTTTTCCACGAAACCAGTCCCTGGTGCCAAAAAGATTGGGGACTGCTGCTCTAAGGGACAACCAGGAAGGAAGTTTGTTTTGACCATTTCGTGGAGAATAACAAATAAAAACATCTGCTGGGAAGGAAACCAGGTGTTGGGCTAGGGATGCAGACATTCTTTAATTCTCTCCTCTCCTCCAGGATCCAGTGGGGATTTCGATGTGTGTTCGTTAACACTAGTTAATGTAATTTTTGTGATAATTGTAGAACAAATAGAGCAAACTCTCAAATATAATTAGGGAAAAGTGATTCTAATTAACTTATATCTCGTGGGTTGCAAAGTGGAGCCACAGATCAGTTATGGACTGTCAGACCTAACAAGTAAAACACACTGTACATTTCCAACCGGACAAATAAACAAAGCAAGACACAGTGCCCCTGGCAATACTTTCCTTTGAACCTTTCTGACGTGCTGGCGTGCTCTGAAACTTAATTGTAGGTAAGCATGGGCATGTTTCACGTCATCAGCAACCAATGATCATGGCAGTGAAAAATGAAGACAACCTCAGACAGTCTGGGAACATCCAACACGTTACCTCGACAGCATGGAAAATGGGATGCAGTCATGCAGTAGGCTCAGGTGGGTGAACAGAAGTCCTGAGGAAACCCCAAAAGGTTTTTCAGGAAAGTAGAGGGCTGTCACAGTGGCAAGCCCCATCCCAGCTCACAGCATCAGCAATAACAGTTGCTTACTGCGGGCTGTAAGTTAGGGAACTGTTATAGGCAATTCCTGCTATGTTTGTTAGAAGTCACCCCACTGTCTCTCTCTCACATGGGCAAGCACATTAGAATAAGTGGCAACCTCAAATTCTTTCTAATTTGCAAAAAATGATAAATGAGCCACATGTTTTCATAACTCGGTTACTATTAGCAACAAACTGTTCTGGCATCTCTCAAAATACGTCCATGCCTCCTAACCCACAGTGGTAACTGTTGGCCTGGAGAGAATAGAAAGTGATATTCCTGAAACATCCATGATCATGAGAACTGCTGTCGGATTTTATTAAAAACGTGGAGTCCCAGGCTATTACCATAGAGATTCTGGACCTGGAAATCTGTATTTGATTGCCGGGGGTGGGGATTGGGAAATCATTGTTGTAAAGCAGACAGGCACTGGAAATAGAGGACCAGGCATGTACCAGAGCCCAGCAGTGACACTGAGCAACTCCTTTAATTCCAGGCTCAGGGGACCCAGCACAATGATTGGTAAGTGGTGGGTATTGAGGAATGTTTGTTCATCCCTTTTGGGGATACGAGAATGCAGAGAATACCCTGATTCTTAGGTTAGGCAGGCTGAAGAGCAGGAAGAATGTAATACACAGGAAACAGCGTGACATGACAGCTTTAGATACATTCACTGGTGTTCTACCCTATGGAACGTGTAGTAAAGAAGTGTTGTAGAACTGATTTACAGTCAACGTCTTATTTTACCATAACGTAAGGAAGCATAAACTCCTTTAAAACACTGTATATCAAAATGTCATGCTCATTGGAACACAGGTGCCACCATCTTGGTTGTTAATAAGAGAGCCACACCCTAAAGAATATGATCTATGACTGGATGGAGGCTGGGTTTCTAAAGACTATGGGACACAGTTGTGTCATCACCTACAACCTTCAGACTTCATGTATGGGAGAGAGAAAGAAACGTCCATCTTAGTGAACACAGCTTTCTTTGGGGCTTTTCATGTTTTTAAGCTGAGCTTCATTCCAAGTAATAAATTCCCATCACTTTCTGATCTCCGTAGCCTGCTTCATTTTTCATCACGGTACTTACTACTCCCTGAAATTATAGGTTTATTATCTGTCTTGTCCACTGCAATATAAGCTCTATGGGGGCAGGCCTCTGAGTTCCTAGTTTGAAACATTCTGCAATGGTTCTGTTGATGCATATTGAAATTACACTTAAAGTCTTGCTATAGTTCACTTCTTTACTTTGAAATCAACTGAAATCCACGATCTCTCCCACCTGTGTCCTTTTTTTTTCTCTCTTTCTCCATCCAGCTCCCTGGAGCACAGGTACCACCATCTTGGTCATTAGGAGGAGTGCCATACCCTAGAGCTGGTCTCTGGCTAGAAGGTACCTGGGTACTTATTCCTATATGCCAGGCACCTAAATCTCACTGCCACATAGTAGACACTCTACAAGCATTTGTTTAATGAATAAATTAGACCCATGGCCTACAGACCTCCTTCAATCTCTAGGACTAAGAGTAGGGGTGGGTAAGAAGTTAATGGTCTAAATTTCCTAATTTGATTCGGTCTGGTTGGAGAGGAAATCAGAAATCAGAACTAGTGCTGAGGTTTGCTTTTGTCTTTTGTATTTGGATATAACTGGGCAATCTACTATAGAGAGAGGTAACCGTTCAAATGGTTAAAATGACAGAGGATAAGAGAAGACATCTCTATAAAAAATGTGTGAGATACAGATTTGGTTAGGAGATGAGCTGGGGTCAAGAGGCAGACGAAGCACACACACTGATTTCTTCTCGCCTTCAGGGATCCATTAGAATTCACAGCAGTGGGTTGCTGGGGAATGATTCTTCCCCAGGGCTGTTGTTTCCTTTCTCTGAATGGAGCACAACGAATGTAAAACAGTCTTCTCCCACACCCCTCACTCAGTCTTCCCCTGGGAGTGGAGGGACTGATTCAAGTAGTCAGTGGGCATGCAGGGCTTGGATCAGCTCGGGCCTCCTTCCTCTTGGGAATGAGTGGCCACCAGGGACTCTGGTTCCCCTGGGCTCCATGGGATGTGTCCTTGGAGGCTGGTAGCGGGGGAGGAAGGCTGCTCTGGCCCTCTGCTGTGCGTTGGTGGATACCTCTGCCTAATTCTGAGCTTCTGGATTAGCAAACCTGCTGGGCAAACAAACCTGCAGCCTGGCCTCCAACCTGACCCCTTAGAGTAAGGAGTTGATGAGGTAGCTTCCCTCTTTATTGCATCCAGAACTTGGCTGTGGAAGAGACGGGGTAACAGAGGGTCCTATGAACTATGACCTGGGTGCCAGACACTTGCTTTTATGTATAATGTTTTATTAAAACACAGCCACGCCCATTTGTTTCCGTATTGTCTACAGCTACTTTCACCCCATGTTAGAACTGAATCGTTGTAACAGAGACTCTATGGCCTACAAGCTAAAACAGTCACCATCTGGCCCTTTACAGAAAAAGTTTGCCAACTCCTGTTCTGGAATCTAGAGGAATGTTAGAAAAGCACGTTGCTGCTAGAGTGCTTTCAGGTTCAAGGGCAAAGGGAAAGTAAAGGGAACACAGAACTTAATTCCAGCAAACAGTTCTCTCCCTACACATGCTAGGAAGCAGTGTCCAACCGAGGAAGCCGGTGTAATAGGTGGAAACTCAACTGAGTTCTCCTGAAAGGTATGGGACATGAGCAGAGGGGAATGCTTCACAGACATGCATCCCATCACAGTGGTGAAAAGGAAGATGTGGATCTCAGGGCCCAGAACACGAACAGAGACAGAGACTTGAGCAGCACAGAGCAGAGGTGCCCCTGGAAGCACCCTTTTGAGTAACATCAACAGTGTCTTCAGGGATTTCCCTGGCAGTCCAGTGGTTAAGACCTCCCCTACCAATGCAGGGGGTGTGGGTTGGATCCTTGGTCGGGGAGCTCATAGGGCTCGTGGCCAAAAAACCAAAACATAAAACAGAAGCAACATTGTAACAACTTCAGTCAAGACCTTAAAAATTGTCCACATCAAAAGAAAAAAAAACTTAAAAAAAAAGGAAAGAGTGTCTTCAGTCTGGGAATCTGTGGAGGGTGATTCTGCCCCCTGCATGGGGGGCTAGGCGATTTCACAATTCCAAAGTACAAAGCAGGGAAAGAGCTGTGTGGCACAGGGTTGAGAGACATCTGTGAACAACTAAGCATGGAAGGAATGTCATCAGACAGCACACATGCCCTCGGCGCAGAGCTGAGACACCCAACTCCCAAAGAGGAAATTAACAGTCAAAGCTTTCAAGCACGTAGGAAGGGAAAGGAGTCCCCTCTGGTGACACCTGCTGTGGTGGGTCTGTGCTGTGTCACCCCGCAGAGCTGCAGCCACGCCTCCCAGAATTCCCTTCCCTGCACGTTCCAGGTTGAGGTTGTCAGGGGAGAAATCTGCAGGCAATCTGGAAGGTTCAGGGAAGCAGCAGGTGGTGAGCTCTGGAGGAAGGGGGGCACCATGCTTCCCCATGTCCTGGGCCAGGCAAATGGCTATGGCAAAGGGCGCCAGCTTTCGTGCGTCTCTCATGTAGCCAGTATGCAGCCAAGGAGAGGCAGAAGAGGGTGCCAGGCTATCCTCACGGGTGCCCGCTGGCTCTCGCTCTCCCCTGCTTCATATTCAGCTTTCCTTCCTCATCTTTACCTGCCGACCTACGTCAACTTCAGCCCCGGCACCAGACACAGAGGTACAGCCTTCCTCAGACTTCTTCACCAGTTCCTGCTGGGATGTCAGGTCTCATTCTGATAATAAATCCCTTTCTCCATACCACTCATTCTGCTCATGCTTCTCTGGTCAAACCCCAGCTGACACACCTGGTGAAGGCATCTAAATATTCCAAGATGGCAGCAATGTATACAATTCCAATTTCCCAAAGAGGAGACTATATGCATGAATGCATAACACCTAGATTAACTTTTGCTGAGATTTTTTTTCTCCTGAGTCAATTTAAGTTCACCCATTGTGGACTCTGGAAGCCGGGTACCACCAGACTGGCCTCATCGGACTCACTGAATCCAAGGAGATCTTCATTTACTCATCTTTCCTCTGATACTGTGGTTGGCAAAATAATGGTCCTCCAACAATGTCCACATCCTAATCCCCAGAACCTGTGAATATGTTACCTTATATGCCAAAAGGGACTCTGAAGCTGCAATTAATTTAAGGATCTTGAGATGAGGAGAGTCTACTGGAGATTCTGGTGGGCCCAATCTAGTTACGTGCGTCCTTAAAAGCAGAGGACCATTCCAGGCAGCAGTCATGGGAAATGTGACTGTGGAAGACTCATCGGTGATGCCATGTTGCCAGTTTTGAAAATAGAGGAAGTGGGTCACAGTTAGGGGATGTGGATGGCCTCTAGAAGCTGGAAAAGGCAAGGCCTGTCCCCCCTAAAGTCTCCAGAAAGGAACACAGTGCTGTTGACACCTTGATTTTAGCCATTTTAGCCCAGTGAGGCTTGTGTTGGACTTCTAACCTCCAGAACTAGCAGATTATAAATTTGCATTGTTTTAAGGGCTAAATTTGTGGAAATTTGTTGTAGCGGCAATAGGTAATCAATACAGACTTTAGTAAGTGACTGCCATGGTCTTGACTCTGGCCGGTCCTGGGTACCCACCTGTGTCTGAGATAACTGTTCTTGAGGGCCAAGGATGGCTTCTTCCTTAAAGGTGATGGGCACACGCCAGGGTTCACATCCTTAAACAGTGAGAAGAGTGGGAGCTGACACTGAAATAATGCATTTTATGAGGCCCCTGAAAGTATGTCACCAGTTCCATTGTGAGGTAGCCCCTGTTGCTGAGGAAACCAAACCCCAGAGAGCCCTTCTGGCAGAGACTATGCAGAATAAAGACGTTGGGGAGGATGGTTTTTACACTGTAGTTAACTTAAGAATCGTGGTCTGTGAACTTTAACACACAATGGCAAGAGATATTGATTTTTTAGCTTTAATTCCTTTGAACTTTAATGTCTTTGGACTTCAACATGAAAGTGGATTTAAACTTTGATTTTTAATTTCTCCTTGGGAATTTGGTATTTGGTGGGGATTATATTAAAATTCAAAGCATCTCTACATTGCTGGCATTTCATTACTTGAATGTCTCTGTTCATTTTTATCTTTATGATGATGCTTAACATTACTGCAAAACCTCTGATATGCTATGTTGGATAACATGGCTGGACATTATTTGGGATAAAAAATAAATCTGGATTTTAATTTTAAATCTTGGGAAGACAGTGACCCTGGATTGACTTAAATAATGTGCTATTCTGACCCCTTTCAGTACCGCTTGGTATAATTTATAAAATGCCCACCAGGAGTCCCAGGTGAAGACCAAAAAGCCCCAGGAAGATGGAAGAAAGGCTACTTTGACAAAATGCTTGGCTCCTGCTTTGGAGAGAGGAGCCATGCCTCTGGCTGATCATACAAATAAAATAAGAGGAAAAAAACAAGGCTGGAGGATGTTAGTGGGGAAAATGCTTCTCTGTTCCAATGTCTCCTTCCATAAAGGGTGTTTGTTTGTTACACCCCAGAGTTCTTTTGAAATAGTAAGCCCACTGGCTAACAGACACAGAGTAATGCCTCCAACCTGGCTTCCATTGGCAGTAGAGATAATATTTAGTAATATTTACACTTTGTCTACCAGACTTATGGTTTTGGAGGCTAGAAATCCAAGATCAAGGTGTCAGCAGGCTTGGTTCCTTCTGAGGCTGTGAGGGAGAAGCTGACCATGCCTTTCTCCTGGCTTCTGGTGGTTTACTGGGAATCTTTGGTGTTCCTTGGCTTGTAGAAGTATCACCTCGATCTCTGCCTTCATCTTCACATGGCATTCTCCCTGTATGTGTCTGTGTCCCAATTTCCTTTTTTCATAAAGACGTCAGCTCTATCAGATTAGGGGCCTATCGTACTCTAGCATCCTAACTTAACTAATTACATCTGAGTCACGTTTTGAGGGTCTGTGGGTTAGGACTTCAACATATGAATTTTGAGGGCATATAACTCAACTTTGGAACCCTTTGGAGACTAGGCATTAAATCAAATGACCTAATGCTAGTAAGTAAAATAGTTAAACTGAGGCCTGTCTCCTTAATTAAAAGAAAAGACTATTTGGGTACACGAAGCATAAAATGAAAAAATATACTCTGCTGTTGGAGAAGTAGAACTCTTAAGGACACTTGCTTTCAACAGAAATAAAACTTATTTATTAAGTTTTATGGTTTAATAAAGATTGTTTTAGTATGATTTGTAAAGCATCCTGAAATCTTTAGTTGGGCATTTCAAAATTTAGGTTATTTCCGTCTTTAGGGAGAGAAAAGTTGTATTAGTCAAGCCCAAAGGACAGGCAGCAGTTCTAATCAAAGTTTATTTGCTTAGGAACATTTTAAGTAATGGCCAGCATAAAATAGCTTCAACTGGATTTAAATAAAATTCTGATCATCATCTCATAGTAATTATTGCATAGGAAGAAAATTATTTATTTCAAGGCCTAACAGGAACTGGCAAAATATATTCTGCTATGAATAGATACTGAAGTGCAAACAGGCAGCTGTTTTTTTAAGCAAGCATGCTTATGTGTTGAATGTAAATGCATGTAAATACCTCAATTTTTAACATTTTATTATTGTTCAAACTGTTTGCCAAGGAATACTCAGTAAATAATGTAAAGTTCTGCAAAGTCATTTAGTTCTTTTAGTCTTTTATTGTTTATAATTTGGTGTTCTCAATCCTTCTGGATATAGAGCTTAAGTCTAATCTAAAGTCTGGTTTATAAACATGCTTTATTTTTTTTTAAATCACTAAAATTGTTCTTTTGAATATTTGTTTACAAAAGATCCTAGTTTGTAAATATCTAAAGAGGAATTCAAAGTGTCTCCCTTCCCCTATAATTGTTTTTTCAATGCACATCTGTTTTCACAAATTCACTAACAGGCAGGAAGGAAAATACAACAGAAAAAACTTCGTGTATTAGAGGGGCCTGGGATGTCTTTATTCCTTGCTGAACGATTAGGTCTGCTGAAGAATTACAAAGGAAGTAATGAGCAGAGTTGTTATGCTTGAATCACTGTCTTTTTGATTCATGCACAAGTGTCTAACCTAATTCCAAAAAGGTTTTGAGGAGGGTCCTTGTGACAACAGAAGTGAAGTGGCCCTTTTACCCTCTACTCCACCCTCCAAAGCCATCACCTCTTTTTTCTTCCCATAAATTTATTTATTTATTTTTGGCTGCATTGGGTCTTTGTTGCTGCGCGCAGGCTTTCTCTTGTTGCGGCGAGCGGGGGCTGCTCTTCGTTGCAGTGCGCGGGCTTCTCATTGCGGTGGCTTCTCTTGTTGTGGAGCACGGGCTGTAGGTGCATGGGCTTCAGTAGTTGTGGCACACAGGCTTAGTTGCTCCACAGCATGTGGGATCTTCCTGGACCAGGGCTCGAACCCATGTTCCCTGCACTGGCAGGCGGATTCTTAACCACTGTGCCACCAGGGAAGCCCGCCATCACCTCTTTCTATGCTCAACTAGTTAAGTTTCTAAAACATGGACACGTTTGCCAGAATATCTCTTTTAATGATTAGCAGCCAGTAATCCAGGGTGTGACAACTCACAGCAGGGTCCCCAACCATTACAGCAGGCACTGGCAGAAGCACCAAGGTGGCTGTGCTGGTGTGGGTTTGCTGACTGCCAAGCCTGCATGTGCAGATGTCCAAGGCTTTAGCACACACCCGATGACCATAGACATTCAAAAGCATTTGAGAAATGAGCAACTAAGGAATGAGCGAAAGGCCTGGACTCACAGAGAGAGGCTTACTGGAGTAGAAAGTTCATCAGACTTGGGCAGAGACTGAAACCAAGCAGGACCCTGTGGGGCTCCTAGGCACAGAAGCCTTTCTGTGTCCCCCCCTCCCCACCCAGGCCCTGTTCCTTGTTTGTAGGGAACGGACTGCAGCTTCCATGATACCTTCCCTGGGTCCCAAAGAGTAGATTCAAATATTTGCTAATCAAAGAAGGGAGGGAACATAGAGATAAGGGAGGATCAGCCAAGAAGCAACAGTGCAGCATTGGGGCAGGGTGCTGGTTCACCTAAAGGAATATACATAACGATATCTTTTGAGCTCTTTATAGAACTAAAACCCCCAATAAATAGAAGATGTCAGCATTCTTCATTCTAGAGAAGACCATCTGAGGCCAGATTAAAAGGAACCAGAGAAGTTCATCAAGATCACCTGAGACCAGACGAAAGGAGTGCAGGCCCTGCACACACCCTAATCTTATCAGCAACCGCACCTTTGAACTATGGCTATAAAACTCCTCACCAAATCCCCCTGGGTTAGGATGCACGGGGACACACAGGAGCCTGCTGTGTCCCCTTGGCCTGGCAAAGCAATAAAGCTATTCTTTTCTACTTCACCCAAAACTCTGTCTCCGAGATTCGGTTCGGCACTGGTGCACAGAAGCCTAGTCCAGGACTCTCAGAGGAGAGGAAAGAGGATAACACATAAGAGAAATGGAGGACTGGATAACCTTGAAGTTAAGTTGGGTTGGTGATACTAAAATCGTGTATTCTCAAAGCTCTGCAGGAATCCCAGCTCTCACAGTGCACTTTGGTGGTTGACCATGGCTGGTGCTGAAGATGAAAATGACTCTCTAAGCCTCTTGGAGGTGAATACATTTGCCTCATTTGACTTTCTTCTTCAGGCAGTGGAGTCAGCTTTGGCTAGATTTGCATCTTGTTGCTCTGTTTAAATGGAAGTCAGCGAGCCTCGCAGGCTTCCAGGCAGCCCCAGGTTTCCACCAGCGTGGAAATTTAGAAGGCTTTGTCACTAAAGACTGACTTGCAGTGGCAATTCCTTCCATGCTGGATTGCTCTCCTAGATGCTTGCCTCGGACTTCCTTTTCTAGAGGGGTAGCTTGGCCAACGTACTTGTTGTTTTTCAACAGCATCCACTGTGGCAATTCCTGAAACCAGGAGCTTCAGCCAGTCTAACTGTTTTGACAACCTAGTTTTCTTTGAAAAAGGTGAAATTTGTGCCTGAAGTTCAGCCGGGCACAATAAGACCCTGCCTCTGGAAAGGCAGAAAACATCTATTGAAGTAGCAACCACTGTCACCCTGAATCCATTTAGCTCTGATGGCTTGGATGGCATCATGGCAGAAGACAGCATTTTTTCTAGGAGAGAGTCTGGGCCACAAGCTCATGCTGATGAGGAAACAGTGGGTCATGATTTGATAATGGGTGCAAACTTTTGTTCTTCTCAAAAGGAGCAGAATAAGAGGCATATGTTTTCTAGGTATAACAAGTCCAAGCATCTTTTCTACAGCCAAAGCTTCACCAGGGAAAGGAAACTTGTGGGCATTCTGAAGAGTTTATCTGCCTTTGATGTTTCCAAATGGGGCTCACACAGATATTTTTGATGTTGCTCAGGGGCACATAATGAGCGACACGCAGCATCTGTCAGAAGCAGAGCTAAAGGCAAGGGAGGAGCCAGCCTTCATTTCTTTCACAGCAGCTTCAAATATCACAAGAAGTGCAGGGCGTGTTGTGGTAGACAGTGTCATGGGACACAGGCATTGCTGCCATCTCCTTTCTGATTGAAGCCATCAACACCTCAACCTTTTGCATGGGGCTGAGTTTCTCTGGCAATGAGATAAGCCACCACAGAGAGTGCTTCAAGACAAGGGATATGTGCTGGAGCAAATCCAAATTTTGGTAGAATCCAATTCTTTTCAAATCATGAAATGGATGCATAAGTACACAGCAGGGTGTTCCTTTAGTTGTGTTGGCCTCATACCTCCACTGGCAAGGAAGCCAATGCACAGAAGCACCATGGTGTTTGTTTTCCATCATGCACATTGAGTCCTTTCACTTGCAGGCATTTCCAACTTAAACATGATCCATAAAAATAAGCACAGGTGTTCATAAGTTTAATGGCAGGGGATGTTTTCAGTTCTTTCACTCATCCCCAAACTATCCTACACATCATAATATGTGCATAACAACAGTTTTTCCTTCCCTGACCATGTCACCCCATGCTAGTTTAGTGTGAACCATTACTATCAAAACACAACCCTTGACAACTTTTTTTTTCCCCACAAAGACAATCCTCCACTTAGAGAAAGAAAAAAAAAAAAAAAAAAGAAAGAAAGAAAAGGAAAAAGAGAAAACAAAAGGAAAAAAAATTGGGAGTCTAGTTCTAATTTAGCTAAGTAGAAATGAGATGTGACAATAATCTTAAAGGGTGTAAGTTAGAGAAAATATGCTGCAGCTGGGAGTCCTGACCCAAGAATGAACAAATATTTATGACTCTAGCTTCGGTAATGTATTTTCTTAAATGAGTGAGCATATGCTCATCAGCATAGTTTCAAGGAACTTTTAGAGTCGAGACAGAAGGTCAGTGGAATCATGGATAATTAAAAGATCCTTCTCTGAGAGTCAACCCTGCAATCCCCTTGCCAAATACTTGAAGGAGTATTTATTTATTTATTTTATTATTATTATTTTTTTTTTTGCGGTACGAGGGCCTCTCACTGTTGTGGCCTCTCCCGCTGTGGAGCACAGGCTCCGGACGCGCAGGCTCAGCGGCCATGGCTCACGGGACCAGCCGCTCCGCGGCATGTGGGATCTTCCCAGACCGGGGCATGAACCCGCGTCCCCTGCATTGGCAGGCGGACTCTCAAACACTGCGCCACCAGGGAAGCCCTGAAGGAGTACTTTGATGAGCCAAAAAACAAATATCACATAGAACAGCAATATATGTGTGTGTGTATATATATATATATATATATATATATATATATATATATATAATCAAGAAGAGTGATTTGAAATTCTGTACTGAGACCACCAATACCCATAGCCCTCCAACAAGTAAAACTGCACATTTAAAAAGTGAGGGGCAACAGCAAATGACTAATGTTTCCTGTATCCATACATATTCCACAAAGGCACATGCTAAATGCTTTACATTTTTTCACTGATTAATCCTATGGCTCTATAAGGATAATCTCCATAATTATGTCCATTTCACAAAACTCCAAAGTCCTATGCTCATGGAAAGGCTTTCTCTCATGATCACTTTTGAGAAATTCCTTAATCTGTAATTTTATATAACCTGGGGGCTTTTACTAGGCATAAATATTTTATCCAAGAAATTAACTGTTAAGTACAATAAGAGCTCTGTTGTTAAGCACACTCTAAGCCAGAATATATACCTGATTAACAATAACTCACATGCCCTGTCCTTTCATCAATTATGATTAATGTCATTCTAATGATGACCCATGGGTATTCTAAGATGTCAACTACTTCTGAATCAAATGACAAAGACTGAAATATGGTCATAGAATTTTAGGAGGGTTATGTTTACTGGATGCTAGTTATTTAATATGACCCATCTACCGGCATGACAACTGATACCCTTTCATTCACTTTTGTTATTTACAGAGACACATCGGGACGACTAGTGTTATTATCTCTCAGAGAGGCTGGGACTATAATACTTGGTGAGCACATCACGACCGTGCTAGATGATGGGAAATTTATCTGAGAGTCAGTCATGCCGTTAATAAGGATTCTGACCTGTGACCAGCTCCCGGATCTCCAAGTCGGTGGTCTTGCGGAGCAACCTGACCAGTGCCGGGATGCCGCCACAGTTCTTCAGGGCGATTTTGTTGTCATCGTTGGCTTTCCCATACACCAAGTTTCTCAACGCCCCACAGGCACTACGGTGGACTTCCGTCATCCGATGGTCCAGCAGGTCCACCAGGAGCTGAATACCTCCTTGTCTCCTTATCTGAAAGAGTAAAGGAGAAATCAAGGTTGCCTTAGAGAGGATGATTTCACTATTTAAACCCCAACAGGTTTTTCATATGAGGTAGTTGCTATCAATACAATTAATTACACTGAACTGAATGAAGGCCTTTTACAAAGGGAAAAGAAAACAAATTATTGTTCTCTGTAGATTCTATTGCTTTTACTTGTTTTAATATCTTACCAATAAAAATTCAAATGCATTTCCTTTTAAGGCATAGAATTTTGAAAAGATGATTTTAACCTCCTAATGGGTGTCTCAGCCATTTCTCTCTATAAAAATATGCCACATACTCAGGGCATGAAGCAGATGGATGGGCAAAAGAATGCTTCTCACTCCTAAGACTTATTAAATGTAACCGCTGTCTTAAAGGGCTGAAGGATTGCTGTACAAAGTGTGAAAATGATGCTTAATAGGGGAATGCTCCCAACCTTTCAAAGGAACCAGAAGCCAAATGAAAAATCAGAAATGACACAAGTCTTTTCATCTGAGAAGATCTGGAAACTAAGAATGTCACCCACAATGGCAGCTGGTCTGAACACGAGGTCCAAGTCATGTTCTGCAGAACATAGGTATTTGATTAATAACAAAAGTAAAATAATATTACATTTGGGTGTTCTTTTTACCCAAAGAAAATGTTTCTTTTTTAAAATAAGTAAATTAAAAAAAAAAGCCCTTGCACTATGTTTCCAGATGTGTTTTCTCCTTGCTGTCTTTTAATAGACCCATTTCAAAATTTAAACTGCAAACAAATGGTCTAGTTAACATACATAGCATTTCATGCAGTTTTCATTAGCAGAGCTGTATTTGAATATTTCTGTATTTGGAAGAAGAAGACATACAATTCACTCAGTAATATTCTTTCCTTTTTTTAACCTCATTATCCCTCAGGGATTGAAGAATTATAATTTGGCATGAATGAATATAATCTGACACCTTCCCTATTTAGTTTTCTGTTTACAGAAAACTCATTCATCCCACAGATGTGCAGGGGCACAGGGCTGGATCCCCAGACTCTTTCAACAGTGCTCCAGTGCCATGTTCTCCAGGAGGCCACTCAGCTACACTGTTTAAAACTGCCATCTGAATCACACCACCTGCCTAATCCAGCAGTCTTGTTTCACCTTAATCTGTCATAGAATCCTTCATAGCATTTGTCCTAACTTCTTTATTATGTTTCTTGTTATTGTCTGTCTTCTGCTAGAATGTATATTCTTGGAAGGCAAGTCTCTTTGTCTTGTTCATTGGTAGATCCCCATCCCTATTCCAAGTGCAATGCCAGGCACACAGTAGAAGTGCAGTAAGTATTTGAGTAAATGCAGAGGGATTACTTGTTACAGCGTGTTTCTTTCTCAGGTCAGCTAACTCAAAACTGAGTAATATTCCTCTTTAAAGGAAAACAAAACAAACAAAAAACCCTTTTGTAAACATCTAAGAACGTCTCCAAGGGGCCACTGCAGCTCTTCTGGGACCAGCTTACAAAAAAATGAGGATGCATGTCTCACACATAAGGTGGACCATCTCATGATTCAGAATATGCCGGGAGGAATTATTTTCATCCACCAACCAAATGAAAACAGAGAAAGTTGAAATTCTCCCAGAACTCATGGACTCTAGGTCCCTAATTTAGAAAACATGACTGTGGTATCGCACCTCCCGTGAGATCAGGACCAGGGACAGAGGAGAGGAGAGGAGACCTCCACACACCTCCACCCCCAGAGGGGGACAGGGGTGTAGAGACAGGCATTAATGTCCCCGAGGTGCCTGTACAGTCTGCATTGGTGACAGCACCGGTGGAAGGT
Source organism: Mesoplodon mirus (assembly GCF_964341445.2). Classification (NCBI taxonomy): domain Eukaryota; kingdom Metazoa; phylum Chordata; class Mammalia; order Artiodactyla; family Ziphiidae; genus Mesoplodon; species Mesoplodon mirus. The sequence continues at coordinate 175,168,491 of NC_138980.1, read as the reverse complement.
GGCTAAAGGGACCATTGGGACAATTAGAAAAGGCTACCAAAGGATCAGAAAACCACTTTTTCTCAACTTACAATTTGACCCAGGGCCTGCTTGGCACTCACGCAAGAGAGATGAAGTCTGTTGCTATACACGTGTCCTGTAAATACATCTGAGCTTTAACACATGCATTTTATTTTTATTTCCATTTGTACAAAAAAGGTTAAACTATGAATGCCATTTTCTCAATGTGTTTGTGTCTCCATGTATATGCTGTACGTTAAAATTATCTAGGTTTAATTATTTTAATAATGATGAAACTATTATAAAAGTGGTAATAAAGCCATTCTTACAGTTCACCAATTGGTTATGTATTAAAGGTAAATGGTATAGTAAATCCATCTATCTCTCTACCTTAGCTGCTCTGTATATTATAGTTAAGATTCCTAATTTATGATAATATATTTCCCATTCATATAGCTTAATGAACTAAGCTATTAAAATACTATTCCAAAGCTTTAAAAGGGAAAATGAATTCAAAATGAAGGCAATATCAATTCTTAATGTATAATGAGAAAATGCTGTTTTCAGTGTGACCCTAATTAATGCCGTATATCCAAATTTATAATGATCCCTTCAATTCTATTTTGACCCATTTAGAGCAACACAAATAAGATGATACACTTTTTCATTTGCTCTTATTTTGAGGGTCACTGGATCATCAATATAAAAAAAGCCTTTTGCTTTCTTGGGATTGAATTTTACCTAAGCATAAGAGAATCCTACTTCAGTTTTCTGAAGCCAAACATTCGTCAGAGTTGACCGTCACAGACGTGAATGTGATGGTCAGGTCCTTGGTTCTGACCCCTCCTGCAGCCTCCCCGCTCCCAGCATGACCCGAAAGAGAGCCGTAGGTCAGACTTTCAATTCTCTTGCAGGGTCTTGATTCCTTGCAGAACCTCTGGTGGTATCGATGGGTCCAATGCTGCCCTCTTCACTTCCCCTCTGCTTTTCCCTGGGATCCTCCCTCTCTTCAACTTCTCCTGGCATCCAATTCTTCTAGTTTCTTCTTGTGTCCAACCTTAAACTCTTATAAGGCTCCAAACAAACCCACTGTCAACATTAACAAAGTACAACTCTCTTTGAAAGATGATCAGGGGAAACTCTCCTTTTTAAAAAGGTAACTTTACTTCCTCTCCCACTATTTTTCTTTAAAGCGGTCTATTTTTCCTTTAATCCTCCCCATCGATCACTCCAAATCCAAGAGGCGGGGCCCTTGTTTTGGTCCCCATGCTATCATTTCAGGCCAGTGTACCCTTTCTTCTTCCTCTCTTCATCATCCTCATGCAGAATTCTTCAAAAGTCAAATCTTAAACAAATCTAGGTTTACTATTATTGAAACCAAGTCAATAAAATATTATATAATATATCCAATCTCTACAGATCATAACAAAATCAAACCCACTAGCAGAATGCCTGTCATAGAGTGCTGAGTCAATAAATATGGATCAGATGAGTGGAAGAATGGTACAGTGCTTATCGTATGTCAGTTTCCTTCTCTCTTTAAAAAGTTTTTTTTTAATAGATGTTATTTTTTAGAGCAGTTTTTTGTTCACAGCACATTTGAGCAGAAAGTACAGAGACTTCCCATATACCACTGCCCTGACACATGCACGGTCTCCTCCATTATCAACATCCTCCCCAGAGCCCTACATCTGTGACAATCTGTGCACCTACACTGACACACCATTATCACCCGAAGTACACAGTTTACATTAGGATTCACTCTTGGCTGTTGTACATTCTGTGGGTCTTGATAAATGTATAATGACATGTATCCACCATTATAGTGTCACATAGAATAATTTCACTGCCCTAAAAGACCTCTTTGCTCTGCCTGTCCATCCCCCCACCCCTCCTCGCGATCGCCTGGAGAAATCACTGATCTTTTTATGGTCTCCACGGTTTTGCCTTTTCTAGAATGTCATCGAGTGGGAATCATCCAGTAAGCAGCCTTTTCAGACTGGCTTCTTTCACCTAGTGTACGCATTTAAGATTCCTCCATGTCTTTGCACGGTTTTGACAGCTCGTTTTTTTTTTAGTGATGAATCACATTTCACCGTCTAGATGTAACATAGTTGATCCATTCACCTACTAAAAGACATCTTGGTTGCTTCTAAGTTTTGACAATTAGGAAGAAAGCTGCTATAAACATCTGTGTGCAAGTTTCTGTGAGGACATAAAATTTTAACTCCTTTGGGTAAATACCAAAGAGAGCTATTGCTGGGTTGTACAGTGAGAGGATGTTTATTTTTGTAAGAAACCACCAAACTGTCTTCCCAAGTGGCTGTACCATTTTGCATCCCACCAGCAGTGAATGAGAGTTTCTGTTGCTACACATCCTCACCATCATTTCGTGTTGTCAGTGCTGTGCATTTTGGCCATTCTACTAGATTGTAGTAGTATCTTATTGTTGTGTTTCTCTTTTCATTCTGACTGTGTGATTCCAATTTATTTACATTAATACAAATGATTGAAAAAAACTATCAATACTGAAATACATATAGGGAAACAATAGCTTGAGTTGGATCTGGACTGAACAAATCTCACATCTCCTACTTTCTTGAACTTGACAGAGAATGACTGGAAAGGGCTTTTCATAAATAATCTGATTAGACAATCTTTTTTTTTTTTTTTTTTTTTGATGGTACACGGGCCTCTCCCGTTGCGGAGCACAGGCTCCGGATGCGCAGGCTCAGCGACCATGGCTCACGGGACCAGCCACTCCGCAGCATGTGGGATCTTCACGGACCGGGGCACGAACCCATGTCCCCTGCATCGGCAGGAAGACTCTCAACCATAGTGCCACCAGGGAAGCCCTGATTAGACAATCTTAAATTCATTTATTAAATGATTCTTTGATACATGGTCCACTTTAGTTCCTGTGCCAATAGCTCATGTTTATTTCTGTGTTAAGCTGTGAACTTCAGGAATTTAGATGCAGAGAGTAATCTATATACGAAGTAAGAAAGTTGGAGGCTGATGAACCCCATACCCAGGGGAAATAAAAATGAATTAACCAATCAAACAAAGCAAAACTTTCCCCTGCTACCTGTCCTTTTAGGTTGTTTACAAAGAGAAACTTCTTAAGCCTAATGTAGACAGTCTCTTGGGGATGAAAGCTGGGATGTATGTGCAAAGAATCAGTAAAGCTCATCCAGTTTGCACCAGGGAAGAATGAAAAGAGCTTATATACCTTTGCCATCCAGTCCACTGTTTAAAAGAGCTTTTTTCAATTTAAACTCTGGAAGTAAAATTATCTAAAAATCATTCAGGAGTAGGATGAAATGGTTTTCTTCCTTGTCCTTTCATAAGAAGGCAGAATATATATAAAACCCTTTTAATTCAGAAAACAAATGGTTGGACAATCAAATTAAATATAAGGCAAATGCAAGTAATGCAATATCACCCATTGCAAAAAATGGGGCCTCACCATTTAATGGATTTGGTGCTCTTAACATTATTTGCATTTATTGAGAATAAACTATATTTACCAAATGAATTAGCTATTATCATTAAGTTGATGTCAACATCAATGAATAATTTAGAACATATACAAGTAAAGCAGTGTTTGTGTGTTAACAACAGCCTTCATAAAATTTTAATGATGATGATGATGTATATCGGGTGGAAAAGTTATCAGGGAACAGGATTCCTCTTGGGAGGTACCTGTCTTCATTTAGAAAAATAGTATGAAAGGTTAGTTTGAGGATAGTGAGACCCTGAGGGCATGGGTTACAGGTGTTCATGGCAACAAATGAGATTGCTCACCTACTCTGCATTGAAAAGCGAGAGGAATTGGGAGCTGGGATTAGAAGAGAGAAGAGACTGGAGTAGCCTTTTGTTAACCTACTGGCTGGTGAGATAAGGACCTCAAACAGCTAAGGACCTGGGTATACATTTCTCTGCCTCTCTGGGATCTAGTCTACTGGAAGCAAAATGGATATATTTTTGTGCTTCTGGCTTTGTGCTAAAAGAAACTAAGCTGGACCTGAGATGCAAAGTAAATTTAAATCCTAGTCTGCAGGACTAAGAACACATAGTACTTCCTCTTGCTCGAGATATTTATGATCAAGGCACAATTTCTGAGAACTGGTTTATAGAAAGCTGACTAAAAAGAAGTACTCAGGGATTTCAGTAAATTTCCAATTAACTGTTATTTTTCAATGGTGTTGGTTAGAAAAATTGGCAAAAAAGATACAGTTGTTTTATATTCCTTCTGAATGTTTAAAAATTAAGTAACTTTCTCTGCTTGAAAAGCTACTGGAAGATACAAAGTTTGTAGATCTGAAACCAGAGGCTTAACCAGAGGTAACTGAATCTCACTGTCAACTTTAATGCAGAAATTGCAAGGTTATCAGTTTGTAAAATACATATTTTACCTCAACGAACTCCACCTCTTGTCCTCATAGTTAAGCCATTGGAGTTTCTGTATAATTTGAGTTGATGTATGTACATGCAGTTGTCTCTGAGTAAAATAGAAGTACAATTCTTAAAGGCTAAAATCTTCTTTGGTTTTAGGATAGAAACTATTTTTGAGAATTTTGAGAGAAAATACATCTCTCTCTACAGTTGTGGGAAATGATCTACTTTCTCCATTCAACAGGTAAACCAAGATGAATTATGTTTCTTTTTAAATTATGTTTTAGAAAGAGGGTCTATTGTGTTTTGGTGGTGCTGGCTATGAAGCTGGAGCAACTGGATTCAAATCATCCCTCCTTCTCTTAAAACCCATGTACCACGAGGCAAGTTACTTGTCTGTAAAACACAAACAGAATGTGAACCTGCCTCATAGGGTTGTTTTTAGGATTAAATGAAATCTCAAATGTGAATTGTTTAACAATGAGCTCAGTAAATGTGTCAAGGAACTACCCACTGTATCAACTTGTTACAGGATGTTCTTAATTGACTTACTACCTGGTCAATATATGACTCAACTTAATAATATGCTCATATAACATATGATAGAATCAGTGAAAGGCATATAATTCAGAGTTATAACTTCATCAATTTCATTGAGTGTATAAACTGAATATTATTGAGTATGTCATTAATCCATTCTGGTATACCACTAATGAGATTATATAAGGGATATATTTATTCTAGAATGAGCTGTATGAATTGTATTGGTCATGTTTAAGAAATAATATCAAAGTCTGCTGCATCAATATTGAACCCCTGAGATATTTTGCTAGATATGTTTCCAAGGGAAGTACAGTGAATTCATTGATCTATATTTTAAGAAGAACAGAAATGCAATGGTTTTTCCTGTTATTATAACTGAATTGACCAGGAAAAAAAAAGGCATTCAAAATAATTTTGAGGTGATACTAGTTCTGGGAAAAAGAGAAATTTTTTCCCTGAAATATAGAGAATTATTAGGCAAAAAGAGAGAAGGACCATGTTTTGATTTTAACAAATTAGCCTCTAATAAACATAAAAAAATGCAACCAGCAGCAAAACATATAACCAGTAACAAGTTAAATGACTGTGAAGGTTCTAGTTTCACATAGATTTTCCCAGATGCTACTCATGCGCCATGATGTAGGATGAGTAGGGGTTTTGGTTTCATCTCTGTGTCTAGCAGAAAGTTCTTTGGTTTTTGAAACTGACATGGAAAGAATAAACAAGTCTACAACTACATTATTATTGTTATTTGAGTTCCCTTATTTTTCCAATCCAAAGGCCCCTACACTCCTATAATCTTTGTCACCCTGGACAGATTTCCAAATCCAGCTCCCACCCCACCAAACTTGACCTCAGCTGGCACTGAAGACCATCATAGAGGTAACCGCATGAACATACAACAAAATGGTAGGGGGGAATCTGAACATGTTTCCCCTTTTTAAAAAAAATATTTATTTATTAATTTTTTATAAATTTATTTATTTATTTAATTTATTTTTGGCTGTGTTGGGTCTTCGTTGCTGCACGTGGACTTTCTCTAGTTGCGGTGAGAGGGGGCTACTCTTCATCGTGGTGCACGGGCTTCTCATTGCAGTGGCTTCTCTTGTTGTGGAGCACGGGCTCTAGGCACGCAGGCTTCAGTAGTCGTGGCATGTAGGCTCAGTAGTTGTGGCTTGCAGGCTGTAGAGCGCAGGCTCAGTAGTTGTGGCCCACGGGCTTAGTTGCTCCACGGCATGTGGGATCTTCCCGGACCAGGGCTCGAACCTGTGTCCCCTGCATTGGCAGGTGGATTCTTAACCACTGCACCACTAGGGAAGCCCAACTATTTTTTTTTTTAAACTATCCTCAATTTAAGAGAAGTAGCTGATATTGTATGAGTTATGTATTAGTAAAAGGTTCCTGTCCATATCTCTGTTTAAAGAAAACTATTTCCCATCAAAATCTCTGAAATGATCTGTTTTACAGCAGTTTGAACATTCATGTTCTCATCACCCTCATTATCCTATCATTTAAAGAGATAAAGGTAAAAGAGGAAAAGCCCTTTCTTTTGGTCTGAACATGAATCATTATTCCACCCAGCGACGCATTTTACAAGACACTTTAAAAGGAAAAAAAAAAAAAACCGGAATCATTGCAAACAAATTACATATACCAGAGTCCTTGGCCCTCTCGATTACCCTCTTGTTAACTGAGATCATAAGCAGAGAAGTTTTCTAGACGTTCCCCCATTGCAGAATGAAATAGTCAGTCTAAGTGGATGAGAAGCCAGCAGCAGGAGTCTCTACTCAAAAACTTGCTGCCACCAGTGAAGCGGGCAGGAGGTCAAAAGGTGCCTCAGAGCTGTGCATGTGGAGACTGGGAGCTGACACCCTCCACAAACACTCCTGGGCACTCAGAATTGCTGCGAGTTTCAACATTATTCTGTAAGAGCACTCAGGAAAGGCCCGTCTTTTCTTTTTTAACAAGCAAGAATTTCAAGGGATCCCACAAATTCGTTTTCTAAAGATGCCACTCAGACACACTCAAATGTTCTATATATGGCTAATGGTTTCCATTACCTGGCATAAGTTTTGAGCTGTCCTTGCAGATACAAGATACAAAATCACTAAGTATTGACAATTACAAAGAATGACTCCAATAAAAGTCTCCATTATTGTGTTCCAAACTGAACTCAATCTAACATATCGTAAGTGGCAACACTAAATTCAGACACTTCAGCATCTCAAAAGAGAAGTTTAGATGAGCTCACATAAATTTTGAAAACACAAACTTGTGTAAGGCAGATGTATAACTTAACTATTTTAAAATTATTAAAAGATCTCAGGATGTGAATGTAGGAAGCCCACAAATATTACCCCCAAAGCTTTCACTGTTGTACAGATTGGACAGTCCCTCTTTGACCCATGGTTATGGAATGGCTAGTCTGTTCAGGTGCTGGGCTCAGAGTGGGGGAGATGGACCGGGTCCTTCCTTTAAAGGAGTCCACATATCTGTAGAGGAATCAGAAACCAAAGAAACCAGCAATGAAGCTAATAAGATCATTTCAGTAGTGAAAAACAGAGGCAGCTCTACCTGAAGGAGGACCTAGCAGTTTTCTAGTTATAATTTTGATCCTTAAAGAGGATCCATCAAATTGTACAATCTTTAAGCCCCTCAAAACCCAGATCTTCTCTGGTGATAAGAACCATATAGAAGAGATGAAAAGAGGATGGAGCATGCAGGAAGGTGTTGCATGGGGCCAGTCTGGGTACCGTGATTAGGGAATGTTTGAGCAGAGACCAATGACACGAGGAAGGGATGGAGGGTCCCAAGTAAGGGCAAAGGAGGTCGGTGTGGCTGGAGCAGAGTGAAGGAGAGATGAGATGGGGTGACAGCTAGGTGGTGCAGGGCTGGATCTCAGGCCTTTTGGCCACTAGGGCATTGGGTTTACTCTGAAGAAGATGGGAATGAGAGTTGACCTAACATGCTTAGTTAAAGACTGTTGCATGTGCCATGTGGAGAACAGACTGTAGGGGCCCAAAGGTAGAGGCAGGGACACCAGTGAGATTGCCCAGGTTTGAGAAGCTCCGTAGCTTTAGATCAGAATGATGGGAATGCAAGTGCCAAGAAATGGTGAAATTCTAGATCTGTATTGCAGGTAGAAAAATGGGGAAAATATGGGGTCTGACTGAAAGAAAGGAATCACTAGTGACTAAGGTTTTTGGCCTTTCATTTTTAATAAAACAAGTATGTTGATAATCATCACAGTAGTTTTTGGTTGACCGACAGATGGCAAAGTGTTTATGGAAGACACAGCCTCTCATTTAAATTTCTATTTCACTGGCATTACGAAAGCGCACGTTTAAAAAATTGTGATTCTTCTGTTATTGCCAGATGGAAAAGAACATCTTTCTAAAATTTAAAATTATGCTAAATACAGACATAGCAATAATAGAGAAATTGTTTCATATCTTAGATAGCCCATGGTTATAACAAATAATGCATATTAAAGTAAACCTAACATATTCCACCAAAAGGAGTTATGATAGATATGTAGAGAAAACTTTCCTATGCATTTATTTTATTTTAAGTTAAATATCTAAATTTTTAAAAATTAAACTATATCAAGTAAAACTTTCATTATACCTACAAAAAGTGTACAGAATATAAAATTTGCTTCAGTGTTTTCCTGTTGTGCATATGTCTTTTATTCTTTTTTTTTTCTATTTTAGGTGACAAAGTCACCTATATGTCCGTGAGATATATTTGCTCATAGGCTCTTTTGTGGTAGCAACAAGCCAACATTTACTGGAGTAAACATTGGCTGAGAAAATAATTTTAGTTTTGTTCAGTTCAGTTGATATTTACTAAGCACTATTCTATGCTCCTTGAGGATCTCATGGACAGGAGATACGCACAGGAACAAACAAGGTGTTCTGAAGCCCACAGGAAAGGCATGAAACCAGCCTCCTTGGGAAGTGGAGTGGGGGAATTCCTTCTGGAAGAAATAACAGCTGAATTGATTTTAAGAAGTTTAAAACTGGTGAACTATACAGTGTAGAACATGATTAAATTCTAAAATGCTTGGGGTAGTCCATGCTTATAAAGTGGGGCACAAGTTACGGTAGGGTTGGGGGTGGGGAAGAGTAGGCATCAGTGTGTTAGATGGTGGTACATCTTCCTGGCCCTTAAATTTACCCAAAGATTGGGGCGTATTATTATTATTATTATTATTATTATTATTACTACTATTATTTTATAATCAGACTTGGACACTTTACGAAGTAGAATATAAGACTTGTGGGATTTTAAAGAAAAATCGCTGAACTTAAGGGAATGGTATGCTTGTAGGAAGTTTCTTTGGCCAGTAGCCCAAGATTCCTACAGCTCACATGGATGATGGCTCTGAAGAGCGATCGGCAGTGGAGGTGGGAGGGCATGGGAGGCGCATGGAGAGGAGCATCTGTCTGCATACAGCGCCTCCCAGAGGCGGGACCCAGGAAATGCTCGGATGCCGGCAAGGGGCCAGGCTAACGCTGGCACTGAAAACCACAAGAACATGGAAAATTTCGGGTGCTAGGATGTGGAGACCCACTCATGCTTTTTGAGCAGAGGGATGATAGTTGTGTCAATGAGCCAAGAGAATTAACTTGACAGTGTCACAAAGAAGGCATTATGTGTCGTGCAGAAGTATATCCTAGATATCAAACATTTTCGGACCACTTTCCTGGCATCTGGGAATTTATAGAGTGTAACATGCATGCTGGGTTTCCTGCATCTCTCAATCATTTGTTTAAATTAACTTTGATTTTCTTATTTTGCTAGCTCTGTGCTCTGAGCCCCAGCAAGGAAACTGGAGAAGCCCGTCTCATACTTCTCCAGTTAGCTCTTCCTCCAGAATCAGAGTGGAGGCTGCAGGGGATCCCAGAAGCTGAGCAAAAGGTAAAACCGTAAGTTCCACCACTCAGAGCTCCCCACCCGTCGGGTTCAACCGCTGTGACCAGTGCTTTTGAGAATCCACAAACGGGAACATGTCAACCTCATTTCCCCCCATGTTTCTCTTGAACACAAAGAAAGCTGTTATCCGGGAAATCCGTCTGCAACATGACATCTTGAAATATGAGTTTTTCAATGATACTGTCAGCTGATTAAATGTTATTCACTCTTCATTTTGTCCATCAGCCCAAGCAGAACATTTATATGACACTTGGATCTTGGTGAAATAAGAAAACACACTTGTTTGGTGTGTCTGTGACCTTTGAAATTTTAAAAATTAGGTACTAAGAAATCCCATCAAGTGTAATGCAGTGCAGCCTAAACCCCGTGTGTCATCCTTTATGAGGAAAGATACTTTACTCCAGGCGTCAGGTGGATGGTACCTTAGAAATTCTAACAGCATCACAACTGCCCTAGTAATTTTAGTAAGTGATTAGTACTAAATCACACCCACGTCTATAATTTGACATACATATACACTAGAGTGTTACACACATATAATAATATATAACATAGTTACCAATAAATGTATATGTATAAACAAGTAAATATATATTTATACAGGCATACCTCGTTTTATTGTACTTCAGTTTATTGTGCTTCGCAGATACTGTGTTTTTTACAAGTTGAAGGTCTGTGGCAACCCTGTGTTGAGCAAGTCTACTGGTGCTATTTTTCCAACAGTACTTGCCCACTTCATGTCTCTGTGCCACATTTTGGTAATTCTCACAAAATTTCAAACGTTTTCATTATTATTATATTTGTTACCGTGATTTCTTTTTAAAATTATTTTTTATTTTTTAAACTTTTAAATTCTATATTAGAGTATAGTTGATTAAAAATGTTGTGATAGTTTCAGGTGTACAGCAAAGTTGATTCAGTTATACACATACATGTATCTATTCTTTTTCTTTTTCAAGTTCTTCTCCTATTGAGATTGTTACATAACATTGAGCAGAGTTCCCTGTGCTATACAGTAGGTCCTTGCTGGTTATCCATTTTAAATATAGTAGTGTGTACATGTCAACCCCAGACTCCCTAACTATGCATCCCCCCAACCCTTCCCCTCTGGTAACCATGTTACGGTGATTTCTGATCAGTGATCAACTGCAAAAAGATTGCGACTCGCTGAAGACTCACATGATGGTTAGCATTTTTTAGCAATAAAGTATTTTTAAAATAAGGTATGGAAATTGTTTTCTAAGTCTAATGCTGTTGCACACTTAATAAACTACAGTATAGTGTAAACATAATTTTTATATGCACTGGGAAACCGAAAAAATTTGTGTGACCTGCCTGCTTTATTTCGATCTTCCATTTATTGTGGTGGTCTGGAGCCGAATCCACAATATCTCTGAGCTACGCCTGTATGTACATATTTAAAAGGAAAAGCAATTCAGAAATGTCTCCTTTCCCTTCCCCTACCAACATGGGATTCATTCAGTTCTTTCAATTATTTTATTCCAATTTAAGTTTTGTAGCACTCATTTTCCTTGTTTTTATAACTCACACTTGTGGGTTTAAAGGACCTGCCCAGTAGGTATTCCACCTTCCAATAAAAAAAAAAAAAAAAAAAAAAAAAAAAAAAAAAAAAAAAAACCAGCCACAGAGATTGAGAAGACTGTTATTTCTCTAAATTAATAATTTTGGTTCAAAGATCTTCAGTCCTGGAGTGTACCAGGTTAAATGATAAGAACCCCGATTCTAAAGAATAAAATGCTTTTTACCCTATTTTCAGATTTTAGTTCTCCGCATAGTTTATCGACACTCTTTTTAAAAATCTTCAACATATAATATCCCAGGTTTAAAAAGTTTCTTATTTTCTGTCTTATTTATTGATTTTCTAATTATTCATTTAAAACATGCTGGATACATGAAAGCTTTGGTTTGAATTTTTAATTCTTTAAGAAGTTTCAAATGAGTTACGTGTGCTATTGCATACATTTTTTTTCCAGACTAGAAGGAAATCGACAGTTATACTCTGTTGTTAACAGGCTGGTAGATATGGAGTACTAATAACAAAGCAGGGACATAAGGGAGAATTTTGTTTTGTTTTGAAAATTTGTACACACAGCAGTCAGTCAGAATCCACTCAACCTGATAAACCATCAAAACTAGCACGTCCACTCTACACCCCTCCCCCTCCTCTCTTGGTCCACGTCCCCATCTCTGGATTCCTCCTTAGCTCCCATTTACCACCTGGTACATTTCATATACATACTTGTTTGTTGATTTTCTGCCCCACTCCTACCCAGAAGGATATAAAGCTGTGAGAGCAGAAATCTTGCCTGATTTGTTCAACATTGAATCCCCAGGGCTGAGAGAATTATCTGGCACACAGATGATCCATATTATTTTTTGAACAAATGCAGTTTTGATGATGAAATTTTTGAAATTTTGAAATAAAGCCAATTTTTACAGTCCACCCTTCAGGAGAAATGTCATATGTCAAGCAAGCAAATTAGAACTTAAGAACAAAGACTTCCAGTGCCTAAAAAGAGATCTTAGAACCTTAGAATATGGTACAACTGTAAATATAATGAGAGTGGACCAGCAAATGTTATGCACATTTAAAAAATGTTTTCCTTATAACTTTATCTTTTCACTTCATGAAGTGAGAGTACTTTTTCCCACAAGTGAAAGCCGACACTATGTGTAAAATGCTTCTGTACTACATACACCTGCCTCTTGTTTATAGGAGCCAATGCTGAATATATTAGCTAATTATAGATATGCAAATTTCTTGTCTTCTTTAATGCAAAAAAACATATAAAAGCATGTGAAATAGTGTAGCACTCAGGCCCATAGTTGAATATCCAATTTCCATTAGATGAACTTGGGCTAAACGGTAAAGAGAAAAATAAAAGTCAGAACAATAAGGAAGATTATTCATAATTCAAAATCTTCACATTCCGCTGTCACTCTTCAGGGTTTAAGACACTAAAATGGAAAAATCTAAATTGCAAAGCAAATTATCATCTATTGATTCATTTCTTAGGATGCTTATTGCAGAAAAAAATTAAATCTAGAGCCTGGAAGACTAGCAAAAAGGAGAAACATGTTAGCTTTGGAAACTGTGCAAGGTAATAAGAAAAACTGTGGGATATTTATTAATATAGATAACCATGCTCACAGGGGTGGGGACCTGGCAAGTTTGAATGACAAAATGAAGAAAATTGTGATTTACGTTAAAATACTTGGAAGGGAATTTTCATAACAAGAATTGGCACCTGCCCAACACATGATCGGTGCACTTGCTTTCGAGACCCCATGGCCATCAAGATGAAACAGACTGATGTGACAAAGCCAACCTAATCAAGGGAAAAATGCTTTCTTAGTGGGAAGAATCCAGAACCTTATCCGTAGGCAGAGAGCTCCACAGAGTCGGAGGTCACGTGGCATCCTTCAGTCAGAGGTATGGCTTCCCAGGGCTTCTTTGCTCTAACAGGTTGTGTAGGCAGAATAATGCCTCCATCCCATCCCAAAGACGTCCATATCCTAATCCCTGAAACCTACAAATATGCACATTACATGGCAAAGGGGAATGAAGGCTGTACATGGAATTAGGGCTGCTGATCAGCTGACCTTAAAGAGTTTATGCTGGGTGATCTGGGTGAGCCCAGTGTCTTCATGAAGTTCTTTTACATAAGAGGAAGAGGGAGACAGAAGAGTCAGAATCAGAAGGATGGCAGCATGAGAAAGACTCACTGAGCTACCACTGGCCTTAAAGATCGAAGGGGCCATAAACCAAGGAATGTGGGAAGCCTCTAGAAACAGGAGAAGGTAAGAAAACAAATTCTTCCCTAGAGCCTCCAAAAAAAAAATTGCAGCCCTGGATTTAAGCCCAGTAAGACCAATTTTGGACGTCTGAGCTCCAGAGCTATTAGATAATAAAGTTACATTCTGTTAAAGCACTGAGTTTTTGGTAATTTGTTACAGCAGCAATATAAAGCCCATACACAGGTGAACTCAGTCAATCTATTGTTGATCTACTGTTGATCTATCATGTGTTCATGAGCTGCCCTCCAGGCTTCACTGTTTCTATCAGCCCACTTGTGGAGAGCACAGGGCTGCTCTGCCCATCCATTTCCAACGCCTAAATTACTGTCTACATAGTCAGGACCAACAGATCACCTCCTGCCTAACCACCAGGGCTTATTCTTTGGCTGTTGGTTGACATGTATCTAGATCACCTGGACAAATTTAAGTCTGGTAGAACCAAGGCAGTCTCATATCTCTCTGTATATTTGCTCTGTATAAAGAAGTACCAAGGGGCTTCCCTGGTGGCTCAGTGGTTGAGAGTCTGCCTGCCGATGCAGGGGACACGGGTTCGTGCCCCGGTCCGGGAAGATCCCACATGTCGCGGAGCAGCTGGGCCCGTGATCCATGGCTGTGGAGCCTGCGCATCCGGAGCCTGTGCTCTGCAACGGGAGAGGCCACAACAGTGAGAGGCCCGTGTACCACACACACACACACACACACACACACACACACACACACACACACACACAAGAAGTACCAAGGATAGGGCATCACTCTTTGACCATTTTCTGGACTCAATGGCTAATCCACTGGCCACTGCACACCAGTCAGTGTTACATGATTCTCTCTTGAGATAAGTTCAATGAGGAAAGACAGAAAGAGTCCTCCTAATGGGGCAGGTTGCACACTGGATGGCTGACCCTGTCTATACAAGTAATGGATGACTCTCTATAACTAGTATTTCAGATGATCATTCAGAAGAATACAACATGGCCAACTAGGAAGATAAACTCTGGTGTTTTGGTTTTTGTCCTGTTAACATTAACTTTTTGAAAAACTAGGTTGGAAGGAGGCAGCCATCCCAAAGTGTTCCTCCTCCATCGTTTTAATGCTCTTGTCTGCAAGTCCTGCTCTTGCTGGACTTGTCCTGGTAAGGAGGCATAGTTTGGGCCTCTGATTACTCTATAGAAGAGGATGAAAAAGAGATAAAGCAGGGAACCCGGGTTCTAGGGCATCTAAGGCATCCTGTTCATGCATCTAGTGGACACCTTTGGTAAGCCAAACCTAGAGGTTCTTGAGCAAATCCTTGCACTTAATCAGAGAGTTTTTGGATGGACCCTTTCTTATGTCAGTGTTTTCTCCAAGGCTCACAGGAATTTCAGGCCTCAAATGTCTCTTGAAGATGCAAGCAATCTCTACTAGTGCCCAGAGCAAGCCATGGATCACCTTCTACAAAGTAAATACCTAAAGGTGGAGTGAGGCAGTCAGTATGTTCAAAACCTTAAGGTTGTCTTTCTGCTGCCCTTACTCAATTTTGCCATAAACTCCAGTCTCATTGGGTATTTGTCACTGTTTGGATAAAGAAGTGTGGATTTTAGGCATCCAAAGTTATACTCGATACTCTTATCCACTGAAGACCTTAAGAAGTTTTGTTGTTG
Source organism: Mesoplodon mirus (assembly GCF_964341445.2). NCBI lineage: Eukaryota > Metazoa > Chordata > Mammalia > Artiodactyla > Ziphiidae > Mesoplodon > Mesoplodon mirus. The sequence continues at coordinate 175,153,153 of NC_138980.1, read as the reverse complement.
GGACGACCTTCAAAAGCGACTCTCTTTCTTTCCTTTTCTTTTTTTCCTTCTCTTTTCCCTTCTTTTCTTTTATTATAATGGGACTTGATAATATCCCAGGTTTGAGATATGATTTCTCCAGGACCCAAGGAGTTCTACCAAGTATTAGGTTTCTTATTCATTTCAGGGTGGCATCAGGAGAATATTTTTCATCAGTTGAGAAATAGCCCTGATTCTTCAAATATTCCTTGTTGGGTCACCCCTCATAATTCTGCAGAATTTACAAGCCAGCTTCACCTTGTCATGAGTCACCCTAGTTGCAATTCTCTTGGCCTGCTCTTTTATAGGCCTGATAATCATTACACCATCAAAGTCATATATCAGAGTGTCTTCTATCATCAGTAAATGTGAGTCCCTTCACAAGAATTTTGGCCATGGGTAAGAGAATTAACATATCCCGTGTGAGAACTGTTACAATAGACTGTATGGTCTCTCGGGTATAGGCCAATTGAGTTTGGCTTTTTCTCAGAAATTGGAATTGGGGCAAAAAAAAAAGAACTTTCCAGATCAATGACAGCACTGAAACCTCTGGTGCCCACTGAGTTTCCTTATTAGCCTGAACTATATTGGATACTGTCAAAGCCATAGGGAGAACATTCTATTTAGACCCTAATAATCTACAAAGCTGACCTAGAAAAGCTGACTTGCTTTGGTAACATAAGTCTTTTGTATAAGGAGGTGTTGGGAGCCAGGGGACCAGTTCCTACTACCTCCTTTGTTAATATAGATATTGCTAGCACCTCTCTAGAAAGTCTATTTTGTTTTAGTTTTGAGCATGTTGGACCTTGGTTAGCCAAGGGGCTTTCACTTAGTTTATATAATCACAACTGGATTATGCCACCATTTTTACCATACCTATTCCCCTTGTGTGTTATGGGAATATAAACTCACTGTGATCTGCACATGTGATATGTCTAGGCCAGTGGGTATGAAAAATTACCCTTTGTTTCTGAACAGCTACCTTACCATTCTCTTTCCAAACAACCTCTAATTCTTTAGTGTAATGGCCAGGTAAAATTACATTGATTAAGCCCAGAAAATATGGTTTCCCAGATTCTTGCCAATCAAACAAGCCTCAGCATGTGGCCTCAACTCTCCTGTTGGGAATGTCACAAGAGTAACTCAGCCTCCCCACCCCCTTGCAGTAATTTGTTATAGCACCAAGAGGAAACTAATACAACCTATATGACAACTGTTTTTCTATTTCTTTCATTAATGACCATACAAACACCTCCCAAATCGAATCTATCCTAGGTTGCCCTGTCCCATTTTTGTCTAGCCTTTCTGTTGCCTGTGATTCCTCATCTTTTCATGGCTGTTTGCATCAGCTTAACCAAAGAATCCACGAGCCTCTTTCATGGTAAGTTAGGCAAGAGTGCCTTAACTTCCTCTTGGACATCTTCAACTAATTAAAAAATCAAGAAATATGGGGTCCTCTAAAAGAGGGCTCCCCAAATCACTGTACAATCCATTGTTTGATCCAAAAAGGTATTTGGTGCATTTGATTTGGAGCATGGTCCCAGATCAATCCAAGTTGGCTTCATCTGTCCATGACCCCTCTCTTCAGGATCAGTGATGGGGTTGGAGGTAATATAGATAATTCTACCCTTTGGGGTAAGCCTCATACACCATGTTTTTTACCCAGGTCAGAGGGACATAACCTTGGATTAGAGGCAAAAGCATTAGGCTGCATAGCTACTACCTATGATTATTACTTATTCTACTTAAAGCCTGATGTCACCAATATCCATCAGAGACTACTAGTCTTTGGTTCACTATCAATATCCCTGGTAATATTTTTACCTGAATCCTTGCTTATATTCATTGGAAAAACTTCCCAGTTCTTTTGCGCTGAAACCTCTACAGTCCCAAGTCCATGGTTCTCTGGACACGTCTAATAATGACAGATGGGACTAAAGAGAGACATTACTCCTTGAAGAGAACATCTTACCAAGAGCCAAGTTCCCCTTTCACATCTGCCCCACGTGTCTACAATACAGATACTAGCACACCAAGTACAATTTTCATATTTTTTACATGTTGGATTTTATATCCTTGCTAAATGCCTCAGGCATCTCTGCTTGCTTGGTAAGACCCAATGGAAACAATCCTTTCTCTTTGGATTATAACTTCTACACAATATAATGTTGTGACACCCAGAATCAAGGGGATAGTAGACATATTCCACTGAAATAGTTCCTTTCTTTCATAGATGCAAAGTTGTATGGTGTCATACTAAGAATCATCTGGCCACCAAGATGGTATTACAGAATTATCTCCATCCCTTTCAGTTTTCACATGTGTGCTCCACACCATCTTAACAAAGTCTGAAGTCTGTGTATCAATCCCACTTTGGACACCAATCTGCATGGGTGACTTGAACTGTGCTGTGTGTTCCCACGAGAGACTGAGAGGCTGGGGAGCTTAGGGACAGTCACCGCCCACTAGAGATGAGACACATTCTTGGCTTTGTACAGGTAAGTTTCTCTGTAAATTAAAGAACATGGCAAGGACTTTGAGCCTAAATGGTGAACTGCTGTTCCTTAGACCTATTTGGGCACGCTGAACAAGCTTTGGGGACTGAGAAAAGGGGGAGTTGGGCAGCTGGATCCAGTAGCAAAGACTTAATGGTTAAGAAGAGGGATCATTCTGGGTACAGCCTGGTTTTTAACTCTTGGATTAACTGGCCTTTCTTGGAGTCCTATACGGACCGTACAAAATATGGAGGTTATAAGTAAAATTGGCGGTATCTGTTTTATTTTGTTGCTTTCTTGATCCATATAAGAAACAGAAACACTAAATCAGGAGTAGTACAGATACATTCTCACCACTTTTGACATTTTTTAGGCTTTGAAAGATCTATCACACTCATGGCGCGGGTAATGGTTGATGCAAGGAGATGGTGATACCCATGAGAAGGGGCAACAGTGCCTGGCAAGGGTGGCCGGCTTTGGTGAAATACAGTGATGCAGAGCGTCAGAGGTGCTAGGCAGGCCAGGCCAGGAGGCAGCAATTGGAATAAGGGCACCAGCTAAGGATGGCTTGCTTATAATCACCACCATCGACTCCTGAGGGCACTGGGCTCCCTCTGTATGCAGCCAACAGCAGCAAGAGAGAAAAGAAATGGTGCCTCTCATCCCACAGCTGATAGGCATGTTTCTGAACGTAGATACTTGTCAGGTGACCACTAGAAATAACTGGATGTGTATGTGGCGGGGAGAGGGGTGACTCTGGAGTATCTTTATCAGCAGAAAGAGGAAATATCCAGTGAAACAGGAATTCAGAAACATGTCTGACTAAAAGAACCTGATGGAATTTCAGAGTCTCTGTTGACAGAGAGTTCTTTCTCCTGTGATCTGATTTCAGTATCTCTTAGAACAGGATAGGGTTATTTCAGCCTGCAAATAGGGGGCCCAGTTCTCACCCCACCTCCCCAGCTCCACCCTGTTTCTCACCAGGAGTCCCCAAACAGCTCCATCTTGAAAGGAGAACGCTACGAGACACCGAGGGAAGCTTTCTGTCAAATGTACAAGCCACCTTTCTACCATTTATATGTGACATTATTTGTGTCTTTAAGATGTAAGAGGAAAACAGAGGGGTGATATTTATGAGGGAAACATTTTATTCCTGGTATGCTTCTCCATCACCTGTGAAGGCAGTAAAATCTATATAAAACATCAACATTGAGCATATTTGCATTATATATAAAAGAATAGGGGATGGCTGGGAAGATAATCCTCTTCTTCTCTAGTGGACCAGGAGGGAGAGAAACTGGCTTAAGAGCTATAGGTGGTGGCAGTAGAAAGGACAGTAGTTAAAGGAGAAGCAAATGAAGCCAGTGTCAGGGAGTCGGTGTGGTCTGGGGACTTTCATTGGGCTATAAGGATAACTCAGAGCAGACCTCCTGCTCTCCACATCTTCTTAGTTTGCAACCTCCTAGAATCCAGTTTTGACCCATCCCCAATCCCCCTTCATTCGGTCCACACCACGGAGTCTCAGAGCCCACCCAGCCTCCCCCAAATAACACTTATTGTTTTCCTGCTCCCTTTCATCTGTCTCTATTTTCCTTGAGCCCCTGCCCCAGACAGCAGATTCCATCACTTGTGGTTTGTAGCAAGGATGGTGTCCACTCCCACCCCAAAACCCACAGGGAAGGTATGGTGAACCTGCCTTCTAAGCAGGGCACTGGAGGTGAGATCCCCACATTCCCACTGGAACACTTTTTGCCTTTCCTCATGAATACGGACTGGATATTGTAGTACTGTTCACCCACTGCTACAATTTCACCCACTGTTATAGTTCAGGGACATTTTGGGATAATGAGGCTTTTCTGAGCTGGCCTGGGGAGACTGGTCTCCCTATATACCACTATGTTAATGGAAAATACATTTCAATCATAAGATTCCTTCTTTCAAACAATCTTTGGAAATTGAAGACAGCTTGTATAGATCCAAAGGAAATGCACAAATTGTTCCATCCAAAAATTAATATGAGTAACAAAAGATTTAATGCCCACTCAGTGTTTTACTCTTTGTTCAAGAGGCAAATTAATGAAGGAGGATTGTAAATACAGGAGATCAATTTGAATTCTGAAGAGCCCTTAACAAAATAGATTTTTTTCTTTCACTTATATTAAAGGTTTGGTTGAAAAGTGCACTGGGTCTACCAAACATGAACCGTTATTGTATAATGATCACTGGTAGCTTTCCTTGAAACATTTAAAAAACAGCTGTAATGAGGAAGTGCACCTAATAGGGGAGAGGTGTGACAAAACATCTACAGGATAGTTTGAGTAGAAAGACACATTTCTTCCAATAAGAATCTGATTCTGAATGACTGAAATACGAGCTAGAAACTCACACATGCTTAAAATAAGTCAGAGAGGCTCTTGTCCTGCATGGTATCTGGCTCCAGTGGTGTTAACCATTTCCAAGATGGCACACGCAAGCACGCACAGAGTAGGGTCATTAATGAATATACAAGTGCCATCAGGTTGATGAGGTCTGATGGATTTAGAATGAACTGGAACAATAACCTTGGTGAAGTTGAAGAAGTGATCAAAGGCTCAAAAGAGGCGACAGCAAAATCATTTACTTAGAGTGGATTAATGAAACTGATAGCAGAAATATAGGCAAGCACAGAGCCACAATGACATCATAAAAAAAAGAAGTGTGCACCATAATCTATGTACGAGCCTAATCTGATGTAGAAGCTTCTGTGCTGTTTCTACCAGTATTTTGACAAAATGTTCTCTCTAGTTCTCCGTGCCTGGAAACCCAGAGACTGTTCAGAAGAGAAAAAATCAAAAGGATGACAGATAAACAAGATGCCTCTTCCTTGGTTCAATGATTTAGAGATTTCTCTCCTAGAAACAAGGTCTAATGGTGATAAATCAGCAGCAGTAAGAAGCAAAGTGTTAGCAGGATGACAGAGGCCGGGTGTTTTCTGCCGTCTCTCCTAAAGGCCAAAGGAAAAAGTGACTTTAACACGGGCTGAAGAAGTTTAGGGTGGATATACAGTTGGACTATGCCCCTGAATGAGGGATTCATTCTTCAGGTAGAGGTCTTCTTTTCTAAAATATGATATAGGAGCTCTCATTCGGAAATGTGGCAGGAAAAAAAAAGCCTGGTGAGAAATTGTTAGGTTAGACCCGGGGTCCTCTACCTGTGACAGAAATGCAAATAGGTTGACATTTAGATAGGTCATCTGTTTCTTTTTGTTAATTATCAGAAAGAATACAAACTGATTCGGGGGGTGGGCAGATAAAAAGATAATTCATTAAAATAGAAGGAGAGCGCGGCTCTAAGACGAAATGAAGTGAAAATAACCCAAGCGAATTTTAGCAATCCCAGCAAGGAAACTTCAAAGATTAGAAAAATACCTGCTATATCATTGTTCCTGAGTCCTGACCCCATAAACTGCTCTCTGACTCAGCCCTGTCTTGCCAAGAGAACCTTCTGTACTTGGTGGTTTTAATCAGGACTCTCGCTGCAGGCTGGCTCTATTTCAACACCATATCAGTCTGATTGCTTAACTTTCCTTCACTTTAGGTTATTAAAATGGTCTCATTCCAGTTACAAAGAATGATGCTTGACCATTTTTACTTCAGTCCTAGTCTCCTACCCATCCTCCAACCTCCCAGCCTCAGGGAGCAGGCTGGACCGTGACCTCCAGCCCCTGCTGCTCCTCTCCCCTCCCCTTCCTCCTCTTTCTTTCTCTTATACTGCTGTGGGGAGGGAGAAGAGATGTTTCCTCGCACTGAAGCAGCCGGAGGAGGCTCTGACGCTGGTCTCCTCTGCCTACATAGTCCTGGGCTGTAGAAGCTGTGCGACCAGGTGGCTGTAACTCTCTGCTGCCCCAAGTGGACGGCCTCACTCTGCATCTTCTGACCACATCTTGCTTCACCCTGAGCTTCCAGACTCCTGCAGGCACACACCCACATCCCCGACACCCCGGGACTCCTCTCGCCTGCAGGGGTCCATCTTCCTTGAAGGGACCTTCAACTTGAGGGAACACGGTCCTTGCCCACTACATCTGACCATACCTCTATGCTGTCTCTCCCCTGTGCCCTGGTGGCACAAGGCAAGTCACCAGCTCTGAAGCTGAGCTGACAGCCAGTCTGGGAAGAATATGCCAGTCTTCCTTTTTTGCTGCCACCTACACACTATGGCCTGTTTTTACCCGTATGACCACTCTTTCCCCAACACGGCTTCCTTCTTTCTCCCACTTCTGTTAAACTTCTCAACAGAAAAGGCCATCAAACCAGAGAGGTCTCTGGCTGTTTCCTTCATCCATTCTGTTTTAGCTCCCGGCTGCGATGCAGCTCAGCATGGATCACATATCACAGGGCTCCTGCATTCATAAAAGTTGTGGTCCCTGAGAAGCCTTAGCTTCTCCATCGAGCCAACACTTCCCCAACACCCAGAAGCAATCTCCTTTGGGAGTGACCAGCACTCCTGGCCTTTGTCACACTGTGTACCCTTCCTTCTACTCCCTGATGGAATTGAAAAAATGATGAGATCACATATTTTGGAAACAGGTCTGTTATGTATGGTGTGACATATCTCAAACTCACGTGTTTATGACTTTCGTCATTTTCATGTCAGGATGTTAACCTCTCATCTGTTGTCACTGATAAGCACTTAGTAGCTCAGCTGCTGAGGGGCCCGCTGAGGGCTTCTCAGTAAGAACATGTGAAGAAGCAAGTGGACATTTACACTATAAACTCCAGGAGCTGGTGAGGAATATCGTGAGAGTTGCAGTCTGGGCAAACCTACCCTTGGCTTCTCTAGCTTTCCGAAGGGCTTGAGACTCTTGCTCAAGGCCGGGCTGCCGTGGGCCAGCAGTGGTGCTGAGATGAGCCGCAGTTCCAAGGAGAGAAGGGACACTATCCTTGCCTCGGCAAGGCACTCCTTGTAGGCAGTGGCCCAAGCTCTGCAGCCATCCCTGGAGTGATAACCCTGGCCGGCCCACCGACTCAGGTGCCTTTGTTCCCCAGCAACCAGCCTCAGCAACAAGGGACTTGGGTTTTGCCCTGGCAGCTAGAAGTCAGATCTGGCTTGGTGAAGCCAGCTCTCCTGAGGAAGCAAACTTGCATAAAAGGTCCACCTCAACTTAATTCTGACTTTCTTTCTGTCATCTCGCCTTGCCTGGAACAAAAGCGTAATTAACCCATCATTTGTTTGGAGAATGTTATTTCTCTATTGGTTCATTAAGAGACATTATTCTCTCTGCTATTAGCTTGTGAAATTATTACAAATCCCACTGTGCACCTATGTTAAATAAACTACAGGCAAAGACAATTTCAGTCTCTGAGCATAATTTGCTACCGCCTGACCCCCAAACACAACAAGGTCTTAGAGCGTAGCTTGTTAAAGTCACTGCCTTTCTCCTTTTTCTCTAAGCAGATCTAACGGTCACTTACCACCAGCCGTTTCCACCTCCTCACATTCCCTCATTTGCTGCTTGGCTCCTGGCCACCTCTCCACAATGTTTTCTGGAAGGTTGTCAGTCAGCTGCCCTGCCACGCCCCCTATGGACGGAGAGCCTCTCATTTCTAAGTCTTCCTCCTTTATGTCAGAGTTTTCCAAATGCTCCCCTGTCCCCTCTGAAACTACCCACACTTCCCTCAGATCCAGTGGCCACTTTGTTCTTCTCCCACTTTCTCAATCACTTTGAGATAGCCACAGGAGGCTACCCGTGGTCACCTCCCTTCCTTTGCTGGCTTCTTCTGACTCAGAAGTCTACCTTTCTACATTTTCTGGGACAATCCTGCCCACTTCATTTAGCCATTTACTGTCTCTATGCATCCTTCTCCCCATGTTCTTTCATATCACCAGCTACCCTCTCCTCTGAACCATGTCATAGGTTCCAAAATCTCCCTCAGCATCCTTTCTTGAAATGTGTTACTTCCCAAAATACCCTGCCCAAAAGTGGGCCCCAGATTTCTCTTCTCTGAAGGTAACCTGCCAAGCCTACGTGACCCAGCCCTGGACACTCACCACTCCGCTCTCATCTTCACCCCTCCTCCCCTCACTTACCAGTTTCCAGCCACACTCCTTGTGAGTCAGGGTTATGAGTTGAATTGTGCCCTCCCAAAGATACACTGAAATCCTAACCCCAGGTACCTCTGAAAGGGAGCTTATTTAAAAACAGGGTCTTCCCAGATGTAATCAAATTAACATCAGGTCATTAGAGTGGGCCCTAATCCAATATGACTGGTGTCCTTATAAGAGGAGAAGAGACGCAGACGGAGACACACAGAGAGGAGAAGGCCATGGGATGTCAGAGGCAGTCATCGTAGTGATGCATGGATAAGCCGAGGAACAGCCAGGACTGAGGGCCACACCAGAAGCCAGGAAGAGGTGAGGAAGCATTCATTCTACCAGAGCCTCCGAGGGAGCCTGGCCCTGCTCATACCTTGATCTTGGACTTCCGGCTCCAGGACTGTGGAGAATCAATTTCTGTTGTTTTAGGCCCTCCCCAAAGTGTGGTACTTTGTTCCAGCAGCCCTGGGGGACCAACACACTCCTGGAGTACACACAGCCCAGCCTGCCTCGGGCTGCTTTGCGGCCGGGGCACTTCTCCTCAGAGACTAAGTCTGTGCTTCCCTCTCACTGCTTCCGGGCTCTGCTCAAACGCTGTTCCTCAGAGATGACTTTCCTGACCCCCTTACATGAAACAGCAGTTGATTCCTGCCGCCCTCCATCACCCTCTGCCTTCATTTCCTTGCTACGTTTTCTTCATGGGCGGCACCACCACCTGACATGTGATAGACCTACATCTTTATGTGTGTACGGTTGCCTCCCCCATTCATCTGGGTCTAGTTCATTCACTGCTGTACGGTCAGGGCTAAGAACAGAGCCTGGGACTGTATGGCTGATCAATGAATATCTGTTGAATGAATATACTCATGAATTCCACTTTCACATAATATCAGTGTGTTAATCACTGGGACCTGTTTGCTTGTTCTTTTATGCTGGCATGTGCAAACGGTCCTTTGATTCTAACTTCCCAGTGGCAGTGGCTGAATCTATTTGTTTCAACGGTGGCTCAGCACAGGGTCACACACAATGCATGCTTTCAATGTGTACTCGAGTCCATAACGGATTTCAAAATGTGAATCATGAACAATACAAGTAAAGCAGATACGTATAGATATTCTGTCTATAACACTATGAGATTGTCAGGAAGAGATTTCCTTAATTTATATTTTCCACATATACTAACAATAACCCACGTGTCTTAACCCACTTACTCTGACTGGCAGTCTATGTGCATTTTCTCCGTAGCGATGCGGCTTCATTTTGCGGTCTGGGAGACGAAAGCTCAGAGAGGTAAAGAAACTTGCCCGAGATCACAGAGCTAGAAAGTAGGAGAGCAGCCAGGGTTCAAAGGCAGGCAGCCCAGCTCCAGGGCCATGCTGTCAGCGCAGTGGTGTGCTGTCTCCTGACATCTAGTAACTCATAGAGGCTCTTTTTCAAAAACTGTGGAACAATTTATGATGAAGGAAGGAGAAGAAATGACTCAAAACTAATCAACTGAAAAGATGGATAGCACCTTCTCTTGAATTCTGTGAGGTAGAAAGAACTCAGAATAAAATAGAAATTACGAAGCACTTAAATTTAGTAGATAGGAACAAGTCTGATTTTTTTTTAACATATGAAATGCTCTAAATCAGTCTGAGTAGAATAAAAATTATGGGAGAGGGGGACAGTATGCACATTTTTATACAGAGAAATCAATTTCTATATTCTAGTTAACAGCACTAAAGAAAATAATGCTACTGGGAAAAAATGAGTGTAAATGGTACAAATATATTGAAACTATATGGACATGATCTCATACACACAGGCACGCACACATGCGTGTGCATACACACACACGCTCTCCAAAGGACTGATAACCTTAAGTCTAACCCCTATTCCATCAAGTCTAAGTGATTGTGACTTCAGCTATATTTTCTGGCAACTTCTAATTTAAAATCCAGTGTACTCATCACTGTAGGAAGTAGGAATTTTTCTCTGACTCCACAAGGCTAGGTTTTAAGCATTTTGCAAACAGACTCACAGGATGGGGATTTGCTTTTCCATGGAGATTATTTGCACAAGGTGTTATATTGCTCTGCTTACATGTTGTTCCTCCAGGGGGTTGTGGATCCCTTAAAGGTAGGATCTATGATATTAATATTTGATTCTCCTACTAACCCAGAACAGGCTGTCGATAAACTCTTCTTTCCACTAGAACTGGAAATTCCATTTCTTTAAAAACAAGAAGTGTTTTATTGGAGTTAGGATGATGAAAATTGGGAAGAGTTTCTTTGGGAGTTAGCAAAATAAAATCCATGTTAGTTTCTTAGAGAAATTATTCTTATCTTCAGATTGCATACGTTGACTGTATAAGATCTTCAAATACTTGGGTTACACATTTGATGGCTGAAGACAATTTTTCATATACAAAGAGGCCATCAGGCCGAAATCTAAATTAAATCAGTGGTGGTCACCAGCCATTCATCCATTACAGGGACATGGATATAAGTCCTTCTCACGTGTAACATCATATGATAAAGTCTGAGTTTTTACAAAGGCACACTATTTAAGTGAACGGTCTTATGTTTAAAAAATACATTTTAAAATTATTAAAATTCTTAGATTTAATTGTATTAAACTTTTATTAAATTTAATTTATTAATTTATAATGAAATAAAGTATTCAAACATTTAAAAATAATCCCTTCTTGTCACATAAAAAATGTGCAAATACCTTTTTATCTCTAGACAACATACTGCTTTGAATGCCACCATGTAGCACACCCATGGATACATATGCCCCTGTCTGTGTATGCCTGCCCGGTGTGAACTGGGGGTGCCCACCTGCCTACTCTATTTATGAATGAGAAGAAATGGGGGAAAACACAGGAGGGAGGAGCGTAAATAAATCCTAATCATTATAACCCATGAGAGGCACTTAGTATTATCCCTAAATCAATGGGATGTCCTTAATGCTCTCAACTGATGAAGGTTCCCAGAAAGAATGAAAAAAGGATTTTTGAAAAACCATTAAAAAATTATCAACATTTCGGCACCTCCTAAAAGATGCCTATAGTACATACACATGAGCAGGTTTTCATGTCTAAAAACTACCTAGATTATCTAAAGCTCATTTTATTATGACATTCCCAACAATTTAGGAGGCAGCGTGCATGGCAGACATAGTTCAAATATCACTGACAGCCATCCACGCCAATCACACCTCTGCTCTTTAAAGCCAGGGGACCCGCTTATATCTTAGCTACTCGTCAGCCCACGGAAATGACCTGCACCAGATGAGTTGTGGTGTGTTTGCTACAATGCCTGGATCTTCTGCTTCCACTGTCTCCTTCCCCCCTCCTCTTTTGTTTTTCCTCAACTGCTTTTCTTCTGATCTTATCTCAGTCTGACTTTGAACTCTTGTTTGCATGACACCCTCCTATCCCAATTTTTGGACACTTGCTGGTCTTCAAAGCATTTCCTAAGTGAATGTTGTGCCCCGGGTGAGGGCACCCAGTGGACTGCAGACTCTCCCGTAGTCACTGGTGGTTGCTGAGCTAACCACACCCATCCTTCTCCCCTCATTTCCACCTCCCTGCTGGGAGGGAACCAGGAGAATGCCTCAAATCCAAGTTCACTAGAGCAGTAGGAGAAGTTAGGGACACGGTTTCTGTCTGCTGATTTATGGAAGTGAATTCTCAACTTTGTACCTATGAGATCCGGCATCATTTTGAACAAAACTGAATTTCTTGGCTTCATTCTGTGAAAACTGTACAAAGCACTGTAATAAGGAATGAGAAAGCCATGATTTATGACCCTCCACATACAGGAGATTTAATTCTGCCTTTTGCTCAGCGGACTATCCATTGTGTGGACAAAGTCAATACCAATAATGAACTGTAGACGGAAGGGCTAAATCAATTCAATAAAATGCAATAAAGGACTAGAAGACTGAGTAAATTTGGAAAGTATTTGGACAATAGGTAATTATAAAAATCAATGCCTGTATATGAAGAGATGACAGGCAGCCATCTGTCACAAAGGGAGAACCATTAATGATGGTTTGGGCTTGAGTTAGAATGAGAGAACAAAATAGGTCTGTGCAAAGTCCCTACACCTCTGTGTATCTGTGTGTGTGTGTATACACACACATGCACACACGTGAGCTCCCAGTGTGACTGAAGAAGAGACGAAGAGAAACTCCAGATGGCTCACTCTGCATTTTATGTAGGCCTCCTACACGTGCCCGGTTCCTCCGGCTCACTTTTACTAACTTTGATCTCATTTTGTCAACATGACATCAGGCTGTGCCCTACATACCTTTTCCTTCCTTGTCATCCCAGCCTCCCCAGTACCCGGAGGACAATATCATGAGGTCCTGTCTGCGTCCGGAGCCTTTAGGAGGTGGAGGAGAGGAATGAATTCCACATGAACCACAGCTCTAAGGACCAGCTGTCGGGAGAGGTGACACAGGCAACCTTGGGGGCACCCACAGCAAAATTAAAAAATGATCACACATACACCCAGACATATACATACACACATAAGATAAAATAGTAACTTAACTGTCTTAACTGTGTTCCTGGCCAAAAAAGAATATGAATAAATGAGTACGTCACCACTTAGCAGTTTGCATCCATTAAGTCATTTAGTCCCTACAGGGACTCTACAGGGGAGGTATCAGCAACTCTATTTTAAAGATAAGAGTCGACAATCAGTTTGTTCAAGGAGACACAGCTGGTGAGTAGGGAAGTGGTGTGGGAAGATGTATCTCTCCAACACTGATGCATGTGCTGGTCACCCCTTCCCTCACACCACCTTTTGTCTCCCACAGGGCATTGGGATGCTTCTGATGTGGCCATACACAAGTCCGTAGTCAGTTAGCTGTTGGGTGCCATTGCTATGGAGAGGCTTCAAGGCCAGTCATGGATCGTGTAGACAGAGGCAGCAACTTTGAACTTGCCCAGTCATGGTATCTGACTGCGTTGTTTCATGTTTGGCCCCTGACAGTTCTTTCTCTTCTGCCCACAGCTGAGAAAGCTGATAACAAAGCTTTCATGCCTCTTCCTTTGGCACCAGTAGGAGGTTCAAGCCGTGCAAGTCCCTGTCTGCATGTACGAACCCCACCCTGGTACAGCCCATAACCACCGCCAAATCCCTGAGCCGTTCTTCTTCCCTGTGCTCTCCAGCCAAGTTCAGCCCCGTATGGGAGCCGCCCTGCTCACCCTCATAAGCCTCATTATGTGAGTAACACACCTTTTCACACCCTCGTGGGGTGTGTGCAGTATCCTTAGTCTTGACATCAGAACCAAATTTAGGGGAGGAGTCCTGCTGTTGAGGGGTAGCCACATGACTTCTGAATCAACTTTATGCCAGTCACGGGATGAAGCACTTTCATGGTCTTTAGAGAAACCCTCAAAGGTATAATCTTCCAAAAATGATGGTATGTTACCCCTTAATCAGAAATCTATCCTTCATTTTGAATGGCTATTTTGTTTTTTACTAAAGGCAGAGAATGATTACAATAATTACTATTTGGGACAGGAACCACATAACTTTATTCTTAGATCATTTTAAGAGTATTTTTTGACACTTTAAGGTTATCATAGATGAACAATAATTTCTTTTATCTCAGCCTTGGCACTACTGATATTTGGGTCTGGATAATTCCTCGTTTTGGAGGCTGCCCTGTGTATTATAGAATGTTCTGCAGCATCCTTCGTAACCAAGCAGGACCCAATGGGGCCTTCCCAGGACAGACCCTCTGTGTTGTCCACCTGTCTCTTGTATGTAGAAAAACTTTAGCCAAAGAATAAATTTAATCAGAGAAGTGAGAAAATGCAGAAAGAAAGGGAAACAGTCAATCAAGACAAAGTAATAATAGTTTAGCCATTAGACAAAGTCGAAGACCTTTAGTTCCTCCCCAAGGGCTACAGATAATATTCTGAGCCATATTCTTTGAGCTGATTTGTAGATACTGAAACACCCACCTGGCAGAAGAAGTTAACTACATGATGCCCAGACTGAAGCCGTGACATAAGCTGCTCCATCTTGCACAATTCCAAGAACTGGCCTCAAGGACATGGGAACGAGCCGACCCTGGAACTGAAGACTAACTGTACTTAAAATAATCAAGATGACCCTGAGCAGACCATGGCATGACCAATTTCGAGAAGACTGTCAGAGCTGACTGTGCTGTTCTGCATGTAGCCACGTCTAGCACCTACACACCCCGAAACCCCCCTTTAAAGGCTCTTGCCCCCTGATCAGCAGTTGGTAGCTGCTTCTTGGACACAGGTCCACCTTCTCCCCAGGTTGCTGGCCTCCTGAATAAAGCAATCTTTCTTTTCCTACCAACACTTGTCTCTCAAGTACCAGCTTTTGAGTGGTGAGCATCTGAACCTGAGTTGGGTTAAAACCCTGACTGCTACCCACTAGATGCTGAAGGCTCCACCACGACCTTCTTCAGTTCTGACGACCAAAGATACCCCCAGATGTTGTCAAGTGTCCCTCGGGAGGCAAAATCACACCTGGTTGAGAACCACTGCCCTATATTCTTTCCATAAAGAAATATGACTGTTCTAGTAAGAGCAAGCATTGGTCAGCCCTCCAAAGTCCCAGGGGAAGAGAGACAGGAAAAAAAAAAATGAAAAGCTGCTAGGCTATATACATCTCAATGCAAGCAAGCAAAATCTATAATAAATTGCAATTATATCTTCAAATCTCTTCCTTCCACTCTTAAACTAATTTAGACTCATCCTCAAATTGCTTACATGCTATGGAGATGACTCTTTGTAGCTTATAAAATCTCTTCTAAAAATTTGATTACTCAGCTGCTCATATGCAAATGCTTTGTCCCTTGTCTAAAAAATCAGAGTTAGCTGTGCTGCCCACTGTGATTTTCCAGAAATATCACACACCACAATTTATGCACTTTAAAGTATTCCAAAAACTTAGAGCATGTTAACAACTGTTTACATGCTGGACACAGACAGTAGTCTCTTTAACAGAACACATGTATCTGTACGATATCCACTGGCATCTTTGTAAATGGCTCAGAATGCTTGGTTACAACACAAAGCTGGTTTATTGCCTAAAGTTCCCACCTTACCAATGAGTTTTCCAGAAAGGACAGAGGATACCATATACTGATGTGGTAATCCTGCTGTAATTTGACGAGACAACAAAGATGTTTTGTATTTCTTTAGGATTTAGAAGCAGAGATGACTCCAGAGATGGAATTGGGAAGAAAAGGGC
Source organism: Mesoplodon mirus (assembly GCF_964341445.2). Taxonomy (NCBI): domain Eukaryota; kingdom Metazoa; phylum Chordata; class Mammalia; order Artiodactyla; family Ziphiidae; genus Mesoplodon; species Mesoplodon mirus. Next base: position 175,137,330 of record NC_138980.1, on the reverse strand, counting down.
AAATTACACCAAAAGAATAGCATTTCATAATCTTGTTTCTGTGATACTAGCATATATCCTTGGTCTTCTATTCCTTCAGTATTCAAATATAAAAAAGAAGAATGTATACATAGACATGCCAAAAACTTAGATGAAAAGTGCTATGCTTCAGTCATAAATGTGGATCTAAGTTTTGATAACATAACTTTAAGTTTTGTGTTTCTTTCTCTTTCAACATTACTCTGAACACCTAAGAGGTGATGAATCTGACACCAGTCATTTGCGATTCCAAGTAGTGCTTACCTCGGCTTTAATTTTATTGTCTCCAAAGCAAAGGTGCTGTAAATAGGCTGCAGCATTAGACTGGACCGAGGGAAACTGATGTTGCAACATCTGAATCACTTCAGGCAGTTCCGGGTCTCTCCATCCAAATTCTCTGAACAAAAGGAAGGCAGGAGAACATGAGAGGGAAATCCTGCAATACTGTTAGCCTATGGTTAACTCACTTATGTAACGCCTATGAGAGTTTACACGAGAATATTTCACAACTGATTGTTCTGGTTTCCTTACCCATGCACCAACTTAAAAAAGGATTTGAAAAGATTTCCTTGAGTAAATGGTTTGTGAGTATATACATGTGTACATATACATATATAATCTTAAATGTATCAACTGAAGTTACATGTTTATGAAGACTGAAAAAAATGACAAAATGGCACATGATTTTATTAATATAGACATGTTTCATTTAGGCTTCAGTAGATAATTTATAAGATCACATTTATTTTCTAATATGTTATTTCAACAGTCTTGTTCAGGTACAGCATTTAGTTAAATTATCAGAAAAGAGAAAATATAACTGGATGGGTCCAATCTAAAATGTCACGATAGCAGTTAATGCCATCTTTGTTATATTTATAATTATTATTGTTATTATCATAACATAACAATTTTCTAGGGATAAAAGTATTGTAACAAGAAGCCTTTATAGGGCTTCCCTGGTGGCACAGTGGTTAAGAATCTGTCTGCCAATGCAAGGGACACGGGTTTGAGCCCTGGTCCGGGAAGATCCCACATGTCGCAGAGCAACTAAGACCGTGAGCCACAACTACTGAGCTCGTGAACCACAACTACTGAGCCCGTGTGCTACAACTACTGAGCCTGTGAGCCACAACTACTGAGCCTACGATCTAGAGTCCAGGAGCCACAACTACTGAAGTCTGCGGGTCTAGAGCCCATGCTCCACACCAAGAGAAGCCACCACAATGAGAAGCCCGCGCACTGCAAGGAAGAGTAGCCCCCACTCGCTGCAACTAGAGAAGGTCCACGCATAGTAATGAAGACCCAACACAGCCAAAAATAAAATAAGTTAAAAACAAATAAATACATTTGTAAAAAAAAACAAAGAAGCCTTTATAAAAGGAAATTATTTATTTAAAGAGTTAGGTTTATTCAAACAATGTTAATAAACCTTATACATGGTGCATTCTTTTCCTGTATCCTCCTGTTTACATCTGAGCTACTCCAAGAAGCTGCTTGTTTATTTAACTTTAAGAAATATGCTCCAGGATACTTAAATCCATTCTAAAACACAAGGTTAACTGTACCATTATGCAAATGAATATTCTTTCGTGAAATCGATCAGCTCAACCAGTTAGAGCATGGAGCTAACAGGGCCGGATGTATGGGTTCCCTTCTTGCATCAGGGAGCCAATTTTTAACAGAGACATAAAAAAGCAACCTCTGAGACCACAGATAAAAACCTGACCCCATGAGCCACAAAAGGCTACTATTTCTCCGAAGGCCAGGCTGGAAGAGAGACAGCTTTGCAGCAATAAGTCGACTCCTGGAAAAACAACTTAAAAGCATACATCTTATTGATGCCAGGTCAGTGTTGTCATCTCAGAAGAGGAGTCATGAAAAATGGGACAGAGACGGAGCAGACAAAGGTTAAAAGTTTCCTCATAGATTCTAACCTATTCTCTTTATCTTTTCTTTATCACGACTGGTAGAGATTGTCAAGCAAACCGTGAAGCATGTTGGTGCTTCCTTACAGCTACTGAAGACAATGTGGAATAGGATTCCTTTTGAATTGGCTCAGTTTTTATGGGAAAGATAAAGCATTCGATTTAATGTGCAGTAAGTACCTAATAAATTTACCTAAAATCTTAGGCAGACACCCATTTTCAAAAGGGCATATAGTATAGGAGCACCTTTGCCACAAAACTTACTTAAGTGGTTGCTGATAATGGACAAACTATCAGATTTTTTTTTTGGCTAGGTGATCACAGTAGAAAAAAAATATGGATGAAAACACAGGAAGCCTGTTTTTCTTTTTAATTTCATTGCCTTCCGTTGCATGATTCTAAACCACCTCAATGTGCAATATCCAGAAAGCACAGTCTTTTTTCTTATAATAGCAGCCTATTAAAATTATATCTTTTGTTCAAGTTAAATCAAAGTCTACAGAATACCTGTAAATTAAAATTAGAAGTGTCATGTAAAGACACTGGATGGCTAAGATGAATTCAGGTAAGCCCGTGCTATTGGAAAGTGATTAGTAAAGAATTCATTTCAGCATATTTTATTAACCGGATGGGAATTGCTCTATTAGGCTTATACGGCATAGATCAAGAAGGTCTTTGAACAAGAACTCTGGAGGAACAGTCTTAGGGGCTCTGCACAGACGCAAATACACGGCCTTGCTAGTGTCGATGCATGCATGCACAAATGCACACATGAGAATGCATGCATGCACGCACACGTACACACACGTGCACACACACACACACACACACGCATAGCCCAAAATCAATAGAAGGAGGAAAATTCCAAAGAGTCATCCAAGCCTCTTTTTCTAGAAAAGCTTTATGTTACCTAGATGAGATTCTGCTTGGATTTTGTGCTGCCCATGTGCTTCTAGGGAAGAGCTAGAGGAAATAAAATGTCTATCTTATTTGGCCAGAATTCAGTACAAGGCATAGATTCTTTACATGAGGTCTTTTTTTTTCCTTCAAATGAAGTATAGTTGAGTTACAGTGTTGTTAGTTTCACATGTACAGCAAAGTGATTCAGATATATATGTGTGTGTGTGTGTGTGTGTGTGTGTATTCTTTTTCAGATTCTTTTCCCATATAATTATTACAAAACATTGGGTATAGTTCCCTGTGTCATACCGTAGGTCCTTGTTGGTTATCCTTCACACGAGGTCTTAATCCTTAAGAACAAAGAGTGCTCACAAGACAAAAAAAAAGTTCTGGAAAAGACATAACCAGCAGAAGAACAGCACAAGGGAAGTTATGGGGCCATAAGAGGGGTTGACAGATTTGGGAAAGGTGTGCATTCAGCCGTCCTGTCTGTGGGACAGGAGGCCGTGGCGGGGTGGGGGCGGGGTGGGCGCTGCGTGGGAATTGCGGGGCGGGTGGTGGAGATGAAGCTGGAAAGCAAGGTTAGCATGAGAGCACGTAGAGCCTTTCACTCAAAAACAAAAAGTCTGGGCCTGGTCTGCGGTCAGTACTGTGACAAAGAAATCCAAGGAAATTTCGATATGTTCAGGCTTATAGAACAGACCAAAAAAAAAAAAAATCTTAAGTAATACTTCTAGTACAAACCAAAAGTCAGTTGCCAAGTTTCCCTGTTCACATGCTTTCACGCTTTAATCCTTAACGAGCCTTATGTAGTTTCCTTTCATTTCACGCAGGAGGAAATTTAGACTTAGAGATGTTGATGAACTTAAGTGGTGGGGCGGAAATAAAACTCTAGCTTTCTGCTTTCAAATAGATAAATTTAACTGTCTAACAACGATGCCTGCTGTAATCACTCTCTTGAAGTCATATCTAAAACAGAAATAAGGTCTAAAACAGTGATTTTTTTTAGACCATGTCTAAAAAATAAACATGTGTAAAACCGTGTCCCTAGGGGACATGTGACAATGCCAGAAGACAGTTTTGCTTGTCACAAATGGAAGATGCTACTGGCATCCAGGGAGCAGAGGCTCAACATCCTACAATGCAGATACAATCCCCTACAACAGAGAACTGTCGTCCCCAAATATCATGAGAGCCAGGACTGAGATACCCTGGTCTAAACATGGACTGGATTTGATCATTTTTGTTGAGTAAGCATGTTATGAATCTTTTACTCCGTGATTACTGTAGTAGAGCTGGCATAGGATTTGGCATCAGGATAATTAGGAAAGACTTCAGAACTTGAGCATCTGGCTTTCTCCCTTCTAGACTATAAATACAGGAGAGTCCCTTAGTGCTTGCTGGTCTTGGTTTCCATGGATCAAATACAGAGAATAATACCACCTATTTCATGGGACTTCTTTTTAAAAGACACCATAAAATAATCTATATGAAAGTGAAAGTGCTTGGCAAACTATTAAAATATACTAGATATATACTACTAATTGTTACTCTAAGATTGTTATAAGGGTATATATATATATATATATATATATATATATATATATATGTATATTTTAAAAATTTATATCATACCCATTTAATTAAAAAAATAACCTTTTACTGTTGTGTATTCATTTAGACATTAGACTTATTTGAAGGAATATAAGTGTAAGAAGAGATACTACTGTAGCCTGTAGTAAAAACTGTGCATTAAAATGTGCCATTTTGGGCTTCCCTGGTGGTGCAGTGGTTGAGAGTCCGCCTGCCGATGCAGGGGACGCGGGTTCATGCCCCGGTCCGGGAAGATCCCACATGCCGCGGAGCGGCTGGGCCCGTGAACCATGGCCGCTGAGCCTGAACGTCCGGAGCCTGTGCTCCGCAATGGGAGAGGCCACAACAGTGAGAGGCCCGCGTACCGCAAAAAAAAAAAAGTGACATTTTGAAATGATTTTTCCCCCATCTCCCTTCAGAGGCAGAGTCCTAGGAAGAGCAAAGTGTTTTGGATACAGTCAGAGTTGGTTCAGATCCTGTTCCTATGTGAGCGTTCGTCCTGTCTGTGTCTTGTTTGCTGCTGAAGCTCCACTGGCTGGCATGCGAGGTCTGCTCTGAGTAAATGTCCACGGAGTCCATCTGTTATACTGAGATAAGAATTTCTCCCTTAGAGTGTTGTTGGGATGATCAGAAGTAATATATAGGAACCCCTTAGAGCAACGTCTGGCACACAGTGTGGGCCCTCAAGAAATGCCAGGTGTTGTATATAACTAGCTGAAGAAGAGAAGAATGAAAAATAAGAACCATCTACAATTTTCTACAGAAGCCCAGCTTGTAACTCTCATTTGTTACTGGGCTTCACTTGAGAAATGTTCATGGAACTGGAGAACATGCAAATGTAACCTTTTCTCCATTAAAACTTGTCACACAGACCTACAATATTGTGACTAAACCGTCACTCTTATAAGGACTCTCTGAGTTGTTAAAATTACAAGGCGCTTAGCACAGAGCTAAATAGCAAACAGTTTGAAATTTGTTACTGTGTTAGGCTGCCGCTGAATCAGAGCTGATGTACTGTCACAACATTTTTATCAAGTTGACTTCCGTGTCGAAAAGAGCCCCAGGGCAATCAGAGTCTTCAGAAATTCAAACTGTGATTTTTCAGCAAAGCTTTATGTCGGAGGGAGAGGGTTCACTTTTGACTGCAAGGTCAATAAACTACATTGGTAGCGGGGCTGTAGGGACATTATTTAAGGGTATGAAAATCTCAACCGTTTATAATCTTTTGAACTCTAGCTAAAAGTTTTAAAGACCATATTGGCTTTAACTTTTCCATCCAGAGCCAATGAGATGAGGTGTTTTGTTTTTTTGATTTGGTCTTGTTGAAATGATGGGGTTAAGGGGATGCAGAGACAGTGGTCACAAGAATAAGTTAGGTGGAAAGATTTTTTTTTCTTAAAATGGAGATGTTTTCATGCTTGTTGACAGATAAGAACTTATCCAATGATAAACACATGGAAGCACGACTGTCTTAATTCTCATCCCTGAATAGTTTGTCGCCAAAACAAAAAGCTGCCCTTTATAGGGTTAATCACATTTAAAAAACACATCTTTGCTTTTATATAAATGGTAGCACTGGAATTATGACTGCCTAGAAAGCAAACACAATTGCCATAGTTTTTAGAAAGCAGTGTCTCTCTCCAAGCTTTACATTTTGAGAAACCAACAGCGTTAATTCACTCAACCATAGTTTCTCGACCTGTCTTTGGATGGAGCAACCATACTACTCCTTGTAGACATGTTTCACTCCCGGGAAACTAGACACTGGGACCACGAAGCCAGCAGTTCTTCCCTATTGTCAGTGACTTTTTTTCTCATCTAAAATCTGTATATTAATTATACCCTCTCTTTTCAAGAAATACTGAAGCAACTCAGGCAAATCATCTATGAGGATGTGATGAAACAGGAATGAAAAATCAGGCACACAAAAGAGAGAGAATGCAAATGTGATGAGTACAAGGCCAGCATGCTTGCTTAACGTGTTGCAAATTTGACTCTTTCTTTACAAACTGCTCTGCTGTCAGAAGAGAAACTCATAGAGGAGAGAAGGGGCCGACCCTGTTAGGTGAAAGGACACAATCCCCACCACTTCATGCACTGGGAAATCAGGAAGAAAGGATCTGGGATCTCTCTTCCTGTCCCACTATTTGTGGCAGGTCTCTGGTTAGGATACTGTGGTAGACTGAATCACGCTCCAAAGGTGTCCAGGTCCTAATCCTTGGAACATGTTAACGTCACCTTACATGGCAAAGCAAACTTCACAGAGAATCAGAAGGTAACAGACCACTGGAGTAAGATGATACGCTGCTGCTTCTGAGAACAGAGGAAGGGGCCAGGAGCCAAGGAATGTGGCACTTGAAGCTGGAAAAGGCAAGGAAAAGGATTTTGCCCAGAACCTCTGGAAGCAGCATGGCCTTGCTGACTCCTTACTTATAGGCCAGTACACCTGATTTCAGACTTCTGGCCTTCAGAACCATAAGAGAAGAAATGTGTTTTTTTACATCACTGACTTTGTGTTAATTTGTATATCAGATGCAGAGGCCCATCTGACCCCAGGATATGGCCCTCCTAAGCCTAGAAGAGACCACCCCGTTGGAGTGACTCCAAGGGTGTAGCGGGAGCTGTCTGGAGTATCCTAAGAGGCACCACCTCCAATTTATTGCCTCTGGGAGTCCTCCCTGACTTCTGATTATCAGGCAGACGCCTCTATTAATTTATCCTGAATTCCCAACCACCTCCTGTTTATCTATTTGGAACTGCAACTTCTCAGACCCTCAGCTTATTTCAGTAAGGCCAGTAGCCACCACTTCTCGCCATATTCCCGCAGGCTGCCTGGCTGCCTGCCTCACCTTGGGATTCAGCCGTGAACCCCTCACTCCTCCAGCCAACGTTCACTGAGTGGCCACTGAGGATGCAGTATTGGATGCGGCAAAAGTTCCCGTCCTTGGGGAACCTTCTAATGGTAACTGGCAATTAATTACTGAAAGGGTACAATATATTCTTTGCCAGATAGTGATCAGTGTGTATTGGGTTGAATAGTGTCCCCCCAAAATTCAAGTCCACTCGGAACCTCAGAATGTAACTTGATTTGAAACAGGGTCTTTGCAAATGTAATTCAGGACCAAGATGGGCTCTCACTGGATTAGGATGGGCCCTAAATCCAATGGCAATGTGCTTATAAGAGACAGAAAAGGACACACAGAGACAGAGAGAGGAGGTGACGTGAAGATGGAAGCAGAGATGGCAGGGATGTGGCTACAAGCCCAGGGATGCCAAGGATTTCCTGCAACTGCCAGAAGGAGAGAGGCATGGCATGGTTTCTTCTTCGGAGACTCTAGACAGAACCAACCCTGCCAACACCTTGATTTGGGGCTTCTGATCTCCCGAGCTCTTACAGTATAAATTCTGCTGTTTTCAGCCACTTAGTTTGTGGTACTTTGTTATGGCAGCCACAGGAAACTGATACAAGCGTGATGGGAAGAATAAAGCAGAGCAGACGTAGGCCAGACGTGTGTGTGTGTGTGTATCCGTTGACACTGAAAACACAGTGGCTGTGGAAGACCTTCCCAAGAAGGTGACCTGGGGCACAGACCTACAGGTGCTGCCGGGTGGAAGGGATGTTCCGAAAGGGAGAACGGTCACAAGACACTGAGGCAGGAGCACGCTTGGCATGTCAGACAAGAGGTGAGAAGACCAGCGAGTGAAGTGGAGCAAGTCTTGGGGACCATGTTGAGAGAGGCAATGGGGCCCAGATTACACAGCATTTGTCAGCCTCAGCAGGCCGTTGGCTTCTTCTCCGACAGATCTGGGAGCCATCCGAATGTCGTGATCTGGTTCATATTTTTTAGAGGATCGCTCTGTCGGTGGTGGCAAGGACGTATGCATCTGTCAAAACTCATAAACTACAGGCCTAAAGCGGCATGTCTATTGTCTATACCTTGATCACGCTGGGTCTACAGAGGGGATCCCTCTGGCTGCGGGGGTGAGAACAGACTGTGGGGGGCCGGATGGATGCCAAAGAGATGCCCAGTGGATCCCTCCCATAAGGCCCCTCTCCTTCTCCCACCTGCTGGTCCCCATGAACTGGCAACCCCTGTTGCCTTACATCTCAGGCCCAGCCTGGAGCCAGTGGGGTGGACTGGTTAGGCCAGGACCCCCTTCTGGGGACTGGCATCTATTATTTCAGAGGAAGCAGGAGCAGCTTCAACTAGCAAGTTTTCTACCGGGCTGAACTGCAGAGAGACTAACAGTAAAATAACGGAAAAATCGGTTATTTCTGAACTGTTACGGATACTGGGCACCTTAAGTAAATCCTAGCCCAGCCATAGGCTTTTAGGGGTTGAGAGGTGAAAATAATGTAAAATGTTCAGGCAAAATGTATGCCATTATTTACCATTTTTAATCCCATGTACTTTCAGTACCAGTGAATTCTACTTCTACTGAAGACTTCTAAAAGTGCATTAGATTACAAAGAATATTATCAGTTTTACTGTAATACTTATTCAGTAACAATTGAGTTTTAAATACTATTTGTTTATTCATTAATGCAACTAGACTTTTTCAATAAAAACATGCCCCACAATAAAAAAATAACTTCATACCTACAAGCATTTAGTTGCCCTGGAAATTCTAAAAGGGTGTGCTTAGTGATAACAGCCCAAGGGAAAAGAACAACAAATTAGTACCCATAAACTTCTCCTTGTAAGCCATAATGACTTTATGGAAAATGTTTATATTCTACGACTACATACCCATTTTAAAATTAACAATCCATTATGCTTAGGAAAATCACCTGGTCCTGTGAAACTTCAGTGGCAACAAGAGGGAAGGGATTTGATGTCCAAGATCCTGGTTAGGAGTATATCATTCATGTATTTTTAAGCAAGTTTTTACCTTGTCAATATCAGGAGATGATCAGGATTCTACCTCAGGATTAGATTAAGAATCTGCGCAAAGGCCACAAAGGCCTGGATCATCCTTAAAAGGTTTTACTATACTCTATATATATATACACGTGTGTGTGTGTATTAAAGAGGACTTAATGTTAAATAATATCAAATAATGGACTAGAAATATACTGTGTATAAATCACAGAATGCAGCACACTTATTAATCAGGTAACTGTATCATCTGACAATTCTCTGTGAAACAATTAAAACAGTGATTTTAATGATTCTGTTGATGAAAACTTCTGACAGAAGTCACACTGCATTGGGAGATATATTCTAAATGCAGGGACACCATCTCTTAAGATACCATGGGAGGCTCCACGTTTCTGGAAGTGAGAACGTGTCCCATGGCACTTGTCATGGTGTCTATACGAAGTAAGCTGTGAGCACATACTTGAGGGCCGATTGCTAACCAGGGTCCGCTCTGGGCGATAGCAATGACTTTACCATATCCATTGTTGATTTTAGTCCTGCAAATATTTGAAGCATGTTTCACACATACAGGTACATCTTTGTCACCTTATTTTAGTTCTCCAAAGGATGACAACTTAATTTATTTTAGATAACACTGAACAGAGATACTTCCTTTAAATAAAATCTTAATAAAATCTTAATTTCTAACAAAATTTGGTCTTAGAAGAGGTACCAAGTGAGAAAGTTATTTGAAGATATTCTTTAAAATGAGGTTACCAATTGTCTGAAAATAGCACCCATGCATTGTCTCCTTCCAGAAGTATTTGATAGGGCTTTTAATGAATTAGGACTAGTCCTAGGTCCTGGGGATATGAATATTGAGTCCTGACTACAAACCACTTATAGTTTAGTGGAGAAGACAGACTATAAATAGGTAATGATCATACACTGAGTAAGAGACATTATTCAGAAAATGCAAGAGGTGCATTTAAGGACCTTGTAGGTGACCTCTCTCCTTCAGGATGGTGCTGGATTTAAATCAGTCTAAACGATAACAGAAATAGGAATTGAAAGCAGCTCTTTTGCCCCTTTCCTGTTTGCCCATTTCTGTTCCCCTCTAACCTTAAAAGAACCTAATTATAGGAATGAGATCACTAAACAACTGACACTAACTCCTGACTTATGCTCCCCTGAAAGTACACCGGTGTCTTGCCAAACCTGTTGATTCTTCTCCTAGAGAAAATGAAGTAAGACTAGCTTTCTACCCCCAGTAGCCCCTCTAAGCAATCCTGCAGGTAGATCACGTGGCCGAGATAACATCTGAAGAAAGAGTCAGCCAGTCTGCACACAATGGAAAATGACACAGAACCCAACCTCCTGCACCTCCATTTTGCCTTTTAAAACTGCCATGGCTGAGCAGAATCACTGGAGATGGTCTCTGGACACGAGTCCACCTTCTCCCCAGATTGCCGGCTTTTCTGATTAAAGAAGCTTTCCTTTCTACTGACACTTGCCTCTCGAGTTATTGGCTTATGAGCGGTGAGTGGCCAAACCTGAGTTCAGTTACATTATTACTAACATTTATAAATAACTATACCATCATGAATAGCCATAATGATGGCTTATAATTTCCAAAACTTTCACATATATATTTTTGTTTGATTTTCTTTACACTTTGGAGTGGGAAGGGACCTTAGCTGGCATTTCCTGTGCTTATTGTGAAGACGGGGAAACTCAGGTCAGACAGTTCAGTGACTTGACCAAGGTCACAGCTGAGTCTGTGAATGGACCCTGGTGCCCAATCGTCAAGATTCAAAGCTTAATCAAAGTGACATTTGCCCAAGCTAACTCATTCATCAGCCTGTGCTGCAATGCACTCAAGCCTCTAGCTCCAAACATTCCAGCCTCTGGATTGTAGCAGTCAGTAATGTGGGAGCATTATTATCTAGTAGAAAAAGCATGTTATCTAAGAAGGAAGAGAGCGCTAATTCTTATGGTTTTGTGGATAATTTCCTGATGGACATGGGGTCATGTGGTGTAAGGGGGTGGTATTCAGGAAGAGTAAACTTCAAAAATCAAGTTGCTAGCATGTTGATGCCATCCAGCCAAGACCATCAGGACCACACATGCCCATGGCTTATTGCTCCCAAGAAAGAACCTACATCACGGGACTGTGGGGCATTTCAATAAGATGGTGTTAGAATATACTTCCAGAATTTGGGCTTTGTGCTTTGGGCAGATTCAAGGGAGTAGGACTTTGTTCTGGATTGGTTGCTGCCGGGATGAGGGGGAAATTCTGTGACTGAGTATCTTAAAGATTCTTATTGAGAAGAAGGAATAACTGAGCAAGTCTCAAAGCACGACTGGTGAAGAGACAGCAGTCATTCAAATGATCCAGGAAAGGTGGTTGTTTTCATCAGTCTGTGGATCAGACAATGTTCATGTTTGGTCTGTGTTCAGACATGATTATAAGGGGGCCTTGATTTTGTCTGGAACCATCATTGTGGTTCATCAGAGTGGCCTCATGAGATGTTTATATTCTGTGAAATTGTTTATGCTCAAGAGAAAAACAGGCCTCACTGTGGATGCCTGACCAGCTCTTCTCTTTCTTGGCCACGAGGCCTGGGCTGCCCAGTGAGGAGAACCAAGGGGCCACAGAAAGGGAAGGGAAGGTGCTAAAGACAAATGTCCTTTTCAGACACTGGCTGCCTCTGCAGAGGTGTCACTCTGGGGGTTAAATGGTGTTGTTAAGCTCTGCCAACATGATACCAAAACTACAAGTGACAAGAAAAGGAAAGAAAAGAGAAGAAACCAGTGGCTCTGTCTCCATGAAGCCACACTCCAACTCTTTTTGTATCGCTGACTGATTATTTTGCAATCATAGAGACAGCAAGTCTGACACTTGGGTGTAAAATCCTGAGGAATGACTTCATGTATCATGTCTCTTAGGACTTTCTGTTGTTGTTACCTGAAGAAATGCATTAGGAATGGAAGGAAAGATTTTGGGAGTCGTTGTTTAGCTGCTAAAATAGGGAAGAAAAAAAAAACAAACAAACCCAAACTATCGACATGCAGTTAGGTCTGTTGTTACTAGTGTCCATATCAAAAACATGCCTATCTAGGTCTATTTCTTCACTTTGCTCTTAAAGGGATTCTAAAGAAGCTGTGAATATTCTGGATAAACTCTTAATGTTAGAAAAAAAAAGAATACAGTGTTCAAGTGGCCATTCACAATTATTTCTCATGACTAGACATTAGGTGCAAAGGAATTCTATCCATAGACGTTTCCTTTCATCATATTTCACAGTACTTTTTCTACAAAACTATTAATTTACCTCCATTTCTGGTGTCTGGATGTTTCCAAATATAAAATGCAGAGGATATAATCACCTTTTATTTTGAATAAAATAACCAACACTGGCTATTTATTAGTAGGTCTTACAGATGATGGGTGAAAGGGGTAGGGACCGGCCAGCTGTATATCGTCATACTGAAAGATTCCATACATGAGCAACTGAATACATTAAAGCTTCTTTTTAAAGTGGCAAAGTAAAAAAAAAAAAAAAAAAAAAAAAAAGTAAGAAGAAAGTATTTCTTTCAAGATGATAGTGTACAATAACCTTTCATTTCTACACATTGACGAAGTCTTAGTCTAGGCTTTTATTACCTCTGTGTCCACCTAACCCTCAGTGGAATGGCTGTGATTAATTTGAAAATTAACTGAAAACTGCAATTTGTTTAAAGACACTGTTATCCCTGCCACAGACTCTTCCAACTTAAACCGAGGTAGATGGGTGGACAGGGCTGATGGAATAGTTTTGATTACAGAAAAAAAAGAGCAAATGGCAGATAAATATAGTTTCCTTTATGCAGATAATAAAAACATACAAAAAACAAAAAAAATGTTTCTTTTACATTTTTCCACTAATTAACAATTACAGTTTCTTCATCAAGCATTTCGTTATTCACTAGAAAAACACTGTTTTAAGTTCAGCAGCAAACTGAAGCCACAAAGAAACAAATAATTTGGCTCTTGAAGAAAACTAATTTAATTGTATAAACTCAATTTTTGAATCAAATACTTTTTCTTTGTGAGAAGTGACTGAATGCAATAAATGGGCAGAGCTTGACTTTGTATCATTTCAGAGGCTCCCAAACCTCATAGATCACAGGGCCCTTTGTGTCTGTTAGTTTTTCACATGGTGCCCCTGGGTCCAAAGAGATGCCTGACCATTTCATTTGCTAAGGAGTCAGGTCGGGGTGTAGAGGTGAAGATAAATCAGGAGCTTGGGATTAACATACAGGCATGGCTATATGTAAAATAGGTAACCAACAAGGACCTGCTGTAGAGCACAGGGAACTCTGCTCAATACTCTGTAATAACCATAGAAGGGAAAAGAATCTGAAACAGAATAGATACATATATATATTTATGCAGAACTGAATCACTTTGCTGCATACCTGAAACTAACCCAACATTGTAAATTAACTATACTTCAATTAAAAAAAAAAAAAGGAGTCAGGTCCAAACAATTTAAGAATTGTCTCTGTCCTGACGAGCTAGTGCCTTCTGGGCTGCACACTTCTCAAACGTTGACATCAAACATCGCCATCTTTGGTTCTTCTCGTATCAATGTTCACAAGGCATTTTTTAAAATTAATTTATTCTTTTATTATTATTTCTTTTTATTGGAGTATAATTGCTTTACAATGTTGTGTTAGTTTCTGCTGTACAGTGAAGTGAGTCAGCTATATCTATACATATACCCTCTCCCTCTGGGACCTCCCTCCCCTCCTCATTCCACGCAGCATTTGCTTTTTATGACAGAAACCTCTGGAAATCCAGGTCTGCAAAGTTATGACATCATCCAATGTGCTACAACTGAATTTTTTTTTTATATCATTGATTTACAATGTTATCTTAATTTCTGCCATACAGCAAAGTGACTGTTTTTTTTCTTCCCTTCTTCTTTAGATCCTTTCTACCAGTAGGTGTTACCTTTTCTTTTTAAAATGTTTATTTATTTTTGCCTGTGACGGGTCTCAGGTGCATCATGAGGGCTCTCTAGCTGCGGTGCGCAGGCTTGGTTGCCCCATGGCCTGTGGGATCTTAGCTCCCCGACCAGGGATCGAACCCACGTCCTCTGTATTGGAAGGCAGATTCTTTACCATTGGACCACCAGGGAAGTCTGGGTACAATTGAATTTTGAAACTGAACTAAGTCAAGCTCATGCTTCACTTGGCATCTGACAGATGCTGTGTGATTGTGCTGTGTCGCCCTGGGGCTCCTTGGAACACAGCTTGGGAACAGCAGTAAATGAATGGCCCTTCCAATAGCTATGACCTAAACCTAAATAAGGAATTTTAGCATAACAAAGAATTATTGGGGAAGGGGAACTTTATATTGTAAGTTTAAATATAGAATTTCAATTAAGTGACGCAGAATATAAATTTAATGAACAAAAACCCTTGTCATCTGGGAAAATATTCTTACTCATTTGTAACAACTTCTCCTTTGGTAAATGTTTCTAAATGTATTATTTTATGACTTTTAAAGGCCTGAATCAGCATTCCTTAGTGATTCTTCGAGTATTTAAAAGATGCTTACAACAGAATTTGGGGAGGTACCAACATTTAAAATTGTCTTCTCTCTCTTTCTCTCTTTTTCTTCTCTTTAGCAAGGAAGAGTAGAGTAAATAGACTCATGAAACGTTCATGACAAAAATTCCACTTTAGTGCCAGTGGCGTTACTGTAAACACTTCTTTTATTGTATCCAACGTGCGCTTTACTGTCTCAAATTGCCGTTAAAGTTTTCATTCGTGCGCTTGATTTTGAGGGACCTCCTGCATACACACTTCCTGCCCTTGCTCCAGGGTCTCTGTTGGGCTCTATGGACTTAGATTGCCGGAGAAGAAATCCCATGAGGGACGAGAGAGCCACGGAAAGCAAGTGGGGTCAGTGATGTGAAAACTCTGCTCTCCAGTGAATGTAACAGGCACTCTTTCTAGATTTGACTGCACTGGAATGATCAGAGATTGTACAGAGAAAATATTTTATCCACTACCTCCAGAGACCATTATAGATTTAATAATCAGCAAGAATATCTCCTTACACAACATGACTTGACATTAGGCACAGACATGACTGTCCTTCGCACAAACAGAAGTCAACGCAGTTAAGAGCTCACGTTTACTGAGCCCCTCCTGCATGCTCGGAGCTGCTCTGGACACCTTACCTACTTCATACCCACTGCAGTCCTTTCAGGGCGGTGCCATGAACATGCTGATTCTATAGATGTAGGAACTGTGGCACAGAGGGCTTTAACAACTTGCCTGAAGTCCCAGAGACAGTTGAGTGATGGGGCCAGAATTAAAATTCAGAGAGATTCGGTTCAGAGCCCACACTCTTAACCGGGATGCTACACTGTCTAACCAAACAGTTTTCATTACTATTTCTACAAACCACTGGAAGTTAGAATGCATATCTATCCCTTAGAAATTTCATTAGGAGAAGACAAAATTCATCTAAATCAGGACTAACACCATGTCTATTATGTATTTTCCAATAGCAATTGATTTCTCTCTTTAAATCACAAATTGTATCATTTTAAAATTATCAATAACTCACACAAAGACATGTTATATCAGTGACTTTTACAAAGCGGCAACATTATTTTTAAGCAAACATGTCTGTTATGCTTCCTCTATTTACAATTTCAGGCAATACTGTAAGGACCCCAGGTCTCAGAGTCAAGTGATGGAACAGAGAATGAGAGGCCTTACCGGAGAAAGAGCAATAACATTTTCCAGATATAATACATTTTCCTAATTTCTATTCTTTTTTTTTTTTTTGCAGTACGCGGGCCTCTCACTGTTGTGGCCTCTCCCGTTGCGGAGCACAGGCTCCAGACGCGCAGGCTCAGCGGCCATGGCTCACGGGCCCAGCCGCTCCGCGGCATGTGGGATCTTCCCGGACCGGGGCACGAACCCGTGTGCCCTGCATCGGCAGGCGGACTCTCATCCACTGCGCCACCAGGGAAGCCCCCTAATTTCTATTCTTCTACTAACCTTAT
Organism: Mesoplodon mirus; assembly: GCF_964341445.2. Taxonomy (NCBI): domain Eukaryota; kingdom Metazoa; phylum Chordata; class Mammalia; order Artiodactyla; family Ziphiidae; genus Mesoplodon; species Mesoplodon mirus. The sequence continues at coordinate 175,120,956 of NC_138980.1, read as the reverse complement.
TGTTCTCCTGTTTTTGTCTTCCACAAGGGATTTTCTATGCCAATCAAAATCTGCTGGTTGGGATTAAATCCATATTAGTTCTTTAAAAAAGGTCTGATATAAATGAGTTCTCTTTCTTTACCATCAGTATATTCATTTATTTATATTTATTTACCTGATGTAATATATTACCTTATCCCCAAACTATTTAGTATTTTCTATTAAAATCCACTATGAGGACCACATAAAGCTTTTCATTGCATGGATGTTCGGAATATGATGACTGTCTAAATCTAATAAGCTAAAATCTTGACTAGATCTTTTAAATTTACATGAATCACCCCAGTTTTAATACATCTGACTTAGCAGAGTGATAGGCCTTTGTAGTTGCTAAATAAATATTAGTAGTCAATTGAGTTTTCTTCCCGAGGACTCTGTAAGGTAGGGTCTATGATTATTTACTTTATAGATGAGGAGACTGAGGTTCAGAGAGTTTAAATGATTTGCCCAAAGTTAGTAGAAGGAAGCCCCAAGAGTCACCTTGGGTTTCCGTAAGTCCATAGCATATGCTCACTGCATGACACTGCACCCACCCCATTCATGGCTGTGGTTCTCAGGGATGGTTAGGAAGCTGGACTTTGGGCACAAAGGAGTAATTTATTCACAGGTGGTGCAAAGAATACTGTTCCTATTTTGCAAGATAAAATTAAACACACTCAAGTTTTTTGGTGCCCTGTAGGGAGTGTCTGACTTTTATCTGAATAAGTAAAAGAGGCACAGGCTGTGCTCAGAGGCAAGATCTCAAAGAAGGCTTTCTTCCACTAGGTCACAGGAGATTCACATTTCCTCAAGTTATGAGAGCACTGAGATTCTTTCTACCGGGGATGTAAACATGAAAAAGCAGAAGATTTTGTCTAGATTTTTCTGTTTTTAAAATCCAAATAGAAGGTGTAAGATCTACGAAATATTTCTAGGAGTTAACAGAAGCAAGTATCATCCTCCTTCGCAGATTTGAAAATACTTATGGTTGACTAAAACGTTATGTTCAGTTTGATAGTACAGACATCAGCTGTAAAAGGCACCACTTTAGGTGAAAAACACTGACAATTCAGCTGAGTATCTTCATTGCTCAGAGCAGTGCCAAGTGGTTTGGGTGGTTGTTTTAATTTAAGATGTATATTCTGGATGATGCCAGAACTCAAAGTTTAGGGATCCGTTTTAAACACCTTCCCTTCATCCCCTATTAAGTATGTGTCATCGATGAGTGTTTGTAACTATGCCTTGGCCTATTTATGTTGATTCTCTGAAATACTTGGGACTGTAAGTCACTGCCTATTGTGTGATTTAGAGGTTGGAATCAGTCATGTAGGGGAGGGGATGGAACAAAACTAAACCTTATTTATGGAAAACATGGGCCTTTCCAGCTGCAGCCGAGACTCCCAGGTCTGGGCTCCTTCCTGCTGCAGTCTGGCATCCAGCTCTCTCCGAGCACCCTTCCCAGAGAGCAGACTTTGCATCTGCTGGTTTTACACACAACCCAACCAGAACTTCAGGCAGGCAAGTGTATGACAAAGAAGCATCTTTGGATCCCAGCCGTTTTTCTGTTCATTTAGCAGCTGGGAAGATAGCAACTATTTTTGGGAAAAGACTCTTAGAACTAAAATCACCATAATATTATAACATAGAGAAGAAGTCAATCTTGTCTCATTTTCTCTGAAATGTAAGCTCCATAAGTTGCCATGAACAGGATGGTTACCCAATCTAGAAGGATGCCGATGAAGGGTTAGGCAGGTATCATTATCCCATAAGAACACGACTGGTTACAAGGGACTCTTTCTTCTTTAACAGTTGGGAAGAAAATATTACCGCAAATAAAAGAGTCGTTATTAAGTTCCTCCCCCTCTCTCAACTCGCAGTATCCAATCAGACACGAGAACTGTAAATTCAATTTCCATAGCAGTCCCATTGCTGGAGCCGTGGCCCACGGCCTCATTACCCCTTGCTTTGAAAACCGTGACATTTCCTAATGGGCTCCCTCACTCCAGGCTGGAACCCCCAGTTTATCCTGCACACTACCACTGCTGTGTTCTAGAAGCTTTAAAGCCACAGTGCTTCTAAAAGCATACCCGAACGTCTCACAGACCTTCTAGAAACCCTCCACTTGCAATCCATTACTCACAGGACTTCGCTCCAGAAAAATCCCCATACACCGGCCCCAGCTTCCTCCCACTGCTGTACTGTTTGTAGTTCCTTACTCAGGCCCGGCAGCACCACTTCTTCCACTGCTAACTTGGCTCATTTCCCATTTGCCTGGCAAATGCTATTCTGCACCAGCATTAGTACCTGCAAAAGCCCTTTTCTGATGGCAAAGAAGTTGATAATATCTATAGCGATATTGGTATGTTAGCCTAGATACTTAAACTATCACCTGTGGTTCACACCACTATGGAGAAAATGGTATCTAGTTCCTGACACTATGGAACTGTCTCTGGCTTCTCTTGTGGCAAGCCAACAGAGTTTGTAGCATTTGTCACCCTGAAATTTTACACTTATCTGTGTAACTGGTTAATGATGGTTTTCTTCACTAGCGAAGTAAACTCCAGCGAGCAGCGGTCATGGGATTTTTGAACTCATTACAACGCTCCTAGTGTACATAAGCACACTAGCTTATGTTTAGTAGGTACTCAGTGAACAAATGAAATTATTCCAAGGTCAAAATATCTCAAGGGCTTCCCTGGTGGCGCAGTGGTTGAGAGTCCGCCTGCCGATGCAGGGGACACGGGTTCGTGCCCTGGTCCGAGAAGGTCCCACATGCCGCGGAGCGGCTGGGGCCGTGAGCCATGGCTGCTGAGCCTGCGCATCCGGAGCCTGTGCTCCGCAACGGGAGAGGCCACAGCAGTGAGAGGCCCGCTTACCGCAAAAAAAACAAAAAAAAACCAAAAAAAAAACAAAAAAAAAAACATCTCAAGGACAAATAGTAACAACAAAAGAAAGCATATAAGTGCAAATAGCATTTAAGTGCTAACTTAATAGTTACCTGCTCCCTTGCTTGCCATACCTCCCTGACCCCATCCCTTCATTCTTCACTATTTACCGAGTGTCAAGGAGACACAGCAAATAATATAAGATCACGGGCCACCAGGAGCTTCCGTCTGGGACACTGAGGAGTGAGGAAAGAGGGAGAAGACACAGGACTAAGGCAGGGCTGCTCACCCTCAGCGCTATGGACTTCTGGGGTTGGATAATTCTGGGTTAGGGAGGTGAGGGGCTTCTTTGGATTGTAAGATGGTTTTGCAACATCCCTGGCCTCGACCAACCAGATGCCAGTACAGGTATCCCCTTACACCACTTTGCTTTTAGGAAAGACCTACATTAGTATCTGTGTTTACTAACCGAAAGAAATCCGAAAAGGGTTTCCCCTTTTACAAAAAAAAAAAAAAAAAAAAGGCAAAAAGTGAAAATTGCTTCTTTGCTTCACACCATTTCGGCTTCTGGAAGGTTTCCTAGGAACAATTTACGTCGTGATAGTGGGGGAAATGCGCAGTGCCTCCCTCCAGCTGTGACAACCCCAAATGTCCCCGGGTATTCCCCAATATCCTGGGCAGTGGGGCTGCAGAATCGCCTCCTGTTGAAAACCCCTGGCGTGAGGAAGATTTCTGATGCCACCGGAGAAAGGCCACAGGAAACTAACCGGCTCCAGTCCTATGACGCAGGTCTCTGCAACTCCTTTCCTGATGATAAAATTGCCGAAAGACAGAGCAGGCTTCCTGCATGGGATTTCGGGGAGTTCTGGTCTAGAATTGTGGGTCTGAAGGAAAGAGTAGGGGGAAGCTGTACAGTAAATACCTCTTTTACCTTCGGTTCAGGCACCTAAGTGAATGAATAGGTGTCCACCCTGCATGAGGCGCTGAGAACCCCATGGCAGGTGGCAGGTGGAGAGGGGATGTTCCAGGACTTCGTCAACCACCCCGGCGGCAGACTGATGGCCGACAGCCTTCTACAGCACAGCCTGCCTACTCAGAGCTCGATACAACCATGGGCTGAAGGGATGACTGTTTTTTGCTGGTTCCCCACAGGCAGCTCTGCAGTCTGTGCATATATTTGCAAGAAAAGGTACCTGGATGTCCCGGTACTAAAAAACTCTCCTCATGCCTTTTTTTTTTTTTTTTTTTTTTTTCTTTTTTTGCTTTATAACAAATTTAATCAGTTATACATATACATATGTTCCCATATCCCCTCCTTTTTGCGTCTCCCATGCCTTTTTTTTTTTTTTTTTGCGGTACGCGGGTCTCTCACTGTTGTGACCTCTCCCGTTGCGGAGCACAGGCTCCGGATGTGCAGGCTCAGTGGCCACGGCTCACGGGCCCAGCCGCTCCGCGGCATGTGGGATCTTCTCGGACCGGGGCACGAACCCGCGTCCCCTGCATCGGCAGGCGGACTCTCAACCACTGCGCCACCAGGGAAGCCGCTCATGCCTTTTAACATCATCGTCATTCTCCTGTTACCCTGCCAGATCCTCCTCCATCAAGGACTAGAGCTGGGGTAGCATTTTCAGTCGTTACATTCCTGGGGTGAATAAAGCTCTGCAACGGATCTGGTGTCTCCATTAAACTGAGATCTCACTGAAAGTCAGATCCTCTCAGCCCCGCTTCCATGAGCACCGTGATGGCAGGAAGCCAGCCTGGTACCTCAGGCTTAATGGATTTCCTGTAACAAACCCCAGACATCAGAGCAGCACAAAACCCTTCCCATCAGGGATCCCGTCATGTGTTGCTTTGTAACAAGGACCACAGGCAAGGCAGGCACCAGACATATGGGCCAGAGGGGCTGGAAAGCTGGTCAAGCTGAAAGCATTTGGAGAGGCTGGCTCGGGACCCTGCTCTCCTTAACTTATCCCCCTGGAAACATAGTGGCTTCCATCTGGTTACCTCAAACCCTTTCAAACATTAACTTGTCAACACTGTAAAATAAGCGTATGCTCAGGCACCAACTTGGCAGGTGAATGATTCAAGGGCACACAGAAAAATATTAAGGGAGCTGAAAAAGATTTCCACGTTTTAATTCTTCCTCCAAGTCAAGAGCATCTGGTCCTCACTTCATCCTTATTAAAAGGAAATCACCCAATCTTGGTAAGTTTCACTTTCTGGCTACTCTTCATTTTTGCACACAAAGAAAGGTTTTTTAAATTTTAATTGAAGAGGTTACACAAAACACTAAGTAATTGTTTCATCTTTGGAATGAAAGAAGGTCATTGTATCTGAGATAAAGGATATAAAAGAAAGGAAACAATCTTCACCATGATCAAGAGAAAAAGCAGTCATGCTTCCAAAGTTTGTGAAATTCAAAAAAATAATAACCCCCCAAGCATTTTAGGTCATTTAAAACAGTATTCCTATTTTTAGATTTCATAAGGTTTGAACCAAGGTGCACTGAAACAGAAAAGGTCTGTCTATTCTCCATAATCTTTTATTTACTCTTTACTTCTGATTTCCCTCTGCATACAAAAGACCAGTGAATTAGAAGATTCTCACGTCCTTCTCCTGTTTTTCATTTATCTCCACTACCTTAACTGCTGTTTCTTCATAGATACTGTGAAGGTTAGTTTTATATGTCAACTTGGCTAGGCTACAGACCCAGTTATTTAATTAAACACTAATTTAGGTGTTGCCTTGAAGGTATTTTACAGCTGAGATTAACATTTACAAGCAGTTGACTTTAAGATTACCCTTGTTGGGACACATGGCAAGCCGCCCCAATTATGTCAAAGTGGCACATTGATTATTTTGAATTAAAATGACTTAAGAAACAGCCAGTGCAAGAAGAACACTCTGACCCTCCCTTCTGTCTCACTGAAAGTAGGAAACAAATCTCCCCTGTAAAAGGTACCCTCCCTGTACAGGAGGTGGAGAGACATTCTTACCACCAGAGATAGGGAATTCAGGGCCAAGAAGCCTGTAAAAGCAAACCTGGTTAGCTCTTCACAATTTACTAACACAAGCCCAAGTTTCTTTGTCTTGTCAGTTCTTCATAGATTCATTGTTTCTTTGTCTGAGAAGTAGAAAGCTGCCTGCTTTGGCCATGTCTTGGGTTCCATATCCATGGGACCTCTGTATGTGCAACTTAAATTTGATTTTTGTTGTTGTTGTTATTCTGTCTTGCGGCAATTTAATTATTAGACCAGTCAAAAGAACTGAGAAGGGCGGGGCTAACTTCCCCCTCCCCGACAGCTGGCATAATCAGCAGGATACTGGCTGGACCCTATTTTCCCGTGAGTCTGATGCAGCTTAGAAATCCTGGGACATCTGACAAAGGCCTGCAGAAGGTAAGACTTCTTACCAGATCTCTGCCTGCAGGGCCCAGTGTAAGGGAAAGTGGTAAGAATCGTTTCCCCCTCTTTCTGAACTTATATTAGCAAGAGAAAATATTCGGGGAACTAGTTTCTTAGACATAACCACTCTGGCATTGAACCTTTTCCTCCCAAAGATGCTCACTGTTTTTCTTTGTCTTTTATGTCATTTGTAATAAGAAGGAAGAACCACAGGGCTGAACAGCAAGAAAAGTCCCTGTAAATCTGCTGTTCCAGCCAGCCTCATAGGCTGGCGAGTTAGTGGTTCTCACTAGACAGGTGTCCATTTAGACCAACTTTGTGGTGGGTTCCCTACGTAAAAAACCAGATGAGATTTTTTTTCCTTTCATCTTGTTCTATGTCCTGAGAGCTTGGCTTTATAACCATCTGGAGGGTGCGCTTAGCAGGGTGCACTTTGCTGGCCAAAGAGACTAAGGTTCTGAGACATAAAGTCACAAGCAGCACTTCGTCTAGCTGTGACAGCTCTCAGGGGAGTCTGTCATAAGGGGTTCCAAGCCATAAAGGGCCTTTGTTGTCTCAACCCCCCATTGCTTTGTTAATGCTGGAAAAATCCCATTCCAGTAGCTCTGCCAGGTGTCACAGATTAGCGGGTTTATATCTGGAGGCATCTCCTGTTCCTTGAGAAACTGGAAATACCATTTTCACTATACCATTCTTATCATCTGTAACAATGAAGGGCTTTTACTTTCTTAGACTAACTCTGAGAGTGAACTTTCTGGATCTTTTGAGGACTGCTTACTCTTGTGGGACACCTCGTGGATCTTCAGTTAAGCCATAAAAAGGCTTATTGGTTTGAGTCACTATTTGAGATTACTATAAGATCCTACTCAACAATGGCCAGAAGATGGATCCTAGGAATGGGCCATATATATATATATATATATATATATATATATATACACACACACACACATATATATATATATATTAATAAATTTACTTATTTTATTTATTTTTGGCTGTGTTGGGTCTTCGTTGCTGCATGCAGGTTTTCTCTAGTTGCGGCGAGTGGGGGTTACTCTTCGTTGCGGTGCGCGGGCTTCTCATTGCGGTGGCTTCTCCTGTTGTGGAGCACGGGCTCTAGGCACACGGACTTCAGTAATTGTGGCTCACGGGCTCAGTAGTTGTGGCTTGTGGGCTCTAGAGCAAGGCTCAGTAGTTGTGGCGTACGGGCTTAGTTGCTCCACGGCACTTGGGATCTTCCCAGACCAGGGCTCGAACCCGTGCCCCCTGCACTGGCAGGCAGATTCTTAACCACTGTGCTACCAGGGAAGTCCCAGAATAGGCTATATTTAAAAAGAAAAAATAGAGAGAGCTTTCACCTAAAACCAAATTAAAAAGTGGGTTAAAAAATATATATATATTATACATATATATATAGTATATAAGGGATAACCTTAGGGATGCCCTAACAAGATGAAAGAAGAGAAATTAGGGGGTTTTTTTTTAAGATTTTTTTTATATGGACCACTTTTAAAGTCGTTATTGAATTTGTTATAATATTGCTTCTGTTTTATGTTTTGGTTTTTTGGCCCTGAGGCGTGTGGGATCTTAGCTCCCTGAGCAGGGATCGAACCCATACCCCCTGCATTTGGAAGGCGAAGTCTTAACCATTGAACTGCCAGGGAAGTCCCAGAAATCAGGTTTAAAACAAAACAAGACAAAACAAAACAAAACAAAAAAACCCAATGTAAATTCCCCTTCTTGAAATCCATCCTGATATCCTCAGCAATTCCCCTAGGCCCTCCTACAAATAATCAGAAAATGGATCAGCTGGAAGCCAGGATTCAAAGGCTAAGAGAAGCAACTGTCTTTGTCTTGCACATCTCCACAAAACCAGAAATGCAAGTCAGCGCCCACCTATCTTTACCAATCCTCAAACCCTGCCTGTTCCTCTCAAAATGCCAGTAGATATTGTAAAAGATCAAGATATTGGGAACAAAATTGTCCTCTACTCAAAAGAAAAAAAAAAAAGTAATTCCTCTGAGACTTCTGATAGTAGATAAATATGCTCTAACATCCCTAGAAGAAAACATATTTTCTTCCTCTGTCTCTTGAAGGTGTAAATCTTACCATGTATTTAAAATGTAAACACAGCACACAATCACCTGATAATGAAAGGAAAAAAAAAAGGGAAAAAAGCCTTTTTAAACACAAACTGCTAAAGTGCCCTCTTGCTCAAATTCTAAATCACAGCCTCCTTAAGACTGCTTGTCAAGGGCAAACACAAATCTTAAAAGTCTTCTCCACAAATAATAAAAGACTTTAGCCATCTCAGTGAGTAAACTGAATTTAGTCCAACTGTTAGTTACAAACTGGTGAGTTTTGTATTGTACCTGACTCATGGCTAAAATTTTAAAATGGAAGTTAAGAGAACTCTGTGACTGTCTGCATGTCTATATATGTACATTACAGGTATGGTGTTTTTCTACCTTCAGACGGTATTGCCAAAATTATTTTGTAAAAGAGCTCTACTTAATTGACTTAAAAATAAAGAAGTGCTTATATGAATTAAAATATAAAAGAAACCAACCCAAATGCTTTTCAAGTTCACCTGGTCTAATAAGATTAATCTTTAGTAAGCTGAAGCTAGTTTAAGGATGTTGGTTTAATAAAGCAGGCATATTTTAAAGTTATTAACATTGAATATAATGCAAACATGCAACTTTTATAGTACCCGAGCTTCTTAATCAAATAAGTTCACGTTACAAAATTTGTCAGCAAAAAAAGGTAACTTGGTATGCTGAAATGTTCAAGAGTAATCTAAACCCAATTGTTGAAAACAAATAAATTAAATAGACATAAGTGGAATAAAAGTTTTTAGGTGAATTTTTAAACAATAATTGTTTTATGGTATGTTTACTTAAAAATAGGAACCCAAATCTCTCTGGTGACTTACACTGTTAAGAATTTTGCTAAGTTAAAGTAAATGATAGAATTTCATTGGATATCTAGATCATTTCTAAAAAAGATAAAATATTCGAACATTAATTCCTCAACACAAGTTTATCTACTTTTGGCTTCTTTTCACAAAAGAAATAAACATATCTGGATCTATAAGTAAGCATGTTTTATGACACACTGAGAAATTTTCTGTGAGAAAGGACATGTTTCTAGAAATTATAAAGAGCATTTATATATTTGCTAACCCACAGAATGTTAATGTAAAAGACAGTTCATAATTGCTTACTTTATAGTTATCACTAGAAATTAAAGGTTTCTAAGGGTTAAAAATTCTAATATATGTGATTAAAGCTCCTAGAAATAATAAGGGAAGCAATTCTGTATGCAAAGAAAATAAAATGTATTTGGGGATAAGAAAAGGTATGAGGTATGGAGATGCATTTTCTTGAGAAAAAAGAGAGTATTAAAGCTGGTTATTTTAAGAACAGGAGAAAGAACAAGGGACAAACTAATATGAACACAGAAAGTTATAGACGTTTTATTGAAAAGGAATCTTGGGAAAGGATTTTTATATGTGATCAAGCTGGATAAGATTAAATGCATTTGTTATAAAGGTTTTAAAAACAAGCTTTAATATCATTAGTGTACTTATGTAAACGTGGTATTTAATTGTTTTCATCTGCTGAAAGAACAAAGTTTACTTGGACTATTGGTCTGCTCCTGGTAAGCAATTATAAAGGTTTTCTTTACCTTTTAGAGTAATCTGCCTATAAACAAAACAAAACAAAAACAAAGATTCTATGTTTTATCAAAACAATATCCTGTGTTTGCTGTCTTCATCAGGCTTTTGATTAGTTTAGTAAACCAAGTCTCTTCAATGTTAAAAGAGCTAAGACTTTTTACAACTATTTAACCTTCTGAATTTGCCTAGGATGTCTTCGCTACTTTGGTTAATGCATAACTAAGCACTGTTTCACAGTGACCTACGATCCTATTTGACCAAGTGTTTTAAAACCTTTCGACATTTTGGACAAACTTCCCCAAATCAAATTCTAAGTAAGTCTTACTGACCTGGAAATAACTCTGGGGTTTTCCAGAGGGCCCCTGGAACCCTCAAAAGATTTGTTTTACCTCCTTATAAAAGAGAGATATTAAACTAATTAGGCTTATTTGGAATGTTAAATTACATGGGAAGCATTGTCAAATAAGTGATGATAAGCGGTCTTAGGTTATATTGTATGGGTAAATGTTAGTAACATAAATGTTCTAGAAATTTTATGAAATTCCTAAAATTTGTATATGTCGTGGTATAATGTTATTCATAATTGTAGTCATTATCTTAAATGTTGTATGTCACAGAAATAACCAAATTGCCTTGTCAGTTCCATCATTAGAGAATCAGATCTTTAAAAATGAAAATTTATCATTTACCATTATTGTTTTGCTCAGATGCTTTTACAAAAGCTTCTTGCAAATGTGTTTTATCTTCAGAGAAATTCATGAGAAGGAATCTAAGAAGTACTCTAGAATACAAGTTTCTGATAACCTTTAAGTCAAAACACTGAACTGGGTAAACATTTACAAACCCTAATTGAAAAAAAAAAAGAAAAACCTTATGGCTTCAAAACTTTCTAACAAAACAAGCAGCAAAAGAATTAATTACATGGGAGCGAATGAACTGATGAGGATGATTATAATTTTTAATGTTTTTTTTTTCAAATTTGAAACTGCTGATTTTGTTTTGTTTTGTTTTGTTTCCCCAGATTTAAAGAAACTTCCTGCTCTTTTCTCTTAAGCTAACTATGACTTGGAGAAATTTGGTAAATTATACCTTTGTAAGTAGAATAGAAACATTTATCTTTTTCTCCCTATCCGATCCCTCCAGAATTGAGAAACTCTCAGTGAGCATTCTTATTTTCTTGAAAATATATTTATTTACATAAATTCAATAAAAATCTGTTCTCCTTATAACACAACACAATTGGAAACTGGTTATATTATCAAGGCTTTAACCAGAGTGTCATATTTGAGAGAGACATACATAGGCTCAGATATGACCAGACAGCTTTCAGAAGCTAAGACTGACTTTATGAAACCAATAAAGCCCCTTGGAAAATCGGCCTGGTACCTTGTTTATAGGGTTCCCAGCAGCCTTACTAGGTGAATAAGGGAGGTCACTTGTTGGCAGGCCCAGGAACCTCAGGGTATTTTAGAAACCTCAAGAAGAAAGGAATTCATTCAAATTTATAGGTATTGCTAGCAAAGTCTGATGGCAAATATTTCGACTGACTTCTTAGCTTTAAGAGCTTATTGAAAGTTCAGTCTGGAGATTCTTTATAAAAGGTTCCAGCAAAGCAAATTTAAAAGAGCCTATATGATCAAGAGTTATTCATGCTGCACTTCTGTAAATAACCAGGCCAAGTTTATCTAGACTTATTTTGCAAACAAATTAGTCTTCACTTCGGTATCTTTGGTAAAAATGGAGGTGATTTTATAGAAGAAAATTATGTTTCTATAGAAATAATACTATACACTTGTGGCTATCAGATTCTAGTTCTATTAAATGTCTTTGAGATTTTGTTTCCTACTTGTAAGCTGGACTGGATCCCGAATTCTTCTCGTTTCCTACATATTTGGCTACAACTCTCCAAGCTAACATTTCCAATTTTCGCTCCCATGCTTTTAACTTGGAATCATCGAGAACTACAACTGCCCTTTTCCAGAAGCCCTCCAAACCGAAGCTAGATGACTTAATTTAATCTTCAGAAAAACTGCCACCACAGTTTATGTTTCCATGCTCTTCTTTGTGTCTGTTGCTGTGTGAGCCACTCAAAAGCTTGCCTGAAGGGTGGGAGGGAGGGAGACACAAGAGGGAAGAGATATGGGAACCTATGTATATGTATAACTGATTCACTTTGTTATAAAGCAGAAACTAACACACCATTGTAAAGAAATTATACTCCAATAAAGATGTAAAAAAACAAAAAAAAGTCTGCCTGAACACCTGATGCCATCATCAGGGACATTTCAAACTGCAAAAGATGCTTTGACCCTGACATCTAGAAATCTCTTGACTCTTGACTAGCTGCCCCATGGGCTCAGAAACTGGAGCAAAGTCGGCTCCAAATCATTAACCTTTGTTCTGTTTCCTTAGATATGCCTCTTGTTCAACACCTGATTGCTCGGGTAATGTAGCCGAACTCTGTCACTGCCTCCTGAAATGAACTGAACTGACCTACTCTCAAGACTAGGAAAGGGATTCAATGACATAATGGGGCAATGTACCAGCTCAGCTTTTCATATGTGAAACTTCCAGGGACCTTTCAGAGGCGGAAACTATTGGGGCTCAGGGCAAGCTGCCCCCAAATATGCCAAAGTGACATATGGATTATTTTGAATTAAAATTACTTAAGAAACAGCCAGTGCCGGAAGGACACCCTGACCCTCCCTTCTGTCTCCCTGAGTGCAGGAAATAACTCCCCCCTCCCTGCAGCAGGAGGTAGAGAGACATTGGCATCACCAGAGATAAGGAATTTGGGGCTGAGAAGCCTGTATAAACAAACCTTGTTACTTCTTCACTAATTTACTGCCCAAGCCCAAACTTCTTTGTCTTGTCAGCTCTTCACAAATTTACTGTCTCTTTGTCTAAAAATTATAAAAGCTTCCTGCTTTGGCCACTTCTTGGGTTCCATATCTATAAGACCTCTGTACATCCAAATATTTTTTTTTTCTCCTGTTAATCTGTCTGTACCAATTTAATGATCAGACCAGCCAAAAGAACTCAGGAAGATTCTCCCCCAGGCCACAACACCCTCACTAACACGAGTGGGCCTCATCCAATCAACTGAAAGTCCATAAGAGTAAAAACACACTTCCAGAAGTAATTCTGTTTCAGAAATGCAACATTAACTCCTGCCTGATTTCTAGCCTACTGGTCTGTCCTACAAATTTCAGACCAGATAACCACAATCTCATGAGACAATTTCTTAAAATCTACATCTCTCTCTCTCTCTCTCCGTGTGTGTGTGTGTGTGTGTGTTGTGTACGTGTGTGTGTGATGTATACAAGTATCTAGACATACACATATATACACACTCACATACATTTATATAAAGACTGAAAGAGAAAATAGGAATTCTCTACGTCAGATCTCAAATGACGGCTGTATTTGGTGCTGCGGGAAGTTAAAGAAGCCACCAGCTCTTTCCCTGTCCTGTCCTCACACCTACTTTTCACCTCAAGAGGTGGAGTGTTGTGGTCTCCCCTCTGCCCCCCTCATGACTAGGGCTGGGCTAAGTGACTTGCCTGCATTAACAGAGTATGGCTCTGAGGTCAGGTCATAAGAAGCCTTATGGCTTCCATCTTGGTCTCTTGGGATGTTCGCTCTTAGAGACTCCCTCTTGGATTCCAGCCACCATGCTGAGAGCCCAAGTCACATGACGTAGGTGTTCTGGTCAAGCGCCCCAGCTGAGCTTCCAGCTGGCATCCAGAATCAACTGCCTGTTTGAGAGGGCACCACCTCGGAGGCCAAAGGGTAGCAGAGTGGGCTACCCCCGAACAGGCTGTTTTGGCATAAGGATTATTTTGAGCTGAATATTTTGGACAAATGACAGATACAGAAGATGCTCTGAAAACAGAGTAGAAGCCACTCTTTTGTAACAAACATTTACATTTATAAAAGAAATCTCCGTTTGTAAGGGTGTCTTCCCCTCTGTACCAGGAAGAGTAAGATGACACTAAATTACAAGAAACTTATCAATGGAGAAGGCAGAAACTTAAAATCTGCATAACAAGCCTTACCCTTATTTACCATGCTTTTCCTGGTACCCTCCCATAACTGGCCATTCCCCCCACCAATCCTACCCCCAACATCTTTTCTGTCTTCAGCTGAAGATGTTTACTTAAATGGTGGCTTGGGCCATCTTGGGGAGCCACCCATTTTTCCTGGGGATCTTCCACGTATATATGAAGTATACATGTTAATAAACTTGTTTCTTTTTCTCTTGTTAATCTTCTATCACCAGTGTGGAGGAGTTTCAGCCAATAACTCAGAAGGGCAGAGGGAGAATTATTTTCCCACCCCTACAACATCCAGCCCTCTGTGAGGCCATTAGATAACCGGAGTCCCACCAGCCTCTCAAGAACTCCTCAGGAAGATACACAGGAGAACTTGCAGCTAAGCCCAGTCTACCCAGAGACCTGTAGACCAAGAATGCTGCCTGCCACGTCAGTAAACAAAGGATGTCGCAGCCATCAGTGACTGCAGCCAACCACAAGGGTGAGCGCTGAGGGAACTCAGGATGGAAATAAGAAATGCCTGCCATCTAGCAGTCAAGAGACTGCAGCCACCCCCCACCACCCCGGACAGTGCAGCTTGAGGAAATTCAGGATGAGAAAACACAGGATACCAGACTCAGAGAGCTGAAGTGCATATCAAAGGAATGATTTCAGTGAGGTCAGACTCTGCATCTTTCTATACATAGAAAAACACTAAATTCCTTAACTTGAAATATCTCATTTTCTTTTGCTGACAATGATCTTTTGTTCTCACTACCTGGTTTTGCTGCAAAAACTCCTGTGTATCCTGGTCTACCCGACCCACCCCTCCAATCCCACCACAGTTTTCTCAGAATTATCTGAGATGCTGTCTCCCAGGCTTGAAGTCCTAAGAATGTCTGCCAAATAAAACATAACTCTCAACTTTCAGGTTGTGCTTTTTTTTTTTTGTTCAGTGGACAGAACCAAGAGGTTATGATACATTGTTGTTTTAAGCCACTCAATTTTGTGGTGGTTTGTTAAAATGCAACAGGTAACTACAGCCTATAGGAACAGCTTTTGTCACATTGTTCTTAAGGTGCAACTGGATGCAATGTATCCAAACAGTGCCTTGATGTTGTTAAATTCTTTCCCACCAGACAGGAATAAAAGGTCTGAGAGGACCATTTTGAGACCATCAGCCTGTTGTTAAAAACCCAGAAGACGGCACTAATGGACCTGCCTCACCTGTATCAAGACTGTGGGTGGGGACTTCCCTGGTGGCGCGGTGGTTACGAATCCACCTGCCAATGCAGGGGACACGGGTTCGAGCCCTGGTCTGGGAAGATCCCACATGCTGCGGAGCAATGAAGCCCGTGCACCACAACTACTGAGCCTGCGCTCCAGAGCCCGTGAGCCACAACTACTGAGCCCGCAAGCCTAGAGACTGGGCTCCACGACAAGAGAAGCCACCGCAATGAGAAGCCCACGCACCATAACGAAGAGTAGCCCCTGCTCGCCGCAACTAGAGAAAGCCCACATGCAGCAACAAAGACCCAACACAGCCAAAAATAAATAAATAAATTTTTTTTAAAAAAAATTAAAAGACTGTGGGGGGTCTGGAGTGGAGTTCATCTCCTAGCCTTCTCACTAACATTTTTAAAGGGCTAAACTCACTGTATTGCATATATTTTTAACTTCCTGTATGCTACGTTTCGACATCTTAAGAAAACCTTTCTGGTGAGGAGAGATGGCCCCTTCTTGGGGCTCCCAATTCCTTTTTTTTTTTTTTTTGTGGTATGCAGGCCTCTCACTGTTGTGTCCTCTCCCGTTGCGGAGCACAGGCTCCGGACGCGCAGGCTCAGCAGCCATGGCTCACGGGAACAGCCGCTCCGCAGCATGCGGGATCCTCCCAGACCGGGGCACGAACCAGTGTCCCCTGCATTGGCAGGCAGATTCTCAACCACTGCACCACCAGGGAAGCCCATGGGCTCCCTATTCTTAGGGTAGCCAAGGATGCAGCGAACTAACTAACCCAGAGCCACACCTCTGTCTGGCCTGTGCACCCCAGGATGTTAATATTAAGGCAGTATTTCTCTGCCTTAATCATCCCAGGGCCAGAGGCCAGGCCACTAGGGAGCATCCCTCTAGTTGAGAGCCCACTGTGATTATTTCCAGCAGCTGGTCCTAAGCTGTTCTCTCTGTCCTGCCTTGCCTTTCCCACGGAAACCCTATTCAAGGCTGGGGCCTGTGTGCTACCCTCCTGCCTTCTTTGAGCGCTCTGATGTCTCCACGTGGCCCTGTGTGGTGTGCAGACCTCTTGTCCTCAGATCTGTGAGAATAATACGGAATCTTCTCTGTCTCCTCATGTGGCCACACCAGACCAACGGTCTCATAAAAGAATAAAAAACACACGCTCTTTAAGCCACTTGGAAATTGTCCTAAAATGGAGATAATGCAGATGTGACCTAACTCCTCCTCCTCACCTGCACTTCTCTCTATGGCACTTGGCTGCATCGGGCTGTTTCATTTCAAGCAGAGAGGGCCCTTTCTGCAGTGATGTGTGCATGTCTAATATTTACCGCCTGAAGTGTGTCGCTAGGAGTGAGGAACAGAAGATGAGAATGAGAAGGAGGAATAGAGCAGGTGTACAAATGTGTTACACAGACAATCACTCACTCGTGCAGAGAGGTTAAAGGACAAAATGGTCCTGCCCGGTGGTTAGACCTCTCTGGAAGGTCTGGCCCATAGAGCTATTAAGTAACAAATGACCACTATACTGTATAAAGTACGACACATTTTTAAAGTCTTACTTCTTCTAAAGGCTCTAACTTACAATCTAAAAGGGGGGGCTTAAAAAACACAAGATCTCAAGTGAAAACCCAGTGAGAAGACCACACAACTAATTTTTTAATCTAAAACTATTTTAAAATATCATGTAATTTGGATTTTTAATATATACAAAAAGGACAGTCGATAATCTGAAAAAAAGAGCAAGGTAACAAGTAAAGATTATGATGTTCCTGGCGGTCATTCAGGAAGTAACATTAAATTTAGTGTTACTGGGAAGTGGGCTCGATGAGTCAGTGGGTAGAGAATTAATCAGTATAAAGTTTATTATTAAATTATTATTATTATTATTAAATTAATTCTGACATAATTACAACTAGCCCAGGAGCAGGATGCTGAAGATTTTCACTGTCGTTGGCACACACATCTTGGAGGAACGAGTCTGGCTCCAAGTGCAGGCTGATGCAGGCAGGGCTGTGACGTTTTCAGTACGATACAGAGCCACAGTCATGTGTGTGCATGTATGTACTTGCACTTCACCTTGGCCCAGGAGGGATTTAGGGTGGTTTCCTTTACTCTAATAAAAAAATAAAAATTAAGGCTCTAAACATGGAGGCAAATGATCCAGTAAGCATTAGAAACAAGGTCCTGGCCTTTCATGGATCCATGCCTTCTCTTGGTTTTGCCCTGAAGTTAGACAAGGAGGTGAGACTTGAGCCTTTTTGTATTTGGGGGGTTCCTTCCTCCAGAGCTTGCTGATAGACTACTTCATCTGTTATTTGTGCATGCTGACTCAATGCTTAGGCTTTGGCAAGTGACCCAGTGTCCTCCTGGGTGGCTGGCAAGGGAGACCGACAGATACCCAGTTATAAAATCCACCAGCTGAAAAGGCAGTTAACTCTCCCTATGACAGAGTCACTCAGCATTTTTATTTGGCCTCTGTCTCAGACACTAAACAGCCCTCAGAATCCTGCTGAATAAACCAAGGTCCATTTGTTCCTCCAGCTGTGGAGTGGGACACCTGAAGGACAAATATAGGCTCGACCTGTAAGTTCTACTGGCCCTGAAGCAGATATAGAATGTGTGAGGACCTCCAGCAGCCTTTGGTCTTTCCAACCTACAACTAGTATTGGTAAATGAAAAAAAGGAAAAAGCAGGGAATCGGATGGATTTTGTAGCTATATCTGCAAATGAACTGGCTCACAATTTTCCGTTCTGAAAGTCAACCTGAAGTTAAAGTACTAGGACGATACAACATAAAACAACTCAGTGACTACCCAGACCAGCAATGTTACACAACGATTTAAGGTTAAAAAAAAAAATCTTACATCAAAGGTCTAAGTTAACCAAGAAATCAAGGTGTATTAGAACTTATCCCACATGTTAGTTATTTAAATCACAGTTTGTCTATGAAAGCTATCAGGAGTTTCATGGGCACTTTTTACATTCACAGGCCAATTTTCTTGATCCTTCGGACTCCTTTCAACAACAGGTTATAAAAAATCTGTTTCTTGAAAAAAGACTTTCCAGTCCGAGTCATTTAATTTATTTACATATGGCCTACGATGTTCCAGCAGGAATTTCCGATGGCTCTTATAATTACTGCCTGCCTCTCTGTTCTCACACCCACTGCATACCCTTCATATCTGCTTACATTAAATACCAAGTCTTCCTCATCTGGTGAGATTCTGAGTATTTTGCCCTCTCCTCTGAACACACTCCGGTTTGCCTTCTTCACAAGCTGCCAACAATGGACACAGTGTCCCAGGTGTGACCTGCCTAGCTCAGGTGCAGTGGATGTGGTCCCCCTTGCCCTGGACAGGGTCCTTCTAACTGGGCATATGAGCTCATGTTGCCTCTGGTGGCCTGTCATCTGAAATTTCATGTTTACCTTTCAATCAACTAAACAGAGATGTCCTTTCAAAAAATGTGTTGCTAACAGCAGTTTGGTTAGTCTTTATTATTAGTTCCAGGCATCAAAATGACTGACTGAAATATTTACTTCAATCATCTATTTTGCTCTAACATATATTCTAAAATATAAGGACAATTACCCACTTTCTAAAGGGTAGTTACTTGATATTATAGGTTGGATTCTGTATTTTTTGATAAGATACATTGCTATGTTAAAGTCTTAACCCCCAGAACCTGTGAGCGTGACCTTATTTGGAAATAGGGTCTTTTCAGATGGAATAGAGCTGCGAGGTCACCTTGATTAGTGTGGGCTCTCACCCAGCATCCTTAAGGCAAGAGAGAAATTTGGACACAGACACTCATAGAGAGAAGATCATGTGAAGACAGACACAGGGGTCACTCTGTGACTACAGAGGCAGGGATTGGAGTGGTGTGTCTGCAAGCCAAGGACACCAAGGATTGCAACCACCTGCAGCTGTAAGAGACCAGGAAGGACCCTCCCCTAAATTCTTCAGAGAGAGTATGGCCCTGCTGATACCACGACCTTGGACTTTCAGCCTCTAAACTGCGAGACAATAAATTTCTGCTGTTTTAAGCCATCCAAGTGGGGGTTAATTTTTTATGGCCATTCCAGGAAACTACTACATTGGGGAACGTGCCATGATATATGTATTTATAATCAACATTTGCTTAAGTGATAAACAATGCCTTTACTTTAGAAAATATTTTTAAAGAAAAGTATTTTAATTGTGATTAATTTGAGGGCTTAATGATATCTCATCTAATGTCCTCTTCATAACTAATTCTCTAACAGTGAAGTAAAAGTGGATTTAACAATATAATGATATTTAAATAATAATAAATAAAATTGTCAGCATATATTGAATGTTTGCAATGTGCCAAGCATTATGCTGAAACCTTTATATGCATATTACATATGTATATGCACACACATGTATGTAGGTCATATTATACACACAAAGGTTTTTATGCTTTATACACAAAAACACAAATTTACTATTCCATCTAGGGATCAGCAAACCTTTCCTGTTAAGAGATGGAAAATAAATATTTTAGGCTTCGCTGGCCACACAGTCTCTGTCACAACTATTCAACTCTGCAGTTATAGCTCAAAAGCAGCCACAGATGAAATGTAAAAACTAGGCACAGCTGTGTTCCAATAAAACTTTATTTACAAAAACAGGTGGTGGACAGGACTTCCCTGGTGGCGCAGTGGTTTAGAATCCACCTGCCAATGCAGGGGACATGGGTTCAATCCCTGGCCTGGGACGATCCCACATGCTGCGGAGCAACTAAGCCCGTGTGCCACAACTACTGAGCCCACGTGCCACAACTACTGTAGCCTGCACACCTAGAGCCCGTGCTCCACAGCAAGAGAAGCCACTGCAATGAGAAGCCTGTACACGACAACGAAGAGTAGCCCCTGCTCGCCGCAACTAGAGAAAGCCCGCACGCAGCAACGAAGACCCAACGCAGCCAAAAGTAAATAAATGAATAAATAAATAAATAAATAAATAAATAAATAAATAATTTATTAAAAAAAAACAGGTGGTGGGCTGGACTTGGCCTTTGGGCTATGGTTTGCTGACCCTTGCTATAACCCTTTGAGGAAGATAATCAATGATTTTACTGGTTCACAGGTGAGGGAACTGAGGCTGAAAGTTAAAAACTTTGTGCAAAGTCACACAGTTACTACGGGGTAGCTCTGGAGTCTCAACCGACATCAAATCTTCAGAAACTATGGTTGTAATCATTCAGCAACACTGTCTCATCTCAGAGGCAAGAAAAGCTTCATACTTTCCACAAAAGTGTATTGATTAAATAATGAACTTTAAGAAACTTTCTGATGCCAATACTATCTTGGCATAAAGAAAAGTAACGACACATTAGATGTACAACAAAGACAGGCTAAATTTCATGAAGTCAAAAAAGAAACTGCTATAAATGCTCTAAAGAATGTACAGATATTTCAGAAAAGGTTTAGGAAATTCCAGTTAAAAGTCAGGGTTATTGATTGTTAGTATCTAAAACAACTATGTGTAACACTAGTCAGCAATACTGTAAATGAGAAATGAGAGAAAATAGATATTTAAAGGAATCAGTAAAACTCTGATGCACATCTCAACATTTCTGTTGGTTTTCTAGCTGAAGAGAAGCAATTCAAGGGATCTTTTAAAGTTCCCTGGAAACACAGAAGAAACAGTGAGGTGTGATGTCCCACGACATCAGCCCCCTCCTTTTACTGGACGGTCATATCCTCTATAGGGGACCCCATTTCATCAGGTCCTTTTAAGACTTAGGGCTTTGCTAGATTCTTCCAGACTCTCTAGCAGTGTTCAACTGGGCGTCAGACCACTCTGCACAGAAGACACGTGAACATTACTTTTTCCCAAATTAGCTGAAAAATCACTCAGTATCACTGTATGTATTCTCTTTGTTAAAAAAAAAAATAGTACCTCTCATTTAGCTAGTTCAGGTGGCTTTGATCAAGGAACACAGGAAACCCACCTTACTGATAAGACTCTAGCTGAAAAGATTAAATGACTAACTATTCCTTCAGGTACGCACAGCATGATGATAACATCTCTCAGATCCTTTGAATTGATAGCTTTGGAACAAAAGGCAGATGACTGACACCTGAGCTTGTTTTGATTCTAAGTAAAAAGAATTTATTTCCCAGAATACAGCTTTAGTGGAGCTTGGCAAAATCAGATTGGGATGATGGATCCTCACCTCATTTTTGTAATTATCATAAATGCACACAGAAGCATAAATAAAGAATGAAGAATTAACTTCACATGTATACTTGGGATAGGACATAAAGCGGCAGAGTGTCACTGCATTTAACTCTCTGCTCTAATAAGTGCCACAGACAAATAGAGTTAAATGGGTTAATTAGTCACTGGTGGCTATTTTAATTGCAGTATTGAAAATCAGAGGCAAACGCTAGAAGAATTCTCATCATCAGGGTTACCTGGGCTTTTAATGGGAGTGTTCGCCTGGGACAGGAGCATCTCTAAAACATCACAAAACTGGTTACCTCTCTTCCTCTCCTTTACCTTTCATAATTAGCTGCACACTATTAACTTAAGGCACATTTATCTACAACAATTCAATTCAGACTGCGAAGAATCCTTCTGGTCTATAATTACACTCCAGCTTAATTAGCATAATTTCCACTGCACATATTTGAATAGAGAAGCTGCCATGATGGCTTAGCTCCCCATGTGGAAACTCTTCCAGGGAACATCACGAGGAGAGACAAATGCCTCCTGCTCATGAATGGCCACAAAGGCATGAGATGACCTGAAGGCTACTTTCGATGAGAGATGAGTCTTGGGAAGGGCATGGAGAGGACCTGATGGAATCTTCCAAACTGCCGTGGTCCTCTAAGGGCAGGAGCGGCCCTTAGAGGGTTCACCTTTCATAATTACCAATTGTCAACTGGGCCACGTGGTGCTGGGGTTTGCCTTCACTAGTCTGTCAATGCCTAGTCCGACGTGTGAAAACATCTCTGCAGTTTATTTTGGATCTTCATCTGCAAGGGATGGCCATTTGAGAGCCTCCAATCCACCCACCACCAGACGTCATCCGTATTTAACTGAGACACAGATAAATGAGGCCTTTGAGAGATTTTTACCAACTTGGAAGACCCGCTTCCAAGGCTCCCTTGCGGGAGACCAACCAACCATGAGAGGGAGTCGTCCCACCCATCTGGCACTAAACTGGCAAATACCTATTGTGTGATTTAGTAGGGCCGCACTCATTGTGCAAGTATTGCCAATTTGTCCTAATAATAACCGAAGTCATCTGGTTTGGAAAATCAGATGACTGATTAAAGGAACATCTTCAGTTCTAGTAGCTCATTATATTTTGCATGGATATTTAACTATTCCAATGACTTCACAAAAGAGCGTGTGCCAATGGTTTTGGTGTTAACAGTTTAACCAAGCCCTGCATTGTTTCTATTTGTTACTCAGAGGGAAGCCTGGGGCATTTGCTCCCTCTGGGTCTGCAACACTGAAAGGGAAGGGACAGTGTCAGAGAAGGGTTAAGAGTCTAGAGAGGGGTGACAAGTTGTCGCTGTTAGGCAGAAAAACTCTAAAAAAGAAAAGTCTGGAGAAAGGAGGTGGATCTAACCGATGACGATGAAACCCAAGAAACTCTGTAATGTGAAAGTGCTGATGGCAGAAGGCGTGATTCAGGGGTCTTGTATGAAATGGCCACAGGACATGTGTCTCCTCTACCTCAATATTTCCACATTTCCTTTTCCAGATGTATATTAGAATCTTGAAGCCTATTTTAAAGAAAATTCTGAGTGAGCTTAAAGAATCATTTCATTAAGATACCTATTTACTTTCTCAATCACCAAAGGTACAACTTAAAAATAACAAACGCATGTCAAGCATTATCACACTATTTACACTAAACAAAATGAAAATTGTATAATGAAGGCTCATGTATGACACCACAATCTGTAGTTTTCTCATAGTGTCACTTTTCAACCAGTTAGAGCTCATGGGTCTGGTGAACAGTTAAATTAAATTTGTACTTATTTCTTCAAAATTATGCATAAGTGTCTTTTCCTTTGCAGTAGGATTTTCATAATAATGAGCAATACATATACTGACCTTTTTCCCAATAGAATTCTCACAAGTGTCTGAAGAGGTATGGGGTGTTCGTCAACCAAGCTAAGCTATCTTCATTTCAACCACGGCATTGATACTTACTCTGTTCCTTTTCTTTCTTTTATCAAATGTTTCATTTAAAAATACATCATGGCTAAGAGCTTGGCCTCTGGAGGCAACCTGCCTTGGGGTGAGCCAGGCTCTTCTACTTATTGGCTGTGAGACCGTGGGCCAGGTACATGGGCTCTGTGGAACTTGTCTTGCACACATGCAAAATGGGGAGATACCAGCATCCAGCCTATAGGGTTACAGAGAAGTCAGGGAGGTATGGCAGGGAGAGAGTTTAGCACAATGCCCGCCCCAGCAAGAGATACCAACTCACTCATCTTTCATCATTCCCTGGCCTTGAGAAATATAAGAGAACAGCTTTATAACACTTTGGACTCTTAAATCTGAATAATTTGAAATCTATTCTGGGCTATAATGGAAACGCTAGAAAAATGTTTTCTCTGGTTTATTGTTCTTGACCAAAATAGATACAGTCTTCAATGTAAAAAGAGCAGACTGTTTCTTCACTTAAAAACTTCAACCTACATTTATGTTGCGTCCATACCTCATGTCCAACTGGACCACAGCACATACTGAACTCGTAGTGTTGTTAGACGGCCAAATGAACTGACGCAGGTTTACATGTGTGATGAAAGAAACCGTTGTTCTGGTGTCAACAGAGTGTATATGTACATGAAGTTCACGGTACATGTTTGGCATAAATGTAAATACTTACAAAAAGGGTGCCTATTTTTGAAACTGTTGCCTGAGTTCCTCTCTACGCTTGCCCTTGGGAACCCTGCAGGATGATTTTCACAGGGGTAAGCCCTCCCCGTCAGAATATGCAGGACGTCATCAATATTCACATTCACATAACGTAAACCAAAAGGCAGAAATGTTCATAAAGTTAGATGTCTATCTATGAGCTATAGAATAAAAAAATATAGCAGTGATGGAAAATTATTACACACGGAGCCTGGAACTGCATGATTATGTCAACCCTGGGTATTGTAATCATATCATAACTATTTTCCAAAAGCTCCCATGTTTGTAAAACACTGACATTCACAGATATTGTATTTCACCACTTCTGAATTCCAAGGTGCAAACAAAATCTTCAAGATGATCTTGAATGAAATTTGTATTTAAGCCCTCAATTTCAAGTTCACTTTCCACAGTGTTGGAATTTACTAGAATCTGTTCCTATTAGAAGGCTTCTCCAACGTGGGGCTGTTTTTATTTTTGCTCACAAACAAAAAGTTCAAGCATGGTAGGATTTTTGCCTCTACATTATTTCTCAAGTTCTAACAAGCAACTACTAATTTATATACCTAGAGACCCACACATTAAGTAATGCATTTATATGTAGTTAATATACACTGGCTAATACCAGTTGGTGAAATACCACACATAACAACTATGCCGTTTATCAGGTACATTACTGTGTTTTCTATAAGCTTACTCTTTGTATTCATTCAAAGGAAAACAATATGGTAAAAAACAAAGAAAAAATCCATTGTAATATTTGGACTGTGAGAATTCTCACGCTTTTGCAGTGTCAGATTTCTGGCTGGATTGATTTTTATGCAACAGGGAGACAATAGATTATGTAACACTCATAAAAAATACAGGATCCCTGCTTCAACACGTGGTACCATTAGAAGCAGTATTACTGAAGATTAAGCTCTTTTCTCCCTAAATCAGTGTTCAACATTATACTTCCAGGCTATGTCTCTTTTTTTTCCCTCTGAATGTTTGAATTATATGTAATTTATTTTCTTATACAGCAGGTTCTTATTAGTTATCCGTTTTATACATATTAGTGTATATATGTCAATCCCAATCTCCCAATTCATCACACCACCAGGTTATGTCTCTTAATACCTTCTTTGATTGGCGTTATTGGATTATTGCAACCCAATGCTTAGCCTTATTATCGAAAGAAAGCTTAAAATAGAAGATTAAAAAAAAAAAACCTACAATAACCAGCAGATAGAAAAAGCTAACTAAATAATAGTTCATGTGAATTCCATGTGGAAACAAACATACAAATATTTATCTAAATTAAATTATGTGATGCACTTCCAGGAAGTAACCTACTAATTATTATGCTTTGGCACATGGTGATAAAATACACTCGACCTAGGAGAATAAAAGGCACATGTTAATCACTGCTGTCACTGAGACTTTAGTGCTGTCTCTCAGGATTGTTTCCAATGAAACACAATGTGAAATATTTACAACTCAGCTCATACAAACCCAAGCACACATAAATGTGTACCTAATTCAGTGGAGAAAAGGTATCCTGACTAAGATACATGCATTTAGATAGCTTCTGTTCTGTTCTATTCTACTCTGTTCGATTCTATTAAATTATTTTCCAAACCACTGTTCATGACCAATAAAAGGATTTTACTACCCACTGAGGGGTCATAATCTGCAATTTAAAAAATGTGTGTATACACACACACACACACACATATATACATATATACACATATATATGTATATAGACACACATATATACACACACATCTATGTACATAAGTATGTACAGTATATGTATATACATATATGTATATATTAATATATGAGCGTTAGATAATCATGCATACACACATCACATATAAAGTATTGCATATAAAATCATACTTGTTTAATAATTTGGATACTAATTAACTTTAAAGGCTAAAATTAGACTGGGAGGAAAGATGACTTTAATTTTATTAAAACTCCTGGTCTACTCAGTACTTTGCCCCTTGCCTTCTTTCACATATATGAAACACTTTACAGAAACAAATGAAGATGATGAGAATGACAGTGACAGTGACAATACTGCCCACTTCCATCTGGACACTCATCTCAGTTCTCAGTTGGGCCCTACTGCCTTATGAAATATTTTATATTCAAATGAAGAGGGAACACTGGGCTTCCATGATCACAGGGAAGGACCACGTGGTCCCTTTGAGTATCTCATGTCACCTACAGTTTTGGCTTCAAGTACTGGAGGAGTCCCTACCAAGGACTGGCTGAATGAGAAACAAATGGGAGGTTGAAATAAAGAGGCAGAGAGAAGAGACTTCATTCTGAGATACAAACCATCCCACTTAACGTAAGGAGAAAACAACTTTTCCAAAGAAAGAGAAAAATTGTGTAAAATACGATGCCTAAGCTGTTTTCAGAATGCGAACTAAAATATTTAAAAATATTTTTTTTACAACTATAATTTCTATTTTCTAACAAGGACATGCAGTTATAATACCAATTCCTGACAAATAAAGGAAGAGTTTAGATTATTTTTGCACTCAAACTTGTGGACGGATTCAGAAAACACTTACAGCAATGTGACATTATTTTCTTGACAGAATTATGTCATTTCTTCCTCTGATCACTCAACATCTACTGTGGAAAACACTACGCCATAGCCACACAAATTAATTTATACCCATCAGTTATGACATAATTTATTAGCATTGAATAGCTGGAGGTATTTGATAATGTTTTTACTCTGTCAGCATCTAGGAGATTTTTTTTTTGAATGTATTATTTTGGGAAAGGAAATACTTCTCAGCGTTTTGCATATATTTTGCATTAAGACCCACAGTAAAATATATATCTTAGACTCACAGACATATACACACACACACACACTCACATGTCTGACATCCCTTTTCCAAGACACCAAACAAAACCTTCCTTACTATGGGCGTTGTAATCATTCTAGTCTATCTTATTCAATCTTTTAAATGCTGGTCAAAAACCTCTAAGTTGACTTGACTACTCACTCATAGGTGGTCCCCATTTGGAAAACAAAACTGTACTAATCCAATCAGGCCATGGACTCCTGATTTCTATAAGAGATATATAGATATAGGAGATTCTATAGATAGAATGCATCTATTTCATAAAAATATAGAAATTCATTTTAATCACTTAAACTCAAAGGGCAACCTTATTAAAACATATAAGGGCAAAATATCAACTTTTATATTTACGAGAATACCTGAATTATAACCATGAGCACATAAAAGCAACAATATGAGCAGGGTTAGTACCTGGGCCAAATCCAGGCCACCTCCTGTGTTTGTATGGCCTGTCAGCTAGAAATGGCTTTAACATACAGGCAGTTACAATAAATTTGATGATAGGGAACATTAAAATCTTGAAGTCCAATTACACGAAATGTTATCTCCCCCAAATAATCTCATTCTTATTGATAGACATCTATTAAAAAAACATTATTATTAACATTTTATTATATTTTGGATTTCATTAATAATAATTTTGTAGAAATTTGTTTCCTCTCTTCTTATATAAGTATCTACATAATATTCTCGATTTGCCCCTTGGCCCACAAAGACTAAAATATTGACTATCTGACCCCTTTACAGAAACTTTGCTAACCCATGCATTAAAGTGTCATTTTTAAATTGTTATAATGATTTATTATATTAATACTAATCAGTATTAATTAAACAGTGATCTGACTGCAGCCTTAACCACACTCTGGAACCTAGGTGAGCACGCAGGTGATAGATGCTCCAGGTTCATGACTAAGTGCAGGAATTCCCCACCCTACCTCACCGCACCCCCCAAATTATCCCTTTGGTTCTAGGGAAAACCATTCCCCTAAAGAGGAGAATCTCTCTGTAGCCAAGGTAACTCAGACACCTTTGTTAAAAATAACTTTGCAAGTTATTTGGGAGGGAGACGCAAGAGATATGGGAACATATGTATATGTATAGCTGATTCACTTGTTGTAGAGCAGAAACTAGCACACCATTGTGGGGCAATTATACTCCAATAAAGATGTAAAAAAAAAGAAGAAATAGAAAATAAAAAAAAGAAGACATAGAAAATAATAATAAAACATCTGGGGAAATCTCCCAAGGGCCGGGAGGACAGAAAAGCTCAACAACAACAACAACAAAAAAACACAAAAAAACTTTGCTTTTGTTTTATTAAGATCCATAAGCTCAAAGGGAAATTGGGCTTTTCTTTTAATGAAATTACTTTTCGCCTAGTTCCGGAAATGTCACAGGAGGTGCACAGAGCTGCAGCAGGAGACGATCTACTTAATAAGCATCTCAGTAAAAGGAGCACTTCCTGTCTCCTCACCATAGCAACTGCACTCTGCATAACTGCCACTTCTGGGTCCAGATAAATGGGGCTATTGAACAACCTCATGTTTATTACATTTAAGAAATTCTTATTTGTTTTCAGGTGGACATGAAGCAACATGGTTGAGCTCCTTCTGTGTACATTTTCCACTAGAAAAAAAAGTTTTACTCTACCCTGATACACAGGAAGTTTCCCTGAAAAAGATGTGTTGCCCTTTTGGGTATTAAGGTTTTAAAATTTAGCACTGGACAAACACAATTTGAATAAATACAAAGATTTTCTGGGGAGTATTTACGTTTTCTGCTTTTAATTTTTCCCATGTTTTACCTTGATTGCTTCTGTTTCTTTCTCTCCCTCTTTCCAATCATCATAAATACTTGTATTTAGAGCACGCTTAATGAAAAACCTTAAACAACGATCTTCATCAACATTCATCCCTTCTTTGTATTTTAACTAGGGGGTGAGCCAAGGTGTACCTTACTGGCATGATCATTGATGGTTTTACTTATCCTGTGGGCAATATTTTACAACTTCATGAAAATCTTAATTTTCACATGACATATTAATCAAAGCCTTGTATTTAAGGCCTTTGGATTTATTTATGTGTGGCAATTTGTATGTCTGCTTTGGGTCCTTATTAAATTTTTGTTGGTTGTATGTCTGTTTTAACAATACATAATAACTTTTCCTTATAAAACTACCATGTTGTTAAATCCCCATTTCATGTGAACACACAGTGAGGTTCATCAGTAAAAATGCTAGAGAAAACTATGCATGGAAAAAGCATCCTCTACGGCTTCCCTGGTGGCGCATTGGTTGGGAGTCTGCCTGCCGATGCAGGGGACATGGGTTCGTGCCCAGGTCTGGGAAGATCCCACATGCCGCGGGGCGGCTGGGCCCGTGAGCCATGGCCGCTGAGTCTGCGCGTCCGGAGTCTGTGCTCCGCAACGGGAGAGGCCACAGCAGTGAGAGGCCCGCGTACCACAAAAAAAAAAAAAAAAAAAAAAAAAAAGCACCCTCAGTGTCAAATACAAACATTTTTGGAAAGTAATTTGAAAACCAACATTCACAAACAAATAAAACTATTGGTTCATCAGTAACCATGCTAGAGAAAACTATGCATGAAAAAAACCTCAATGTCAAATTACAAACATCTTTTGGAAAGTAATTTGAAAACCAACATTCAGAAACAAATAAAACTATTTCCACAAAAAAAGCTAGTTGATATATTTTAAAAAAGCAACAGAACATGTTAAAAATTTCCCTGGAACAAGATTTGTTCAAGGTTTATTAAGCACAGTCTTGGCACACAGATTAAATTAAATATGATCCCTCTGGAAATAGATTCTAAACTCAAATAATCAAGTCTAATAATTAATGATTATTTTTTCCCTGCATAAAATGCTATAGCTCATTTTTGCCCTTAAGCCTCTGATAAAAATAGTGTTTCTTTTTTTTTTTTTTCCAAGCAAAGGTTGTTTTTGCTGTTGAACAAAGAGTTGGTTTTCAATGACAGAATTAGGCAGATTTAGAACTACAGATGGACAAGAAAGTTCTAAAAAAAAAAAAAAAAACTAAATTTTTTTTTGTTAATAGCTAATGCAAACCTCAAAAATCTTCTTATTGAAATAAAAACAGTACCTGTTGGGCTTAACTGGTATTTGGTCCTCGTAGGGCGTTTCACCAGTTTTAGGCATCTCATTATACAGGATTTGAAGGTGAGGTGAAAGGACCGACTTTCACACTCTTTACCTGAATAAATGTACCCTGGTGAGAGAAGGGTGGGACCAGGTGTGCTCAACAGGGCTTCTAAGTGCCTGTCACTGTTGCAAGTGCTTTATGTATAAATTCCTCAATTTAATCCTCACACAACTCTATGAGGGAGGCGCTGATATCATCCCCACTTTACAGACGGGGAAACTGAGGCACACGGGAAGTGACCCAAGGTCACAGAGCAACCAAGGAGCACAGACGGATTTCAACCTGTCAACTTGGGCTTCCCTGGTGGCGCAGTGGTTGAGAGTCCGCTTGCCGATGCAGGGGACACGGGTTCGTGCCCCAGTCCGGGAGGATCCCACATGCCGCGGAGCAGCTGGGCCTGTGAGCCATGGCCACTGAGCCTGCACATCCAGAGCCTGTGCTCCGCGACGGGAGAGGCCACAACAGTGAGAGGCCCGGGTACCGCAAAAAAACAAAAAAAAACAGAAAAAAACCTGTCATCTTGTGCCACAGGTAGGCGCTCTCAACAACCTCACAGCCTCATCTCTTGATCAGCACTCAGGTTCACGGGTGGGTAAGTGGTGAAGTCAGAACAGGAACAAAACTGACTTCTGCTCTGTCTTCCCATTCCAAATCCTGCCTTTGTTGGCTCCGAACTGCGCTCTGGGCCGTGTCCTGGACACATCCTAGTTCTCAGTCACTTCGACAATGAGACAGGACAGACTCAATCCATCTCCCTGAGTTGCTCTGATAATGAATGAAATTCCAGGGTGAGAGCACTTTTCATCAAGTAGATGCTTAATAAACATCATTCCCTCCCCCTTACACCACGCAACTTAAACGTCTCTCTGTTCCCAGCTTATTCACAAACTCCTACAGCTTACCGTTCAAGGGAAACAATCATTTGAAACAAGCGGAACTGAAGTTCGACACGACTTCAAATTAATCAGGATTCTATTTTGTGCCAATCTGTGGAGAATGTGCTGAACAAAATATATTTCTTCAAAAGACATTTTCCTAACTGTGTTTTCTAGTCGATTTACCATCAGCAAGAGAAACATACAATTTGCAGATTGCTGAATATCTGATTTTAATTCCCAAGTCATCCATTCCTTACACATGATCTAGAATATATAATTAAAGAATGGACTTACTTGTTTCTTTGAAACTGAAAACTACTTTATTTATTTATATAATTATTTTAACTGATGCAACTCTCCAGAACACAAAATAACAATGAACACAAGAAATAAATCACATCTCAAATTACAAA
This sequence comes from Mesoplodon mirus, assembly GCF_964341445.2. Lineage (NCBI taxonomy): Eukaryota > Metazoa > Chordata > Mammalia > Artiodactyla > Ziphiidae > Mesoplodon > Mesoplodon mirus. The sequence continues at coordinate 175,089,437 of NC_138980.1, read as the reverse complement.
ATGACACATAGTGAGTTGCAAAGGGGCCCCTGAAAAGATATGCCCAAGTCCTAACCTTCAGTACCTATGAATGTGACTTTATTTGAAATAGGGTCCTTGTAGACGTATTTAAGGGTCTCAACACAAAACCATCTTGGATTTAGAGTGGGCCCTCAATCCAATGACTGGTGTCCTCATAAGGCAAAAGAGAGAGGAATTTGAGACAGATACACAGGGATGAAGGTGACGTGAAGACAGAGGCAGAGACTGGAGGGATGCAGCCCCAAGCCAAGCAGCCCCTGGAGCCTCCAGGATCTGGAAGAGGAGAGGAAGGACCCTCCCCTAGAGCCTTCGGAAGGAGTGTGGCCCTGCTGACACCGTGGTTTCAGATTTATGGATTCCAGAGTTGTGAGAGAATATAGTTCTCTCAGCTCTGGGGTAATTTGTTATGGCAGCCTTATGAAACAAATACACTATATTTTTGAAGAGAAAAAGAAAAACACGGAATGAAAATATTCTTTAATGTACAGAACTACTTGAAAGTATCCCTTGCCTTTTTCTCCTCCCCTGGAGCAGTGGGAGAAAAGATTTAAACAATAATCCTAAGAGCATAATCTAAGCATACAACTCAACAGGTATGCTGGTTCTCTAACATTCTTTAAGAAAACGTAAGCATTTAAAACTATCGTTTTTATTATGAGCAACAGAAATTACTGGGTTTTTTTTTTCCTGCTTTTATCGTTTCCCTCTTTAGGAAGAATAAATAATTGACTTAAAAAATAAAACATGTTGGGGCTTCCCTGGTGGCACAGTGGCTGAGAGTCTGCCTGTCGATGCAGGGGACACGGGTTCGTGCCCCGGTCCGGGAAGATCCCACATGCCGCGGAGCGGCTGGGCCCGTGAGCCATGGCCGCTGAGCCTGCACATCCGGAGCCTGTGCTCCGCAACGGGAGAGGCCACAACAGCGAGAGGCCCGCGTACCGCAAAACAAAACAAAACAAAACAAAAACAAAAACAAAAAACATGTTGAATTCATGTGTTAATTAAAAAAAGAAAAGAACTGTAGAACAGCTTGAGTCCCAGAAACCACAAGGGCCAGTTTCCAGGTACCGCTGTGGTCGGCCGTGGGGTGATGTGGCTGCTCTGGGCCTTTCTGCTTCAAAGCTGTTGCACTTGGGAGAGGGCAGCTCCCCTGTGCTCCCTCCACCCTGGACACCCAGCCTCAACCTCACCCGTGCTCCCCTCCCCCTCAGTGGACCTCCACATCTGCACCTGTGCCGAAAGCCTGTCCTAGCTTCCCTGCATCTCACCCTGTTCACCTCTTTGCTTGCTAATTTCCCCTCCACTCCAGCACCTCTGTTCTGCTCCAGCATCTTCTCAAAACGGTCCCACATCGTCCACCAGCCCCTTCAGCCATAACGTTTTCCTTAATTTATCATCAGCTCAGTTCTCTTGGTGGCACTCCACCTGGACATCTCCGTCAGTGGTCTCAAGGGACCAGCAAACCCAGTGCTTCTGTGCACTCATCATTCTACTCCACCTCTTAGCAACACGGATGAGTGTTCCTTCCATCAGTGTCTGCTCTTGAACCATCCTTGTCTCCCTCCCCCCTCTGACTACTCGCTGGGCTTCCTTCACAGGTCCTGTTTCTTTTTCTGTCATTCATTTATTCCACAAATATTCATGGAGCACCTATTATGTGCCAGGCAGGGAAACAAATAGAGAAAGAGTCCTTCCTCCATGGAGCTCACATCCTTTGGGGGAGGCGAGCAGTAGGGGAGACAGGAAGGTACCTCCAATATTCCTACGTGCTAAAGAGAAGGAACAGGAAATGAAATGGGGAGAGGGCTGCCATAAAAGCCAGTGTCCAGGGGAGCCTTTGATGAGGAGGTGACATCTGTGGAGATCTTACGTGGCTGCTGTCAGGAGAGGAGACTGGGGCAGGGGCACAGATTGAAGTAGGGAGGCCACTTAGGAAGCACAAGGTATAAGCAGATTAGTCTACATACACCTTGGTAATGAAAGCCTCAAGCCTGGATGAGCTCACGGGGAAATGAATGAAGATGGACAGAGAAAACGCCCAAGGGCTGTGCCTGCAGGGGCCCTACACTGGTCATCCTACCTTCTTAATACACTGTCTTCTGGGACCTGGCCCTCTCCTGGTCACCTTCTTTCACAGGTCCTTTCTCTGTCTCCTTTGCTGGCCCTCTCTCATCACTTGACCTCTAAATGGCGGCATCCCCAGGGCTCATCCCAGTTCTCTTCTTTTCTTTATCTTCACTCCCTGCCATCGTACTCCCAGCTCATCTCATGATTTTAATCAGACTAGGGGTAGATTAAACTGATGATGAAATTTGTTGGATAATTACACTGGGGGTAAAAATGGCATTGGATTATCTTGGGCCTCTGACAAAGTATGGTTGCTTGATTCCATATACAAATGCTTCTTGGGTTTACACCGCCAATCCAGAACTACCTGTCTTCCAGAATTGGCTACTGGAGCCTCTGCGATTCTGCCCTCAGACGTTTATGTGACATTTCACACTTAACGTGACCCAAGAGTGACTGTGAAATTGCCTCCAGAACTGTTCCCCTCACCATCTCTGGCATCTCAGTGAATGACAGCCCCAATCTCACAGCCGCCTGGGCCTAAAGCCTGCTTTGAGATGCCAGCCAAGTCTGTCTCCTCTACCTCCAAAATATACCTGTAACCCGAGCACTCCTTACTCCCAGCCCTGCACCACACTGGCCTAAGCCACCGCCATCTCTACCCCAGATTTCTGCAGCGGCCTCCTCAACAGCAAGCTTCCCTGCTTCGAATCTTCCCCCGGAGTCTACTTTCAAGGTAGTCAGAGCGATCCACCCCAGAGCTAAGTAAGGTCCAGCCCTTCTGGTGCTTAATCCATTTGCTGCCTCATCTCACATGGAGGAAGAGACCCAGCCACACTCAGTTTAAAAGTCTGGTGTCTTCTATTCTGTAACTTATATCTGCTTTCCCCTCCCCCTCATCTCTATAAGCAGCACTTATTGTAAATTTCAGATACTTACAATCCAGACATAGCTTACTGCATACGGAGAGGGACACACAGAGGCCAGCCAGTATTAATATCAACGTACTAAAAGCAGACCAGTATCATGGGTGGAATAATAGAAGTCTTAGTCTACTCAGGCTGCCTCAACAAAGGACCACAGACTCAGTGACTTAAACAGCAGACATAATTTGTCACAGTTCTGGAGTCTGGGAAGTCTAAGGTCAGGGTGCCAGCCTGACTGGGTTCTGGTGAGGGCTCTCTTCCTGGCTTGCAGACGGCAGCCTTCTCACTGCATCCTCACAGGGTGGGGAGAGAGAGAGCTCTGGTGTCTCTTCCTCTTTTACAAAGACACCGGTTCCATCAGACCAGGGCTCCACCTTATGACCTCATTTAACCGAATTGCCTCTTCAAAGGCTCTGTCTCCAAATACAGTCACATGCAGGGGGGTTTAGGTTTCAACATATACATTCGGGGAGACATGATTCAGTCCACAGCAATAGGTTAATAGGTTAAAGCGTCTACTTGCATGTTTCTCTCTTACACACTCTGTTACAATCACCAGATGCTTTCAGTTGTGTCCCTTGGGTCTCTTCCTTCCCCCCAGTTTTGCTCTGAAGGTTGCATTCTGCCCCAGCCTTGAATATTCTATTAACCAGCCCAGTCTCCTCCTCCTGCAGACCCCCAGCCCCCTTCAATTGTGTGTCTTCAACTCCCAGGGCACAGCAATGAGCAAACAGGAATGCATGTGGATGGTGCTGGCTGGAGAAAGCCTCGCTCCATGTTACCCAGAGAGTGGTGGCCAACAAGTAACAAGAATATCAGGATTTATCCTCTCTGAAATAGTACCTACCGATTACCACATGTGAAATCCTCAAGATAAGTCAGAATTAATGAACGTGTAACTAGTTGACTGCAAAAAACATTGTATCAAACATTTTATCTCTTTAGCCTTTTGGGATTTGTTTTTTTTTTTTTTTGCGGTATGCGGGCCTCTCACTGTTGTGGCCTCTCCCACTGTGGAGCACAGGCTCCGGACACGCAGGCTCAGCGGCCATGGTTCACGGGCCCAGCCGCTCCGCGGCATGTGGGATCTTCCCGGACCGGGGCACGAACCCGTGTTCCCTGCATCGTCAGGCAGACTCTCAACCACTGCGCCACCAGGGAAGCCCTTCTCTTTAGCCTTTTAATAGCAGCTCTTTCCTCCTTGGGGCAAATGTTTTCTTCACTTTTCAGAAATAGTTACACAAACCCAGTGAATTCCCGAGGAGATAAGTTCAGTGGGGGAAAGGAAAGGTCATGTATGTTTACATTACTGACTAGAAGAGGTCTGGGTAAGCCACCTGTTAGGAGAAGTTCAGAAAATCCACCAGCTTTTATAAAATGTTCCCTTTAACTGACTGACATTGTTACCCCATGAAAGGTGTTAGTGTTACTGAAATCATTCAATCATAGGAAACAGCATCCATGAAGCAACAGGAAACGAATGGCCAATAGCAAACACTTGAAGGGTTGTACAAATGAAGTCAAACCTTGGAGACTGAATCTGTCTTCCTATTGTGTGTATTAGTTTGCAAGAGCCACCATAAGAAAATACCACAGACTGGGTGGCTTAAAAAATGAGCATTTGTTTTTCCACAGTTCTAGAGGCTGGAAGTCCAGCCAAGACCAAGGTGTCAGCAGATCTGGCTTCTTCTTCTTCTTCTTTTTAAATTGAGGTAACACTGGTTTATGTAAGTTTATGTGTACCTTATAATTTGACTTCTGGTTACACTACAGCATGCTCACCACCAAAAACTATGCAATGTTTCATGAATTTGCAAGGGTATCCTTGCCCAAGGGCCACGCTCATCTCTGTATCCTTCCAGTTTTAGTATCTATGCTGCTGAAGCGAACACAGGGTTGGTTTCTTCTGAGGCCCCTCTCCTTGGCTTGTAGATAGACATCTTCTCTCTGCGTCCTTACACAGCCTTTCTTCTGGGTCTGTGCATCCCTGGTGTTTCATGTTCAAATTTCCTCTTCTTATAAGAACACTGATCCTACTGGATTAGAGCTCACCCTAATGACCTCATTTAAACTTAATCACTTCTCAAAGACCCTATGTCCAAATGAAGTCACATTCTGAGATCCTGGGGCGTATGTCCTCAAAGCATGAATTTGGGGGGACACAATTCAGCCCATAACACAGTGCCTAACAAATACTCCAGCACTTAGTAGTTTGAAACAACAATCATTTACTCTGCTCACAAATCTAATTGGACAGGGCTCAGCAGGGACAGATCATCTCTGTTCCAGGTTGTGTAATGTGGGGAGACTCAGCTGGGGTTGGAGAATCCTGTCTTCAGATGGTTCATGACCATGGCTGACAAGTTGGTGGGGTTGGTTGTGAGCTGGGCACTCAGCGTGGGGCTAGGGATCTCAGTCCATTCAGCAGCAGCAGTCAATGTTCTTGGATGCTCAAGAGGTGACAATTCAAGCCTTCTGACTGATGCTTCTAACCTTTCTACACCAACACCCAGCAGGGTGATGGGCATGAAGCAGATATTAAACAAATACTGAATTGTTTTTGTTTTTTAATAGACTTTGTTTTTTAGAGAGTTTTAGGTTCATTAGCAAAACTGCGTGGAAGGTACAGAGATTTCCTCTACGACCTCTGCCCACATCCCTGCATAGCATCTCTGGTTATCAACGTCCCCTCTAGAGTGACAGCATTTGTTACAAACGTTGAGGCAATGCTGACACATCATAATAACCCAAAGTCCACAGTTTACACCCAGGTTCACTCTTGATGATGTACAACCTATGGGTTTTGACAAATGTATAGTGACATGTACCCACCATTAAAGTATCATACCAAGTAGTTTCAGAGCCCTAAAAATACTGATTTTTAAATCACCAAAGAAGGTATACTTAATTGGGAGACTCAAGAGGGTTGGGCATTGGTACACTACTCTTCCTTCTAGAAAGAAATACCTGATTTGGGGAATGTTATGAGCCAGAGAATCATGTGTCCTTGCAAAAAGCACTCTTTTAAAAGCACCTGTTAAAAAGTGGTGGACCTAGAGACTGTCATACAGAGTGAAGTAAGTCAGAAAAAGAAAAACAAATATGCTATATTAATGCATATATGTGGAATCTAGAAAAATGGTAGAGATGATCTTATTTGCAAAGCAGAAATAGAGACACAGATGTAGAGAAAAAATGTATGGACACCAAGGGGGGAAAGGAGGAGGGTGGGATGAATTGGGAGTTTGGGATTGACATATATACACTACTGATACTATGTATAAAATAGATAACTAATAAGAACTGACTGTATAGCTCAGGGAAAACTCTACTCAATGCTCTGTGGTGACCTAAATGGGAAGGAAATCCAAAAAAGAGAGGAGACAGATATATATATATATACATAATTTGCTGTACAGTAGAAACTAACACAACACTGTAAATCAACTATACTCCAATAAAAATTAATTAAAAAAATAAAATAGATAACTAATAAGGACCTACTTTATAGCACAGGGAACTCTACTCAATACTTTTTAATGACCTATATGGGAAAAAAAATCTAAGAAAAAGTGGATGTATGTATATGTATAACTGATTCACTTTGCTGCACACCTGAAACTAACACAACACTGTAAATCAACTATGCTCCAATAAAAATTATATAAAGGGGCTTCCCTGGTGGTGCAGTGGTTGAGAATCTGCCTGCCAATGCAGGGGACACAGGTTCAAGCACTGGTCTGGGAAGATCCCACATGCCACGGAGCAACTGGGCCCGCGAGCCACAACTGCTGAGCCTGCGGGTCTGCAGCCTGTGCTCTGCAACGAGAGGCCACGACAGTGAGAGGCCCACACACCGCAATGAAAAGTGGGCCCCGCTCACCACAACTAGAGAAAGCCCTCGCACAGAAACGAAGACCCAACACAGCCAAAAATAAATAAATTAAAAAAAATTATATAAAAAAATGTAAAAAAAGTGGTTCTAATAAGCTTCAAGCCCCCATTGTAGTCTTGGTTTATAGAGGACCAGTAGTGACGACCTGAAGCCAGCACTCCCAGGCACTCACTTTTATGGTATGACTGTTGTGTCTTCCAAGGTGCTAGGAATCAACACTGACTTAGGGCACTCAGGTGGGTGTGACTTAATCTCTTTTTGAATCGGTTGTGATAAAAAGTAGACTTTCATGGGCTTCCCTGGTAGCGCAGTTGTTAAGAATCCACCTGCCAATGCAGGGGACATGTGTTCGAGCCCTGGTCCGGGAAGATCCCACATGCCGTGGAGCAACTAAGCCTGTGAGCCACAACTACTGAGCCTGCGCTCTAGAGCTTGCGAGCCACAACTACTGAGCCCACGTGCCACAGCTACTGAAGCCCGCACGCCTAGAGCCCAAGCTCTGCAACAAGAGAAGCCACCGCAATGAGAAGCCCACACACCACAATGAAGAGTAGCCCCTGCTCACCGTAACCAGAGAAAGCCCGCGTGCAGCAATGAAGAACAAACACTGCCAAAAATAAAATAAATTTTTTTTAAAAAGTAGACTTTCATGAGTAGTGGACTTGCATTTAACACTTATAGAACAATGAACCATGAGTAAACGTAATACTGACAAGTTATTACTTTAAAATTTTTAATTGCTATATAGATTTAACTACAATCTTAACAAACAACAATTAATATCCCTGCTACTGTGCCCTTCAAGTACTAATATATCTTTGCCACAGAACTTTTACTCACAACTCAGGAAACTCATGTTAAAACTTGTTGCAATCTAGCATTTTTTTCTCCTCAGATCTTTGTAAGATGAAAGAGTGAAAAATGAAGTCCCTGGAGCCAACCTAACAAGCTCACCTGATTTAATCTTCAATGGCTGGTCTTAAAATCCTCCAAAAATGTGGTTACCTTTATAATTTTCTTCTTTTTTCCACAGTCTCTAAGTAATTTCCCACCCACTGACCTCCTCATCCACTCCTTGGCTATAAATACCCACTATTTCTTGGATTCAGGATTGAGCTCAGGTCTATATTGGGGTCTCCTTGCCCCTGTTGCAATAATTCCTGAATAAAATCTGGTTTGGCCACTTTAACTGCTGTCCAGCTCTGGTTCTCTTTGACAGGCCCCAGTCTAAAAGATTTCCTGAACAAGAACAGAGGAAGACCAAAGCTCACAGGTACATCCGATGTCTGACTCTTGGTACGATCTCACCTGTGCTTATTAACCCTCCCACCTGCCATGTACATCACCCCTCTGCCCACCCACCGAATGAGGGAGGAATGCCTTCTATTTGGTGAGCAGTTTTGCAGTTACAGACTTCACATACCTGTATCCTCTGAATTTCACAACATTCCTTTGAAAAAGAAATGACTATTCTTGCTAGTATTTCCTTTTGTTGTTCAAGCATGTGGCAGGAGAAAAGAATTAAATTGGGCCTAAAAACAACGACTGAAGTATAAAGTGGCCATTGGTATGTATGGATTAAATCAAAAGACACTATCTTAGAATTCGTTTCTAATTGTTAGAATTGGAAAGTCACATAATGGGTAATGATTTTTTTAGTCTCTGATTCTGTTACCAAATAAAATCTATATTGCTTTTTTTTTTTTGCGGTATGCGGGCCTCTCACTGTTGTGGCCTCTCCCGTTGCGGAGCACAGGCTCCGGATGCGCAGGCTCAGCGGCCATGGCTCACGGGCCCAGCCGCTCCGCGGCATATGGGATCCTCCCGGACTGGGGCACGAACCCGTATCCCCTGCATCGGCAGGCGAACTCTCAACCACTGCGCCACCAGGGAGGCCCTATATTGCTTTTAATACTCCTCTAGTATGCTTTTTTCCTTTGCAATGTATTCTTATGCATATCATTATTATTTAATTTTTGGATGACTTGCATTGTCCATCCTTGAATTTTAGGAAATATTGGAAATATTAGGACATTTAAGAACTTTAGGAAATACTGAAAGGTAGGTGCTTCAGAGCATTAGGGAAGAACACAGCTTACACCCTTTGTGCAATGTAAGCTCACAACCACTTTGGGTTTCAAAAGACAGTTTTTGAAGTGGATACACTAGTCTGACAACCAGAGTGCATTCACTGGAAGAAGGGACTTTTGGAATGCTAAACAAAAACTTAGCTTTGTAAATCAAACAAAAGCCTGGTTTAGAGAAGTTACTGAGAGCCACAGAACTGGGAGGGACACAAGTTGACATCATGCCAGGAAGAGACCAGAACTCCCTCTGGACCAGGAAAAAGAGTTCTGGAAAATACTATAGTAGAAAACCAGGAGGATATGGATGCTAGTGTGAGGTGCTAGACCATACCTCTGCCCCTTAGGTTTAGGGACCCAAAAAGAGGGGGATTTTCCCCTCTGCCCTCCACGGAGTAGTAGGCAGGTGGCCATTCTCCAAGGACTGGGCATGACAGCAGTAGAACTGGTGCCTTTGAGCAGGGGGGCCTGAGATAAAGCTCCGTCTTCTTGATCCATCCCTCCCCTCCCCTCCCAACCTGGGTCCTCAGTAGTTCCTAAGAGCCTTGGACTCTCTCCTGCCACCCACAGGAATCAAGAAGGTAGTTGGGAACTGAAAGCTGGGGTGTATTTCTGGGAGTGGGAGGGGAGGCAGACCTGTACATATATGTTAAACACAAAGTGGTTTTAAAAATCTTTACGAATACACACCATGATGTAAGTGTTAATAGGAGAGCATAGGTGGATGCCGATAAATAATGTGATGCCACATTATAAAGTCAGAGGTAATATTACAAATCAGAGGGGGCAAAGGTGCTGGAAAAATAAAGGCCCTTCCAAAAACTGATATTAATATGAAAAATAAAAAAAATTAGATCCCTACTTCACGCCATACACAACAATAAGTTCAAGATCCATAAGAGAATGAATCTGAAGAATTAAATCTTAAATATTTTAATAAGAAAATAAAGGAGAATGATACTATGAACTTAGCTGAGGGGAGGATTTCTTAGACATAAGAAGAACAAAATTTGAATACATTAAAATTTAAAAGCAAAAAAAAAAAACCATTAAGAGAAGTCATAAGTTGGGAGAATATATTAGACTCAAGATAACATCAAGAATCTATAAATAGGACCCGGGGGAAGATGGCGGAAGAGTAAGACGCGGAGATCACCTTCCTCCTCACAGATAATCAGAAATTCATCTACACGTGGAACAACTCCTACAGAACACCTACTGAACGCTGACAGAAGACCTCAGACCCCCCAAAAGGCAAGAAACTCCCCACATACCTGGGTAGGACAAAAGAAAAAAGAATAAACAGAGACAAAAGGATAGGGACGGGACCTGCACCAGTGGGAGGGAGCCGTGAAGGAGGAAAGGTTTCCACACACTAGGAAGCCCCTTCGCGGGCGGAGACTGCGGGTGGCGGAGGGGGGAAAGCTTCAGAGTAGCGGAGGAGAGCACAGCAACAGGGGTACGGAGGGCAAAGCGGAGAGATTCCGGCACAGAGGATCGGTGCCCTCAGGCACTCACCAGCCCGAGAGGCTTTTCTGCTCGGCCACCAGGGCGGGAGGGGCTGGGAGCTGAGGCTCGGGTATCGGGTTTCAGCGGGAGCGCAGGGAGAGGACTGGGGCTGGCGGCAGGAAGAGAGCCTGAAGGGGTTAGTGCACCACGGCTAGCCGCGAGGGAGTCCGGGAAAAAGTCTGGAGCTGCCGAAGAGGCAAGAGACTTTTTCTTCCCTCTTTGTTTCCTGGTGCGCGAGAAGAGGGCATTAAGAGCGCTGTTTAAAGGAGCTCCAGAGATGGGCGCGAACCGCGGCTAAAAGCGCGGACCCCGGAGACGGGCGGGGGACGATGGGGCTGCGGCTGCCGCCGCCAAGAGGCCTGTGTGCGAGCGCAGGTCACTGTCCACGCCCCTCTTTCCGGGGAGCCTGTGCAGCCCGCCACTGCCGGGGTCCCGGGATCCAAGGACGGCTTCCACGGGAGAGCACACGGAGCGCCTCGGGCTGGTGCAACGTCACGCCGGCCTCTACCGCCGCAGGCTCGCCCCGCACTCCGTGCCCCTCCCTCCCCTCGGCCTGAGTGAGCCAGAGCCCCCGAATCAGCGGCTCCTTTAAACCCGTCCTGTCTGAGCGAAGAACAGACTCCCTCCGGCGACCTACACGGAGAGGCGGAGCCAAATCCAAAGCTGAGACCCGGGAGCTGTGAGAACAAAGAAGAGACAGAGAAATCTCTCTGTGCAGCCTCAGAAGCAGCAGATTAAAGCTCCACAATCAACTTGATGTACCCTACATCTGTGGAATACATGAATAGACAACGAATCATCCCAAATGGAGGAGGTGGACTTTGAGAACAAGATTTAAGATTTTTTTCCCCTTTTCCTCTTTTTACAATGAATTATTCCAAATTGAGGAGGTGGACTTTGAGAGCAAGATTTACGATTTTTCCCCCTTGTTCTCTTATTGTGAATGTGTATGTGTATGCTTCTGTGTGAGATTTTCTCTGTATAGCTTTGCTTCCACCATTTGTCCCAGGGTTCTATCCGTTCGTTTTTTTGTTGTTGTTTTTTTAAATTTTTTAAATAATTACTTTTTTATTTTAATAATGCTATTATATTTTATCATACTTTATTCTATTTTACTTTATCTTCTCTCTTTCTCTTTTTCCTAACTTCCCTTCCTCCCTCCCTCCCTCCCCCCTCCTTTCTTTCTCTCTTCCTTCCTTCCTTCCTTCCTTTCTTTCCTTCCTCCTTTCTTTCTTTCTCTATTTCTTTCTTCTACTAATTCTTTCTTTCTACTTTTTCTCCCTTTTATTCTGAGCCGGGTAGATGAAAGGCTCTTGGTGCTGCAGCCAGGAGTCAGTGCTGTGCCTCTGAAGTGGGAGAGCCAACTTCAGGACACGGGTCCACAAGAGACCTCCCAGCTCCACATAATATCAAGCAGCGAAAATCTCCCAGAGATCTCCATCTCAACACCAGCACCCAGCTTCAGTCAACGGCCAGCAAGCTACAGTGCTGGTCACCCTATGCCAAGCAACTAGCCAGACAGGAACACAACCCCACCCATTAGAAGAGAGGCTGCCTAAAAACATAATAAGGCCACAGGCACCCCAAAACACACCACCAGATGTGGACCTGTCCACCAGAAAGACAAGATCCAGCATGATCCACCAGAACACGGGCACTAGTCCCCTCCACCAGGAAGCCTACACAACCCACTGAAACAACCTTAGCCACTGGGGACAGACACCAAAAACAACAGGATCTACGAATCTGCAGCCTGCAGAAAGGAGACCCCAAACACAGTAAGGTAAGCAAAATGAGAAGACAGAAAAACACACAGCAGGTGAAGGAGCAAGATAAAAAACCCACCAGACCTAACAAATGAAGAGGAAATAGGCAGTCTAACTGAAAAAGAATTCAGAATAATGATAGTAAAGATGATCCAAAATCTTGGAAATAGAATAGACAAAATGGAAGAAACAGTTAACAAGGACCTAGAAGAACTAAAGATGAATCAAGCATCGATTAAAAACACAATAAATGAAATGAAAAATACTCTAGATGGGATCAATAGCAGAATAACTGAGGCAGAAGAATGGATAAGTGACGTGGAAGATAAAATAGTGGAAATAACTGCTGCAGAGCAGAATAAAGAAAAAAGAATGAAAAGAACAGAGGACAGTCTCAGAGACCTCTGGGACAACATTAAATGCACCAACATTTGAATTATAGGGGTTCCAGAAGAAGAAGAGAAAAAGAAAGGGACTGAGAAAATATTTGAAGAGATTATAGTTGAAAACTTCCCTAATATGGGAAAGGAAATAGTCAATCAAGTCCAGGAGGCACAGAGAGTCCCATACAGAATAAATCCAAGGAGAAATACGCCAAGACACATATTAATCAAACTGTCAAACATTAAACACAAAGAAAACATATTAAAAGCAGCAAGGGAAAAACAACAAATAACACACAAGGGAATCCCCATCAGGTTAACAGCTGATTTCTCAGCAGAAACGCTACAAGCCAGAAGGGAGTGGCAGGACATATTTAAAGTGATGAAGGAGAAAAACCTGCAACCAAGATTACTCTACCCAGCAAGGATCTCATTCAGATTTGATGGAGAAATTAAAACGTTTACAGACAAGCAAAAGCTGAGAGAGTTCAGCACCACCAAACCAGCTTTACAACAAATGCTAAAGGAACTTCTCTAGGCAAGAAACACAACAAAAGGAAAAGATCTACAATAACGAACCCAAAACAATTAAGGAAATGGGAATAGGAACATACATATCAATAATTACCTTAAATGTAAATGGACTAAATGCTCCCACCAAAAGACACAGATGGGCTGAATGGATACATAAACAAGACCCATATATATGCTGTCTACAAGACACCCACTTCAGACCTAGATACACATACAAATTGAAAGTAAGGGATGGAAAATGATATACCATGCAAATAGAAATCAAAAGAAAGCTGGAGTAGCAATTCTTATATCGGACAAAATTGACTTTAAAATAAAGACTATTAGAAGAGACAAAGAAGGACACTATATAATGATAAAGGGATCGATCCAAGAAGAAGATATAACAATTTTAAATATTTATGCACCCAGCATAGGAGCACCTCAATACATAAGGCAAATACTAACAGCCATAAAAGGGGAAATTGACAGTAACACATTCATAGTAGGGGACTTCAACACCCCACTTTCACCAATGGACAGATCATCCAAAATGAAAATAAATAAGGAAACACAAGCTTTAAATGATACATTAAACAAGACGGACTTAATTGATATTTATAGGACATTCCATCCAAAAACAACAGAATACACATTTTTCTCAAGTGCTCATGGAACATTCTCCAGGATAGATCATATCTTGGGTCACAAATCAAGCCTTGGTAAATTTAAGAAAATTGAAATCGTATCAAGTATCTTTTCCGACCACAATGCTATGAGACTAGACATCAATTACAGGAAAAGATCTGTAAAAAGTACAAACACAAGGAGGCTAAACAATACACTACTTAATAATGAAGTGATCACTGAAGAAATCAAAGAGGAAATTTAAAAAATACCTAGAAACAAATGACAATGGATACACGAAGACCCAAAACCTATGGGACACAGCAAAAGCAGTTCTAAGGGAGAAGTTTATAGCAATACAATCCCACCTTAAGAAACAGGAAACATCTCGAGTAAACAACCTGACCCTGCACCTAAAGCAATTAGAAAAAGAAGAACAAAAAACCCCCAAAGTTAGCAGAAGGAAAGAAAGCATAAAAATCAGATCAGAAATAAATGAAAAAGAAATGAAGGATACGATAGCAAAGATCAATAAAACTAAAAGCTGGTTCTTTGAGAAGATAAAATTGATAAACCATTAGCCAGACTTATCAAGAAGAAAAGGGAGAAGACTCAAATCAATAGAATTAGAAATGAAAAAGGAGAAGTAACAACTGACACTGCAGAAATACAAAAGATCATGAGAGATTACTACAAAAAACTCTATGCCAATAAAATGGACAGACTGGAAGAAATGGACAAATTCTTAGAAATGCACAACCTGCCAAGACTGAATCAGGAAGAAATAGAAAATATGAATAGACCAATCACAAGCACTGAAATTGAAACTGTGATTAAAAATCTTCCAACAAACAAAAGCCCAGGACCAGATGGCTTAACAGGAGAATTCGATCAAACATTTAGAGAAGAGCTAACACCCATCCTTCTCAAACTCTTCCAAAATATAGCAGAGGCAGGAACACACCCAAACTCATTCTACGAGGCCACCATCACCTTGATACCAAAACCAGACAAGGATGTCACAAAGAAAGAAAACTACAGGCCAATATCACTGATGAACATAGATGCAAAAATCCTCAACAAAATACTAGCAAACAGAATCCAACAGCACATTAAAAGGATCATACACCATGATCAAGTGGGGTTTATTCCAGGAATGCAAGGATTCTTCAATATATGCAAATCAATCAATGTGATACACCATATTAACAAATTGAAGGAGAAAAACCATATGATCATCTCAATAGATGCAGAGAAAGCTTTCAACAAAATTCGACACCCATTTATGATAAAAACCCTGCAGAAAGTAGGCATAGAGGGAACTTTCCTCAACATAAAAAAGGCCATATATGACAAACCCACAGCCAACATCATCCTCAATGGTGAAAAACTGAAACCATTTCCACTAAGATCAGGAACAAGACAAGGCTGCCCACTCTCACCACTCTTATTCAACATAGTTTTGGAAGTTTTAGCCACAGCAATCAGAGAAGAAAAGGAAATAAGAGGAATCCAAATTGGAAAAAAAGAAGTAAAGCTGTCACTGTTTGCAGATGACATGATACTATACATAGAGGATCCTAAAGATGCTACCAGAAAACTACTAGAGCTAATCAATGAATTCGGTAAAGTTGCAGGATACAAAATTAATGCACAGAAATCTCTGGCATTCCTGTACACTAATGATGAAAAATCTGAAAGTGAAATCAAGAAAACACTCCCATTTACCACTGCAACAAAAAGAATAAAATATCTAGGAATAAACCTACCTAAGGAGACAAAAGACCTGTATGCAGAAAATTATAAGTCACTGATGAAAGAAATTAAAGATGATACAAATAGATGGAGAGATATACCATGCTCCTGGATTGGAAGAATCAATATTGTGAAAATGACTCTACTACCCAAAGCAATCTACAGATTCAATGCAATCCCTATCAAACTACCACTGGCATTTTTCACAGAACTAGAACAAAAAAATTCAAAATTTGTTTGGAAAAACAAAAGACCCCGAATAGCCAAAGCAATCTTGAGAACGAAAAATGGAGCTGGAGGAATCAGGCTCCCTGACTTCAGACTATACTACAAAGCTACAGTAATCAAGACAGTGTGGTACTGGCACAAAAACAGAAAGATAGATCAATGGAACAGGATAGAAAGCCCAGAGATAAACCCAAGCACATATGGTCAACTTATCTTTGATAAAGGAGGCAGGAATGTACAGTGGAGAAAGGACAGCCTCTTCAATAAGTGGTGCTGGGAAAACTGGACAGGGACATGTAAAAGTATGAGATTAGATCATTCCCTAACACCATACACAAAAATAAGCTCAAAATGGATTAAAGACCTAAATGTAAGGCCAGAAACTATCAAACTCTTAGAGGAAAACATAGGCAGAACACTCTATGACATAAATCACAGCAAGATCCTTTTGGACCCACCTCCTAGAGAAATGGAAATAAAAACAAAGATAAACAAATGGGACCTAATGAAACTTCAAAGCTTTTGCACAGCAAAGGAAACCATAAACAAGACCAAAAGACAACCCTCAGAATGGGAGAATATATTTACAAATGAAGCAACTGACAAAGGATTAATCTCCAAAATTTATAAGCAGCTCATGCAGCTCAATAGCAAAAAAACAAACAACCCAATCCAAAAATGGACAGAAGACTTAAATAGGCATTTAAGTCTTCAAACACATGAAAGAATGCTCAACATCATTAATCATTAGAGAAATGCAAGTGAAAACTACAATGAGATATCATCTCACACCAGTCAGAATGGCCATCATCAAGAAATCTAGAAACAATAAATGCTGGAGAGGGTGTGGAGAAAAGGGAACACTCTTGCACTGCTGGTGGGAATGTGAATTGGTACAGCCACTATGGAGAACAGTATGGAGGTTCCTTAAAAAACTAAAAATAGAACTACCATATGACCCAGCAATCCCACTACTAGGCATATACCCTGAGAAAACCATAATTCAAAAAGAGACATGTACCAAAATGTTCATTGCAGCTCTATTCACAATAGCCTGGAGCTGGAAACAACCTAAGTGTCCATCATCGGATGAATGGATAAAGAAGATGTGGCACATATATACAATGGAATATTACTCAGCCATAAAAAGAAACGAAACTGAACTATTTGTAATGAGGTGGATAGACCTAGAGTCTGTCATACAGAGCGAAGTAAGTCAGAAAGAGAAAGACAAATACCATATGCTAACACATATATATGGAATTTAAGAAAAAAAATGTCATGAAGAACCTTGGGGTCAAATAGGAATAAAGACACAGACCTACTTGAGAATGGACTTGAGGATATGGGGAGGGGGAAGGGTAAGCTGTGACAAAGCGAGAGAGAGGCATGGACATATATACAGTACCAACCGTAAGGTAGATAGATAGTGGGAAGCAGCCACATAGCACAGGGAGATCAGCTCGGTGCTTTGTGACCGCCTGGAGGGGTGGGATGGGGAGGGTGTGAGGGAGGGAGACACAAGAGGGAAGGGATGTGGGAACAGATGTATATGTATGACTGATTCACTTTGTTATAAAGCAGAAACTAATAATAAAAACAATAATAATAAAAATAAAGTAGAAACATTGATCAAAAAAAGAATGTATAAATATCTCCTATTTTTATTAATAATGGCTTTCCTTTACTGAACAGCAAGCCCATTTAGGTACTGTACGTGTTGTAATTTATTAAGAACATACAACTCTAACAAGTTAGATAATTGTATTAGTTTCATTTTAAAGATTAAGATAAACTACAGGTAATCAAGATTAAATTTGTACAAGAGCGCACAATTAGAGGTGTGGGATCTACACCCAGGTAGTAGTCTCATCTATAAAATACCTTCAGGTGCTGGTTCCAGCACCCTCACTCTTAATCCAATAGTAAAATGGGAAAGGGTGTGAACAGGCAATTCTCAGAAAACTAACAACTCAGAAGATGCTAAACTTCAGAGATAACTGAGGAAATGCAAATTGAAACAACAGACCCACCAAACTGACAAAGATTTAAAAGGCTGACACGTATGGGGTGAAACAGGAACTGTTGTTAACTGATAGTGAGAGTGTGAACTGGCACAACCATTTCAGACGACAATGAAAGGTAGCTCTTAAATTTGAAGATGCACATCCCTCTGGTCCAACAATTTCAAAGGACACACATACAAGGACAGTCTTTTCTTGCTAAATGTTCACCAAGAAGAGTGTGGAAACCATCTAAATATCTATCAATCAGAGAACAGATAAATACATTGCAGTCTATGCATGCCATGGGATATGACAAAGCAGAAAAATGCATGAAGTATGTATACATACATTTATGTGGATAAATCTCAACAAGGTTGAGTCAAAAAAGCAAGGTTTAGGTGGATCTATATATCCATATCTATATCTATGTAGTATGATGTTTTTATGGTTAATTTTATGTGTCAACATGGGACTCAGATATTCAGCTAAACATTATCCCAGATGTTTCTGTGAAGGTATTTTTTAGATGAGACTAACTTTCAATTCAGCAGACTTTGAGCAAAGCAGATTGCTCTCCATAATCTGGGTGCACCTCATCAAATCAGCTGAAGGTCTGAAAAGAAAAAGTTTGACTTTCTGGGAAGGAGTGGGAATTCTGCCAGCAGACTGCCTTTGGACTCAAATCACAACTCTTCCCTGGGTCTCCAGCCTGATGACCTACCCTGCAGATTTTGGATTTGCCCACACTTCACAATTACATGAGCCGATTCCTCAAATAAATCTCTCTTTATCTATACATCCTGTTGGCTCTGTTTCTTTGGAGAAGCTTGACTCATAGAGATGATGATATAAATGTCACAAAGGCACAAAGCAGTTTATGGACACATGTGAGTGACATTCCTAGGGCTGTACAGTGATGTCCTGCTTATTTCTCAGTGTAATAAAGAGTGGGCCATACACAACCTTCGTGGCACTGCAGAGGATGGTTTAAAATTCCCATTAACATGCAAGAAGTGCTGGGGGACAGACAATTTCGAGAGTTGCATTTCAAGTGCGTTTCATTTTTCAGGAAAGTGAATATGCCTCATTTTCCAGCATGAGACTAAGATGACTTGATTTTCCTTAATTATAATTTAAATCACTGGACCAGCTCTAAAAACTGTACTGAAGTGTTATATCAGAATTAAAACTTCACATCAATCAATTGATACAGTCAGTGCAAATTACCCATTTTCCTGGGCTGTCTTTTTTATTTTTATTTTGTAACAGAAAATAATTTATCTGCCAATGTGTATTATACTTTACAATGTGTTTTTTCATTGTTTCATGAATTAGAGAAAAATATGCTGTGCTGGCTTCTGGACCATGTCAGACATCATTCAGGTATGACACAAATAATTCAATGCATTCTAAGTTATTATGTTACTGTAGGCAGATTCATGGCTGCAGGTCATTTCTCTTTTTGCACGAAACATTATGCCAATATTTTAAGGTGATGTGGCATGGGAACCACCTGCTGTATATTTAAAGCCCTATGAGATCAGAATTCCAAAAGAAACACAAATACTAAGTGACACTGATATATTAAAAATCATCTACAGTCATATTCTGGTTTTTGTATAGAAACAGCTCATAAAATGTTTTCTAGTGTGCCTTCAAGAAATTTCTTTAAAGATGACTCAGGAAAAACAATTGCTAATTAATTTTAACACCATGTCAATTACGCTAATAAAATTCTAATTAAAATCCTTGTGATGTAAATCAGTCCTTCTTTGTATGTTGTACGTGTGTTATTATACAGGCGGTCAGCCATCAGATACTTATTAAGTTTACATGAACCTATAGAATGGGCTGGGCTGTATACAGATCTTTTGACATATCTACTTCTGCCTGCCATAAGCATTGGGCAAATTAATGGTGATAGCCTAATATTTAAGGTACCATGGAGGGAGGCTAATTGATGCTCATTAGGGAAATGAAATATCCTGGAAGGCAGGAAGGGACTGAGGGGTAAGAACTAGCTTTTTAAAAAAGAGTCAGAAACAGTGGATAGAGCAATTTGGACATTATCATATTTCAGGTTGATTATACGCGATTGTACAATAGAAATATATATAAATCTACAGCAACTTCTATGTTGTAAGATATAAGAGTTCCTTGGGGGGATGTTTGGGACATTGTAACTTCAGACACTGCTAAATGTGGAAACCCCAGCAAAGCAAGTATGTCCACTTCGGTCCCTACTACTTGCCTGGCCCTGTGCTAGGTTCTGGGAACACCACTAAATAAGACACAGACAAGGCTTTAAAGCAGGATGCTTGCCTGGCAGGGACAGAAACAGTAAGCCAGAAGGTGTAGTACAGAGTGTGTTGGGCTATAAGGGGCACCTCATCCAGGCTGAGAATCAAGGAGAGCTTCCTGGAAGAGACGGCATTTGAGCACAGTTCTAAATGTCACGGCTGTTGACAGAGAGGGGGCAGGAAGGCATTTCACAAAGAGAAGCAGCGTTGCCTAAAGGCTCCTAAATGAGAGACAGTGGGTTCACCGAGGGGATTGATATCGATCGTCTGTGGGTGTGGCTTAGCGCTGCAGTAGAGGGGTGTTAATAAAAGAGAAGGCTGCAACGAGAAACAGGAACAAGATCATGACTGAGCTTGTTGCCCATCAAACAGGATTTTACATTGAAAATTCTCCTCTTCTATTTGTAAATGAATTTGCAAGGCAGCAATGTCTCTTGGGTGGTAGAGAAGTAACGCCTGGTTTCAGGCTCCCAAGTTGCCACCCTCATCGTGTAGGCAGAGAATAGATGGGAAAAGGGCCTGACACCTCCAAAGAGCAGACACTTATTTCGATGATCAGGCAGTGAAGTGGATGGCGAAACGCTTATTTTTACATCCACAGCAGCAATCAGCTCAAGACATCATCTTGTCGTGGGTCCCAGGAGACATGGAGAGCTAATTAGGATAACGAAAACCTCCCTGCTTCTCCACTACGTGTGTGCAATTAGTCAAACCATCTATGCCTAAAAAAGTGAACTCTGGGAAACCACACATGGCACATATTTGTTTATAAATCTGACAAGTCTATAATAAGGATTTCGCCACTTCTAAATTCCACTGAGGTTCGAAGAAAATGTTGAAACCTAATCAAAGCAGAGGCAGACACGAAGGCACTAAATCTTCTCTACGTTCATGGAAACACCTGGGTTCGAATCCTCATTTCCTAATAGACCAGCCTGATATACGTGTGCTCTGGAAAAGCTCATCCCAGTATGGGCCTCTTCTCCATGAGGGACCAGAGTTCTTGGTGATTTATCCTTCCCGTTGTCAGCATCTGCAATTCCCAGGGTGCCTTTACTACTGGATTCCTAAGTGATGAGAAGCCAGGGATGTAAATGAAACTTTATGTTCAGCCTTTGTCCAAGAGACATAAATAATGCAAGAGAGAAAACAAATAATGTTCACTTGTAAGTACAGATTTTTAATACTACAAAAATGTGGACCCTCCAGGGAGTATCAGATACATTAGTCCAACTGAAGAAGAACAAGCCAGAAAGTTTGCAAACTAAAATCCGCGGTGGGGTCAGTGTGGCGATCCTGGAAGGAGCAGCCTGTGTTAGGACTCAGGATGCTGGAATCCACTCCCTCTTTTGTTATTTCACTAGATGAAATGTGCCCGAATCCAAATCGTGTGACAGACATGAGAGCCATACCGGGCAGAGCAGAAGCTTCTTGGTGTCTCATGGTCCACCTCTAATTTCAGCCACTGCTGCCGGGGACGTTTCTCTGTGAGTTCAGATGACACAGCAGTATTGGCCATGGTCTTGTACTTTCTGCCTGGGGCCATCACCAAAACCACGGCAGCCCACTTGGCTGCAAGTAAGCACAGCCCAGAAGCGCAGGGAAGTTAATGACCCCAGGCAACCCACAACCAATGAAAGCTGGTGGATAAACAGCCTACCTCCCCGGACCACTAGGGGAAGCATTCGTCTGCTTCCTAGAATTCAATCCCCACTCAGTGCCAAAGGCAGTGACCTTGATGGTCAATGCTTAGGTTATTTTCCCTCCTTCCCTGACTCACTCTCCCGCTTGTGTCCAAGTCTTTGTCTCAGGTGTGGCTTTTAGGGGTCCCAACTTTGGCCAGCGCTAGAGAAGAGCGATCACCAAACTGGTCCGAATCGCCAGGTTGCCTGGTGAACGCAGGGTGCTCAGCGGGGAGAAGCAGGACAAGTCCAGCTGAGGTACCAGCAGGAGGTGAGCTGCAGGCCATGCGGTAATGAGATGCTGAGATGCTGGCCTGAAGGTGGTCAGGAGTCACCTTGGCCTGAGCATCCATCTGGAATTCTAAGAATCCTGCTGTTTCCCAAGCAGCCAAGCCATCAGCTGACCTCACTTCCACTGGGACACAGTGCCCAGACCACTACTGGTTTTGCCACTTTTTTCCTGCAAGCTTTGCTAAGAAATACATTTTGCTTGGCAGCCAGAGCTTACATACATGTACACAAGTACATTTGCATATTTATATTTATAATTCACTGGGTATATAAATGAACAAAAAGGTCAGAAACTTTATGTCTACTATACATGATGAAATCTGACCTCTTCCATTCTGTCATATTCTCTCTTTCTCTCTGACTCTCGTTTTACAAAATTGATTTCAAAACCCTTACCTATCAGTTGCAACCTGCAGCTTAAAAATCATTAGTCTAGACCAGTCTTCCTAGGAGCTTGAAGATACCATCTGTGCTCTTTGTGCCTTGCTTTTATTACTGGGTAAAAGTAAAAAATAATGAAGAGGAGATGATCCAATGATAGAAGTCCTTCCTGTCTTTCAAAGAATTTTATGTGTCGATGTCAGATTCATAATAAAGTATCAGATTATACAGTCCATATTCCATTAATTTTAGTAGTTAACAGAAGACACAGTTTAAATGGAAAAACTATAAGTTGTGTTATATTTTTTCCAGAAAATACATTTGCTAAGATGTTGTATATCCTTTCAGCAATATCATAATTTTAGATTCAGAATTAGGATATAAAGTCATAAAATAGTTGCAAAGATATAGCTTTGATTTAATTTCTTTATCTCTGATGCATTCTAGGCTTTTAAAAAATATCATCAGTTCTGCTTCTTACACCATTTTTCTTGCTCTGTTGCCCTAAAAGTGACCATGTGCCTTTATAGTTAACGGTCCCCTCCATCTAGCTAGAGACAGCCTGCCAGTCTCAGCCCGGATGCTCCCCCTTGCCTGGAAGCCTCCCTGACCTGACCTCCTCCTTGGCCGTGTCCCACATCACTGTCTTCACACCTCTAGTCTCATCAGATCCTGGGGTTGTCATCTGTTTACGTGACTCTGAGTGCCTGAAGAACGGAACCTGTGTTATTCTTAGCATCCCGAGCACCTCACACAGTACCTGACACAACGCAGTGGACCATCAGACGTCCACGCTAGGAATAAAATATATCCTGTCTTTTACATTTTCACTCAGATGCTCCTAAGTGCCCATATCCTGACCTCGGGCTCTGATGCTATTTCTCAAAGGGAGAGCAACTACTTAGCAGCACAGTGAAAACATTCTACACATTCTAATGCATATGGCATCTGGCATCTTCTTTATCAAACTGAATTTGGTCAAAAGAACACCAGTTGAGCACTAGGAAAGTTATTCATAGTCCACTCACAAGAGAGCAACCCCTCACTCTCCAAACAGTGCATCATGAGGACAGACTCATTCTCCTGCAGATCAAGTTCTGAGGTACTCTTCTGTATTCATCAGAATCCTTTGGTTGCAAGTGACAACAACACAAGAGGAAAAAAACAACACACAAGCAAACAACAACAGTGGCTCCCCAGGCCAGGGGACTTTATCATCGGGCTTCAGTAACCTCCAAAAGTGCAGGCTCAAAAGGAGCGTCGGGGTCCCTCTCTCCCAGGTCCCCATCACTGCTTCTCTCCAAATGCTGCCCCTCATCTCTTCTAAGGACTCCCCTGCTTCCAGCTCTTCACTCTTCACCACCAGAGATAAATGCACATCACCCTTTCTGGTCCCAAGTCCAGAATTTCCAGGGAAAGGCTGCCATGGCTCCGCCTGGGTGAGGTACTGAATCATGGAGCATCACTGTCAGCAGGAGGGAGGCCCTGATTGGTTGCCACTGGAATAAGTCACCATCCTCCTGCAGCTTCAGAAAATGGCTGCTCCCCTGGCAACCACGTGGATGGAGCACAGAGATACACCTTTTGCAGAAGAGAGGGAGCTATTATTCTGGACACAGAAACTGATGAGTATCTACTGCACACTCCTGGAGTGTATCTCCATTTTCACATGGTTTTACAATATTCATTTGTAGCACTTTCCCTTACTCATGAGCACAGATCCACTCTCTTACTGCCTAAGTCTCTTTAAGTCATTTAAATTTGCATCTCATCCCTTAAACTAGATTTTAAGCTATATGAGGACAAAAGTAGCTTTTTAATTTTGTTTAGAATCGCCTATGAGGTATCTAACAGGATGCTCTGGCTCAAGAAGAGCTCCACTAACCACACGTGATGATGCCTTTCTTCTCAGCACTTTGGATTTGCTGCTCACATAGTCAATGATAGTGCATTCCACACCCACCTTCAGTTTCAATAATAAAGATGATGACTTGTCTTGGACCATTTCTACTTCCACCATGTCTTTATTCCTTCAAATAATCACTTTTATTTTGAGAGTTGCATTTTATCCATACATACATGACCTCATGTGAATAAATACCCCTAATTTCATGATGTCAGATGAACAAATGATCCTGAACGCAACCAGAATTGACCTTCAGAGAGGGCTTTTTAAAAATTATAAGAAGATCATATAAAAGGATACATTCCATTGAGAACATCTGTTTTACCCAACATTGGTCTTTCTACATAATCTCTGATGTCATCCCTCAGGCTAAGACCCCTCTTCCACATGAAAAGAGATAAATGAAAATCTGAGTCTTTTCAAAAGACTCTTATGGGTTTAACAAAAAGTAACCTCAGTTGTTACTTTAACTTAATAAAGTAAAGCAGGATACGCTGGGCCCCAAATATGGGACGTGTGATGGCAGCTGGTTTTGTCCAGTTTAATGGTACTGTCGATTTGAGCAGAGTCCCAGGGAATTAACATTTCGCCTACCTTAGGGTAGGCGAAGTTAAGCTACTGGAGAGAGAGAAGTTGGATACTTAGCAGAGAAGCTAAGACAGAGGCATCAAGTATGAGCCATCTTCAGGACGACGTGTTTAATGGCTGGTGTCAGGTTCTTCTCTGACATCACGGGGTCGTTGCTTCTGACCCAGGTCCCCTCCGAGTGGGATTCTTCCACCTGGTGTGTGATGTCAACTCAAGGCAAATGGCTTCTTCCCACAAATCTGTTTCCCCTCTGGACTTCCCTTTCTCAATTCTTCTTCAGCAATACCAGGTTTTCCCATTATCCTAGGCTAGAAATTCTGGAGTAAATTTCAATTGCCCTCTCCCTGTTTACGTTCAGTCTCCAAATACCATCATGATTTCCTCCATGAGTTTCTCCTATTCATTGGTCCCTGTTTGATCCCTTTCCTGTGGGTGAATCTAATCATTTACTTCCAGATTAGCCTTCCAAAAATACAGCCTTGTGCATGCCAATTACCTGCTCAAAGCCCTCAATGCTTCCCCATGGCCTTTAGGAAAACAATTAAAGAAAAAAATCTGTTCCTCTACTACCTGGCTCTGACCTACTTCTCCAGATGAATCTCTTGAATTCCCTTGTGGTTACTGTCAAACTAGTTTATTCATTTTTCTCCAAACATGTCTCTAGTTTTACAACTTGTTAGTTCCCCAAACCTCCCAAATACCTGATAACTTGCAACAAAAAATATTTGAATGCCTGGTACAGAATAAGCAGTTGGTGAGTGTCTGTGGAATGAATGAAAGCATTTGTACATAATAGACAGACAAAACTTTTATTTTCTGTTGATTGGCAAAATTTTACCTTAAACCCATGTTTCTTCTTCAGGATTTCCTTACAATTTTTACTTGATATACCAATCAGATATATAAAATGTTCCTAAATTACAAAAAAAATGCACACCCTTGACCCATCCACTTCCCCCTCCTCCCCGCCAACTCTGCTCCTCCATTTGAGTTTCCACTGGTCGTTATGGCAGTTATGTATCTATCCAGTGACTGTCAAAACTAGGACCTCAGAACTGTCCTCAGTTCCAACTTCTCCCACTCACTATTTAAGAGTTACCTGCATTGCAATATAACAACAAAACAACAATAGCAAAACCTTACATTTATTGAGGGTTCACTAAATGTTATGGGTTCAGCTGTATCCCCCCAAATTCATCTGTTGAAGTCCTAACCCCCAGTACTTCAGAATGCATCTTTATTAGGCACAATTAGTTAATCTGAGGTCATCCTGCAGTAAGGTGGATGGAGTCCACCTAATCTGGTATGATTGGCTAGACTCCTCATAACTAGGGGCCATTGGGCACAGACGTGCACACAGGGAGAACGCCACGTGCAGTTTGGAGTTTCCTGAAGCTACTAGAGGATCCTCCCTTAGCGCCTTCAGAAGGACCGTGACTTTGCCAACACCCTGATCTCAGACTTCCAGCTTCCAGAACTGGGAGACAGTCAGTTTCTATCGTGGAAGCCCCTCAGTTTGTGGCACGTTGCTATGGCAGCCCTAGTAAACTAATATGCTGAGTCCCAGCCATTGTGCTGGGAAGCTTTGCAGACTGACAGTTATTTAATGCTCATAGTAGCCAGGGGGTCATCTACAGTTAGGGGTTCACACCACCATTACCCCATTTTACAGCTAGAAACAAATGCTTAGAAAAATTAAGTACTGAGGCCATCTCCTGGATATAAATAGCAGAGCAAACCAAAGCATCTGTGATTCCAAAACTCAAGCTCATATCCACTCTACTCCTGGCCCCTGAAGGACCTCTTCTGACACCTTCCCAGGCTGGGACAAGGTCACACAGGTGGCGCTCACACAGCTTCAGTTCTCTACACTATAGAGTTTCCACTTAAGATATACCTTCAGGTGCTGCATGGAACTAGAAACTTGAATAAAATAATTCATTTTATTTTAGACAAGCCCACATTCACCGAAAGGTCCCAAAGGCAACTTTATCTAATTTATCAGATGTATTATTTAAACTGAAATAAATCATAAACAAATCAAACACGATGGCTGCACATTTTTTACTGTTTCTTTTATGAGGCAAACATGCTATTGCTAAAAGAAATTAAAACAGTAGCATCACGCTGTGCACAAATAAGGAAAATTAAATTCTGAACACATTTCAAAATTTATATTTGGTCTTAATACGCAGTGTGTGAATGAACGAAAAAGCAACCAACAACCCAAACATTTGCTCGCTATTTCAAAGAGAGGAATGATGTAAACTACTAAATACAGAACATAACTGCCTTTTCTTTAAGCATTAAACACTACTCAAAGAAATGTGTAGTTTGTTTGTTTGTTTGTTTTAAATATCCCAGGAGAGAGCTGTGAATTTTTCTTTTTTTTTTTTTTTTTTTGCGGTATGCGGGCCTCTCACTGTTGTGGCCTCTCCCGTTGCGGAGCACAGGCTCCGGATGCGCAGGCCCAGCGGCCATGGCTCACGGGCCCAGCCGCTCCGCGGCATATGGGATCCTCCCAGACCGGGGCACGAACCCGTATCCCCTGCATCGGCAGGCGGACTCTCAACCACTGCGCCACCAGGGAGGCCCCTGAATTTTTCTGTAAAATTCTCTTTGAGGGAAAGCAGTCCTCAAACCAGCATAGACCAGAGCTAATCTAGAGGGGTAGTTCTCAAAATCCGGTCCAGGAACCCCATTCTGGGACTCTATAAGACTACTGTCAGATTGCTACTAAGATTTTATTTGTACTTTCAACTTTGTTGACATTTCCACTGAAGCTGCACAAGCAACGGTGGGTAAAATTGCTTGTACCTTCCTTTGCAGCATCCAAGCCAGTGACATCAAACTGTTCTTGTAGCTGTTATATTCTTCGTTGTTACATACTCTCGGTAAAAAAAAAAAAAAAAAGCCAGTTCCAATTAAGACTGTCCTTGACATAGCAGTAAAAATTGATTAATTTTATTAAATCTTGACCCTTGATTGCACTTCTGTTTAATATTCTGGGTGATAAAGTGAAAAATACAGATGAGGATCTTCTGATTTAAAATGGTTTTCTCCTGGAGAAACATATTTGTGTGTTGAGTTGTGAAATGAATTGGCTGCTCTTTGCGGGGACACTAATGTTATGTGAAAGAAAGACTGACAGACAAGCTACAGTTACTCAGTCTTGGGTATGTGCAGGCATTTTCTTATGGACCACAATGACAAGCAGCTTCCCTCTTCAAGGAAAGTTACTGACAGTATTCAAAGGTTCCTGAAAGCATTAGAATGTGGGAAAACCTGGACCAGCCACCTTGAATTTAAACATTTCCCAGTACTTAAAGACATTCTCATGAGATTGTTTGTAATACTAACGAATACAACTTGAAAAAATATATCATTTAATAAAATGTATCAACATTTAGAATATCTTCATAATCAGCAACATATGCCAACATCATCATGGGCAAGAGATCCATTCAACACATTCATGATCCATTCAAGATAGAGCAATGGATTTTAAGTAACACAGTCCAAAAAGTTCAAAGCTATATTTGAAAATTCCTTATTTCTACTAACCTTTAAGGGACTATAACTTATAGAGTTTTGGTGTAGTATCAAAGAATATCCACAATTATCTAAAAAGCTATGAAAATAATCCTTCCTTTTCCAATTACATATCTATGTGAGGCCAGATTTTCTTCCCATATTTCAAACAAAATATATCACAACAGACTAAAACAAAGAAGCAGGCATGAGAACATAGCTGCCTTCTAGTAAGCCAGACAGTAGAATATATAAAATAGATAATAAGGGCCTACTGTAGAGCACAGGGAACTCTACTCAACACTGCAATAACCTATATGGGAAAAGAAGCTGAAAAAGAATATGTACAGGTATATGTATAACTGAATCAATTTGCTGTAAACCTGAAATTAACATAACATTGTAAATCAACAACAGTCCAATATAAAATTTTAAAAGCCAATAGACTGAATTTTGGGGGGTCGTAATATTACCTCAATTTGGCTTCTTACTCTTTGGTCAGGGAGGCCCCTTCATAACCCCTAGAAAACTTCACAGTTAATTATTTGAAACTCAAGGATGGAATGCTTCTGAAAGACTCATATAAATTGTAAAACCCTAGACAACTAGCCATTGCTTCATTAAATTATTATAAGAATACCAGCAAAAAAGAAAAAAAAAGCCAAAAAGTAGAGAGATTTTCAAAAATAAAAAAGAGGGAGGGCCTTCAAGATGGCGGAGGAGTAAGACATGGAGATCACCTTCCTCCTCACAAATACATCAAAAATACATCTACATGTGGAACGGCTCCTACAGAACACCTACTGAATGCTGGCAGAAGACCTCAGACTGCCCAAAAGGCAAGAAACTCCCCACATACCTGGTCATGTGGCTGAAAGGGTCTTGGAACTCAGGCCAGGTGTCAGGCCTGAGTCTCTGAGGTGGGAGAGCTGAGTTCAGAACATTGGACTACCAGAGACCTACCGGCCCCACATAATATCAACAGGCGAGAGCTCTCCCAGAGATCTCCATCTCAATGCTAAGATCCAGCTCCACTCAACGACCAGAAAAGTTACAGTGCTGGACATCCCATGCCAAACAACTAACAAGATAGGAACACAACCCCACCAATTAGCAGAGAGGC
The DNA here is from genome assembly GCF_964341445.2 of Mesoplodon mirus. Classification (NCBI taxonomy): domain Eukaryota; kingdom Metazoa; phylum Chordata; class Mammalia; order Artiodactyla; family Ziphiidae; genus Mesoplodon; species Mesoplodon mirus. The sequence goes on along the minus strand of NC_138980.1, from coordinate 175,059,855 downwards.
TGCCTAAAATCATACTAAGTTCACAGACATCCCAAAACACACCACCGGACGTGGTCCTGCCCACCAGAAAGACAAGATCCAGCCTCATCCACCAGAACACAGGCACCAGCACCCTCAACAGGAAGCCTACACAACCAGCTGAACCAACCTCACCCACTGGAGGCAGACACCAAAAACAACAGGAACTACGAATCTGCAGCCTGTGAAAAGGAGACCCCAAACAGTAAGATAAGAAAAATGAGAAGACAGAGAAATACGCAGCAGATGAAGGAGCAAGGTAAAAACCCACCAGACCAAACAAATGAAGAGGAAACAGGCAGTCTACCTGAAAAATAATTCAGAATAATGATAGTAAAGATGATCCACAATCTTGGAAATAGAATGGAGGAAATACAAGAGACGTTTAACAAGGACCTAGAAGAACTAAAGAGCAAACAAAAAATGATGAACACCACAATAAATGAAACAAAAAATTCTCTAAAAGGAATCAATAGCAGAATAACTGAGGCAGAAGAATGGATAAGTGACCTGGAAGATAAAATACTGTAAATAACTACCACAGAGCAGAAAAAAGAATAAAAAGAATTGAGGACAGTCTCAGAGACTTCTGGGACAACATTACATGCACCAACATTCAAAATATAGGGGTCCCAGAAGAAGAAGAGAAAAAGAAAGGGTATGAGAAAGTATTTGAAGAGATTATGGTTGAAAACTTCCCTAACATGGGAAAGGAAATAGTCAGTCAAGTCCAGGAAGTGCAGAGAGTCTCATACAGGATAAATCCAAGGAGAATCACACCAAGACACATATTAAACTATCAAAAAATAAATACAAAGAAAAAATATTAAAAGCAGCAAGGGAAAAGGAACAAATAACATACAAGGGAATCCCCATAAGTTTAACAGCTGATCTTTCAGCAGAAACTCTGCAAGCCAGAAGGGAGTGGCAGGACATATTTAAAGTGATGAAAGGGAAAAACCTACAACCAAGATTACTCTACCCAGCAAGGATATCATTCAGATTCAATGGAGAAATTAAAACCCTTACAGATAAGCAAAAGCTAAGAGAATTCAGCATCCCCAAACCAGATTTACAACAAATGCTAAAGGAACTCCTCTAGGCAGGAAACACAAGAGAAGGAAAAGACCTACAAAAATAAACCCAAAAGAATTAAGAAAACGGTAATAGGAACATACATATCGATAATTACCTTAAATGTAAATGGATTAAATGCTCCAACCAAAAGATATAGACTGGCTGAAAGCATACAAAAACAAGACCCATATATATGCTGTCTACAAGAGACCCCCTTCAGACCTAGGGACACATACAGACAGAAAGTGAGGGCATGGAATAAGATATTCCATGCAAATGGAAATCAAAAGAAAGCTGGAGTAGCAATTCTCACATCAGACAAAACAGACTTTAAAATAGACTATTACAAGAGACAATGAAGGACACTACATAATGATAAAGGGATCCATCTAAGAAGAAAATATAACAATTGTAAATATTTATGCACCCAAAATAGGAGCACCTCAATACATAAGGTACAGCCATAAAAGGGGAAATCAACAGCAACACAGTAATAGTAGGGGACTTTAATACTCACTTTCACAAATGGACAGATCATCCAAAATGAAAATAAATAAGGAAACACAAGCTTTGAATGACACATTAAACAAGATGGACTTAACTGATATTTATAGGACATTCCATCCAAAAACAACAGAATACACTTTCTTCTCAAGTGCTCATGGAACATTCTTCAGGACAGACTATATCTTGGGTCACAAATCAAGCCTTGGTAAATTTAAGAAAATTGAAATCATATCAAGTATGTTTTCTGACCACAATGCTATGAGACTAGATATAAATTACAGGAAAAAAACTGTAAAAAATACAAACACATGGAGGCTAAATAATACACTATTAAATAACCAAGAGATCACTGAAGAAATCAAAGAGGAAATCAAAAGATATATACAAACAAATGACAATGAAAACACGATGACCCAAACCTATGGGATGCAGCAAAAGCAGTTCTATGAGGGAAGTTTATAGAAATACAATCCTACTGCAAGAAACAAGAAAAATCTCAAACACCCTAACCTTACACCTGAAGCAATTAGAGAAAGCCGAGCAAAAAACCCCCAAAGTTAGCAGAAGGAAAGAAATCATAAAGATCAGATCAGAAATAAATTAAAGAGAAATAAAGATCAATAGCAAAGATCAATAAAACCAAAAGCTGGTTCTTTGAGAAAATAAACAAAATTGATAAACCATTAGCCAGAATCATCAAGAAAAAAAGGGCGATGAATCAAATAAACAGAATTAGAAATGGAAAAGAAGTAGTAACTGACACTGCAGAAATACAAAGGATCATGAGAGACTACTACAGGCAACTATATGCCAATAAAATGGACAACCTGGAAGAAATAGACAAATTCTTAGAAAAGCACAACTTTCCAAGACTGAACCAGGAAGAAATAGAAAATATAAACAGACCAATCACAAGAACTGAAATTGAAACTGTGATTAAAAATCTTCCAACAAAAAAAAGCCCAGGACCAGATGGTTTCACAGGCGAATTCTATTAAACATTTAGAGAAGAGCTAACACCTATCTTCTCAAACTCTTCCAAAACATAGCAGAGGGAGGAACATTCCCAAATTCATCTATGAGTCTAACATCACCCTGATACCAAAAGCAGAAAAAGATGTCACAAAAAAAGAAAACTACAGGCCAATATCACTGATGAACATAGATGCAAAAATCCTCAACAAAATACTAGCAAACAGAATCCAGCAGTACATTAAAAGGATCATACACCATGATCAAGTGGGGTTTATCTCAGGAATGCAAGGATTCTTCAATATACACAAATCAATCAATGTGATACACCATATTAACAAATTGAAGGAGAAAAAACATATGATAATCTCAATAGATGCAGAAAAAGCTTTTGACAAAATTCAACACCCATTTATGGTAAAAACTCTCCAGAAGTAGGCACAGAGTGAACTTACCTCAATATAATAAAGGCCATATATGACAAACCACAGGCAACATCATTCTCAATGGTGAAAAACTGAATCCATTTCCACTAAGATCAGGAACAAGACAAGGTTGCCCACTCTCACCAGTATTATTCAACATAGTTTTGGAAGGCTTAACCACAGCAATCAGAGAAAAAAAATAATAAAAGGAGTCCAAATAAGAAAAGAAGAAGTAAAACTGTCACTGTTTGCAGATGACATGATGCTATACATAGAGAAACCTAAAGATGCTATCAGAAAAGTACTAGGACTAATCAATGAATTTGGTAAAGTAGCAGGATAAAAAAGTAATGCACGAAATCCCCTGCATTCTTATATACTAATGATGAAAAACCTGAAAGAGAAATTAAGGAAACACTCGCATTTACCATTGCAACAAAAAGAATAAAATACCTAGGAATAAACCTACCTAAGGAGACAAAAGACCTATATGCAGAAAACTATAAGACACTGATGAAAGATATCAAAGATGATAGAAACAGATGGAGAGATATACCATGTTCTTGGATTGGAAGAATCAACATTGTGAAAATGACTATACTACCCAAAGCAATCTGCAGATTCAATGCAATCCCTATGAAACAACCACTGGCATTTTCCACAGAATTAGAAAAAAAAAATTCACAATCTGTATGGAAACAAAAAAGACCCCGAATAGCCAAAGCAATCTTGAGAACGAAAAATGGAGCTGGAGGAATCAGGCTCCCTGACTTCAGACTATACTACAAAGCTACAGTAATCAAGACAGTATGGTACGGGCACAAAAACAGAAATATAGATTGATGGAACAGGATAGAAAGCCCAGAGGTAAACCCATGCACATATGGTCACCTTATATTTGATAAAGGAGGCAAGAATATACAATGGAGAAAAGACAGCCTCTTCAATAAGTGGTGTTGGGAAAACTGGACAGCTACATGTAAAAGAATGAAATTAGGACACTCCCTAACACCATACACAAAAATAAACTCAAAATGGATTAAAGACCTAAATGTAAGACCAGACAATGTCAAACTCTTAGAGGAAAACATAGGCAGAACACTGTATGACATAAATTACAGCAAGATCCTTTTTGACCCACCTCCTAGAGAAATGGAAATAAAAACAAAAATAAACAAATGGGACCTAATGAAATTTAAAAGCTTTTGCACAGCAAAGGAAACCTTAAACAACATGAAAAGACAACCCTCAGAATGGGAGAATATATTTGCAAATGAAACAAGAGACAAAGGATTAACCTCCAAAACATACAAGCAGCTCGTGCAGCTCAATATCAAAAAAACAAACAACTCAATCGAAAAATGGGCAGAAGATCTAAATAGACATTTCTCCAAAGAAGATGCACAGATTGGCAGCAAACACATGAAAGGATACACAACATCACTAATCATTAGAGAAATGCAAATCAAAACCACAATGAGATATCACCTCACGCTGGTCAGAATGGCCATCATCAAATAATCTATGAACAATAAATGCTGGAGAGGGTGTGGAGAAAAAGGAACCCTCCTCCACTGTTAGTGGGAATGTAAATTTATACAGCCACTATGGAGAACAGTATGGAGGTTCCTTAAAAAACTAAAAATAGAACTACTATACAACCCAGCAATCCCACTACTGGGCATATACCCTGAGAAAACCATAATTCAAAAAGAGTCATGTACCACAATGTTCACTGCAACTCTACTTACAATAGCCAAGACATGGAAGCAACCTAAGTGTCCATTGACAGATGAATGGATAAAGAAGATGTGGCACATATATACAATGAAATATTACTCAGCCATAAAAAGAAATGAAACTGAGTTATTTGTAGTGAGGTGGATGGACCTAGAGTCTGTCATACAGAGTGAAGTTAAGTCAGAAAGAGAAAAAGAAATACCATATGTTAACACACATATATGGAATCTAAAAAAAAAAAATGTTCCTGAAGAACCTAGGGGTAGGACAGGAATAAAGATGCAGATGTAGAGAACGGACTTGAGGACATGGGTAGGGGGACGGGTAAGCTGGGACGAAGTGAGAGAGTGGCATTGACATATAAACACTACCAAATGTAAAACAGATGGCTAGTGGGAAGCAGCCACATAGCACAGGGCAATCAGCTCAGTGCTTTGTGTCCACCTAAAGGGGTGGGATAAGGAGGGTGGGAGAGAGGCTCAGGAGGGAGGGGATATGGGGATATATGTATACTTACAGCTGATTCACTTTGTTCTACAGCAGAAACTAACACAACGATGTAAAGCATGTATACTCTAATCAAGATGTTAAAAAATAAATAGGTAAATAAATAAAAATAAAAAAGAATGCCATATTTGGAAAAATGTAGTAATTTTAAAACAAATATATCGATATATAATGGGTTTATTATAACTTTAAAATGAATTCTTAATGAACATGTTGAACTCGATATTTAAACATTTGGAAGTTTAGTATCTGATACAGTAAATATTAATAGACATAATTCACATAGACAAAAGCTCTTTGAGTTTTTCTGTATGTTTTAAGCCTGTAGAAGAGGGTTTGAGAACCACTGTCCCAAAGGATTTGGGTGGGAGGAGTGGGGACGATCAAAAAACAGGCTAAAGTATGCATGAGTCTGGATTTTATTCCAAGACGCAGAAATGTATTTCACCTCCCGTCATCAAACAAATCTCCAAGCATCACATTTTTAGTTACTTTCAGCTCAAAATGTACAGTGACAATTGAGACAAAATGAAAACACCATCCATCCTAATGTTGAAATCCCAATTAGCACCGTATACCCCGGACAAGTTGGCTGACAAAGGACTTTGATGCTGAGCACAGACTTAACAAAGTTGCCTTTCTTTCCATCTGCCCAAGGAAGTTGCATGTCTAAGTGAGTAACTTTTACATAAGGCACTAAGCCACTGAAACTGCATCCCATCATCAAAGCTACATGCCTTTCCAAAAGCACGACAATTTTAAAATTATAACAAAATCCTTAGGAAATAAATGATTGTCTCTTGTTTCCTAACTAGATGCTAAACCTTGGAATGTGTAAGTCAGAAGGGTAAAATTCCTTTTCTCCTGAACTCTTTATACTTCACTTTGAAAATGTCTGAATAATTGGATTATCTCTCATTTCGTTATGTCTCTCATCAAGCTAGTTCTATTAATTCTATGATCTTGTTTCTGGTGATTTTATCTATAAACGTTCCTTATGGGAATTTTTTTTAATATTTATTTATTTGGCTGCGTCGGGTCTTAGTTGCGGCACGTGGCACCTTCGTTGCGGCACGCGGGTTTCTCTCTAGTTGTGGCACACGGGCTCAGTAGTTGTGGCATGCCGGTTTAGTTGCCCCGCGGCATGTGGGATCTTAGTTCCCTGACCAGGGATCAAAGCCGCGTTCCCTGCATTGGAAGGCGGGTTCTTAAGCACTGGACCACTAGGGAAGTCCCCCTCTTAGGGGAAATTTTTAAATTGCTTCTGCCAGGCCGGTTTGCACAGTCGGCATAAAAATAAGTTTCAGGGCACAGGCTATAATGATGAAGCCAAACTCCACCATATACATCTGAGTGATGCTGAACAAATTACGCATGTGTCTATGTCTCAGCTTGCTCAGCTGTGATATGGGGTTAGTAATAGTACTTCAGAGAGTTTGGTGAGAATTAAAATGAGTTCTAATTGGTGAACATTTCAGAACAGTGCCTGGTGTGTGGTGGCCACTTATTATAATACAGCTGATAAATCTGTTTACTTGGGTCATCTTTCTATTACCAGCATGCAGAAGCTCTTGTGGTACAAATGGATAAATGTTCTCTCTGGATATGAGTTAAGGGTCTCTTTAGTGGATTATGTTATTAGAGAATAAAATGATATATTACCTCTCCATCAGCTCTAAGTCAACTCTTTAGGTTGTCTTTCTCTTTGCTTCTTTTTTCTTCTTAGTATCTGTTTTGTTTACCTACCAGTTCGTAGGGTTTTGATTGACTGTTCTGCACTGTTTTGTCTAAATTTAGATGTTCAACTTGTGAAGGTTTAACTACCATTTGTGTATTTATCATACACAAGCACATGCCAAGCTCTTTTCATACCTTTTATCTCAATAAGCTGACACCTCAACACAATCGCTTCCATTTCACAGTTGAAGAAAGTGAGGCTCAGAACAGGAAGGGTCCCGCCCAAGTAGCCGAGGCGAGACAACTCGAACTTTTTGGTTCCCAATTCCACACGCGCCAAGGACACACATTTGTTGGGATGATGCTCCTGAAGAGCTACAGTCTTTAATGTTGTCACATCTCATGGTCCACATGCAGGTGTTTCTACTCTACATGCTCATCATCTCGAGAGAAACTTCTCGAGAAGCTATCACAGCCTACCAGCAGGATCTGTGGGTTCTCCAGGGTAGAAACACCTGTAAGGGCCATATTGTTGTGTGGCCCTGAGATGGGTCTGATCCCTTGCTGAGGGCACTTCCAGACTCAGGCCACTGAGGAAGACAACTGCAAAGACTTGACCGTCAGAATGCCAGGGGGCCTTGGCCAGCCATGAAAAGACCTTGGCATTTGCAGATAGCTTGGGTCCTTAAGTAGTCATGGGGCTGGTGAGGGAGATTCAGCAAGGGTAGGTGTCTCATTACTCTGATGCATCATGTAAAAACAGTGGCCTTTATGTTTTGCTGATTGACGGGAATAAAACATACATGTGAAAGCTTTACACATGATGCTTTCAGAAGAAATAATCAGCTTTCCTGGTTGCTCTCATTCAGTTGTTCACTTCTAAGTTTGATCATCTTAAATGCTATGGAGTCTGAGGTCTCTGGGGGAGCACAGACCCCCTTTCAGGAGGGATCTCAATTCCCTATGCCCATGGCATCATAAATCCTGTGGATAACACTCAGATTCCTTGAAGGGGAAAATAGATAAGATTCCCTGCTCTTGTGAGAAGAGAGTAGGAGAAGGGAATGTGGGCGGGAACCCCACCAAAAGGTAGGGTGGGTGGAGGAAGCACAAGGCTATGTCATATCTGGGGAGACAAGTGGAGGAAACTATTCTGTCTGGTGGCCCTCTGGTCCCTGGTCATCACCGGCAACCTTAGAGATGCCCACTGTCATATTTTCATGATCCCTTGGGTCCAGTCAGCCTCTGCACATGCTCCATCTCTCCTGGACGTTCCCAGTGTGAGGACCAGGCTAGGAGCTCCAATGACTACAGAACCCCCTCACCGTCCACACCCTCCTCCAGGCCAGAAGTTTCCAGATTTAGCAAATCAACATACAGGAGGCCCAATTAAACTTGAATTTCAGACAAACAACAAGTTTGTAGTGTAAGTCTGTCCCCTGCAATATTCGACATAGTTATACTAAAATGTGTCTGTTTATCTGAAATTTAAACTTAACTGGACGTCCTGTCTTTTAGCTGGCAGCCCCCAGCCCCACCCCACTATCTGCTCAGCCCTTCCTCCTCCTCGGAGCAGCCCTGCCCTCTCCATCCCATCCCCTGAAGGGAACAGGTTTCTGGAAATGGGGAGCAGGCAGGGATGCTGTCCTCAGACAACATGGGGCTGCAACACAATCTTCCCCAGGGATTACAGATGATGGCGGGGGAGGAAAATAAAACAGAGCTAAACAGTAACTAGTATCTTAGTATATGATCCTCTAACATCTTCCTTATCTAGGGTCCAGAAAACAGGAAGCAGCTTTGATCCTCTCAAGTGGAGTAGCTGAAATGAACTAGGAGATAAAGTAGATTCAAAAAGTAGATTCCAAAGCCTGTGGTTCCAAGACTATGGGTTGAGGGGTGAACCATGAAGGGTCTGTATAACCACTGGAAAAATTTAATACAGACAACCAGGAATGGCTTGTTTTTAAAGGACTTCCTCAAACTTTATGCTCTTTCCCCTATTTTGCTCCTTTCCAAGACACCAAAAAATATAAAACAATGTGTTTTTTTTTTCCCTGAATATTCATCGTTGAGAGAAGAAATCACATTTCTAGCTGCTCACGGTTCACTCAGCACCACGATGAAGGACAGTCTGCAGGCAGGCAGGGCGTGAGTTAAAACACTTTTGTTTCAATCCTAAAATGTGTGTTTTTACATGAAAATCACATACCTCACGTCCATTACAAACACTGGAAGCTCTGCCTGGTCTTGCCCGTCCTACCCCAGGAAAGAAGAAAATATTCCAATCTTTGCAAACTCAATTGCCCTAGATTTTCCTATCATGTCTCCTAAAGAAATGACACTTCTCCTGGAACACAATGGCCTTTACTGTCCCGTTATGTTCTATCCTGCATTGTTTCAACCTGAATAACTGAGTGTGTCCTCAGGAAAATGGGTAAATCAGAGGAAGGCAGGGACAGTCCTTAGAAGGAACATGAGCAGCTGGGAGCCAGATCCTTGGAGCGCTTGTAGCTGGGACTGGTGTGGGAATTAGATCGTTGTCGAATCAGAAACCTACACTAAATTCGCTTTCTTAGGCTTGTGCCTCTGGCTTTTGCTTTGTCAGTAATAGCTCCCTGCTCCCTGTGGTTTTGGATAAAATCCTTCTCCCAGGTTGACCTGTCTCATTTGTTCTAAGAAGGATGAAGGGATGGAGGGCTGTATTTCTCTCTGCAGTGCTCTCCTAGCAGCTGGGTATGACCGTCACCCCCGATCAGAAGGAAGGCCATTGGCATAGGGAAAGGTCAAGGGAGATGGAGGCGGTGTTGTTTGTACAGAGCCTTCCCCGATCTGGAGATGGTTGTTCTCACCCTGGGATCCTCTGGGCTGCAATCTTGGAGGTGTGTGCTCTGGTTTTCACAGTCCACTCCTGTGCTAATTATTTATATGGGGTCGTGGGAGAGAGAAAGGAATAGTGCATACCTTTATCAGGGGCAAGGCTAGAGGACTACAACAAATCCCATAAATACTGAATGTGAGGAGAACTGAGCTCACCAGCCTCGGGTTGACTTAAGAGACAGGCAGAAAAAAACAAAGCCTCCCCAAGTTCTCTGATGACACTTCCCCTGCTTTCTACTAACACTTACTGGAGAGGAAACCATGCTGAAGAGTTACGTGCAATTACAAAGGTGGCCTCTGGTCCCCAGCTCTGCCAAGCTGCCTGGGACCACTGATAGCAGTGGGGTGAAATCCACCTCCTGGCAAAGGGAGGAGGTGAAAATGCCTGGCATAGGCTGCCTGTATCCTGAGGCATCCCCTGGCAGGTTTCACAAATGCAGAGGGAAGTCACGGAGGCCACTGCAGCTGCCCTTTCTCCTCCAGAGACCCCCATCCCTCCCCTTTGAGGGTTGAGGGGTCCAAGAGGGAAGGTTAAGGATGCCAGGAAGGCTTTTAATAGAGAATATGATTTAGATGGGCAGGTGATGGTGAAGTCAAGGACATGCTTCTCTTGTGCACACGTGAGAGCCCAGGAGGGTTGGTCCAGTGAGAAGGGTGGGGCATGCCCAAGGCAGAAGGATGCCCGTGGGAAGGGCTTGAGGTGGAAATGAGACTGGCCCATTGAAGGCACGGAAAGAAGACCTCCCAGGCTGACTCATGATGTACAGGATGAAGGGGGTTGGGACACGTGGAGAGATGAGATCCAGGCAGGCTGGACCAGGCACAGTCTTAGGGGGTGTTTTGTTGACGACTTCAGACCTTGATCTTAAATGTCATGGGAAGACACTGAAGGATTTGCACTGGGGAGGGAGGCAAGCTGATTTCCATAACTGCAAAATAAATAGTCTGTCTGCTGTGAGAAGAATGGGTGAGAAGGGAGTAAGACAAGAAGCGGGAAGAAGCCAGTTAGGAGGCTGGTCCGCAGTGGTCCAGGCAGGCGACGATGCCAGCTCAGAGCAAGGACACGCAGGTGCTGCTGAAGATGATTGAATGCATTTTTGCTAAAGTCAGAGGGTAGGTTTGGGCAAATGATTGTTCTCAATAAATATCTGTTATGTGAATTAAAGAATGGGCTCTTGGTGTCATCCTCTCCTTCTTTTACTCATCCTCTCCTTCTTTTACTCATCTTGTTCCTAGATTTCTATTTCTAAAATTAAGTCTGATAGCACTCTGCCTGCAAGATATTACCCACATTTCTGAAAATGGTAACTTCTAAAATCTCAATATCCTCTTCCAACCTGTGTGTCTTCCTTTCCCATCACAGGACCAAGGCCCCGTCAGTTATCAGCACTCCTTAAATGGATGCCTTGCCACCATCACTGATCAGCCTTCTCATTCCACGTCTGCCAGGTTGGCATTCCCCTACCTCTTTGCCACCAAATCCTGCTCATCCTTCAAAGCTCCGTGGCCCTAATCTGTAGCCTTTCTAATTCCCCAGTGTGGGTTCATCACTCTTTCTCCTCTTTTCTCCACCAGCATATTTTCTCAAGAATATATAAACCAAGTAAGTAAGGCACTGGAACCAATCCCATACAGTTAGTGTGATAACGTGCAATATATAGTTATCAAATTATCTCTCTCTATTTTCTGCCTACAGTTTTCTTGGCAACAGATCAGAAGCCGGATGCTTCCATCAATGTTGTTTGGAAAATAGGCTCCTTGGGCCAGCATGGGGTGAATCTAGGGATGTCTGTTTTCCTACAGTCATTTGCTAATTGAAAAGGTACCAGAATCATCATATTATCCATTTGATTGAGAATCAAGCTACTTGTCATTCAGTTGCCTTGGAAACAGGAAGAATTTAGGTTTCTTGATCTGTTAACTTTTCAGAACGCACAGGTTCACCTTGGGCCCTGTTACGCAAGGCACAGCTATCTTTAAAACGTAGGGGTGTGCTTTTATATCCACATGTACACACAGGACTGTTTGATGCTTTGATAATTTACCATGTTGCTGAGTCAAAACGCCAAAATGCCTCAAAGGTTTGGCTTGCACTGTGCCCAGAAGGCACAGTGGACCAAGTCTGACCTTAAATTCATATAATCTGGTCTTCTATCTTTAGTGACAGTGCCACATTCTGCCTCAAAACTGAGGATGGCCACCTTCCCAGGGGCTGTGTTTCCCTTCTGGATCCCTCTCCGTGACAATGCTCATGGTCTGTGTGCAGGGCTCATCCATGTGGCCTGGCGGCGGAGTTTTAACCAGTGTCCTTTATGGCTATAGGGATTCTTTCCACCTGCCACACTCAGAAGTATGTTCATCCTCCTTCTCTGCTTTTGAGTCGATCATAAATTGAGGGCAGATCAGAGGCCCACGTCGCTGAGATAATACCCAAACCACAGAGGTTTGTGTATGTGTGTGTGTGCCTGTGTGTGTGAACATAGGGCTATGTGTGTGCATGTGTGTGCACATGTGTTCATGGGCACGGAGCACAAAGTAAAGGGGCCAGTTAGTGGAGGCAGCCTGGTGGAAGGAAAGCCTTCTTATTCCAGCGTGAGAAAGACCACGTGAGACTCGATTTGTGACGGACGTGTTGTAAACAAAAATAACAGAGGCCAAGGGGCTAAGGCACACTCCAGTAGTTGAGTGCTACCTGTATTTTTAAAAAGGTCCACACTGATAATAATTTGCATTATATTAGCTCATGTCTAATGAGATCGTTGTATGCTCGTATTAACTGGTGCTCACTAAACAATTATCTAGGGGAAAAATATCATGATCGCCTAAGAAAACAAACATCAGTGCATAGTTTGGTTTAACTATATAAAAACGTGGATTATCAAAAATTTTGCAGAATAAAGGAAATTTATTACTTTTAAGTATATTCATTACATTGGACCCAGTACTGCCTATGAAGAGCCTTACTTTAATCACTACGTGTAAAGATGTTCTGTAATCAGTGTTACCAATTGCATGCCTAAGAAACATTACCCTTTGCTTAGATTACATTTTTTTAAGCAAGCTGTCAATCTACTGCATTTGCAAACCTGCTTTTAACTTACCACACACTGGTTTAGAAGCAGGGGTAAGCAAACTTTTTCTGTAAAGATCCAGACAGTAAACATTTTAGGTTTTGCAGGACAGTCTCACCATTACTCAGTTCCTCCTTGTAGTACAAAAACAGCCACAGACAATACATCAACAGTGAGCGTGGCTGTGTTACAATAAAACTTTATTTAAAAATCAGGCTGTGGGCTGGATCTGTCGACCCTGATTTAGGGAAGGTAGGTTCACTTTCCCCCAGGCTCCATTAATCAAAAACTGAAAATTAGTGATGAACTCCATGCAACGTGAAGTCTTTGTAAATTTTCCAATAGCTATTGGTTTTGTTTTTATTTTGAAAAATGAATTTAGCTTCATTCAAGGCAAAAGTAATCAGAAGCAATTAGTAATGATGCAAATCTAGGCAACATGCGTAATTGCTTAGATTTTTCCATTTGAGTGTACCACAGTCTGTTTGTGACCTGCTTCATTTATTACAAATATATGAGCTCTTCCAATGGGCTGGGTCCTGTGCTAGGTGGTGTCTAAACAGAAGTAAATCAAACTACCCCCTTATAGGGTTCTTGCTGCACAGGGCCTGAAGGCTTTCAGTGCCTTGTTCATTACAGCTCCAGCACTGAGGCCGGCCTGGTGCTTAGTAGGTGTTCAAAACATCTTTGTTGATAAACTGAACTTCAATATCCTCTTTGACACATCTGAAGTGAATCCTTACCTTCCCCTAAAACTTCATTTCTCCTCGTGCCTTCATTTCTTCTATTTATAACATTGTCGTCTAAGGTTCAAAACCCCTAAGTCATCTTTGGTGACAGCTCACGGATCCGTCCCTTCCCTCCATCCTACACATTATAATCACTGTAATCTTCCTACAACTCAGAACTGATTCTGTCAGTCCCCGTTCATGACACCTGGGGAGTTGTCTTTTACTTTCAAAAACAAAGGCCCACTGCCCTGCGATGTGGAAATCATCCGTAGCACCCAGATTTACCTGTGCCCTCCCTCTGAGTGTGGGGTGCCTCGTCCCCAGCCCACATCCCTCTCAGGCCCCTCCTTTGAGACACAGACCCTCACATACCCCCACAGTCCCCTGGACAGCCTGTCTTTTGTGCATGCTCCTGTATTTTCTCAACAACATTTTGCTTGGTGTTTCATCCATCCTTCTAGGATAATTTTATCTGCATTTCAAAACACGAGTAAAAATCAATTTCCACTCCCCCTCCTCCATGGAGAATTACAGGGCCTGAGCTTTCCAGCTCCTTTTGCCCTTATCACATCCTGCTGGAGCAGGTGGAAATCTCAACATTACTAAGCTCTAGTGCAGAAATGGGACTGCCTCCTTTTCCTCTAAATAAACTCCCACTGGTTCCAGAGCCTCTATTTGCTTGGGCCTGACACTCTCCTCCATTCCCTTTAGAATCTGGTGCTAAGTAAGTTACAGTCAACTCCTAGAGATGTGTCTCATTTTCAACCTTGCTACCCAGAGGGAAATCCTCACGTTGTTCAGAATGTCTTCCCCTGCCTCTTTCTCCCCCCTGAGCAAGACCTGGGTCATGGGCAGGAAGCTAGGCTAGGGTCTCCATGGTGCTCAGGTCCAAGGGCAGCACAAGCCCCCGCAACAAAGACCCAAGGACCGCACTCCTCTTGGCCTTCCTGGTCCTGACACCTTCCTTCAAGTGCCTGACACTCCGATGCTTCTGCAGGGATCCTGGGGAAACATGTGGAGCTCCTGCAGGCTGAGAGAAAGGGGAGGTCCCACCACACCACGCTGCCTTCCTGCTTGACCACTTGGGCACTTCCAGAAGCCCACAGAGGAGTAGCCACCCTTTCTGGGGTTTCTGATGTGTCAACTCCTACCCACCCTGGCTGAGCCTCAGGAGGTGGGATCCAGCGGGTTCTTTCATGAGGGTCCCACACAGCGGCAAACCCCAGACCCGCCTTCTCTGTATTTCTTGACTTCCTGATTTTTGCTCCATCTTTCAACTTCTTTCCAGAATTCAGGAAATCTGCTTGGTGTTCTCTCTGGTTTCTTGCCTGCTCTCTGGCCAACCTCCAAGCTGTGGTTTGGGGACCCCGTAAGTCTTCCCCCAACTACATCACAGCCTGGCTTTTTAAAATCAAAGAATCTTGTTGGCACACCAAAATTTAGCTAACCGCTTTCAAATGTCTGTTTGAAGCTTAGAGCTTAGGGGTAATCTTCGAGTTCTTGGATTCCTGTCTCCGTGAAGAAGTGAGTGCCTTAGCTGCAGTGTGGGAGAGGCCAATCAGATGTGTCTGGCAGGGTTACAGATTAAGTGTGCTCAGTTACATGTGAATTTCAGATAAACAATACTGACAAACTTTTAGTATGAGTATGTCCAAAATATTGCACAAATCATATTATACTAAATATAACTGATTGACTATTTGAAATTTAAATTTAACTGGGTGTCATGTATCTTCATTTACCTCTAAAAATAATTATTAATTCTAATTTCCCAGCTTTTCTATTAGGTTCTATTAGTTCACAGTAAGAACTCTAAATAGAAACAGGTGTGGCTAGTAGCAGAGGATTCACCAGGAATGAAATACATCAGTTTAATGTTTTCAAAATGATGGTCTTCTTTATACTACACTGAACTATATAAAGTGGAGCAGATAAAGCAATAATCCCATATGACAATCTCTTCAGTAGAGGAGTAGGGCTTTTTATTATCATTTTATTAGTTTAAAGATGATATAATTTAGAGATTAATGGAGACCTTAAATTACTGTATACTCTGCAATTCTGAAAGATTAAATTAATTTATAAATAATTCTATACTGTTGACTAATTTTTTTTGCATTTCACCAGCTTTTATGGTAAAAATTTATATCAAGGAAGTTTTTATTTTAGAATTATCATTGTTAGCGCAACCTGATGAAATAACTTGGAAATTATAATTAATAATATTTTGATTTAAAATGTTATTAATACACACATAAATGAGAATATCTATGTTAAACACAGGAAATTCAGAGATCAATTGATTTTTGTGGCTGGGTAGCAGAAATTCACAGCTTTTCAACTTTTTCCTCTCAGTTATTCTGAGAGCTAATTAATTTTGTAGAACGTGTTGGAGTTCTGCTATTAAAAACTTCAGTTTTCAGTGTTCTAGTTCAATGACATACTCACTGGTCGAGATTGGCAGGCTTTGCTTTGGCCATGGAAATGGATGGTTAAAATTCCTAATCTTTGGTTGGTCCTACCCAGTAAACCTGACAGCAGAGTTTGACTTGAGTGAATTTATAAATAACATTGGGCTGGAACACTCAGACCTCCCATAGCCAGCAGACAGAAATTAATTTCAGATAATCCTTGAGCAGTTAATTAAAAAGACCACTTTTGGCCATTACCCACCTGGACTAATGTGCCTCCAGAGACCAAGAGGTAAGAAGCATTTGATCCCATTAATTAAGATTTTTTTTACAGTTCTTTTTATTAATAAGACTTCTAAATGTTAAAACTGATTCCAAAGCTCAAATAGAAGGTTATAGCCAAGGGGAAAAAAAATACTACCTTTTGAATATCTCATTAAGTTACATTTTTTTAAAGTTGAAAAGCAAGGTCAACAGTTACCATTTTATGAACTCTTATTAGCTGTTAGATACATTCTACACACTTGAGATGCATTATCTCTTTTCATCCTTAAAAACATCTCCATGAGGTAGGCATTATTATTTTAACCCCATATTACAGGCTAAGAAACTGAGGTTTATTGAGGTTTATTATGTAGCTTAGAGTCACACAGCCAATTAGTAGCAAATGAAGATTTGAACCCATTCACTGTAGATTCCCTGGTTTTACCTGCTGTACACCATTTACTACGTCCTCTTCTCACTGATAACAGCTTCTTGGTGCCTCTGGGAGCATAGTCAGCTAGAAAAATAACACTTTAATACCCAGAGAGCACACTTAGTTAGGTACATTTTTGCATAATTTCTAAATATTATTACTACTCATCTTGCTTTTTCCCTACAATATATAATAGATTCCAAATTACCCACTGGATTGAATTTTGAACATCGTATAAACCTTTATGTATTCTTATATTGTACTTTGTCCTTTTAAAGTATAGTTCTTGAGCTAATTATAAGTAATTTTTAATTATCTTTTAATTTCAACTAATTCCTTTCAGCCAAGAGCATATCTTCTACACAAAGCATTTTTAAGTTCTGAATATCACCACTGCTTTACACTCAAATGATAATTATTATTTTATGTAATACGGAATGCAGAGTTTTAAAGCAGGGCTTCTCAGCCTGGGGTTCCCACGCCTATGCATGGAATTCCCTAGCCCTCAAGTAACACTGGAATTGTATATGGAATTTTGCCAGGATATCTGAGTACATGCAAAGTTGGTAATATTAAGATGCTCATAGCTTTCATCGGACTTTTTTTTTTTTAAAGTCCATGACTTCAAGTGTAGTACCCAGTGGATTATGGTATAAAATCATACCTGGATGCTGATGCTTCTTTGTACTGGAGCTCCTGCTGAAGCTGAGCAGAGTCCTCAGGTTAAGAGTTAGCCTCAGCCCTTGGACACCTGCTAGGGGCACAGGTGGCATGCTTGTGCTCAGAGGTGCTCAGAGGTGCCCAGGGAGCCCTCTGTCACTCCCGGTGGAAACTCAGGATTTGAGTCTCATGACCGCTGACTTTGGCAGACTCAGGGAATCCGTTATTTCTTTCAAGGAAACCTTCAACACACGGACCCTCTCACCTTTGCACCATCTGTCACCTGTGCATTGCTCCCGCGCCTGGGCTCTCCCCACTGGCCAACGCTCAGAGCCGGGATGCGACCACCCCTTGCTCCTCTGACCCTCCACCGAGTCACCTGGCAAAACCTCTAGGCGGGTGACACTGGGCTCACTGCCTGCTCTGCCTAGGGTCTTGAACATCACTGAAGACAAATCCCAAACCAAGCCACAGGGTCTCCCTTTAGTTTACGACCACTCGCCTCAAGTGGGCTCTCAGCCCTGCCCTGAAATCTCACATCTGTCCTCCAGTCCCTGCACCCTCCTCTCATGCTCAACTGAGAAGCAGGCTTTTATCTCGGCTAGAAAGCAAAATCAGCCCCCCTTTCTTCACCAGATCTTCCAACCCAGCTATGTCTGTACCAATCCCCTCTGCCTCTCCTTTTCTTCAAATTAATAAAGTGTCCCCCGTTCCCTTTGGTACCACTAAATCCACTGCTTCTTCCATATGTAAGGTCCTTACCTACAATCCTCCTCTCCCTCCTGCACCACTAATTTTTAATCCTTCTTCTGGGGCATTCCCACCAGGATTAGAACATGTGGTACAATCTCTTATCTGAAATAAAACAAAGCGAGCAAACACACACACACACAAACACGCCTGACCACATGCTGACCTCTAAGCACTATGCTATTTTCCCTTCCCTGCTCTCCTTAGAAAAAAAATTCTTAGAAATGCTTAAAATGATAATGGTACCAAAAATAAAATATTAATAATGATAGCAAACACTGTTTTCAGTATTTTGCACGTATTAACTTAATGACTCCACACAACAATCCTGTAACTGTTAACAATAAAGTAAGGACCGTTATCATCCTCATTTTACATGTGACTAAACGGAGTCACACAGAGGTTAAATGTCCCAGGTCACATCAGCCAAGACCCAGATGAGCTAAGATTCGAACCATGGTAGCTCATACTGTCAACCATCTCTCTGAATTTTATCTGCATTCGATGCCTACATTTCCTCTCCCATATACTGGTGAAGCCAGTAAACCAGGGTTTAGCACCTCACCCCACAAAACCTCATGCTGTGAAATCCAGTGGTTAATTTTCAACCCTCATCATACTGGTCCTGTCAGCAGCACGGGACAATCAGGATTACTTCCTCTTTCTCTGGCTACTGTCTTCTTGATACCAGACACGGCATTGACCTGGGTCTCCTAGCTCACTCAGTTTTCTCTGCTGGACCCTCCTCTCTGCACAGCCCTTACAAGCTGCAGGGGTTCCTGCATGTCTTCGCTTGTCTCTGGGAGATTCCAATCTCTTAGGATTTACATACTGATGACTCCCAAAGTTTTCTCCCACCTATCCCCTGAGCTCCAGTTTCCAGTCTCTACTTGGATATAAAATAGTATCTCAGAATGGACAAGCCCCAAACTGTTTCCCTCTCCTCCCTCCCCCCAGCCTGTGGATCTCCTGGAATCTCCCATCTTAGGAAATGGAGTCTCTGTTCTTCCCACCACTCAGGACAAAACCACTGCAATTGTCCTTACCTCCTTCTTGTTTCTAACATCCTAAAGTCAGTTCACCAGTACACCCTGTGGGTTCTGCCTTCAAAGTACTTTACTTCAGACGTATCACTCAGGCCTGTGCCTCAGGGCCCTTGCACATCCAGTTCCCAGCAGCTCAAATACTCTTCTCCCAGCTGTCTGCTGAATGACACCCATTTCTCATTTCAGTCTTTATTCAAACGTCACTTCCATAGAAAAGCTTTCCCCACTGCCCTGTGTAAAGCAGCACACCACCTCATCCTCTAGCTCCTTATCTTGCTTTATTTTCTTCAGGACCCTTTATCTAAATATGATTGTATTTCTTTGTTTAACATCTCTTTCCTCTGACTACTCTGTAAGTTCCAACATAATAGAAACTGTGTTTGTTTTCCAACACCTGAAAAGTGCCAGGTCCATGGTTGATGCCCATATAAGTATTTGTTAAAAAAAGAATGTTAAATACCTACACCATGATTTTGTGCAATATAGATATTTTTAAGAAGACCCCAAATAAATATTTATAAATTAAAAAAATGTACGTTCAACGAACATCTTAAAGTAATCCTGCCATGTCATTTGCAAAATTTTTTGCATGACAAATCACAGGCTAAGTCCACAGTTCTTTTCAATGTTGCATATTTGGATTTTCTTTAATTGATGGTCAGAATATTTTAGTAGATCATATTTTACTCCAAAATGATTAACGTGTTTCCTATTTCCATGAAGCCATTATGCCTACAGCTGTAGATGCACGTGCACCGACCTGGCATTTGAAAACACTCATCACACTTGAAATGGAAATGATGCTGAGTGTTGTACTGTTGTATAACTGAACAGTTGTACCATTCTACACGGACTTCACCTTCAAGCTCATAAGTCAAGGAATTGCTAACTCGATTCAACTGGCACAGTCCACTTACAAGAGAAGCAAGTATCAAAAGGATATTAAATTGATGCTCAAATGCATTTTGTGTAACTCTTTTTTCTTTAGTTTTTGTCAAGTCTGTTGACAGGTTTTGGCAGGAAAGAGTTCTTTGGGAATATTAATATAGTTCACTTTCACTCCTAGAAGTAAAATTGCTTCAGTTTTTTATATTTTTTTCACTCAGTTTTTTGTTGATCTAAATATTGGTGCCCTCAGACAAACCAGCAACTAAATTACAGTTTAAAAAAAAAAAACCTCTGTGGGTGAGGAAATAGTATAGAATATTAAACATTTAATCAGCCCACAAATAGAAAAGGAAAAGTATCTTAAAGCAAAACAAAAAGAGGTGCTCTTTAATCTTCAAAAATTCTGAAAAGAAACACCAGTGCTTAAGATTAAAGAAACAGAATGTAACGCAGCTTTATGTGATCTGTTTTCCAGCTTGATAAATATGAAGATGTCTTCAATATATTATGCAATAAATAATATCTACTATGTTAAAAATTCACACACATTACCCTTTCTTTCTCAGATAAATGCAGAGCTTAACAGTACATTCTAAAAATCAGTTTATTATCTTTCTAATACATGTGACATAAAACTGAAATGGTAATGGATCCACCACCAAGCAAAGTAGAATTCAAACAGTTTGAGCTATCAGAAAACTCGACAGAAAAGTGGATAATATTTTACAAAACAGTGATTTTCTATATATGCATGTTGCTGCACTGAAAATATTTATTTGTCCATTTTTGTCACCTGCAGACGTGAATGATAATAAAGATGATTAGGTCAAATCAATAGTACCCTCCATAGATCACCCACTGTGTTCTGCAGTATGGCTGCCACCAGCCCATTGTCCTGGGTTCATCTCCATGCTCTACCCAGGGGACACTGGTAACAGGACACAGGTTTAAAGCTTCAGACGACAGTCATCAAGCCAGAGAAAGTCGCTCTGATTTACTACTAATATTACACTCTTCATCACACCTGCACATACTGCTATTGAAGAAAGACCTGTCATCACTTGCAAAAGCCACCCCAAATTATGGCCTGATCAACACAAGACATTTAGATAATGATGTAATAAAAATGTAAAGTTGCAATTGTGATAAGTTCATAAAAAATGGGAAGTAATACAGCTGAAAGAGAAAGATGGGAAACGTGTGCGGGAACAGATTGCTTGGTTTCAAAGAGATTGCAGAAATACCACACGTAGGCACACATGCGTGCGCACACACATACACACGCACACGAGTGTAATGAACAAGTACTGGGTCAAGATGTGGTCATTGGTGAAGAGATTCTGAACACAGAAGGCTAGCTATTAGCACTGTCTCCCATGTCTGATCCTAAAGCAGAGGCCAGTTTCCTAAGTCCAGCCCCATTCCCCTACCTTTTATGACCTTGATTTGAGACACAATGAAATCTGTTTACACCATCTCCCAGCCCCAAGTCCTTATGACCAATGCAAAGGCTCACACACCGTGCCCCCTGGTGGTGTCCTGTCCCCACTTCTCCTCCATATATCTGCACCTTCCATGCTGGATAACTTTTGCTCCCTGAATGCAACACACTCTTCTTTCATGTGAAACTCATCATCAACCTGCCTTAGGAACTGCCTCTTCTCCAAGCATCTCATGAAATTTGCTCTGGAAAGCCTTCTCTAGGACTTCCCTGGTGGCTCAGTGGTTAAGAATCCACCTGCCAATGCAGGGAACATGGGTTCGATCCCTGGTCCAGGAAGATCCCACATCCTGCAGAGCAGCTAAGCCCGTGCGCCACAACTACTGAGCCTGTGCTCTAGAGCCCACAAGCCACAATTACTGAGCCCGGGTGCCAAAACTACTGAGTCCGCATGCCACAACTACTGAGCCCACGCACCACAACTACTGAAGCCTGCGCACCTAGAGCCTGAGCTCCACAACAAGAGGAGCACTGCAGTGAGAAGCCCACACACCACAATGAAGAGTAGCCCCCATTCGCCACAACTAGAGAAAGCCTGTGCGCAGCAACGAAGACCCAACACAGCCAAAACATAAATTAATTTTAAAAAAGAGAAAAAATGTTTTCAAACATTGCCAAAAAAAAAATTTTAAAAAGCTTTCCCTACCTCCTGTCATTAAATGCTCCTGCCCCAGAGCTCAGCATTTTACTAGCACATGTTATAGGACTGGAACTAGAGATCTGTCACTTTCCACAGACATCTCAAAGTTTTTGGAAAATGTGTATACACCTTAATCATCTCCATAATTTTAATGATATCACAGTATTTGCTGCAAAGAATCTCTGATGACATAAGGAAGGCAGAGTTGTAGAATAATATGTAATAAGTATTTGTGAATTGCCTCCAAAAAGATTAGCAACATAAATGCACTATCCCCCATAAAAGTTTCATTGAAGTGCCATTTTTGCATATAAAAAAGCAGCAAAGTTATTACATTGGGGTGATACTTGTTTTCTATATTTTATGGAATTGCACAATAATATATATGTATTTTGAGTGGGCTCTTGAATGCGTTTACTATGTAAGCTCTGTTCCTCTGGACAGCTATAAGATAAAAAGTTATTTTACTACAAGCAAGAGACTTGAATAATGTGTATGGTATAGAATGAAACACAGTCAAAGTCAAAATAGATTTCTCTCAAAGTATGGGTGTTCTCCTTTGGCAGGTAACAAAGCACATGTATGTAATTTTTTGAGGAATTAAATACTTTCAGAAAGCTCCTATGTATACCTACTCTGCGTATGGAGATACCTACACTCTGGGGAATGCTACAGGACATTTTGTTGAAAGATATATGTGTAAACTTAAGTGATAAGAGGGCAAAAGTAACATGGTCTTTAGTTCAGTGGGCAGATGTGATCATCTGTCAACCATCTTTGTCCACAGTGTAGTTTATTTCATGAATACATGAGACACCACTTTAGCACATGAGATATACTTCTGATTGTTTTCCACACACTCTGACTCATATTCAAAGCATTTTGAAAGTCAGTGAGCCACCTGACCTAGGATGACAAACTAGTGGAGAAAGGTAACTAGTCAGTCTGCCATCAGAGAGGAGGCGGCCACTAGGTAAGTTCTTCCCTCCCAGTGGCGCCAGTTTGAAAAGGTTTGAAATCAATCTGCCCTCCCTGGTTTTGAACTTGCCGCCCCAAGAGAAAGAGCATCACATGCTGAAAACTTCCTGAGGGCAACTAATAAGACTCATGGTTGATAACTTCATTTCACGTTTCTTCCAAATACTTCATGCTTTATGCTTACTTTTTCCTTATCTTTAGGAGAGTTTTAAAAGATGGTAGATGACAAAGACAAGTCTCTTTGGATTCAAAGACTTTAAAATCAGCACTCCATTTCACTTCTCCACTAGAAAGACTTCCTTCACAAAGGTCTCTGTCGACTCTGAGGGTGAGATTCTTCCACATCTTTTCAAACACCCCAAGCCCAGCAAACCATGGCAAGTTTGGGGAAGAGGCTCACACCTTATATTATTCTAGTTTTAAAAACTATGAATGTTGTCAAATAAGATATTAGTAAAAGTGAAGTAAGAAAGAAGCTATAAAGTCACGTGTACTATTAGTAAATGGACTCAGACAGTGGCAAGAAATAAGTTTCTGCAGGAGACCTACTACCTCTAGGTAGTTTAAAAGAACATAATATAGACCTTGAACTATCTCGCGGTATAATCAACTAGTTTATCGCTTCTTTACAACAACATAAGAAACTTTTTCAAGGGCTTTTTCAAAATAAATGGCATACCTTTGAATCATTCCTAATGTTTAAATCTAATAACTTTATTAAAAACCTAAATTGACATTAGCTTGCCATTACTCAATCTCCGTAAAAATATGGTGGTCTTTAATGGTCCCTACTTTCTTTTCAATGTGCTAATATTTCTATTAATATTTTCATGATTTTTTTTTCCTAAAAGATAAATCTGGGGCATACTGATCTCTAGTGTCCAGAATTAAACTCCGTGTGTGTGTGTGTGTGAAAATTCGGTATTTGCCAAGTTTCCATTCCTCTGGAGAACCTTTTTCGCTTCCAAATTTCTCAAATTATAGGGCTCTGTTTTGTTTTGTTTTTTTCTCTCTCTCTCTTTCCCTTCCCTTTCCATCCTTTCTTTAGACAAATCTGCAGGTTTCTGTAGACCCTCCAGGGGGAGCACAGAGAGAAGCAAAAGAGATCATACTTAACACTGGAAGAAGGATTTGAATTTTCCAGAAGTAAGAAGGGAAAAGGGTCTTTCCATTGAGAGAAGAGATTGCGAAAAAGCACAGCAGCCTCAAAGGGCACAAAATCTCCTGTAAAGGCGGAGCACTGGATCACACAGACAGTGGAATGGAGGAGAAGGGTAGAGATGGGGTCCAGGACTTCAGGTGGTACAAAGTTGCAGAGAGTCTTTTATTTCAGAGTGTGGATTTGGATTTTATTCCATAGGCAACAGTGCATGAGTGAAAGCTCCTAAGAAGGAGAATGATGTGATCAAGGTCGTTTTGACCGTGGTGTTTTGGGGGCAGGAAGGAGGATGCCTAGAACTGAGAACCGGGGTCAGTGGGACCAGGTGAAAGGCTTTGCGTCTTTCCAGGTAAGTGATGACAAGGGTCTGCATTAAGGGAAAAGCAGTGGGGCTAGAGGGGGAAGTCCAGATGAATGGGATGTCAGAGATAAAGCCAATGGCCAATGTTGTGATCTGGGAGGAGGAGAGGGACGTGACAACTCTGTCCGGGTTTTTAGCTTAGGACATAGAAGGCTGCAGGGAGCACAGACTTGAGGGACCAGAACAGATTTTGAGTCTTTGGAGATAAAATAGAAGGCTTCTGAGGTATCCGGAACAATTACCCAATGCGTGCAAACGTGGCCCTCAGGAGAGGAGCCTGGCGTTGGGGATAGAGTCTGGGCAGGTGGGCTGTGGGCAGGTTAAGCAGACGGCAGCTGGGAATTCTGACCAGCAAGCAGCCCAGGATGGGATTCCAGCCTCCACGAACGGATGGGAATCACCAGAGCAGATAAGCACCTCGCTTTAGGGGCACTGAGCTGAGATGCTGCATTTTCAAGGTGGGCTCAGGCCCTTGATTCAACTTGCTGTTGAATCCTATGAAAATGACTAACACTGTCTTCATTGTTTCTGATTCCAGGGCCTGGAGGTGCTACACCTGCTGATAGGGGCAGAAGGGACTCTGGACAAGCCCAAGGAACCCTGTTCTTAAGTCCCTAAGCCAAATATCCAAAGCAGGTTCCAAAGCAACAATAAAGAATAACGCCCAGGGCTTCCCTGGTGACACAGTGGTTGAGAGTCCGCCTGCCGATGTGGGGGACACAGGTTTGTGCCCCGGTCCGGGAAGATCCCACATGCCGCGGAGCGGCTGGGCCTGTGAGCCATGGCTGCTGAGCCTGCGCGTCCGGAGCCTATGCTCCGCAACGGGAGAGGCCACAGCAGTGAGAGGCCCGCGTACCGCCAAAAAAAAAAAAAAAAAAAAAAAGAATAACGCCCAAACCCCTTTACAGGTAATGTTTCCCATCAGACAGAAATCCTGCTACACGACACCTATGCAACAGCCTCCCTGCGTGCGGTGTTCTCCAGGTTACAGCCTACCTATCATTTGCCACGCGTAACCACTTGAAACCCACCCGGGAAAACCTTAAAGGGTGCCTATTAGAAGGTAATCTCATGCTCTCTTGGTCGCTGAAATTTACTAACAACACTTTTCCCATCGATTGCAGGGACCATTGAAAGAAAATATGCTCTCTGCTTGCATTAACCACCTTGGAAGTATTTGAGAGTATCTCCTTTGCTTCTCTTTTCTTAATAATATGAAAAAACTAAATGGTGTCTAGCCTAACAGGGTCGGGGGCACATCAGGTGACTGGCAGGGGAGAATTCTGGCTTCCTTGAAAAGATGAAACGCCCAAGGCTTCTCAGCCTGAGGGCAGCCTGCCATCGCTGCCACAGTGTGCCATTGACCGCGGAGAGGGTAAAAGGATGGGAAAAAGTATAGTTGGCCCATTGTTTAAAAGGGACTCCACACATCCTCATTGGCTGTGTATTAATTGAAAGAAACCATTTGTTTTGTGGCTAAAATAGTTTGCTTCTGAAATCTGCTAAGGAATGAGTGCTGATTTCTCAAAAAAAACTCAAAGCCAAGTTTAATTTTTCCAGCTTTCAACCTAGGGACACATTCTCCTTTTTTTCTAAAGAGTGAAAGCCTTAAATGGAAATCAAAGTCTGAAGCACAAGAACTAACCCTCTTTGCCTGAACTGGTGTTTAACAAGAGCTGACACTACACATTTCCTTTCTTCTGAGAAACTAGTTCAAAGGTCAAGCCTAATGGAAGTCTTCAGAAGTTTTATTTTCCTTTGCAGGCTTAATGAAAGGCTCAGAGCTTGACCCAGTAAAATCTAGATGATGAAGTAATCTCAGATGTTGAAGGAACCTCCGTGACCTTTCCCTTTAAAATAATCATCTGTAGGAGATCAAAAGACAGTGCCTGGTTATTTCATTAAAAATATCGTATAAAAAGGTCCATATATACATCTATCTGTATATCCTTTGTTTTCCATAATCATAAAGATCTGACTGTAGGGCTTCCCTGGTGGCACAGTGGTTGAGAATCTGCCTGCCAATGCAGGGGACACGGGTTCGAGCCCTGGTCCGGGAAGATCCCACATGCCACGGAGCAGCGAGGCCCGTGAGCCACAACTACTGAGCCTTCGCGTCTGGAGCCTGTGCTCTGCAAAAAGAGAAGCTGTGACAGTGAGAGGCCCGCGCACCGCGATGAAGAGTGGCCCCCGCTTGCCGCAACTAGAGAAAGCCCTTGCATAGAAACGAAGACCTAACACACCCAAAAATAAATAAATAAATTTAAAAAAAAAAAAGATCTGACTGTAAATTTTTTCTTTAGGTTTGAGCTATGTTCATGGATATGAATAGTACTCAATGATCAAAACATATGATGGGGCTTCCCTGGTGGTGCAGCGGTTGGGAGTCCGCCTGCCGATTTAGGGGACACGGGTTCGTGCCCCGGTCCGGGAGGATCCCACATGCTGCGGAGCGGCTGGGCCCGTGAGCCATGGCTGCGGGGCCTGCACGTCTGGATCCTGTGCTCCGCAACGGGAGAGGCCACAGCAGTGAGAGGCCAGCGTACCGCAAAAAAAAAAAAAAAAGATGATTAGAGCATACAATATTTGATACACTATTATTAAATATAAGACATAATTTTATTTAAAATGCTTCCTTTAATGAGAAGGATATAGCGTTTTAAAAAAGTAGTTTATGACTCCATGAACGAATGCTATTCTTTGCTAGAATGAGACAGGTCAGGACCAATCTTTCTATTTTTGGCTCTTATAGATGCCGGTTTTGAGAACCTTGTTCACATAACTATACAGTGAGGTCCTGGATGAGTGCGAGGTTGGCCTTTCTTTGTAAATAAGGTAGAGAGAAAGGGAGGTGGAACGGAGAACAGGTTAAAGGCAGATAGATGTTGGTGAAGATGAACATCTTGAAACTGAGGCCTTGGAAGGCTCAGTGTTCCTCACCCAGCCTGGGACATGCCGCCTCAGCCTCAAAGCTACCTGCCCAGGATTTAGGGGGTTCGACTCCTATTCTGAACCTCAGAAAGCATCAGGACAACAGAGACAGTATCGCTGCTGCCTTCCACGTGTGTCTTACTTTCTCTCTCCTCCCTCCCAAGGGCTCCAGGTCCCTGTGCTTCCTGACAGCTTAGTCCCAGACTCTTCATCGGGGGTGCAAACTCCACAACAATGTGTGACAACATATCAAGGTCTTTTCTTAATGAGGCAGAATGAAAATGCCTGGGCAATACTGACCTTCAGATCAGGGCTTCCTAAACTGAAGTGCAAAATGCAGCCCTGGGGATCTTGTTAAAATGCAGATTCTGATCAGCAGGTCTGGGGTGGGGTCTGGGATTCTGCATTTTCTAAAGGGCTCTGCTTGGGAGGCACTTTGGCTGTAGAGGATGGTTTTGCATACACCTCCATGCTGGCCACCTGATTTTGTAGGAGCAGCGCACAAGGCACGGCTGAATCCCCAAAGAGCATGAAATGCCTGCCTCCACGATGAGGGGGCTCAGTCTATAGGGGGATGCTCTGGGCTGAAACTAATCAGAGAGACTGGATGTGGCTAAGTATGACGATGGGTCTGCTGGAGGTCAAAGGCAGGCAGGTAAGGGAAAAGAGAGGAGAAATAATAAGGCTGTGAGCAAATCCAAGCGATTCCAGCACGATTCATTCAGATGACCTCAGCTAGCTGAGGAAGGCTCCAGAGGAGAAAAAAGAGACATTAGGAGGATTTGGCTGGGACTAGGGAGAGGGAAGGAATTGTTGGGTATCTTTGAAAGGCAGCTGAAAATTTTGATGTTTTAAAGGGAAGAACACCATCTCATAAATTCCAGTACTTGGATAATAATCAAAGAAAACAGTTCCCTGAAGAGAGCACTTGAAAACAATCCATGAGGGGATGAAGCAAACTGTGTTACAACTTAGACTGTGGATGCAATGGTTAACTGAATAAAGTCAGCCTACGTATTTTGACAGAAAAGATGACCAAGACATAGCACATGAATAAAAGAAAGCTACAAATAATAAAGATATGATATAATTATTGCAAAAATACAGAAGAAGGGGAATAGATATTGTGAGAAAATTTTAAAAAGTAAATTATGTCTTTACAAATTCATGCTGCAACGTTTTGAAAGGCGACTTTAAATTTTGTTGATTATATGATCAACTATATATTTTGAACATGTGGGTTCCTAAATTCAGACTTTTCTTCAAATAAGAGAAAACTCTGACAGCAAAAGTCAAATGATCCTATTGCCTTATTATGCCACTAATATTCCAATACAATAAAAAGCACATTTGCGAGGTCAAATATGATTAACATCTTAATGTCATAGCTTGATTTCTAACTTCTGCAATAAACCAGATGTGATATTTGAGAGAAGTTTCTCACTATAGATCAGTGATTCACTTTCACGTGCACAGAAATCACCTTGGTGTCTTGTTAAATTGCAGATTCTCGTGCAGTAAATGGATTTCTAACCAGCACCCAGGTCCTGAACCACAGTTTGCATAACAAGGTTCTAGAGAAGGAGCTAGAAAGTGTAAGTTTTGGTCATTTTAGCATTCGTAATTTTTTAAGTACAAAGATATAGTCTAATATAAGATTCAAAATGTGGTGGATTGAGATACTTCATTTCAATGATTTAAAAACTGATGGAATGAAACAGAAAAGACAGTGATTATTTTGTAGAAATTATTCCATTCCATAAGTGGGTAGGACCAATTTATCAAAGCACTAGTGACTTATTATATGAGGTTGATTTGGTCATAGGTTTAATGGTTTACATGTAAAACTAGTAAAACTACTCTTTGATCTGGAATCTAATTTTCCATAACCTACACAAACTTTTTCAAATTTACAGAAGATAAAGTATACATGTGGACCTACATGTGATATTTTAAACACTATACAAAATTCATCTTCCGGGCTTCCCTGGTGGCGCAGTGGTTAAGAATCTGCCTGCCAATGCAAGGGACACGGGTTCGAGCCCTGACCCAGGAAGATCCCACATGTCGCAGAGCAACTAAGCCCGTTCACCACGACTACTGAGCCTGCACTCTGGAGCCCGTGAGCCGCAACTACTGAGCCCATGCACCACAACTACTGAAGCCTGCATGCCTAGAGCCCATGCTCCACAACAAGAGAAGCCACTGCAGTGAGAAGCCCACACACCGCAACGAAGAGTAACCCCTGCTCACCACAACTAGAGAAAGCTAGCGCACAGCAACAACGATCCAACACAGCCAAAAATAAAAACAAAAAAATAAATAAATTTATTTCAAAAAATTCATATTCAGAAAAGGTACATCTATATGAGCAAAATGACTGGCCAGGTAAACTGTCTCCTTTGGGGCCTTCTGAGAGTGGTGATCATACCCCCAAAAGCCCTCCTTTGGGGACACATATAACTTAGATTATTGTAAAATCTCACCACAGCTGAATACCTTTGGGATTCCCACTGAACCAAAGGCAGCTCTGCCTAAGAGCTCCATCCAATGTGTTTTACCCTGGACACCCACTGGTAGGTCCAAACACAGCCTCTTGTATTTGCCTGCTAGGGCTGCCATCACAAAAACCACAAGCTGGAAATTGATTTGATCACAGTTCTGGAGGCTAGAAACCCAAGATCAAGGTGCTAGCAGGTCTGGTTTCTCCCGAGGCCTCTCTCCTTGGCTTGCAGACGGCCACCCTCTCCTTGTGTCCTCACATGGCCTTTTCCCTTATAAGGACACCAGTCTTGTTGGATTAGGGCCCCATCCTGATGGCTTCATTAACTTAATCACCTCTTCAATGACCTTCTCTCCATATACGGTCCCATTCTGAGGTCCTGGGGGCTGGAACTTCAACATATGAATTTGGGGAGACACATTTCAGCCCTCTTGAATTCAAGTCTGAATTCAAGGCACTGTAGAGTGACACACAACTGAAGAGAGATGCAGAGAGAAGACAAGGCAATCCTGGCAGTCAGTGTTAAGACACAAGAAGGAGAAGGGAAGGGGATCAGAGGGGGACAGGGGGCAGTGGCAGAGTGGCCAAGGCCCCGCACCCCAAAGCTCTGCACGAGGCCCCAGCAAATGCCTACTTCTCAGGGCCATGCTCGGGAGTTCCTGCCAGGGCCCCAAAGCAGTTTTTGTATCCAGAACCGTGATGTGGTTTTCAATGAGACCTGCCTAGCTGGGGCTGCTGAAACAGCTTCCTGTCTCTTTCATACCCCTCTGGAAACTTACAACAAGCTCCTATTGACTGAGATAACCAGAGGGCATTTTTATTCCTTGCAGTTTGTAAGTGCTTATTGCAGTGAGTGAGCTAATGCTGCATGTTACATACAAGCGCTTCAGTAGATGGTATGGCTTGAATGACCTGTATGTTCTATGGAGATGTACATAAGGGTCTCGTTATATGTTGCATGCTTTGCCTTCATTTTTATTAAAGCAACAGTGTAGGGTAATCAAACAGAAACTCCTTTCCTTTCTAATGGATACAAATGAAAATTTATAGTCATCAAGGATTGGCAGTTACTTAAACAGGGCAGGTCTAACCTGTGTGTGTGTGTGCACACTGCTTCACAGACACGCCCAGATTGTGGGTTCCTAATGGCCACTTTGACAACATTAGCAGTACTGCCTATTACTTTCATGCTGATTTATGGTGAATTTAAATCTGGTAACGTTTCAATAATCTTCAAAACAAAGCCCAGCAAATATCTTGGAAGGCCCCCAGCAGAAACATCGTAGTTTATCTACAAGAGCCTGTGTTTTACATTTTCTTTTTTAAAGTCAGAAGCATTTTTACTGCAGTAGAGATATTAATTGCCACTTATCTTACTGACTTCTTTTCTGATATAAAATAGCCTGGCTTGAAATACAGCCGACTTTTTTGTCAAGAAGAGACAGGAATAGGAGGTCTGTTGGTTCCTGGGAGAAATGAGACGCTTTTTCTTTTCTGTCTGCTTGGTTTGTGTTGGTTGCAGCCTTTCTGATTTAGGACCTTTGAGGTCTGAGTTACCGCCTTCAACTTCAGTGTGAGGAAAAACGAACCCCAGTAGAAGCCATGAAATAGAACTTTGGCTCTGAAAGCAAAAACCACAGTAGGAGCTCCTGAGGTTATTAAAATAGAATTATGTGGTAGCTGGTATAACCAGTTATTAAGGGAAATTTTTAATAAAACTGTAGCAGATAGTTTTTGTTTAAATTTGATTTATTTTTAAGTTTATATGATTTCAAATGAGATTTTTTCCTATTTGTTTCCTAGTTAATATTCCTGCCTCATCGCTCCTATCCAAAAGTTTCTAGTGTCCAAAATGGTGCTGGCTGGCTGTTGGTACTCAATAAATATTTGTTAAATGACTGAATGAAAACATTTCAAACTTATAACCCTTAGGTAGTATTTCTCAAATAATATTAATAACAAGTTTTATTCTACAGAATAGTATTGTGCCATCTAATTGAAGAAGCTCCTTCACATTCATAATTTTAACTGTGAGTCTTACAGCTAATGTATTAGCTAATATATGATTATATTATTATTTTATTTAATCATAAGATTAAATACATATGTATAAGTGTATATTATGTATATTAAAAGTATATGTATAACTGAATCATTTTGCTGTACACCAAAACTAACACAACATTGTTAATCAACTATGTGCCAATATAAAATAAAAAAAGAAAAGAAAATGTTAGCAGGAGATTAAAGAGCTCATATTAGGTAACATATTTGGCAAGTAATAAATTATATAGGACACTGAGTATGTTCTCTTTACAAATGGGCTTCAGAGCTTCCCACAAAGTGGTGGAAGGCACTGTTTTGCAAGGGGTTATGTTCGAGAGCCACGGAGCCATTTCCATTCATTCTTCTTCCCCATGGTCCCATCTGCTGCTCCTCCAGATGACCTTGGTTTCTGTCTATTAGTAGTGCCTGGGCAGCCTTTAGCTGGCTGTTTTATTTTCTTTCCTTTTTATTGTGGTAAAATAAACACAACATAAAATTTACCATTTCAACCATTTTTAAGTCTACGGTTCCCCGTACACTGCCGTGCAACCACCACCATCCCTGTGCAGAGCTTCTTCATCATCCCCAACAGAAACTCTATCTATTAAACACAAATTTCCCAACTCCCTCCTCCTCCTCCTCGCCCCTGGCAACCACTACTCTAATTTCTGTCTCTCTGTTTTCGACTACTCTAGGGACCTTATACAAGTGGAATCATACAGGAGTTGTCTTTTTATATCTGGATTATTTCACTTATCATAACGTCTTTAAGGCTCATCCATGTTGTAATATGTGTCTTCCTTTTTAAGGCTGAATAATATTCAATCCAGTGTACAGACCACATTTTGTTTATTCATTCATCCTTTGATGGATGCTTGGGTTTAAACAAGAAAAGGGGAAAGGGGGATTCACAGAAGATACTGGAAGGAAAGGCTGACTACCTTGGTGAGATGACCAGTCAGACTAAGCATAACAAATCATCCCACGACTCAAAGGCTAAAGACAATAAGCATCATTAATTATCTCATGGCTTCTTTGTGCAGTAATTCAAGACAGAGAAGAGCAGGGACAATTAGTCTGTACTCCACAATGTCTGGGATCTAAGCTGGAAGACCCAAAGGCTTGACTGGCACTGGGGGATCTGCTTTGGAAGTGACTCCCTCACATGGTGGGCAAATTGGTTCTTTCCCATGCAGGCCTCTCCACTGGGATGCTTGAGAGCCTTAGGATGTTGAACTGGTCACAGAGGCCACCTCTGATTCAGAGTGAGAGAGGCCCCACAAAGGTGTGAGCACCAGGCAACAGTGTGATTAGGGACATCTTGGACACCACCTACTACAAACCTTATTACTGCTCATTATATAAAGTAGGCTAAATATTTGGAGATTTTTCAGAAATGATTAATACTTTAGAATATTACTGCTTTGAAAGACTTGAAGATATTCAGAAGAAATGTATAATTCTAGTCAGTCAGCAAATATATTCAAAACTGTATATATATGCACCCCAATGTTCACAGCATCACCATTTACAGTAGCCAACACATGGAAGCAGCCTACGTGTCTGCTGATAGATGAATGGATAAAGAAGATGTGGTGTATACACAATGGAGTATTACTCAGCCATAAAAAAGAATGAAATAATGCCATTTTCAGCAATATGGATAGACCTAGAGATGATCATACTAAGTGAAGTAAGTCAGACAGAGAAAGATGAATATCTCATGATATCACCTATATGTGGAATCTAAAAAAATGATACAAATGAACTTATTTACAAAACAGAAATAGACTCACAGACATAGAAAACAAACTTATAGTTACCAAAAGGGAAAGGGGGGGAGGGATAAATTTGGAATCTGGTATTAACAGACACTGACAACTATACATAAAATAGATAAACAACAAGGACCTGCTGAAAAGTGCAAGGAACTATATTCAATATCTTGTAATAATCTATAATGGAAAATAATCTGAAAAAGAATATATATATATATATATGTATATATATATATATATATATATATATATACACACACACACACACATACATATAACTGAGTCACTGCTGTACACCTGAAACACTGTAAATCAACTATACTTCAATAAAAAAATAAAAATTAAAAACAAAAATGGAAAAAAACAACCCAGTATACACAAGCAAAGAAAATAAGGTAAAAGGCCAGGATTTCTTTTTCACATTCACTGGGATAATACTGAGCATCTGAAGCTAATTTTACATTACCCACCTGTTCAGAGAAATGATTTCTGCTACATTGTGGCTTCTAAGCCAATGGTTCCCAAACGTTTGTCTGAAACCGACTTTGATTATTTTTTCATAGGGGCCCCTTTATGCAACTGAAAAGACTGCCCTATATTCCAAGGTTATTTCATGTCTGCCTTTCCTGTGTGCTAAGAAGTGGCCGGAGGAGACTATCTGCAAAGTAAAAGCCCAGCTACCCTGGGCTGGCACCCACATGGCTTTTGGAATGGAACTAGTGTTTGTATTCCAAAAATGTTTGGAATCTCTGTGTCACATTTCAGTCCTGGGGAGTCACCCCAGGGGCTCACTGTAGCATCTGTCAGTACAGAGCAGCTGATGGTAGATGGAGGCCCTCACTTTTGGGGCCTCTATGCAAATGGCCCAGTTATCAAACACAACCAGAGTTTTCTTGGTGTGGTGGCTTCAGCTCTAAAGAGCTTCCAAAACTGGTGGCCTATGGGCCCTGTTCTAGCATGAAATTTTAAGCAAGAGGCACATGAAAAGAGCAAAGCACAGAGTGAAATGCCCCTAGAAATCTGAAAAGGTAAAACAATGAAGACACATGTCTCATCTCACTTGATGAGATGCCTTTCAATACGTAAAATATTCTGCTTTGCAGGAACCCCGCCCACTGGCTTTCCCACTGGATATCTTCTTCTCTTTCTACTCGTCCCCTTCCCCATGCTTCTCTTCTTATAGAATTAAGTGGAGGTTAGAACACACTCAGTTCAGCAAACCCGTTAAGGTAGTTGGACATGATCTTCAGTAGATGAAAGAATTTAAGTTACTAGATTTATAATGTATCATGAACAATGGAAATATCAGTTCAACATGTACTTTTTCTTACTACAAAATGCTCATTTTCTCTCTACAGATGTCAGTGCCTCCAAATTAATGAGCACTATTAGCTGCAAAACATCTCAAGAAGCACTGGAAATTAATTTCCATTAGTTACAAACTGACAGTCAACTACCACCTGCCTTGTAAGACAATAAAAGTTCTGAATGCTCCATTTTGGTCCTCAATTAAATGTTCAAAGTCAGATGGTGAAGAAAAGTGACTGAAGCCATCCAGAAAAATATTAAAACTGGTTTGTGTGTGAAATGATCAAAGGGGATTTCAGATTTTCGCTTGTGGTAGGATAAACAGGGAGGTTTTGAGGATAGATTGAGATTGGCTTTCCATAGTTACAGCAGCATAAGTTGAATAACGAAGAAAGAAAATTCTTTTCATAATATGGTCACGTTCTCTGAGAAGCATAGAGCCCTTTAAAGAGCACATAATTTCAAAAGGTTGAACATAACTATGTGGATGCCGATTACAGACGGAAATAAACAGCCAGGATGTACTTTCCAATATTCTCACAGCTACTCGGATTTCTGAAGGGAAAACAAATGTTGTGTTTCTCTAGTTTTGTGAATTTATATTTTTAGTTTTCAACATTCTATCAACAGTGACTTGAAGAATGGAACCTGTTTAGAATGACTTTTTTAAAATGGTAAAACAAAATAAAAGCAAAGCACAAAAGTTGGGAAAGCAGACTGATGGATAAACAGACAAGAAGCAAAATCAATACCTTGTTACCATGTGTCTTTTGTCGCATTAAAAATCAAGTTCTTACGTAAGTTTTGCAAATCTTATCTCTGGGTAACTGTGTGCAGAACCGATTAACAGATAGTTTATTTATGTACATAGACACACATAATATATGTATATGTATACACATAATCTATGTGACATATACGTAGATGCCACTTTCCTTAATAAAATCAAATGTAGGGCTGTCAAGGTTCCCCCTAGAAGGAGACAGTCCTTGAGGAATGACGGACCGTGGAAGCCAGTTCTGTCACCCTGGATTTTCTTGGTTTCTCCTTTTTCCTTGGGGGGTTCCCACTCGTGGGAACCAACCCTGGGGAAGAGGGATGCTCTTGTCTGTTTTTATAATCTTATTCAATACTGGACCCACAACACTTTCCTTTGATTCCTTTTGAAGCACAAACCCTTCTTTTGATTCCTTCAAACCACTTCCCAGAACTCTAGAAAGTATCAAGTGGGAAGTGAAAGGAGAGCATGCAGAAGGGAAATAGAGGCAGAGACCCCAAAACGGAGCCCGAGATTTAGGAGCTTCTGTTCCAGGTCTGTGGGCCACTCTAATCGTCCTTGAGATTCCAAGGAAAGAGGCTGCCTCATTGTTGGTTCTCAGCTTGTTTGTAAGGGGCACTGTTTTTTAATATTCACACTCCTTTTGGGCCCTTCAATATTCTGATCATTTCTTTCACAAGGAAGATGAAGAGAGAGATTTACTTCCTCCCTCCCACCTGTAGCTTAGCTTTCTGCTTCATCCTAAATGACTGTCAAAGAATGACTTCTGGGCTTCCCTGGTGGCGCAGTGGTTGAGAGTCCACCTGCCGATGCAGGGGACGCAGGTTCATGCCCCGGTCCGGGAAGATCCCACATGCCGCGGAGCGGCTGGGCCTGTGAGCCATGGCCGCTGAGCCTGCACGTCCGGAGCCTGTGCTCCGCAACGGGAGAGGCCACAGCAGTGAGAGGCCCGCGTACCGCAAAAAAAAAAAAAAAAAAAAAAAAAAAAAAATGACTTCACCTGCAAGAGCCTACTCTCTCTTCAGTATGAGACTATTTAAGCCCAACAGACACACAGACACAAACATATGAACCTGGTTGTCAGTGAGAAAATAGAGATGAACCTTAAGGCAGGAAGTAAGATGAATTACTAGCAAAAGTAATACACTGAGGGCTGATAACAACACTGCAAACTCATTATTTGTTTTACTTAGGAATCCAATATGCCATTCCTTTAAACCATCAATTATCTTTATTTTGATGTTATCATTGTACTTATCATTACTGGGGACCTTAATATTAAGACTAGAGTTGCTTGATGTTTCAGAGTTCTGACTTCTAGGGACCTGAGATGGCCCCCTGAGGCTAAATGGTGTCACCAGAGTTCATCTCTCCTATAAACAGATTGGGTAAAGATTTCATGATAATTAAATTATCGCATGGAACTTCTCAGTCGCTTTGAATCAGGGGAAAGATGTTATTTCTGTTCCTAAAACAGGGAGTGAGTGTAGTTGGCTTTAAGTAGAGGGGTTAACGTTAAGTTCTGGAAAGAACTTAACTGCATCAGGATATATGACAGACACACTGGTAGATCATTAGAGACACAACTTAAGTGACCAAAGACAGATATTCCTGGCTTCATAATGGAGACCAAACCCAGGATCACCACGGCCACCTTCAGAGAGGCTGGGTAGGGGAGGGGGAACCCTGCTGGGAGAAGGGGAGGGTGTACAACAGCCTTTGCTCCCGTGGGAGGCTCCAGGTAGCGTGGATTTGGCTTTTTGCCCTAAATGAGGCAGAAAAGTCCAGTGGCCCACTTTCGAGAGCAGGGACTTGATTTTCTCAGGCGCCTGTGCACCCCTGCGGGTCTGGCTAGTGCTGGAGGCCCCAGTGAGTGGTTGGCTCTTGGACCAGGTGTGGGCTACAGGCTCACCTTCTGAACCTGGGGTAGAGACTGTTTTACCAAAAGCATGTGGACTGAGGGGAAGGATGGGGCTGGTTCTCAGGAGGAAAGCCTGTAAACCAGAAAAAAACAAAGCAGAGATTTCTACCATCACAACTGATGGAGTATCTGCTAATGACTCATTAACCAACTAATTAGTACCCTGGGTAGAAGGATGCATCTGGGATGTCGCCATGGTCCCCATGCCAGAACCCGCTTTGGTATAAACGAGGTGAGGGCGTAGTATTACAAATGAGTCGCTCTTTTAGAAATGCAATCGTTCACTCCTACGAGGGATTCCGAAGACAGAAGGCGAAATGAGTAATCTGGGCTCTGGGAGAATCAAGATGGGCACAGACAAGTATTGTGTGTAAACACTGCTTTCCTTTCAGTTGATAAAAGGAATCCTGAAAAGGAGGCTTTTGTAAAACAAACAAAATCCTTTTGCAGTTGGAGTCTTCCCTTCCATCTTCCGATTCTGCTTCCTGGCCGTGAGGGCCCAGGTCTCAGTTTTCCCTCCTCACTGCCCCCGCTGGCCTGTGCTCTGGCCTCCCCAGATGCCCTCCCATCCCTGGCCTTCCAGCAGGGCATCCCCCCGGGATCTGCTCGCCAGTCTTTGCCACTCGGCCGCACGCATCCTCTGTGCCGTCACCCACTTCTTCCACGTCTCTGACTCCCAAGTGCCATTCTCAGCTCGAGGCTTGGGCCACAGGTGCTCCTGCTGGCAGGCGCTGTGCTGGCAGCAGAGAGGCAGTGGTGACAACAGTGGGCCCTTCCCTATGCCAGGAAACGCCCCAAAGACCTTGAGGTCTGAACACGTGTCATCTCACAGCAACTTCATGAGGAAGGTGCTTTTATCATTTCCGCTTTACACACATGGACACTGAAGGCAGAGCAGGTGAGCATCACGCCTGGAATCATGACTTGCTGAGAATCCTTTTCCCCTGGGTGTTAGACGCCCTTTACAACCCAGACCTCCTCTACTCTTCCCGTGGTGGATGAGAGCCTGCACTGCAGGGCTGCACGAGATCATCACCTGGGCTGAGAGGGGAGAACATTTGAAATTCTACTTATTTACTTAACCAAACAAAATAAAGCAATTCAGAACGATCATACTCCACAGGTAGGCACTGGCCCTCTCATTGGGCTCACATTTCAGATGATGGTACATTTTTTACTGGAAGCCACAACACAGCAAGGATGACAGTCACACCCTTGATAGTTTGACCACTATTGCTATTGATGTGTGTCGGTCCATGTGATGTGTGCCGGTCCATGTGAAGTTTTAGATTATATGATCTAGCTTTAAACTAACCCTCCCAATACGAACAAGGTAGCACAAATGATTCAAGCATGGCCAAGGGCTAAGAAAATAGCTTCGCTCACCCATCTATCCACACCTGGAGAGATGAACATCAGCCATGTTAACCAGCAAAAGCAGTGATAATATACTCAGATCTAACATATTCAACCATATTGCTCTTTCTAAAGAAAGGTTTTTATGATTAAAAGTGTATACTGGTCTTTCACAGCTCCCTAAATGTCTATTGACAGATGAATGAATAAAGAAGACGTGGTATATATATGATGGTATATTACTCCGTCATAAAATAAGTATGAAATAGTACCATTTGCTGCAACATGGATGCAACTAGAGATTATCACACTAAGTGAAGTAAGTGAGAAAGAGAAAAGCAAATGCCATATGATATCATTTATATGTGGAATCTAAAATATGGCACAAATGAACGTATCTACAAAGCAGACTCACAGTCATAGAGAAGAGACATGTGGTTGCCAAGGGGGAGGAGGTGGGGAGGGATGGACTGGGACTTTGGGATTAGCAGATGCAAACTATTATATACAGAATGGATAAACAACAAGGTCCTACTGTACAACACAGGGAACTATATTCAATATCCTGTGATAAACCATAATGGGAAAGAATATAAAAAAGAAAGCATATACATGTATAACTGAATCACACTGCTGTACAGCAGAAATTAACACAACATTGTAAATCAACTATACTTCAATAAAAGGAATTTAAAAAATGTAAACTGAAATAAAAACTTTTAATTGTGGTGTTTTATCTTTAACATCCCCTGTTTCAAGTTCTATCTTTAGTGCACATCTATTTTACAGTGTAAATAATGTAATAGTACACTGAAACGTGTAGTTAGTTGAGTAGTGTGTCTCCCCAAAATTCATATCTAGTCAGAAGCTCAGAATATGGCCTTATTTGGAAACAGTGTCTTTGCAGATGTAATTAGGTGAAGATGAAGTCATCTGGATTAGCATGGATTCTAAATACAGTGACTAGTGTCTTCATAGGAACAGGATGGGAGACGTGAGACAGAGAGGAAGGTGTAAGTGAAGACAGAGGCAGAGACTGAAGCTCTGCAGGCACATTCAAGGGATGGCAAGGCCACCCCACACCCTTTGGAGGTAGAATGACCCTGCTCAGGCTGTGATTTTTCAGACTTCTGGCCTCCACAACTGTAAGAGAATACATTTTTGTTGGTTGAAGCCACCCAGTTTGTGGTAATTTGTATGGCAAGACAGCCCTAGGAAATTAACATACCATGTTCATAATTTGTAAGTAAACAAATCCGCATACAGAGATGCAAGCTAACATTTCTTGCTGACTCGGTGGGTGGACAGCTTCCCTCCCATCCCAGCCCAACCAGGCTGGAGTACTTCAAACAGGCACCACCCCCGACTTCCAGCCCTCTTTTCTTTTCAACTAGAGAGCTTTCTCTCCCATTTTTTCATATGTAAATATCAGCTATTCCTCAAGGTTCCGGCAAACCACTCAATTCCGCCTCTGTACTTCTATCACATCTGTCTTATTTACCCAATGCACTACAGTCATTTGTGGATATACCTTTCTCTCTCACATACCTTTAAAAGCTCCTTAAAGAATGAAGCTCTTTTCATGCTATCATTGCGCCTGCAGAGTTCACCCTACAATATTCCCCAGAAAAGTCACCGAGAACACATGTGCCTTCAGATGGACCTGGAGGGAAGAGTTTAAAAGAATGAGAGCTACAGGGCTGTGTCCCTGCCCAGCTCTAGCCATGTGTTGAAAAAACCTCGCTGAGGACATATATGTGTGCTTTTCATATTTCCAAGTGGCATGAGGAGTGCATTATAATAATCATGCTGGATAACAAAACTGGAGTCTGAAGTATCAAATAATGGAATCACCCAACAAGAAGTGAATGTAAAGTCCCTCATTTAAGTTAAAAAGAAAATTTTATATATATATATATATATAATTTCATTATACATAT
This sequence comes from Mesoplodon mirus, assembly GCF_964341445.2. Taxonomy (NCBI): domain Eukaryota; kingdom Metazoa; phylum Chordata; class Mammalia; order Artiodactyla; family Ziphiidae; genus Mesoplodon; species Mesoplodon mirus. Next base: position 175,018,598 of record NC_138980.1, on the reverse strand, counting down.
AATAGAATACTACTTAGCCATTAAGAAAAAGAATGAAATAATGCCATTTGCAGCAACATGGATGGGCCTAGAGCTTATGATACTAAGTGAAGTAAGTCAGACAGAGAAAGACTAATACCATTTGATATCACTTATATGTGGCATCTAAAATATGACACAAATGAACTTATTTACAAAACAGAAACAGACTCACAGACATAGAAAGCAAGCTTATGGTTACCAACAGGGAAAGGGGGTAGGGGAGGGATAAATTAGGAGTTTGGGATTAGCAGATACACACTACTATATATAAAATAGATAAACAACAAGGTCCTACTCTACAGCACAGGGAACTATATCCAGTACCCTGTGATAAACCATAATGGAAAAGAATATGAAAAAGAATATATATACATGTATATAGATATCTGAATCACTTTGCTGTACACCTAAAACATTGTAAATCAACTATACTTCAATAAAAAAATAATAATAAATTTAAAAAAAGTCTCACTGAGAACCCACTGAGAAGGCGCTGGGGGGAGGAGTAATAACTGTCCTCAGGGCTGTCTGTGAAGAAGGGATAGACGTATTCTAACATGACTGCAAAGGTCAGAAACAAGGTCAGGGAGTGAACTTACAAGGGGTGAAGATTTCAATATAAATGAGTGTACAAGGCTTGAATTATTCAAGAAATTAATAAAACGCTTCAAGAGATGGTGAGTGGCCCATTTCGAGAGGCATTCAAACAGAGACTGAATGGCCAATTGTTGGGCTTGCTTTTGGCTTAACTGAATAAATGACATCCAAGTGCTCTTCACACTGAGGGTCTTTAAATTGCAGATGCTGTATTGTTTCCCCCTCTGACAGTTCCCCAGTTAAATAAATGATTATTGAACATTTAAAGTGAAAAACAAACTCCCCAGAGATTCACCACCCGAGAACTGAACTAGGAAGAATATTATGACTGTTTTATTGCAAACACTTCAGACATGTTACCTAAATGACATAATAATGGCACTTTAAACTTTAATAAAGATGCTAAAAATATTTTTTAAATCTTCACCTTTAAAAAAGCATCTTTGTATATATTTTGTTTCCTGAGCATTCATTTCACTATATGCTATGTGTGGTTATGGTGTGGGCAGGTAAGCAATGAAAAAAAACCCAGCATTTGGAAAACATTCTTAACCTAGGTTTACCTAATGATATTTATAAGCAGTATTACTTAATAATATATACTAAACAACATCCAATAATAAAATAATTTTAGTAATACACTAGGTAATTCCTTAAAAGTGCATATCTTTAGATTATTGGTCAAATACAGTGGCTTGAAACAAAACATGGAGAACAAGTTTGATAGAGCCAACTGAAAATGCAGTTGCTAATTTGGGCTCAAATTCAGCATAAAGATGTGTCATTGCATTTATTTCTCTGTTACACTACATAACAAAAAGAAGATAGAATTTTATTGTGAATCATGTTTACAGTAAGTTAGATTCCTTTAGCATGATTGAAAAACTGCTTTTGAGGTAGTTTACATCAAGGATTACAATATCCTGAAAAGGGATTAATCCAACTTGATTAAAAGATGCCATTCATGCTGCAACCTACACATTAAGTTATGTCAGTAAATGTCTTAGCCATAACTTTTCTTCTTTTATAGACAAGAACATTTATAGAACACCATTAGTACACCAGGTACATCAGTCTTGCTTTTTTTCTGGTTATTTCATCAATCACATTTTCAAAATAAGGATGCTATGACTTATCACTCCCAACATCACTGAGTTGGGATGAGTCCCTTCATATAATTTAAAGATTTATATTTGGCCTACATGTTTAAAAGGACTGTATAAAACTCAACATCTGGTATAATACCAACAACGTATTAGCTGTGATAATTCTTAAGAAATTCACATTTTATGGAAGATAACATGCAATTAACAAATAAAAATTTCTCAGCAAATGTGGCTGTAAAGCAAACATTATATATATAAATTTTTTTTTCAAAGTGATTGCTGACCTAAAAAGGCAATCAGATTCTACCATCTCCTTGTATAAAAGGTTTCTGTGCATTCTTTGCTGGAGTACAGTAGGGACAATTAAAAGTGAAAAGTCCAAAGTTTTGCCCTGATCTATATGACTCAGCCAAGTAAGCTAGAAAAACCTAACCCTTCAGAACCAATCCTTTCATATCCTATGGCTTAGAAAAAAATTTTTAAAATTGTTTTAAAGAATATATATGTATAACTGAATCACTTTGCTGTACACCTGAAACTAATGCAACACTGTAAATCAACTATACTTCAATTAAAAAAAAATAAATTAAAAAATAAAATAAAATAGCCTAAATAAATAAATAAATGTCATCAAAATATCAAAGAAAAAAAAGATAACAGGGAATTTCTGGTTTCAAGTCTAATGACTGAATTGGGGCTACCTTGATTTCAAATTCTTATTTTAAAATGGATGATTTGCTTGAAAACTCCTCCCTGAAGCTCCTTAATAGAGAAAAGATACTGGTCTGCAATAAGACAGATAGGCAGATAGTATAAGAGAAAAGAAAGGAAAAACAAAACAAAGACCACATATCCATAAGCAATTATCAGAGAGACCAGACCTGTTTAGACAATTTGTATCATTTCCTTCATTCCTTCATTCACTCCTACACACAGAAAACTGGTGCTATCATTTACTCATCCTCCAAGAAAATCATAAAAGATGTGAGTATAGTCTTTCCTTTTCCTTTTTATTTTTTATAAAGAAATATAAATGCCCATGCCAATACGTGCCCCATGTCTTAAAAGTGTGGATTCTAGACTGTGTACCCACAGGTCATTTATTCCAATTCTCCATTTATTTAAGGCACAAAATATGGGTATATCAGTTTCCTCCCACAAAGGAGAATTAAGTTAAAGATGTAAGGAAAAGTGCTTTGAGAATTGTAATGCGCTATAAATACATGTTTGCAATGTCAAAGAGGCTTACATGGTCTGGCATTTAATGATAAATAAAACTTTAACAAATTCTCTTCAAAAATGTATGTATAAAAGCTTGAAAGAAGTCTAAAAGCTGGAAAAGTTTAAATCATAAGCTATAATGCTGAAATAAACAATTTTGAACCCCCAAAGTAAAAGATACCCATTCTAGTAATATTCACCTAGGAAGAACCAAAATTCATTATTCAAAAGAAGATACAAAAATGTTATCATAAAAGAAGCATTAGATTGTGGACTAGAATTTTAGATTAGATTTGGGCTGTCTCAATTAAATCTGAACACTTTGACATATTCTTTTATTTAAAAAAAAAGCTCTACAAGAAAGGCATTATTGTATTTTATATACCCATTTTGCATAATGTCAGGTTATTATTATTAGTTCCTTTTACATTAAGCCATAATAATTCAGTTCTGGCTCTAGATCTAGTTCTGTTTGCTTTGCTTCTATACCTGACCTTAGGATGGTGGTATGATTTTTTTTTTTCAGAATTAACACATATGTAAAGCCAATGCTTAGCATTCTTAAAAATAACATAGTAAACTGTAATTCCTATAACACTGATTTGTATATAAGTTTACACCTACAAAAGGTCAGTGGCCAGTATACTCTTACTCATTCTAACATTTCTTATTGGTGTTCCTCTTTTTTGGTTTACAGTGGGCACTCAATAAATATATGTCACATAATCCATAACTTAAAAAGATAATAGCCATGATGATACACTGAAAGAAGAAAAAAGGCTATAAAAGTGACAGTAACATAAAGTGAGAAGGCTATGCCATTTAATAAAACAAAATGCATTTAATACACATTATAAAATAAAGTAGCGAAACTGTAGCTAGAGAAACATAAATTTGGGTTCCTATCAAGCCAAATTCCCCTAATATGAAATTTTAAAACCTTTCCACGGAAGATTAAACGCTTAGCCTCAATTTAAGTATACAATGTTAAATAAAGCGATGCGAATCCAATTATGTATTTTTCTATTTAGCATTTCCTAAGAGTTTACTTCTATTTCTACATGTTTTCAATAGCATGTCTAGAAAAATTATTTAAAAATAGAGAGTGCTGGGGGAGGGATGGATTGGGAGTTTGGGGTTAGCAGGTGCAAATTATTATATATAGAATGGATAAACAACGAGACCCTACTGTAGAGCACAGGGAACTATATTCAATATCCTGGGATAAACCATAATGGAAAATAGTATAAAAAAATGCATATATATGTATAATGGAATCACTTTGCCGTACAGCAGAAACTAACACAACAGTGTAAATCAACTATACTTCAATAAAAAAATAATAAATATTGAATAAAGAAAGAAAGAAAGAAATAGAGAGTGTTGAGGTGTTGTTATCTGAAGAACATTCTACCCACACATGCCAAGATTACTGAAGGATCTGGGGCAGGTTTCAGGACCAAGACTATAGAGATCCCTGTTTCGACTGAAAATCGAGAGAAGCAGGATGTCGGACAATGTAAGTATAAGAATTCTTATTTCTAGTAGTTAACAGTGAGCACCTATTACAATTCACCTTTACAATGGAGGTCCTACCACATATAAGATTTAACATAAACCCTCCAAGCAGGTTTGAATTGTGCTAAAGAAGCTAACTCAAAGAATACCATAAAATGGTCCCATTCTGCCTTTTATGTATGCAGAAGTGATTTCTTTTTACAAAAGAATCTATGCAAACCCCTCAATATAGTACACATGCACTTGTGTGCTCTATCAGAGAAAATATCCAAAAATTCCTTGAGATGAATTTTATCAACAGATTCAAGTCACATGCCCCGTTACAAAGACATACCAGGCATCTGATATATCTATAGTATTCACAGATGCAGATATATATTTATGGGACTCTGCATAAATCAAATGCCTATGAATAAAACATCATTTAACTCTACCGGAATTCAATTCCAATTTCAGAAGTAGAGTATCACTAAATCCCTCACCACTGTTGAAAAAAGAAAGCAAAAAAGAAACACTTCTCAATAATAACAATTTCTTTAATATATTATATTCAAGTTTTTAATCAATGTCCAATCAACTTCAGCCTAATGTTTATTTTCAGACACAAAAATGAAGGTAATAAGGGTTTTCTAAATTTCCAATTTTTAGTATAACCTGGTAGGTGTGCCACTTTCCACTCTGACGAATGGAAACATACAACGCGACAAAGCATGCTTCTACTGAGACAAGAAAATACCTAGACCACAGTATTTGAAGTCAAATGATATAACCCCCCAATCCTCCATTTCTATTGCATGAAAGAAAACTGGTCAACAACTCATCAAATAGCTGAAACCCTCAAGCACCTACAAATGTTCTGATCAAAAGGTCGTCTTTGCTGTTGAACCAAGAAGATACTAGGGAACCATGATCGATACCAATATTCCAAATCAAACAGAAGATTATAAACCCTAGCCAAAGTCAACGCTTTCATATTCAGACAGGGACATGGATGCAATAACGCGACGCAAAAAGAAATCATGTGATAACAAGGCCCGGTTTGAAAACCTCTTTAGCAGTGACTGGGAAGAGAAAAAGGTTGGTACCCACCTGGGATCTTTCTGAATGCTATCGATGGACGGGGATCTGGCCAAGGTGCCTTCGGGAGGGAGGGCAGGGCCGGATTTGCTGTACGGAGACTCGACGGAAGGACAATACTGCAGCTGCCGGTAGGGGTCCGCGTAGCTGGAGGCTGGGCCGGCGGCGTAGCTGGCCCTCTGGAAGGTGGCCACGGCAGCGCTCTGCGGGCCATGCTGGCTGCCTGTGCGCTGCAAGGGGACGGAGTCGACACCGGGGGAAGACGGGGCTAGGACAGGAAAGTAGGGACAAAGTAAAAAATTGAGGACCTGCTCACAGAAACGGTTAACCAGGTCTAGGCAGGGGGGAAAATTACACACATACAAAAACAAAAACAAAAAAAAGGGTTTGAAAGAATAAAAAAACAAAAAATTCTGTCATATTTGAACTAACACATTCGATGTTACCCATTAAAATGATAATTAGCATGCTATTTCAGGAATAAACCTTTCCACTCTAGGACGAAAACGCATCTGCGGTGTGCTTGCTGCTTACCAACCTTCACGAGAAGGTTTGTTAATCGGAAATGTAAACTCTGTGAGGAGCTAAAACCCAGAAGAAATGTAAGGAATATCTTCTAAGAAATCGTGGACAGTGACTTCTTTACTGTTTAGGTTGAGAAAACTCAGAAAGGGCTCACTCAGGTGATGTTACGTTAATTCTATTAAGGGTGTGAAAGAAATTTACTAATGTGGTTAATTTCTCCTAAATAAAAGAAAACAAGGAAACGTGAGAGGATGCGTATGCATGGGGGTGGAGGTGGACACAGGTCCATAGTTAGTACTCGAGCATTAAATGCAGGACTGTCCTAGTTTTTGTAAAGTTTAACAAACACCCACAGGATTTTTATATGCCTCTTTCTCAACTTGAGCTGTCATAGTAACAAATATATTTGGTGAAGGGTGGGCATGGGAGAGGAGATGAAGAGCTGCCCAACTGCAACACAAACAAAATAAGGAGCTGACTTGGCTTTTCCAGAAGTATTTGCATCTTTTCAATACGCATAAATTGTTTGGAGAAGATTTGACACCAGTTACTAAAATTGGTTTGACTATTTCCAAACTGAATTTCAGTTTTTTGTTTCCTTCCTGGGTTCTTTGGAGTGTGTTTCCTGTCATTATTTTTATCTGGTTCTCAAAAATACTTGACGTCTAAGGTTTAGCTGACATATACAATGAAAATAGCATCTTCCATATGAATAGAATGCAACCTGTTATTAATTGTTGTGATATTTAGCCATGATCAATATTAGATAGCACCTTTACTTTCTAGCATTGTAGATCGGAATATATCCCAAATACAGCCAGTGTCTAGAAGAGGCCATTTATACCATGCAAGCTCTAAGTGGAATTAGTTTCCAATTACGAATCACACCCCACAACTCAGACTTTCTGAGCACTTCATAATGGACGGTGATAGAGCTTATTTTATCCTCTCTCTCATTAGAAGACATATGTGAAATCAAATACAAAAGAAATTATGTCACATTGAGGAAACAATGTTAATGTTAAAACTTAAGGATATCCTGTCGAAATGACAAAAAGTTGCAAAGTGAACTGGAGAAACATATCCTAATATGAAAGCTGATTTTAACAGAGTTCAGGGCTTCTCATTCCAATGAACTTTTAATACTTAATCTTATAATAACCAAAATTAGGAGACTAGGCACTGTGACATGGTGAAGACTAGAAAAATATTTAAGAAAACTTTCTAAACAAAAAGTGTGTATTTTCCCAGAAGAGCAGTATTTTGAAATGATGAGGGCTGTCCTGATGGATTAAGTTTCAAAGTCATTGGATTAGACTAATAAACATTAAGTTCACAACCAGAAAATCTGTCTTACTTCTTTATGCAATTTATGGAGCATTTATATTGTCTCCAAAATTTTACAAGCATGTCTAATTAAAATTCATGTTTTAAAATTTATGAACAATGTGCTTTATGTCATGGGGACAGGGGTTAAAAATTCAGTCCAGGAGCTTCCCTGGTGGTGCAGTGGTTGAGAGTATGCCTGCCAATACAGGGGACACAGGTTCGTGGCCCTGTCCGGGAGGATCCCACATGCCGCGGAGCAGCTGGGCCCATGAGCCATGGCTGCTTAGCTTGCGCGTCTGGAGCCTGTGCTCCACAATGGGAGAGGCCATAACAGTGAGAGGCCCACATACCGCAAAACAAACAAACAAACAAACAAAAAAAACAAAAAAAACCTTTCAGGCCAGGCATAACCATGCTCTTGGAAGAACAAATGCAAAGAGGTAAACAAAATTTCATTTTCTAGAAGAGTTGTGAAAAGCCAGCCAGCAAATCAAGGGCAAATGGGGAAAACTAACTATAACCTGACATTTTTCAGATAAATGCATTTTTTCCATTCAGGAACTAAATATCTGCACTTAAGCTTTCTGAAAAGGGTTACTAATATCAGAAAAAAATCCTTTTCTATACGAAATTATTTGTTATTAATACATTAGATATAGTGATTAACAGGAAGGGGGGGCAAAATGGCAGAGATCAGGATTTAATAATGAAACGTGAAGAAACACTCTTGTTAAAAAAATGATAATATAGGCAAGGGAAACAAGCTAACTAGCCACATCAGAAACTCTCAAAGGACTATAAATTTTAAAAGAATAGGGACTTCCCTGGTGGTTAGGACTCTGCCCTTCCAATGCAGGGAGCACAGATTTGATCCTGGTTGGGAAACTAAGATCTTGCAAGCCGTGTGGCACGGCCAGGAAAAAGGAAAAAAAAAGGTATTAAAAAAAAGAATATAGTATAACAAGAGGAGTTTAAGAAAAGCAATCCCAGGAGCAAACAAAAAATTATGCAGAGGATAAGGGAGACTGGGGCAAAACGTGAAAATAAGGTGTGAAATGCAATTAACTGAGTAGAAACAAGAAGGCAACATCTTGGTGTATGAGGAGGGAGAAAAGGTGAAGGAAAGTTTATGAACATTGTTAGGCTCAGGTATGTATTCTACTTTGGCCTTTTCGGGGGGAAATGTCAAGGAACGCATTCAGAGCTTGGCTTCTGAAGTTAGAGAATCAGGTCGACATCTGGGCTTTTCGGTCAATTGTTTGTATCCAGCAAGAAACTGAGCTCTCAAAGCTCCAGTTTCCTGATTGTAAAGTGAAGAGAAGACAATGACCCCATGGGATCATTGTTTGCTTTAAATGCATGAAATCGTTTAATGCCTAATATGTGCAAAATGTTAAACAAATGAGCTCTTATTATTATCGCCTAACAATGCTGAAATCAGCTCACATTAGAAAAGGGATTGTACATATTGCTTTGGAGTGAAAGGCCCTTGCCACTGGATATCAGACTTTATAGCTCCTGTAAGCACTTCATTTGTGTGGACTCATATTTTGTCCAACAACTCTATAGAAGAATAAACATGTCATTCTCACTTTACAGGTGGGAAACTGAGGCACAGAGAGATGATATAACTTGCCCAAATTTGCCTTATATTTAGTAGAGAAGGAATTCAAGCCCTTGCACCCTGTGTCTGGAGTTTATGCTTACAGGTTTATAAGCTGAACTAGGTTTATAACCTCAAATATGTGTATAACTGAATTACCTAACACAGTGAGAAAACTTAGAAAAATGAAGAGAGGCCTAAAATTAAGGATAATGTCTACCAAAAGTACAGAGAAGAGAGATTTATAATAGGAATCAACAATCTGAATATTCTACTGGAAAAAACTATTACACCTTGGTGGGCTAACTAATTTACACCATTTCTCATTTAATTGAATTTACTGAGATATGCAGAAAAATCTAACTTTGTTCATTTATAGGAAAATCAAGAATATGATACATATAGTTATCTTAATTTTATTTTGAAGTGTTTTGAGTCTTCGTTTAATCAGTGATACTACTATATTAAGAAAAAAAGAGGGTGGACTATGAAATTTAAGACGGGTAAACAACTTCCAGAAAGATCATATTTGAAAAAAAAATCACAATCACATTTCTCTCACTTGACAAATGGCCTTTCAGAAGTATCATTCCTGAAGCCATAAGTTTCAACTTTTTTATGTCACAATAAATGGAGTACCTGATGAGAATTTCAAAATATAAAATTAGAACTCAAACTGATACTGTCAAATTCAAATAAATTAGAGACTGATCAATGCAAGGAAAATAATGCAAAATAGCAATACAAATAGGGAGAAAAATACACTATTTTAAAGGGTAGATTATATGATCATATAGAAGAAAATGCAAGAGAAACTAAGAGATCTCAAACTAGCCATCGGTAATGTAACAATGTAATACTTTATACTCTTTTAAGCATGAGGTAAAAGACTGATTTCAACACGTTAAAACTGATTTCTCCCTTCTTGCCTCGCCTGTTCAGACTGCGGTGTGTTTGATGCAGACTGTGGCTCTCTATTAATACAGATAAGCCGATACTGATCACACGATTAAAAGACTTTTCTTTAACACAGATTTTCCCTTAACTTCTGTCCTGTTATACTCAGTTGGCCAATAAGTGCATTCGGGTTTTTCGTAAGATGGTACGGAGGAAACCGAAAGGACGCTATGGGCTACGTTTTCTCTCATTTGAGTTTTAGACCTCAGTTGGCCAAATCACCCACCTTGGAGGATTACTCTATTCAACTGAACTTTCTTACGGCAAACATTTGAAGTAAAAGGTGCTTTATCAGCTCTGTAAACACTCCTCTCTCTTCTCACTTGCTCTGCAAACAGCCCCTTCTCCCCTCAGTAAGCTCTTCCAACTCAATGAATCACACTGCTGGTCTCCTTGGGGACAGTTTAAAAGTAGCCTCTTCGGGGAGATTTTAAAAGTAGCCTCTTCAGCAGTTGACCTGATACTTCGCCTTTTCACGCTGCTCATGAAATTATCTGTTTTCCGAAGAGCTACACAAATAAAGGTCTAGTGCGTAAAGGGAAAAAAATAGATGTTTTATGGGTTGTATTTTGTTTGAAAGAAGGGAAGGGAGATCCTTTTTAATAAAAGCAGACATTCTATTTTGATGAGGATAGATGGTTACATGCATTCTTTACTGACAATGGAAAAAAAGGAGAACAGAATAAAATACAAGACTCTGGCACATGAAGAAACTTGGGAGAGGGAATATAAAGTAGGGTTCAACAGAAGAAAGAAAAAGCATTTATTTTTGTTTTCGTATTATTTATCTTTGCTTTTATGTATATTTGTACATAGAGAGATATGAAAACATAAAATACTTTTACACATGTTATAAAATACAAAGTAAGCAAACAATAAGCTGATTAAATAACATTCCTTCTGCAAGCTCAGAAAATAAAAATGGCTTAGGTGACAATGGGTCCCAAAACATGGCCTATATACCTTTAAAGTTATTACTTAAATAATAACAACTCTATCATTTCAGGGATGAGGAACCTTCACCACCCAATCCACTATATTCCCAGTAGTATTATCATCTAGAACTGAATTATACATGTCTTCCAATTTTCTGCACTCTGCACAGGTTGATCCAAGCTAAGCTCAATGGAAAAATATTCAAGGGTAAATTTAACATAATCTTTTAACTTCACATGTCATTATTTTTGTGGGGGAGAGGCATTTAATGCAGGATTATTATTAGTGTTGATGTTGATTACTGGTGTTGTTGTTGCTGTTTCTAAATTTTATCGACTGTTCTACCAGCAAACACTCTGCTCTCCTTCAGCTGTAATTAGACTTTATTTACACCATTTTAGGTGAATTGATATAGGTAAGCATCTGGAAGCTCTTCTTGGTTTTAAGATGATATTTATCACTGGGCTCATTAAAAATTTCCAGTTGGGTAATCATGTGCCCCTGACTTTTTAGATTTAAAAGAGGTAAAAATTTTAACTAAGAGGTTATGGAGGATCTAATTTGACTTGCTCCAGTGGGAAGCAATCATTTTTACAATTTGAAGTAACAGCCTTTAATAAGTAATAAACTGTTAATATTCCACCTTTTGTGGACTCAAAAGATGAATTTTATTGAAAATGTTATTTATATTTTATTGAAGAATAGCAATAAAATTTTATGAATATGAAGGTTCTATGTAATCCCTCTATAACTTTATGAAGTATTGACTATTACTGCAGAAAGTTAAGTTTTTTTAAAAAATGCTTTCTCCATATGGGCAAATATTTTCATCCCATTCTTATTTCTTGTTATATTGCAATATTTGTCAACCTCATAAGGATATTTAGCAGGTTTTCTCCTTGCAGCGTACCTACGCTAATTCATTCTTTATTAGAAGCTGACACATTCATCACAGAAAACTTGTTTTCTCCACTCAGGATCACATTTATCCAAAAAGAAATGCATGGGACTATCAACCCAGCCAATGTTGGCCATTTTTGCTAGTTTAGAAAGATGTGTTTGGGGGGTTGTCAGAGTCAAGTATTTACGTTCATCAAATGACTCCTAAGTTGATAGTCATTGATATGTTTGAGTTTGAAATAAAAATCTGTGTCATCTTAATAGACTCTAGCATAAGCAAATCCATGAGAGTCACACGTTCTTTGTCTGGCTGTGTTCCTTATTATATAAGCTCTGGTTTGGACAAGGCTTATCCCGGACAAAAGGTACATTCTATTTAAACCGACGCCCAAATTAAAAGTGTGCCTCTTTAAATTTTCATTGTGCAAGAAGTAAAGACTCAGATGTTGGGTGAATGGTCCTGAAGAGCAGGTGGGGATATTCACTCTACTGCCCCACTCACAGCTCAGTGGCCTGGTCTTCTGCTGCAGCCATAGCATCCTGTCTCCTTGCCCAGGGAGACAGCATGGATGCGTCTGATAAGAGGGTCCCCTCTGGGGAGCCCTGTTGAGTGGCGACCACTGCTGATTCAGGAAGTGACCCTTTTATGTTCTCTCGTGTTGCTAGATCTCTGGAGCCACCATGCTGGCTCCTGTCTCAGTCCTGTCCTTGTGCCCCTAGGGGCAGCTGCTCTACTGTTTCTGCCACCGTATAAAGTCACATCTGGGCCCAGGGAGGCTGGGGGGGTCATCCTCCGAGCCTGCTCCCTTCTGCTGGGACAGAGTGGGGGAAAAGGTCTGTGGTTTTTGTTGCCAACTAGAAGCTGCCACTTGCCACCTGCCTCTACAGGGATGAAATCACAAGCTGCTGCGACCGTTGACCTTCAACACCCCCTGAAAGGAGTTCAGGGTGGAGATGAGGAATGATGCACTCTGTGCTCTGGGCGAAACTGGCAGAACAGGTCTTCAGATAGTTAGATACTTTCAGGGGAAGGTTTTATGAGCTCACTTCTTGCATCTCCTCATATCTAGAAAAGCACTAAAATCATTAACGGTGACATCTGCTCCTGGTGACTAGCAGAAACCTTCTGCAAAAAAGATGTGCCTGATTGCATGTACTCCCCCTTCACCAAAATCACATCTATACTGACCTTCCCCCCTAGCTCTTTGGACCAGTTCCTCAGAGCTATCTGAGATGCTGTCTCCCAGGCTATAGTCCTCATTTTTTTTTTTTTTTTTTTTGCGGTACGCGGGCCTCTCACTGTTGTGGCCTCTCCCGTTGTGGAGCACAGGCTCCGGACGCGCAGGCTCAGCGGCCATGGCTCACGGGCCCAGCCGCTCCGCGGCATGTGGGATCTTCCCAGACCGGGGCACGAACCAGCGTCCCCTGCATCGGCAGGCGGACTCTCAACCACTGCGCCACCAGGGAAGCCCTATAGTCCTCATTTTGCCTCAAATAAAACTTAACTCACACCTCTCACGTTGTGCATTTTTTTTTTCAGTTGACATTGTCCAGTACTGGCTGGGGTGCCTGAGCAGGAAGGGTCAGAGCTAGGTCTGGGATGTGGGCAGAAGACCCTCTTCAGACCATGCTCCCTGGCACAGCCATGGCCCACAGAGTGCTGGCCCAGCTGAATAAAATCCGATTGATTTCTTGTGTGTGAGTTGTGAACCCTGTTGTATGTTTTACCATCCACCAGCCTGGAGTGAGAGAGGGGAGAAGTGGGATTTGTCAACCTTGATTCTCTAACACGCACACAAATGTATACAAATGCACGTACGTAAGGCTCTGACATTATGGTTAGGAAGCTTTTTGGTTTGGGAAAGGCTCGAGGACCTTTTTGAACACCCAAAGGTAGACTGTGCTTCTTGTCTGAATCGGGATCTAAGTCAGTCTTCAAAATAAAGTAACAGGGGTGAGAGGGTAACTATGGTGGCTAAGACGGAGGGATGGAAAAAACATGGCGGTAGGTTGGGTATAGGGGGAGAAGCTAACTGAGAAATCGCCTTTGGAGGGGAAGTTTAGGGAGCTTCAATCTGTCTCATCTTCGAGGACTACAGCTGTTTCCTGCTCTTCTCAGTATAGTCATCTTGGTGTATCCCTCAGCTCTAGCACAATCTGTAACTCAGGATGGCCTTAGTGGTGCTTGGAAAGGGAGGCCCAGGGATGGGGTCAGCATGGGCCTGAGCAGGGATGGGAGAGAAGAGTGGCCACAGGAGATAATGCCCGGGACCCTGAGCCAGGTGGAAGCAGAGCTGAAGAACTGAGGGACCAAGAGTGGGTGCCATTCCACAGCCCCACTCCCTGCTGAGAAACTAAAGGATGACCTGGGAGGGCGTCAGGAATCGTGTATAGTGCAATCTTGAGTTACATGTTATCTAGGAAAGAAACGACAGTATGTGTTGTTTTGTGCTTTTTTTTTTTTTTTTTTTTTTTTTTTTTTTTTACAGTTAAGGTCATTTTAATTTTGCAATTGTATAAAGAGGACGGGAGTTTTTTTCCCAGTTTTTCCTGTGAGAGGAAAATACATATTAGTAAGTAAAATTATTTCAGTTTAGTTGAATTTGTGCCAAATCTAAGCAAGTGAGTCAGGCATCCAAGAAACGAATTTGAATGGTTGACCGTTCAAAGGAATTACTTTTGAGCCTCTGAGTCCAGTGTCACCAGTTGAGGGATGTCCTTTTCTCTTTTGTAATGATGCTGCTTGCTTAATTTTGAGTATGTTCTATTTTGTTGGTGCTTTTCTTAATACTCTGTCTTCATTGTTGTCTGGAATATTCATTTAGCCTTTAATATATCACCTTCTGTTACCAGTTTTTTTCCTATTTTAGGTCCTTCTCTGAAACTAAAATGAGCATGTGTGAGGACAAAGAGTTGGTTTAAGCTTCTTTGGACCTGAAGCCCATCGAGCATGTGGTTTGTTTTCAACAGTATTATCTGATTAACACAGGACACAGGAAATCCTGATGCTCTCTAGATGAGAATGGGTGTATATATATTTTTATTTTTATTTATTTATTTTTGTGGTACGCGGGCCTCTCACTGCTGTGGCCTCTCCCATTGTGGAGCACAGGCTCCGGACGCACAGGCTCAGCGGCCATGGCTCATGGGCCCAGCCGCTTGGCGGCATGTGGGATCCTCTCGGACCGGGGCACGAACCCATGTCCCCTGCACTGGCAGGCGGACTCTCAACCACTGCACCACCAGGGAAGCCCTTTATTTTGTTTTTGAATGATGATTTTTACAAATGCAGGGTCAACCAAGATGACTGTTAAGAGCCCAGGTCCCAGGGCAAAACTGCCTGGGTGTGAAGGTTTAAAGACTGGCTCCATACCACCTGTGTGACCTTGGGCAGATTACTCAACATCTCTGTGCCTCAGTATTCTGATTTGTAAAGTGAGCATCATAATAGCACCTCCTTCATAGGTTGGTTCTGAGGATTAGTAAATACATTCAAAGCATTGAGAACCATCGCTGAAAGTGGCAGACATGCTATATGCTTTGTCATCCTGTCTCACCTGCTTGATGCTATGGCACCACCTAGTAATTCCCAAATTGTTAAGGCCAATACACTTGACTTCACTCCCAAGTGGGGATTCCCTCAAGAGCAGCAAGTGGCCTTCAACTCCCCTGCCCCAGTCTCCTGGAAGTATCCTCTGGAAATGCTCTACAGATGGAACTGAAGGACCTCTGGCCAGTGGCCTTACTTCACAGCAGAGAGGTAAGGCTGAAGAGTCACCTTGGCCACTGATCTGAGCCAAAAGCCAGTGACCCCAGAACAGTTCAGGTCTAACAGGCCTCGTAAGAACCTGTCCTCCTCTCCCAAGGAATTAGGGTATTTGCTCTGACTCTGGAAGCTTCTTAAAGGTCTGTACCAGTGGTGGCACTAAGTGTGGGGTGTGTATAGCACAGAGGATGTGAAAAATAACCCTCTGGATATGGAAAAGTATTTTCTATTTTTTTGGTTGCACCGCATGGCTTGTGGGATCTTAGTTCCCCGATCAGGGATCGAACCGGGGTCCCCGACAGTGAGAGCACGGTGTCCTAACCACTGGATCACCAGGGAATTCCTGGGAAAGCAATCTTAAAATGTTTCTTTATTGAAGTTTAATCTTGCCTTTACTAGATATAATTTAACACTATTGTATAATATGTATGTAATTTATAAGTGAGATATATACCCGTATTAAAAGCATTTTCTCAAACATGTGGGTTCTGATAGAGACAGTTCCTGGAGGTGCAAGTTTAGCTGGGAAAGGGTAAGGACTTGAAATGAACTCAGGATAGAAACAGGGAGTAACCTGAGCAGGTGTGAGGGAGAGAGGGCTTGTGGCTTTATGCTTAGGAGCTGGAGAGGTGGCTTCTCCCCACCTGTCCTCAAGAGACCACTCATGCACTTCTGTAAATTTCCATAGTGTTGTGGAAATCAGCATATTTCCTCAAAAGTGCCTCAAGTTCAAAGATGAGGGCAGGGACGGTGTCTTGGGCATCTGGATGGCACACCTCAACAGATCTCGGCCAGGGCAGATGTTACTATTAGTGGCAAAGGGCTGGGCAAACAGATTGTCCCCTCTGAAGCACTCAGAGGATACTCCTGCCTTCTCTCAGAGGAGAGATAGGAGAAAAACACTCGTTTATTCATTCAGCCTGGTTCTCCACTGATGGCTTAGAACGGGGGTCAGCAAACTTCTGTAAAGCACCAGTAAGTAAGTATTCTCAGCTTGACCAACCATATGGTCTCTGTCACTATCCAACTGGGCTGCTGCAGGGTGACAGCAACTACAGATGATCTGGAAACAAAAGGGTGGGGCTGTATTCCAATAAATGTTTATGGACTCCAAAATTTGGATTTCATATGACTTTTACAAATCCCCAAATATTATCCATCCTTTGACTGCAAACCATTTAAAAATGTGATCATCGTTTTTAACGCACAACAGGTGACGAGCTGGATTTAGACTGTGAGCCACAGTTTGCCAACCCCTGGCTTAGAGAAAACACTACTTTTGTTGGCGTCATTGTTCTTTTTTGTTGTTGTTGTTAAGTGTGAACATCATTCCTGGTCCTTAATTTGCGATCGATGAATGAAATATGTTTTTCCTATTGTAGCTAATTTTTCATTAAACCTCCAGAAGTTTATTAACGAGAGCTAATTCTATAAGCCTATGAATATGGAACAGAGAATCAACATAATCCCTTTTGTTGTCAGTTTTTCTTCAAATTAGATATTGAATGTCACTGAGATTTTTATCTTTGTCTTTTATAAGGAGTGGGTGGAAATAAAATTGCCCTAGTTAATAATATGCAACAAGCTAAATGTTAAAATAGCTCAGCCTCAGACTGGAGTAGATTTAGCAGGCTGAAGGCGAGAGAAACTCTGACAGAAGAATAAATGGGTATTCTTTCTACCTCAACTAAGATATGTACTATTAACACTGGATGGCATTTACAATGTCAAGAGTAAAATCAAGGAGTATCTTGTGCTTTTCTTCCTATCATGCGGTGAAAGACTGAAATGTAAATATCAATAATCAGCTAGAAAAGCAACATAGCTTGCCTGGATTTCAAAACATATAATTTAGTATCATAATGTAGTTTAACAAAATTGCTATGATCTACTTCTTGGGAACTGGAAGTTACAACAGTCTGAAGATGCAGTGCCCAGTGCCAAGGCCTGGACCAGAGCTTCCGCATCCCCATACCTCGGCCCCTGCCCGGGATAATGTGTATCATTAGAAATGAAGGAGACAGCTCAACTGTCTGCAAACCGGCAGCATAATGTTTTCTAAGCTAACTTAGCCATGGGAGGCTTTAGAGGAAGTGCAATTCTCACTATCTTCTTAATGATATTGATTTTACAGTTAAGATAAGTGTGCTCTAGCACATTTAATCGTGACATTTGACCAGTTATTTTGCAAATGGCTTCATGCTCTGGAAAACACTTGTCCTTCTTCACGTGGCCTAAGGTTGTGTCAATTCAAAATATATATTTAATCCAGGAAAGCTATACAGTTGAGTGAACCTTATGCAATTGCCAATAGCCGACTTTTCAGAAATA
Organism: Mesoplodon mirus; assembly: GCF_964341445.2. Taxonomy (NCBI): domain Eukaryota; kingdom Metazoa; phylum Chordata; class Mammalia; order Artiodactyla; family Ziphiidae; genus Mesoplodon; species Mesoplodon mirus. Next base: position 175,000,711 of record NC_138980.1, on the reverse strand, counting down.
ATTTCATATGATTCAACCTAATAGTGTGTATGAAATAAATTCTCAGTTGGCTTTACAAAATATGCTACATTTTTTAGTAAATATGCTTCTTTCCCACCAAGCTTGCCAAACAGGTAGAATGTGTCATTAAAAAAAACACTTACCAGCATGAGGCATATGCCTTTATATGTCCTGTATAGTGACTGTGCTTTCCTAAAGTAGCTATATTCATTAAATACGTTAATAATGATGTACAAAAAATTGGTACTGCTTCCTTCGATTTCCCTGTGTGACAAAATGAGCTGACAACACCCCTGTACTTATTTACAATCTACTCAGGGAGCTAAAGTGGAGTCATATTTGGTTTCTATCCTTATCACAAACATTAACGAGAGAAGCAGGTCATATCATAATGCTTCTGAGGAAACAGAACATACACACACATACACACACATACACACACGCACGCACACACACACACACACACACTCGTCTGTGGACAGGCCCCCCTCTGTGGACAAGCCACCTCTGTGGACAGGCCACCCTCTGTGGACAAGCCACCCCTCAGTGGACAGACCCCTGTCTGTGGACAGGCCCCCGTCTGTGGACAAGCCACCCCTCTGTGGACAGACCCCTGTCTGTGGACAGGCCTGTCCACTGTGGACAGGCCCACCCCTCTGTGGTCAGGCCCGCCCTCTGTGGACAGGCCCACCCCTCTGTGGACAGGCCTGCCCTCTGTAGACAGGCCCACCCTCTGTGGACAGGCCCACTACTCTGTGGACAGTCCTGCCCTCTGTGGACAGGCCCGCCCTCTGTGGACAGGTCTCCCATCGGGGTCCTGAATACACACCTGTGCTCGTGCGGTACGTGCCCGTGTGTGTTGGCGGCAGAGGGTCCCCCTGGCTCTGGCTGAGACTCCTCATGGGGGGCTTCTGATAGACACGGTCTTCATAGATGGGGTCTATGTGGTGCTCTGGGGACTGCAGGGCCCGCAGCTCCGGGCCCAGGTGGCCGTGCTGGCTGCTGTATGAGGCCCGGGACCCAGCTGAAAGGAATGGACAAGGAGACAGTAAGACCCGACCAACATTCAAACAGAACTTGTTTTAACAAAGACATATTTGAATTTGGGGGGTACAGGAATGTTGAAATCTGCAGAAAATCAAATGAATGGCAGCAAGAGGTCAAGCTAATCAGCTTATCTGCATCACCCAGCTGCCTTGTTTTGCACCCAAACCTGATCTCTGTATAAGGATGATAATGATTCTGAGATAAATCCCCATTGAACAGGACCAGTGAAACAGCATTTTTCCCAGCCTAACGAATGTAGCAGGTTTCCTCACTAAAGAATTCAGGCAGACTGAAGTCGAACCTAAAAAGCTCTTATTATCCCTTAGTCCTTGCACCTGAAATTTTACAACAGGAATTCTTATTTAAAATGATGAGCAAATGCATAAGCCATGGTGGCAAGCCATCTTGATGTTGTTCTTGAAAAGTGGACCAGAATTTGTTCTCTCGTCAGCAGTTTTTCCCTGGACAATGAATGAACCAAAATGTTCGGACTTATAGTCGTCTAAATCCCTGAGAGAAGCAGATTTTAAAGAAAAGGGTTTTCAAGTTACGTTTTCCTTTACTCTTACCCTCCAAATGGAAGGATCTGCATTTCGTCTACCTTCCTCTGAAACAGTTCAAATGGTTGCCACAAACTGGTTTAATTTATAAATCGAGGCTACACAGCATTTGCCTGTAGTGTTCGTAAATCCTTATTTGTGTCTTTTTTTTTTTCTTTTCTTTCTTGCACTGTATAGGAAGAGGTGTGGCTTTGAAGCAGTGCTGTGGGACAGGGAATCTGCGCAAGAGGAAACACTTTCATGAGGGTTAAGAGCTTGAGTTGACACACGAAAAAGAAGACGTTGACTGAGAGCGAATATTTTGTCCGAGGGAAAGCCAGAGTCACAGGAGTAGACGTGCCAGGAGAATCATCTCCACGGGGACAGATGGAGTGGAGGACATCTAGGGACAGTGGAGGGGCATCAAGGAGAGACGGTTATCTAACAATGGTGAGTACAGGACACACACAAAACCCCAATGAGGCTACAGATGATTTTAGCAGAGACCCTTCAGCTAACTCTCCAAAGCTAATCACCCGCATGGCACGCTGGGATTTAACTGTCAAGTGCCTTTAAATAGTCCCAACTGGGAGCCCTCCATGCCAGCTTGAAGTTAGAGGGAGTTGGAATTCCTTGATTTTGGTAGTGTTTGTGGACAGTTCTCCCTCTGTCCTGTTGCTCCCTGGCCTTCCCCGGTGGCCACCTTAAAGCCAACATCTTCAGTGCTCAGTGATGGGGCTGTTTCTTCAGAATGATCTAACCCCAAAGATTTTGATATTCTTATCTAGTATATTTGAGGACAAAGCCATTCAAAAGTTTTGAAATTGCCAACAGATAAAGGTTTTACTGGTATATTTTACACAGGCTGCTTTACATTTAAATCAACAGAGAATAGAGCAATTCTTAAGGACTGGGGCAGTGCTAAGACTTCTATGAATTCAGTCTGTATAACAAACACGGAATGTTTTGAGCAAAGGAAGGGAATCAAATAGGCAAGTTCCTTACCTTTCCCTTTGCTAGTAATTAAATAAGTTCTGATTTAGAGAGCGCTCAGATGAGTGATAGATTCAAAATAACTGTTTTACATAATTAGGTTCATTGCATCTGATTTATCAAATGCCAACATCACACTGAATATTATCACATGCTCATATTTTCCAGGAATCTATTTAAGTACGATATGCCTTGAGTTCCTGCTGTCAGTGCTTTCTACCTCTGAAGGTTTTGATAATATTGCCAAGGACTTACAAGTGTAAAAAACAGGGAAACAGTCATTACATCCAAATGTCAAATAGTTAAATAAAATTTATCCATCCCTGGTAGATTTAGAGGTGTAACTTGATCACCATTCCTCGATTCTAAGCAGCTAAAAATATCCAATGATGAACAGTAAAAGGACCTGCTGATCATTTAAGTGGCGACATGAGCTGAGGGTATGTGTGAAAATCCTCTTCTTATAAGCATTTACTGGGCATAAGGAAATTTTTATTAGTATCATAAATCAGAAATTAATGGCCAAGGGTCCTAGGCAAGGAGCAAGGATCTTAAGATAAGGCCTACCTCTGTGGATATCAGAATTTCTATGTGTTGGTATTAAGGAAAATGCAATAGTACAATTATTAAATATTTGAAGAGTATACTACTCTTTTTTATTAGCATGCTTTTGATAGAACTGTAAGTTCATAGTATTTCCCTGTGGAGACACTTGTACAAAATACCTTTGCATATTTAAGCATTATGCATAGAGCTAAGGCATTTTAAACCAAGCATTATTTGCACTCCTTTTATCCACTGTGGTCAGGTTTTAGTTGCTCGTGGCTGGGTGGGCACAGTTAATGGGAAAAGAGACAGAACTAGGAGAAAAAAGAGGGGCAAGGAATTAAAGGCTAAAAGTGCAACTTCTGGAATTCATGCCCTCTACCACTCTTGCTCAAGAAAGAACATATCAGGCCCCTACTAACAAGGCCTGTTTTATTTTGGGCAATTTCAAGAAAAAAAAAATCTCACACAACCTCTTCTCCGAATAGGCTCCAAAATTTCATGAGATGGTGTATACGTTTGCTGATTCAAAGAAAATACACTTTTCTTGATACATGCACCCCAGTGTTCATTGCAGCACTATTTACAATAGCCAGGACATGGAAGAAACCTAAATGTCCATCAACAGAGGAATGGATAAAGAAGACGTGGTGTATATATACAATAGAATATTACTCAGCCATAAAAAGGAATGAAATTGTGCCCTTTGCAGAGACGTGGATGGACCTAGATACTGTCATACAGAGTGAAATAAGTCAGAAAGAGAAAAGTAAATATCGTATATTAACGCATATATGTAGAATCTAAAGAAATGGTATAGATGAACTTATTTGCAAAGCGGAAGTAGAGACACAGACGTAGAGAACAAACATATGGACACCAAGGGGGGAAGTTGGGGGTGGGGTGAATTGGGAGACTGGGATTGACATATATCCATTACTATGTATAAAACAGATAACTAATGATCACCTACTGTATAGCACAGGGAACTCTACTCAGTGCCTGTGGTGACCTAAATGGGAAGGAAATCCAAGGAAGAGGGCATATATGTATACATGTGGCTGATTCACTTTGCTGCACAGCAGAAACTAACACAACATTGTAAAGCAACTATACTCCATTTTAAAAACAAGAAAAAAAAGAAAATATGCTTTTCTTTAGTAGTAATTTTCTTTTACCATCACGTTCTATTTGACAGTGAGTGCTCAGCATTAACACTGGGCTCAAAACACCACTAGTAAACATCTGCATCTTTGCCAGAAACTGGAAAAATGGTAACAAGGAAAAATGCTGGAGAAACTCTGACTTCGTTAAAATGTCACAGATGTCCAGGCCAATTATGTTGGTGGAGAACAATTCTGAGAGCCTCACCTTGACCAAGCTGAGGGCTCAGAACAGCAGTGTGACAAAGGGCAATGGAAACATGGATGGGCCCAAGAGAAAAGGGAAAGCAGACCCCACGGACCAGCCCAACTGCATCAACCGGTCCCCCGCCATTGCAGACCCAGGTCATGCAAGTATAATACCTGTGTCCAGACTTTATGACCAATTTCTGCCACAACGCTTACAGCATCCAATGTTAACCTTTCAATGCTATCATATGTTTTTACTCGTCCTACTTCTCCTCTTCAGAAGACAAAGTTTGGGTCTAGAGAGCCCAGGCCCTGGCAGTGTTCATATATAGTATGTTTCTGAAATCAATGGGTTTGAAGACTCACATCTGAAGCATGAATGCTCAGCTTACAGGCTAAGAGAGGTTGTGATCCAGGAGGGCTGAAGGGTAGTGTAACAACCACATGGGTGCTCTGTGCAGGCCAGACACTCCTGCATGGCCAGGAGTCCTGGAGGACTGGGAAGAACCTGCAAATGGATGTAGGAACAGGCTTAAGACATTGGCTGCACAAGAGCTACCACGTGTCCTAGGACTTCCATCACTGGCCCACTGCTGCTAGGGCTGACTTAGAAGGATGCGCAGATGGCTCAGAACAGGTCACTCCTGGCCACTCAGCTGTGGTGCTGGTAACGAGAGGTGAGAGGAAAGGTTCAGTTCTGTGGAAGAGATGTGTAACCAAGCAGGACCCTATGGGGTCTTCCTGGGACAGACCCCTCTCCCCATGTCCTCTGCTGTAGGTCCTCTCTGAAGTACCGTGATAACAGTATCTGATGCATGCTTCCTGAGTTGTTTTACAGATGCTAAAACCACCACCAAATGGAAGAAATTAACCACTGGATGACCGTGAGCCCCGAGACCTACAGTTGCCTAAAGACTGATCATGTTAACTGTCCTGTTACCTCACCATCAACCAATCAGAGAACTGTGCACGATCACATACTCTGTGACCCCCTCCCTCACCTGGCTTTTAAAAATGCTTTACTGAAACCCTTCAGGGAGTTTGGGGTATCTTGAGCACGAGCCACCCATTCTCCTTGCTTGGCCTTGGCCCTGCAATAAACCTTTCTCTGATCCAGTCACTGACGTTTGGGTTTGTTTGGCCTCACTGTGCGTCAGGCACAGGGACTTGCATTGGGTAACAGATGGAGGTATGGGCTCCAGGGGCTCAGAGGGCAGACTGGACCCTGGAGAGTAGAGGGGCCCTAGACCTGGGACATCCCCTGGAGCTCTGTAGGTACCTTCACTCCAGCACCACCACTTACAAGAGCAACTCCTACACAGAAGTGTAAGCAGGTAGGTTAGGGGGTCCCTGGAGAAAGAGAACCAGGAATGGCTTTCTTGACAGAAGAGAACCCATTTTGGCCTAAGCCATTTTGTGATCTACGCCTGGCTTCAGTGCCTGCCGTTGAACAGATCTCAGTAATTAGTGATCTTAAGGGAGGGAATGCAGAAACAAGGTAGGAGCATTCAAGAAACAACAGTGCAGCCTTGGGGCAGGGTCCTGGTTCCTTAAGGGATATACATAACAATATACCTTTGAGTTCTGCTGAAGCTAAAACCCTCACTCAGGTAGAGGATGGAAGGATGATGCTGACCTTCCTGACTTCAATCAGCTAAAGCTTGGCCTCTGTCAACCTGGGCCCCAATTCTATGCTGAATTCTCCTCTGCTCAAGCCCCCTCATGAATATGCATGGACCCTTAGCTTAAAACGTCCCCAATTTTGCTGTTTGGGGAGACGCTGCTTTGGCAAAGATCCCCTGTGTTCTCCTTATTCACTGCAAGTAATAAATATTTCCTCCCCCTGCTCTTTGGCTTGTTTGTGGCTCTTGGCTCAACACCCACCAAGACGTGAACCCAGTTTCCGGGGAACAGAAGCTTGAAAGCATGGCTGCCCCTCCAATTCTGCACACAAAAGGGGGCCTTAGGAGCACAGACGTATAATGTCCAACAGTCTGAAGTAAACTCAAATAGCATCTAAAGTAGTAATTCTATTCCTCTTTTCTTTTGTCATTTTTTCCCCAAACAGACTGAAATAGGGAGACATGATTTGGGCTCCAGATCTGTGTTTAACCAGCTGGGCAAATCAAGGCAAGTCATTGAACCTCTCTGAGCCCTGGTTACCTCTAGTGTAAAAATACAAATAATAGTATGTGTTTGTATGACATGGCATTGTGGGAGGATCAAGGTCAGAAAAATCTGTGTGAAGGGCTGTGCAATTGATAAAGCAGCGTAAAAATAGGTATTCTCATGTCACTCGATCTTAGAATCAAGAAATTGTTATCTCATGAAAATACATCTTTTGATTCTAAAACACAATCAAACACTATAATTTAAACTATCAAAAACAACTTAAGAGATTTAACTGTGAAATATTATAAATGGAAAAAAACTGATAATTTTGTGAAGTATTATTGGAAAATGTAAATTTTAAGGTTTTATTTTTCCTTAAAATATTAATGTTTCTTTTTAATGGATAATTGTAAAGAATGAAGGAATGAATGAAGTTCAAAGGGAAAGAAATATTGAAATAACCAAGAGAAGGTGGAATCCTTTTTAGAAAGGGATATGGCATAAATTAAACCTGCTGAGCAAAGATAACAAACATCTGCTGATCCAGAAGGAAGCCAGTGACAAACTTGCAGGGAGTTCTTGACACGGAAAATAATTAAGAAGCTGAAAGGGTAAAGTATCCTCACTGCCTTTCTTGTCTCACGCCTCCACCCCACAGAGAGAGAATCCAACAGGCTCTGTTCCATTTGACCAGCAATAGCAAACACTTCTAGACTAATGTGCAAATAAATTTCTACTTGCTAGATTTTACATAGAGCGTTTACCTGTGCCAGTTAATCCATATTGATTGATACGTTCACTCATTTAACACATATTTACTGAGTAAGCAACTTCTAGGAGTTTTCAACACTATGATGCTTAAGACACAAAAGGTCCCTGGCCTTGAAAATAAGTCAGTCATCACATTTAGAGATAAAGGTACTGAAGGAAAATAAAGTAGGGTGGGGAGGGTAGATAGTGTCAGTGGGTATACTGTTTTCATATGGTGGTCAAGAAAGTTCTTTATGAGGATGTGACATTTCAGCAGAAGACTACTTAAGGGAGCCGTGCTGGAGGAAGATCCATGTGTTTCTCAGATAGAGGGGACCAGAAGTGAGAGCAAAGGCTCTCTGTCGGAGAGTCAATTCAGAATACTTACAGAAGTGATTTTATTATCTATTTAATCCATATTGTCTTTTAAAAGAAATGCCAGTTAGTATACGAACCCTTTATAAGTTCATACCACAACTGATTATAAAAACTGAACAGATATTTTTTAACTCACAATTTCACAATCACAGTAACCACATTTTCAGCAAAAGGATTTGAAATATTCAACAGGAGATCACACATAAGGAACTCATGAGAACTGCATGACCAAAGATTCAGCTCAAATACATATATGTATATATATGTGTGTGTGTGTGTGTGTGTGTGTATGTATGCACACACATACATACATATATATACACACACATACATACATATATATATTTGCATTTGAATTTTCACTCCTTAGAATATGATTAGTTCTCAAATCTTCATTTCTTCCTTGCAGAATCATCTGCGAGACTTTGAAACACTGATTCCCGAACACAACCCCCAAAAGATTCTAACTCAGTCCATCTAAGAGTGAAGCAGCGAGGTGCATTTAATGGGCACCCCATGCCTCATCACTCTACTACAGGAATCACCCTGACAGCCTCCCTGTCCCAGATAAATCAAAGAGAGAGGAGACAGGCATATCCGAAAGAAATCAGTATCTAATGTGTTACAACCCTCAATTTACCATTTCTTGCTTTCTTCAAATAATATCATTTACTACCACATTACGCCAATTACTTTACTGAACAGAAAGAAACAAATTCATTCTGTTTTTCACTGGGACCCATTCACATTCTCTTATTTCTATACTATACGATTTCTGGCTCTCTCATTCAATGTGAATTCACTTGCTTTTGCAAAGAAACAATGTTTGCAGTGTTTCCAAATGAAACAATGTTTCATTTGGAAATATCAATATTAGGTTCTTAAGGACACACTGCCATTGACCTGTTCACTTCAAATTTGGGAGCCAGTTTCACATACTCATTTGCAAATAAATGGAAGGAGGAAAAGAAGGACCTAAATGACATACCGGTCAGTGGACCAGAGCAAGATGACTCGATGAGTTTGTGCCCTGGTGGCAGAGCTGAGTGCTTTCATTTCTGAGATAAAGAGTTGTCTTCAGAAGAAGAGCTATAACCTTCTTGTGCTACGAAGTAAAGTTCAAAGTAAAATCTAAGAATTCAGGGTTTAAAAAAAAATTCTGTGTGCAATCAGTTCATGCATTGCTATTTATTAGTGAAACCATATCTTTGAGGGGCAAAATAGGACTTTTATAGAGACACATAGAGCCTGGAATAAAAGCAGATTTCCCCTTGCAAATCCCCACTGCACCTCTTCCTTGCTGAATGCTCTGATTTCAGGGTATGTTCCCTGCAGATACGTTGGCATCACTAGGCGACGTGGCCAAGCAGCATGGCCTGTGTAGGCAGAATGCCTTCCCTCTGTGAGAGTTTATGGCTTTGAACTAGTTATTTTGTGGACTTTGAACTTCTTAAAAAGTCTGGCTTGATATTTGTTATCATTAAACTCCTGGGAGAAAAATGACCTCAGCAAAAGCACTTTCAGAAATACAAAAGGTCACATAATTTTGGTTAACTTTTTAATATCATAAATGGGTTCTAAGTAAATTGCCAAGAGATGTAAATATTACACCTTAGATGTAAGAAATTCTCACCATGATACTTACTTGATTTATTCTTGATTTTTGCTTTTTGACACAAATCAAAATTACAAAATCTACTTCTTACACCTATGCCAATTCACATATTAATTTCAGTATTTAAAGGACCTCAAATATTTCCTGTATATCTTGAGTCAAGTCCATGCACTAAATTTCATTTGCAAATGATCATCATTCATTGAATTAGTTTGACATCTTATCTCATATTGTTATAAATGTTAAAATATATGGACACATTTCCTACACTATAGGCTATGAGCATATTTGTTTGGAAGGGTGATTATTAATTCATTTGTATTCAGTGGTAAAATTGTATTGAAGCTTAATAATTTCAATGTAACAAACAGGCCATCTGATGATATAAAATGATTCTATAATAAGTCTGTTTTGGAAAGCAAAAAATTTCCTCCTGTTTCATCTTTTTCATAAATCCTAGATTTTTCCTATATTTTGTCAACGTAATACAGCTCTGCTGCTATCACGAATAACTTGAACACTCACATAGTCTCTGACAATGAATAAATGCAGAAGCATTTGCTTCTGTAATTTTCTTGATTAAGTTTCCAGTGCAACTTATTGTAATCACGACACTTTACCTCATCTTTTACCAAACGAATACTGTCATCTACTGGGGCTCAAATACTTTCCAGTGAGAATAATTTAAAGGCCAAAATCCCTGGTCAGGATGCAGCAGTAAGTGTGTCCCTGTAATCTTATCCCCTTGTCTTTCCTCCCTAACCACAAGCATTTCTTCCCAAGCTGTTAGAAATATAGGCTTCTTTTGTTCAATTCCTTTTGTGACAGGCAGGAATGCACAAAGTGATGAGACAGTGGTAATGAAGCATGACTAATGTGGAGTCTGACATCTTTGCATTCTTAGGATGGACGATTTCCATTTTTATTTTCAGTCCAGGGTCATGTGGTTCTCTGTCCACACTGAACTGGATGATGTTCTGTGTCAACTGAAACATAGCTCCAAGTAAAGAGCCTGTGGAAACCTACTTGTCTAAGACGGTACTAGTACTAGTGAAACACACAAGATAGACAGTGGTGGCTTGGCGCCCATCTGTTTTTGGTTTCTTATCTCAGGGTAGGTAGAGAGTAGCTCTGAGTGGACTAGCTGTGTGTTTCAGTATTTCTCAAAATGTCACGGGCATATGAGTCCCCTGATTAAAATTCAGGTTCTGACTCAACAGGTTTGGGGAAGGGCCTGAGGTCCTGCATTTTTAACAAGGTCTTGGGCAATTTGGGTGTTGCTCACCCTTTGAGAAGCCAGGACTTACTGATTTAGCTATGGGTGTATACCTTGGTTGCTAGACGCTTCCAACTTTGGCATCCTTCTGGAGCCCTGGAGATAGTCTCACATCCACAAAGATACTCTTCTTCATCAACAAGGTGGATAAAACTCAACGAGTGTCATTTTATCTCTCCACAGATGCTTCTCAATACCCCATCAGTGCAACGTTCCAACAGTACCTCTGCAGTCTGGCTCCCAGACCCAATCGCTAGGGACAATTAAGAATCTTTCCAAGAAAAGAATCCAGGACAAGGTGCTCCTGACCCATCTTTTTTGTTATATCAAGATGCAAAGACAGACTTTGGCTGGGGGGGATGGGAAATCTTCATTCTGCTTTCCAAAGAACTAACTGCTGTGGGGACTAAAGCTCAGTTTTCATTTTTGTGCATGTGGTTTCTGCCCATCAAAGGGCACAGAGGAAATTCTCAATGTATGGATAAGGAGAAGGGTTGTATCAGGCAAAAGTAAGCTAAGGTATGCAATTTCCTTCATAAATTGCTATAAATATTTTGAAAAATATCTGAACTAAGATGTTCTGCATCTCAGCATCTTAAACAGAGGCCTTTTACTCAGATTGTACTAGATATACCATAGGTAGATGTATACATTCCTTTTCAAAAATTTGATATTTAGCTGATAAAATGCAAACTTCAAATGTATTCTCCCTGTATCATTTTTATACTGCTTTCTATGTTTCATCAATACCCACGGAACGGCGTTAGTGATAATTCCAGAAGCAAAAGACACCATTAACTCTCAACATAATTTTTTGGGGAAAAATGGCAAATAAGCTGTTTCAAAGATTAGTCATTCTCTATATTTACATTTTATAATTTCTGTATATCAACACTTTTATTAAAGTTTTATTACTTTACTCAACATAATACTTGGCATACAAAAAAAGAGTTTGAGAGGAGAGGAATTATGCTGTGTAATAAACAGTTCCGAGGACTAAAATTCTTCCTTGATTCTTTTCCGGTAAAAGCTTTAGTATGTGTATGTGTGTGTTTTAGAATCCAGTTAGTCACTGAATTACACATGAATAATTACTATTTGAATACAAGTTATATTAAAACATTAACTCCCTAATAAATGCATGATTGATGAGGCCTATTAATTCTCCCACCCATTTTTTTTGGTCTGTTATGTTATCCAAAGAAGTTACTACTAACCACCAATTGCTATGGTACAGCAGTGATGTTACCAGTGCTTTTCCTAGTACAGAAATTTGTATTGATTCTTCCAGCACTGAACAAATGCTACATATGCTAGAACACTGTCAACGTGAAGGGTCTGCTTGTGGCAGTGTCAACCACAATCAGCTACTGACTCAGCCACAGAAGGGACTGTGGCATGATCTGATTCTAACCAGCTGAGCTTATGACCTAAATGAATACATGTGTGCACGCACGCATGCACATATGTGTGCACTTATCTCCTAGGGGAGGTTTTGACCCCTTTCACATGTCGCCAGTCCATTCAAGGAGAGCTAGGGCTGAAGCCAGAAACACCAAGGAATGCAGGCAGGTATCATTCCAGATCAGGACGGGCTCCCCCTCTTTAATAGCATGGCACCCGTGGGCCCAGTCACCATCCAGGAAGCCAGACAGGAAAAATCAATGCTATCAAGTATGTGTGAAGATATTTACAAGCAAATAGAAATTTGAAGAGCTGCTCAAGTCCACTGGGTCAAGACCATTAATGGTTTTCTTTGGTTCCTTTGTTGCCAAGTCTCTACCTGCAGGTTCCTGGGCAGGTCCTTAGCACATACAGACACCACAGAATAAGCAGTCTGTTTTATGATCGCTTTCATCTCTGGAGTTACACACAGGCAGCTGCTAGCTCTCCAGGTGAGCCTATGACATTCCACGGACTGCTGTCTGGGCGTCTGTTAATACTGTGATACCTAAAGACATAGGAAGCCACTTTCCAAAGCGCTGGGAAACTCAGAGGTGAGAGGACAGGCATTTTACCCTTCAGATTTTTAATACCCATTGAGCCAAGGTTTTCTGTTAGGTGTTGGTAATTTTTTCATATTTCACTCACTTTGGGGAGAACCTGGTATCTCTTTGTGTTCATGCTTTGCTTTGTACTAAGGATGATTTCCAATTATCAATGGGATGTAACACTTTCACCAACTAGCTAGCTTTATAATAGCTAGTTGAAGACATTTGTTGAATATCTACTAGATGAGACATGGTGAGGAGTTCTGAAATACGCAGAAGGCTCAGTTGCCCTCAGGGAGCCCATAAACCCATGTATTTAAATGCTCTGCCTGTTCTGATTGCAGGAAAATTCAGGATACTTTCTCCTTTGTAGCAAAGTCAGTGCTTTTGTAATACACAGCACAAAAAATACATATATCGATCAATAGATCTGCTTGAGATTAGCCTATAGACATTGTAGGTATTTCACTTTAGTTATCCCATGGCAACTGCAAAGTCTTATCCATATATAAAACTACCCCCCCACGTACATATATACACACACATATATGGGTATGTATATATACATACACATGGGTGTGTGCATAGTGATTTTTGCCATACATTTAGAATACAGATAATAAGCAGAAATATGTATTATACATAACATATATATTATGTATAACATGGACTAAATATATGACAAATTTTTTAAAATTACAAAATGCAATTGACACAACATTGTAAGTCAACTATATTTCAATAAAATAAATTTTTAAAAAGTATAAAATGCACTTTGGTTAAATATTGTGGTGGGAGGGATTTGGATGCAGGCTTGGTTGCAAATGAACTCCATTTTGAGAGATTTTGAGTTATTAATTATCGAAGGTTATTTTCACAGCTACTAAAACTATTGGTCTCTCCATAATCCCTCTTGCTTAGATAAAAAGAAAAAAAATGTTTAAAAGAAGCCTCACACTTATTAAGGCAGAGATATTGGTTAACTAGGATCATTGATACTTAAAGTGAGTGGCTACCACAGATACCCCTTTGCCCAAATTAACCCACACCAGTGACCTAAAATGTGTAAGCACTGCCGAGGAACCAAGGCATATTTTACCATCGATGTCCCATTGGCCCTAAGTTCAGAGGCATGGAGTCTGAAGAGTGGAAGAAACTCACATCATGGGGTCAGATACAAGCTAGGCTTTCCATTGTTGGGCGCTGGAGACCCCCTAGAAAGCCACAGTCCAGGTGACCAACCAAGGCAGGACTGCGTGTGTCTGCGTGTCTCTTTCTTCCCATCCTATCACTTCCTTCTCTGATTCGACATTATACCTAAAAGCATTTTGCCAGCAGACTCCTATTTCTACTAGCTGTCCATGTGATCTGCAGCTCTGAAGAAATAGGACGGGTTTCTAGACTTCAGGACCAGAGAAACATCTGGCTGAACATTACCTGGCCTGTTTCTCAATGAGGGAAAAGGGGATTATCTTGAGAGTTGGCTCATTTCTGGGGCTGGAGAACTTGTCCCTTTTTTGTTTGTTTGTTTGTTTGTTTTTCTTTAAAGTTTTATTGGAGTAGAGTTGATTTACAATGTTGTGTTAGTTTCTGCTGTACAGCAAAGTGAATCAGTTATACATATACATACATCCATTCTTTTTTAGATTCTTTTCCCATATAGGTCATTACAGAGTATTAAGAAGAGTTCCCTGTGCTCTACAGTAGGTCCTTATTTTTATCTCTCTCTCTCTCTCTCTCTCTCTATCTTTCTTTCTATCAATCTATCCATCCATCCATTTTTGGCCTCACCGCGCAGCATCGGGTCCTTATCTATCTATCTATCTATCTATCTATCCATCATCCATCTAACCATCCATCCACCCACCCATCCATCCATCCATCCATCCATCCATCCATCCATCCATTTTTGGCCTCACCTAGCAGCATCAGGTCCTTATTTTAATCCGTTCCTCTTCAAACCCCTCACACCCTCATCTTGCCTCCATGTCCATCATCTCAAATAGTCATTCCCATATTCCTGGGATCCTAATCCCAAGTGAAAAGAAGCTTACAAGGTGTTCTGGTGAAATTATTCTTTCAAAAATATCTCATGGACCCTTATTTAAAAAAAAAAGTGGGATAAAAGTCTCTATTCAGAAAAAAACATCCCTAGCTCCCCCATGCTTCCTGAATGTGGTCAGACCTCCTTAGAGCCAAGCTCAGGAGAGCAGACCTCAGACCACGTGTGGCTTTGACCTCACGTACATCACCGGTACCTGCCCCAAGCTCTACCTTAAACCTGCATGGACTCAGGGCACGATTGGAAACTTACCCATAACCGATATGTAGCCCATCCCTCCCTAGCTATACCTCGTTCTCTTACTTGACTGAACCTGTCCAGTTGCACTGCGTTAAGCTCCCCCTCAAATGCTGCCTTCTTCAAGAGCCTGTTCCTGATCCTCCTACCTGGACGTGCCTCTCTCTCCACGGATGCCCCCAGCCTTTGGTCCTCTCTCACAGCTCTTGGTATCACAAGATACTTCTGAACTGATGTCACTCCTACTCCCTTCCAGTCAAGGGAGACCCCCGGAGTCATGACTTTCATTGTATGTATTTGTGAATGCCCAGTAGAGCCGGGCTGATATCATGATTCTCCATAGTAACAATAGTTATTTATTGGGCCCTTTTAACGTGCAGACATGCTAATAAACAACTGATAGGCATGATCTCAATCTCATATGATCTTTGTAATGACTCTGTATAATTGCTGCAGTATTGTTATCCCCACAATAGGATATGCAAACAATCTCAGAGAAGCCCCATTTTGTTCCCCAAACAGGCTAAGCATGATTTCACCTCAGGACCCTCACACTGGCTATTCCCTCTCCCTGGTACATCCTTCCCCAGGTCCATCTGCAATGGCTCCTGGCTTCAGGTGTTTGCTCAGTGGACACCTTATCGTGGAGAGCTTGGCCACCCTGCCCTAGAACATCTCTAATTCTCTTAGTCTTTCTCCACCTGGCTCTTCTCACCATCTAATATCCTATCAGCATCAGACCATTACCTCTAAGAGGACAGGGGCTTTGGCCTCTGTTGTTCACATGTGTGTGTCCAGCACCTAGAAGAGTGGCTGGCACAAACAGGTGCTCAGTAAAGACTTGTTGAACCAAACCCAACTACCCAAGGTCATGGAGCTGGTAATGGATCCAAGATATGCACCCATGTCTGTCTAGCCCCTCAATCCATGCTGTTAATCACTGCATCCTGTATTTGTGTAACTCAACAGAATGCAATGATTTCTTCTACAATTGCAAGTAAATTCACTACTCTTACTCATGCTTCTACTTGCTCTGTCATCAATATTAAAATGCCTCAGACTCCTTTGGAATTTACCCAACATTCCATTCCTGACTGTCAACATTCATGTGTTGAGTCTCACCTTTCCACTCCCCAGGGATTTCTCTTCATCGTCCTTCTGGTCAGTAGACATTGCTTCCCTGGGTACCATGTTTTCCTCTTGTTTTATGCCCTTATTTAGCTAGAATACATCCTCCAATTGTGGTAACTTTCTAGGAAAGGGTGCCTAAGAGAGAGATTTCATAAGTACTTGCAAGTCTGAAAATATTTGGTACTCTTCTTATAGATGATGGATAATTTGGCCATGTATAGATTTTAGGTTGAAACTTATTTTCCCTCAGAACTTTGAGAGCAACACCTGAGTGTTCTTTTTCCTCCCGTATCACTAGAGCAAGTCAGGTGGCATCTGTTTTATTCCTCTCCCTAGGTTTCAGGGTCTATTTTATGTCGGTGCTGTGAAATTTCATGATGTAGAAGATAAAATATTTTCTATTCCAAGCGTAGGGTATTTCCTATGAAGACACAGGTCCCCCAGCTCTGAGGAATTGTTCTGCATTACTTCATCGATAATTTGCTTCTCTCCATTTTCTTTCTGGGGCTGTAGTAATAGTCAAATCTCCCAGAATTGTCCTTCATGGCTCTTGCTGCATTATTCTCATTTTCTGTCTCTTTCCCTTTATGTTCTCCCTTCCCAGTGATTTCCTTGACTATTTCCCACTCATTCTATCAAATTTTTAATGTGGGTAGTTATATATTTTACAGCCTAAAGAGATTTTCTTGTTCTTTGATCCTTTCACATATCAACACAGTTCTTACTTAATAAATACAAGATCTTCTTAAATCTTTCTCAGTACTGAATCTAAAGTTTTATCTTGTTTCTTTTAATCTCCCCCTTTTCTGTAAATCATCTCTGTTTCTTCTGAGAGGCAGTTCATTTTTCTGTTTTTTTTTTCAATGCCACTAATTCACCCAAATTCCTCAGTAATCCTTGCTAATTTCTCACATTTGAGAAGGAGAAACCCAGAGGCAGCATCTTCTGCTATGACATCAACAGAAATGTTTTCCACTGTGCATCCCTGTATTAGAATTTATGATGAGGAGGGTGGGCATATGGGCTGGCAGCCTTCCTGCAGAATGAGAATGTGGGTGGCAGCTCTCAGCCCCCTGCCAGCCCATCACCCCACAAGCCTGTATGCAATGAACTTTATCTAGGCCACTAATAGCTATAAGTGAAGTCTCACTTTCTCAGGCAGTTTGTTCAGTTTTTTTAAGAGATCACACCTGGTCTCCTTGGAGTAAACACTGGCCACAGGGTCGCCATCTTCGTAGGAGGGAGGGGATGCAATGGGAGGAGGGAGCCACTGTCTCAAGCTCTGGTTTTCAATGAACCCCTCCACCTTGAGTCTCACTTCTCTTCAGCCCCCCAGCCGAACTCTGAAGGTTGAACCTGGCCAAACATTCACACGAGACAGCTAGTCCACCTCCGCCATGCTGACATAGCAGATTCTTGAGAGAAACTTCTACATTTTCATTGCTTATCACTCCTATCTACTCTGCTTCCTAGAACATTTTCAATGGCTTGCTTGTTGGTGACACCCACCCGCTGGTCTCTGTGTTCTTGTCTCTTTTGTGACTGCATTCCCCGTTGTAATTCTGTACTCTATTTTTCAGAGGGTCTGAGACTGGGGGAGGCAAATGAGCAGAGAGTCATGTTAGCTTAACTGTTGTCCAAGACACACTGTCATTTTTTAAATTTACATGTTCCCCGTTAAATTAAAGCATGATCAAAATCATGTAAGTATCAATAACTTTGGAAAGGCTAGCACAGAAGTCTACATAAAGATGCCACTCTCTTACAAAAGAACAAAAAAGACCTGTTTACCCCATTTTAACTAGCAAGGTCGCCATGTGGTAGGGAGAGAAGGGAAGATATTAATTTCTGTGAATAAACAAAAAAGAAGGGCATCAGGAAAGCCTTTAAGGTCCCTAGCATCCCAAACACTTAGTTCCAGATCCAGCTATTAACTCACAGAAACGGGATATTAAAATGACACGCTGCCTGCTGCTGTCTGACCTGGATGGACAGCAATTGGACAGCAATCAGATACTATGTAAGTTGCAATCAGATGCTGCACAGAGTGACTTTAAAAGGAATGTCTGGGAGTCCCGGGCCCCCAGGCACATGGAGGCTGTTAGACAGGGGTCAGCAAGTACAGAGGAGGTTTGCTGAAGAGATTTTAGTACCTGCTCTCTCTGGAGAGAAAGCCTGGAGAGAGCGGGCTTCCACTCAGATGTGGGTTCCCTGCTGTGAAATGGGATCCCAGAGTTGTAGAGGGTAAATGGCTGGCTGAATAATCACTTTATTGGTGGAAGCTGGAGACAGTCAATGAGTGGGAATTGGCCCATACACCCCAAGTGCATTGGGGTGCAGGATGACTGAGTGCACAGTGCAAGAGAGAGATCTATTTTACTTTCTGAGCCAGAAGGAGATGCCTGGGCAGGGCCAGGGCTCTGAGAGCATGAGCTTCTGAGGAGGGGGAAGGGGCTGAGAGGCGTGTCCAGCAGGGAAAGCACCGGAGCTTCTGCAGTTGGGGAAGGGTCCCCAGTGAGGTCCAGTTCCAAAGAACCCCTGGAAGTTCTAGACAGCCGGCTGTAACCACCTTGGAAAGAAGATGAAAGTGTTGACTGATATCACAGGCTGATCACATTCTAATTAGTAAATCTAAACTGGGATTTTTTATTTTCTTTGTTTACTTGGGGGTGAGCCAGAAGGTTCACAAGAGTTGTTCAAGCATTTGTTCACAGGCAGGGAGAGATCGCCTTCAGGAAATGCAATTTAAAGGGGCTGAGGCAGCCAGGTATCACATTGCATTCCGACCACATCCCAAGTGCTGTGGGATAAACAAACTCGCTCATTACCTGAGGAGACTTCAGGTTTCCTCTGAGAACCTGACAGTGCAGATTGCAAAGATTTTATCTAGGATTAGGCTTTTTTTTTCTTTTTCTTTTTTATAACAGGTGCACCTGAAAGTATTAACAAATCAGAGAATGAATCAGATCTCCAAATATGTGGAATGTGGAATTTATAGTGTGTGATTCCCTCTAAACATTGAGTTTGATGTCCCTTTGGCAGGGTTACAAGACAGACACGCCTGGACCAAATTCCTCTCCATATTAGGTCAGCTTTGATTACAATCGTTGGCTAAGAATCTTCATTTAATCCATTTCATTTTTACCTAAAAATAAGCTTCTGATGTTTGACTTAACTTTAATACATATTTACAACTCAGATTTCTATTTTTAACAGGATTAATTTTGCTCTAAACCGGAAAATGAAAGGATTATGTTATCTGCTTTATGAAATTGAACAAAAATTGGTGCTGCTAGTCATATTCAACAGGATGTTGACAAATTTTTGAGATATTTTTGCTTCTAGAAGATCTCTGGTCATTTAAAGAAGTTGAAAACTTATACTGTATTTCTACATCTTTGGTGTTTTTCTTCAATAACACAAAATACACTACCTCTATCCATGTATCATGTGTACTGAAGAGTATAGAGATGCTGGATTCAAAGTGACCTAGGTTCACATCGCATCCCTGTCATTTCCAGCCAAAGTATCGATAACTTTGGGCAAGGGACTTATAATTGATAATAAGCCTCAGTTTTCAAATCTGCAGAATGGGGGTAAGAATCACACCTACCTCATTAAGTTTTTGTTAGAAACTACATGAGACATGCTATTCTATTGGCTTCTAAGAATTGACACTGACCTACACTTCTGGCTTATCTTTTGTTTGGGTTCCCGCTCAGCTCCTAGACCTCTACATTTGTGGGAGGCATCTGGGCTCAGTCCTTGGACCTCTTCCCTCTAAACTTACTTCCTATGTAGTATCTTCTAAAACTCATGGTTTCAAGTACCATCTACTTGTTGATGACTCCCTAATTTTTATCTCCAGCCTGGGCTTCTCCCCTGAACTCCAACTTGTGTATCCAACAGTCTACTTCACATGTTCCTTTTGTTAGACAGACATCACATGTCCAAATCCATGATCTTAATATATACCAGCACTGCCCCCAAACCAACCAGATCCCTCTGTATCCTGCCTCATCTCAGTCAATGGTGACTCCATTCTACTGGTTGTTGAGTCGGTGGCATCCTTGAGTCCTCTTTCACTTACTGTCATCACCCAGTCCATGAGACAATCTGGTCAGCTCTACCATATATACATATCTGAGATTACACTACTTTTCATAACCTCCAATGCTACCATGCTGGCCCAAGCCATCACTGCCTCTTGCTTACATTACCGTAATTACCTCCCAACATGTACTCTTGCTCTTGCCCTTGATCCCCTACAGTGTATTCTGTTATAGACTAAGCCACATTGTGTCACTCCTCTGCGCAAATCCTCAACAGCTCCCGGGGAGGGGTACAGCCAGCATCCTGAAATCTTCATCAAGACTGACGATATGAGGCCTTCCAGCCCCACGTTGTTAGTCACTTTGCTGACCTTGTGTCATTTCTTTGCCCTCTTTCTCTCTGATGCGCCCTCACTGGTCTTCTTGCTCTTCTGCAATCACATCAGACACACCTACCTCCATTTACCAGCCTTTGAAACTGCTGTTCCTTCTGGTCAGAACACCATTCCACTGGATATTAACATGGCCAGCACCCTCACTGCTTTCATAATTGACTCAAAAGTTACCATCTAAGTGGAGCTTTCCCTGGCCACTCTGCTAAAAATTCCTGTGACTTTTCTGTTTTCTCCAGCTGGAATGAGGCCAGGGATTTTGGTTGAAATTGATCAATTCTGTATCCCTAGGGTCGAAATCAGTGCCAGTACCTAAGAGGTGCTTAATAAATAATTAAAGGAATGAATGCATCCAGCAGTGAAAGTCACTGTCTACCCTGTTTTCACACTTCCTAGCTATCAGTGACAAATCTCCAAAATCACAATCCTGAAAACGCAAAAGCTCTTTTTCAGTCTTGACTTTGTGCTTTCAGCGAGCAAACCAGGTGGCTCCAAACTTTACGATGCCTGGAATGGTACCAAGCATACAGATTTAGGTATGGAGGCCAAAAGCTCCAAGATTCCTGATCTCTCACAAAGGTTAGAATCCGTCCCCACACCTTTCCTGGGCCATAGTTTGCTAAATGCTAAATAGGGCCAAGGATCTTATGCAACCCAAGTATTTATGCAGAGTTATAGAATAATTTGGAACTCAAAAACCCACCAGCAGTGATTTCCATGAAAAAAACCTTTAAATGAATATTTAAAAGTATGCATTTGAAACAAAGTAATTCAAACATGAAAAGTGCTCGTTGTAGCTCATAAATCAAGAATCTTCAATGGCACAATGAATTTTTTTCCCACCAGGGAGCAAAAATGAAATCACGTCAGAGAATTTGAGGAATGGATGGAAATGAAGAGGGAAGTGAAGGCGCATGGGATTGTGTTGAACAACTGAAGTGCTCTTAATTCTGGCCAAAGCCTTCCTACCCACACACACACACACACACACACACACACACACATACACACACACACGCACACGCGCGCGCGTGCACATCATATCCTCAGAAACATTCACTCCAGATATTAGAGTATAAGCGATCTTCATGACACATTTACTTTTAAAGCCTCTTCCTGCATTCAGTGACATAAGGAGCTGTCAGGCTCTCCCCCCCGATTCACATCCCCCCGCCACCAGACCCACACTCCCTATTTTTACTAAAGTGATAGAGTGGAACATGCCCAAGTTTAGCAAGTATGATCACTGGGATAAATAGCTGCAAGCTAAGACTTCTGGTTTCTTTCCCCAGGTCTGTGCAGGGGATGAAATGGCCTTTAGCAAGTCACCTGGGCCTCTCTGGTGCTGAGCTGCCTCCTCTCTCTGGTGGCTGGGAAGGGGGTCCTGGGGCTTGAGTCTCCCACAAGCTCCCCCAGGTCCCCACTCCTTGCCACGATCTAGTAACTTATTTTACACACTTCTAAAACAAAGTTTCCAAACTTAGATAAAAGAAGATTCCATACAGGTACCTAGTCCTGTCTTCCAACTAGATGGCCACTCCTGAGTCCCTACATAATAGGTATTTGGATACTGGCACTAGATTGGCATCAGTGAGTGTCACTTCCAAAATTCTATTACAAAGAGAGAAGGAGTGAGTGAGAGAATAAGCATTCTTAGCAGATTTGGGGGGCAGCGGAATCGCAGCCCGCGTCCTGCTACGCCAGGCCAGTCCACACCAGCAATTACTTGGACATGCCTCTCGCATGCTTCCAAGTTCCTTTTTTTTAATCTTATTTAGCTTCACAGTCATCCATTTATGTCAAGAAGGGAAACATATGAGTGCAGCATGCTACTAGAGTGACACAATTACCAAATACTTTCAAAAGAGGAAAAAAAAATAGACAATAAATCCGGGTTAGTTGTCAGATGTTTTAGGAGACAAAACTTTAGTCGTTCAATCATAGTGTCTCGTTTTAGCTGAACATATGGTGCTACCAGCAGACAATCGCCCGTTCAGCCTGGTCTTTGATGGGCATAACAACCACAGAAATGTCACCTCCTCTGAACTGGCAGAGAAAAGCAGGCTTCATCTCCAAACCCCAGTCCAGCCCAGCTCCCCTGTTCCTTTAATAAGCAGGCAACAAACTCAAGCGACTTCATCACTGGTTACTTTTTCCCCATTGCTGGAATCTATGTAATTTCAATGACAGGTATGGGAGCGTCCTTTCCTTTTCCCAGTGACTAAACTTAGCCAAAATATAATAAATTCAAGCCATCACAAAGTAGTAAAAATTCAAGGCAATTAATCATGGGTTACTTTTTCACTACTATTGAAATCTTTGTAAGGTGAATGTCTGCTTTGGGAAAACTCCTTACTTTTTTCTACAACTGAATGTAGATAACTACCTGGGTGATCAGAGAAACAGTGTTATTTTTATTCTCTGCACTCTTTTTCTGGATACGATCAACAGGTCTATGTGATTCTTTATTAAACTCGACTTTAAGGATGGATATCTTCGTCTTCAGATTGGCAGGGGGTGGGAGGGAGAGAGAGGGAGAGGGAGAAGGGGAGAGGGGGACAGAGGGAGAGGGAGAGAGACACACACACACAGAGACAGAGAGAGTGAGAGAACGCTAAGAGTTTGAGAGACTGCATTACTTCCATACAGAAGCAACCGATAGCTTTGAGTTTAGATGCTACCACAGCCTACCTAGGGACACCCTGGCCTTCCTTTCCTTCAGCGGATGCTCAACACCTGCCCACGGACACGCCCAGCCTGAGTCGGCTCCAGCCCAGCCGCCTGCCTGCCTGCCTCCTGCCCGGGGCCCCAGCACGCGCCCAGGCGCCCCCGGGGCCGAGCCGCGGGAGGCGGGCGGCGAGCCTTTTACCTGCCAGGCTGCCCGGCCTCTGGAGGGTGGCCGTGGCATACAGCTCCTGCGTGTGCTTGCCGTACGGCTCAGACGCGTGGACCAGACGCTTGGTGGGCGACAGGGTGGCGTACGTGCCGATGGTGGAGCTCAGCTGGTGGATGGGCGAGGAGGAGAGGGTGGACTGCACGGTGGGGGGCGAGGTCACGCGGATCGGGGACAGGCCGGCCGAGGACACGACGATGTTGATGGGCGAGCTGGTGCTGTAGGACTTGGCCAGGCGGCTGGGCGACTGCTTGGGCGAGGAGCCGCGCGGCGCGGCGTAGGAGGCGCCCTCGGGGGCCGAGCCTCCGCGCTGCAGCTTGGTGGGCGAGCCGCCCTGGGGCGCGGCCAGCGGGGAGCCCCCGCGCGGGGGCGCGGGCAGCGTGGAGCTCGAGTAGTAGAGCGCGGCGGCGGCGGCGGCGGCGGCGGGCGGCGCGTCGGGCAGGTGGAAGGCGCTGCCCAGGCTGGGCGCGAACGGCTCCCGCAGCGGCGGCGGCGGCGGCGGCGGCGCGGGCTCGGGCCCCGCCAGGTGCCCCGCGCGGCTCGTGGTGCCCTGTGCGCGGGAGAGCAGAGAACACGCGCTCTTAGCCAGCGGCAAGCAGAGGGAACCCCCCGCGCGCGCCGCCCGGCCCCGGCGACCCCGGGCGGCGCGGGCGCGCCGGGGCCCCCGAGAAGCAGAACCGCGCGGGGGTTGGAGACGCACGCGCCCCTCCGGCCGCTCGGGAGCGGCTCCTGTCCGACCGAAAGGAAAAACAAACAAACAAAAACCGGAGAGCAAAGGGCGGCTGACCAGGGGATGGGGATCCCGTCTGACAAGTGGGACACGTATGCTGCTCACAAATCTCAGAGGTTTCTGGAAGAGCAGAGGCATCGCAATAGTCCCCGAACGCTTTGAAAAGGCCGGCCAGCGGGGCCATCGGGATCTACTTGCAGGCAATCCCGATCTGTTAGTTTTAACGAGAAATTCAGGCGTCCAGCCTTTCCTCCCCCGCCCCTCGCCCCCCACTCGCACGGGCATTTCATTGGATACAGTTTCTACCTCTGAAATTGGCCAAGTTGCCTACTTATCTGGAGAACGTAAGAAATAAGCATACTTCGTGGAGTTTATTCTGTTGCCATTTTCCCGTTGGTTCTTCTTTGTGGATAAGTTAAAAGGAGGGGAAAATATGAAGTCGGAATAAATATGCTTGGGATTTCAGGCTTTAAAAGAAAAAGCATTTCCAGAGGAAGCAGAGCAATTGTAAATGAAAAGACTAAAAAAGCCTCCCTTTTCTAGATTTTAACTCTGGGCTCCAAATCTTTCAGCATCTCTCTCTCTCTCCAGCTCGCTTTTAAGAGCCCCCTGCAGCTGTGTCTTCAAATTGAAAGCCAGTTGCCTCTCGTCTATTTTCAAGAACACAAAAGACAACAAGGGCTGGGGTGGAGCTGGAGAGACAGTTGGAGGGGAAAGCACTTTCCTTGAATCTGGTCCAGAGACAAATTTGCATTCGAATGAAAACACTACATTGTCAACCACTTCTGGGCAGGAGCTCTGGGATCTTCCAGGCTTTCCCGGAGAAGCAGAAAAGTTTTTTGCGAGTAGGCTGGTGTGAAAAGGGGGTAGGGACTGTACACAGAAAAAGAGAAAGTGGGGAGGGCAGGTTCTGAAATTAGGGGTGGGAATTAGGTGGGGAAGAGGACGCGGGTGAGATGCAGGGAAGGGGGAGAGAGAGACTGAACAGATGCTCTACAGTAAGAGTTTCAATTTTGCCTCTCCACTCGCTTTGGAACGGCAATTGGCAAATAACAGACCAGGAACTTCCATCCCACACACAGCGTTCCAAATTTTATCTGGATGTCAGGTTCATGTGAAGATCGGAGGGAGTTAGTCGACCAATATCAAAATCCTCTATTAAGAGTATCCTAGATAGGAAGAGATTCCGTTGAAAGACATTCTGTGGGAGGTGTGTGTGTGTGTGTGTGTGTGTGTATTTATTCATATATGATGTATATATTTTACATATTTGCATACATGGGTATATATATGTGTGTGTATTCATATATGATGTATATATTTCACATATTTGCATACGTGGGTATATATATGTGTGTATTCATATATGATGCATATATTTCACATATTTGCATACATGGGTATATATATATGTGTGTGTATTCATATATGATGTATATATTTCATATATTTGCATATGTGGGTGTGTATATGTATGTATTTATCAATCCACTGACAAAGTTTCTCTCCTTGACCAAACTCTAGTCAGGCTCCTCTGAACTCCCTTCTCAACATGGCTCTGCACTGTCCAGTTTTAGCAAGAATACTCCACTCTTAGTGTCTGGTCACCCTCCATACCTGTTCCAGTTCCTCATTCTCCACCATCTCCCAGGCAGTGTTGCATCACTCTGGCCTGCCTTCAGCAAGAATCCTGTTAGGTCTGTTTAGCCAGAATCTCCCCCCAGCTCTGACATTTCCTCTTAGTGATTTTCCACCCACTGACCCCCAACCTACTCCTTGGCTAAACATTCCTCCTTTTCCTTGTTGTTTTCAAAATTGAGCCCAGTTCTATACTGAGGTCTCTCTTCCCCTAGTGCAATACTTAAATTCATTTCTGAATCGAAACGGTATTTACTGCTTTAACTACTATCCAGTTCTGGTTTTTCTTTAGCATCACAAAGCAATTATTTTGAGTCCAACAGTAGGAGTGGAAGTAAAATGTAAGCTCCATGATTTTGTTCAGTAATGCACCTCCAGCAACGAGAACAAGAAGGATTCATAGCAGAGATACCACGGATGTTTGTGGAATCAGTGAAGGAATGGTTCATAAAACTGGTCCCGAGGCTTTGGCATGAGGGTTTGCATGGTGGAGAAGCTCTGCAGAGCTGGTGCGCTCACCTGGACCCCAGAGATATAGTCTAGTATCATCCAGAGTCATGGGTGGGGAGAAGAGCTGCTTACATCTAATTGTGCTTCCCTCCCAGTAGAAGTTCTGAGCATGAAATGTATAGCCTGGGCTTCTCAAACCTGGCTGCATGTTATAATTGCCAGGGGAACTTTTGAAAAAAAAACTCAGTACCCAGGTTGTATCCACTAGCCATTTAATTCAGGATGTCTGGAGGGGGGACCCAAACATCAGGCTTTGGGGAAGCTCACCAGGTGATTCTAATGTACAATCGAATATAAGAACAAGTCATCCCTCGAGCAGTGGTTTTCCAAGTGTGGTCCCCATTCCATCAGCCAGCATTAGAAGTAGCATCAGCATCACCCCACCTTTACTGAGTGGGAAACTCTGGGGGAGGGGCCCAGGGATCTGTGTTTTATCATGTTCTCAAGGTGATGATGATGCTTGTTTAAAGTTTGCAAGCCTCTGATCTAGAAGCGATTCTGATTCAGGGCTCTGAAGTGGGCCTGAGGGTCTGCATTGCTAACAATCTCCTGGAAGACGCTCCTGGTCTGAGAACAACTGCTAAGGTGCAGATAGGGACTGTCTTTCTTCACTTTTCTTTGGAAGCTCTCCTGGGGCCTGAGCAACATTCCACTGTGCAGAACTCAGCTTTCAAGTGACAGAAAAGCCTCCAACAGGAATTTCTGGAAATCCTTCCCACAGGAACATGAGGAGGAGCAAGAACCCCAGAGGGTCTAAGGAGAGTTCCCTGCTCACAACAGGACAAATACTTTTTGGTATGTCTTGGATATATAATATTAATAACCCTATGTGACATCAAATATCCTATTCCCTAGTAGCATAGTTTTCAATAAAATAAATACTAAAGTACCCTAATATAAATTAAAACAACATCATGTAGTATTCTAGTCTTTAAGCATTAGAATAACATGGATCCTAGGGAAACCTTGAATAAATTTTGCAGATAATTTATTTTCCCTTTAATATCTTGGAATTTCCAATTGGAGAAGTGCTAACTCTGCTGAATATTATTCATAAGGATTTTTAAATGGCCCCCAAATCTATAAAAGTTTTCAGAACCGCCAAACTATTTCCAGGTATTTTGACAGGCTATAGCAACCAATTCAAAAACCTTTTAAAATACGGTAGGATCTTGGTGAAATGTTGCCAGTAACTTTTTTACAAGAAAAAAAGAAAAAACATAAACAATAAAATTGTATATGCATTTTAAGATGGGTATTGTCTATGTTGGAAATGTTCTATATCTGTACTGTCCAATATGGTAGCCACTAGACACATGGGCCCTAGACACATGCACTGGATTTTAATTTGAATTTAATTTGAATTAATTTGAATTTAAACTGTCGAATGTATCTAGTGCCTACCTTCCCGGACTGCACAGTTAGGTAAGCCCTTCTGCAGTTTTTAATAAATAATCTGGGGGCATTATACTCCATTCCAATAGTCTACAGAATAAGAAGTACCTAAGAATGGTCCTTGGCTAAACAGAAACATCTATTTTTAGCATCAATTGAACACAGAGTAATCTTTGGGGAGCTTATCTCCACTCTTGTGTTTACGTTTTGTTCCATTATGTAATTTCATTTAGCAGCTCTTAGGGATACATTTCAAGACAGCTGCATGATTCATAGGATGGTTTATTATGACCTAGGTCATTGGATTAAAGATAATATAAGCACATTTCAACACACATAGAATTTCATCTACTTTACTGTCATAGAAGCTCAATTCTACCTTAAACATATGTTAGAACTATAAATAAAGCTGTAAATCCAATGTTAAAGTTCCAAAACTTAACTTTTTTTTAAACTAATGACTACTACATCCTACTATTTGAAAATGTGTGTGTACAAGTGATCAGCATTGAAAATTTTTTTTCCTGATAATGATAAATAAAAGATAAATGATGATATAAGATTTTTTGGAAACATTTGGAGAACATGGAGCCCCAGTACTGTCCTGGATCACACAGTATGGGCTATTGACCAGGACAATTACTACTGGGGCTGTCATTCCCAGCTCTTTGAGTCAGTCTCAAACCAAAGGACTACTTTAATTGTCTTTCCCACCCCTCCAAAGTGCGGAACCCATCTATGTGAAATTGACAAGGAAGCAGATCATTATTAAGTAGATGCTCTGATTAAAGCGTTTCCAGTAGGCAGAATCTGGTGCACATTATCTTGACATTATTTTGGAGATCTAAATTTGCTATATTTTTGTTGTTACAGAATAATATCTGGCTCACAATTACATTGTTTGTTTTGTTTTATTTTGTTTTTTTATTGGGAAGTTCCAACCCCCCAAATTTGGGTCTCTTGGACCAGAACATGGCATTAGGCCTGAATACTCAGCATAGTTGTTTCCTGACCTTTTCAGGTTATATCTTCTGTAAAGAGGGTAGAGACAGCATAAGGGTGACAAGGGGGAAAAATTCTTCAAACTTGGAAACTTATTTAAGCCTCACTCTCGATTTGGCAGCGCAAAAGACCAAAACAACAACCCAATGCTTACAGCCAGTTAACAAGGGACTTGACAGCCTGAACTCTCTAAGGAATTGTGACTTCAGATCATGAGTTAGCACTGTCACCGAGCACAGCCACATTTTACGGAGCAGACCCATGATTTACAAGCAGTCCTTGTGAAGATGCATTTAGACCTGCCAAGTTTCCTGGAATTGTCAGTGAGGCCCCTAACTCTGGGTCAGGAGGAATATCTGCCCAGAATGCTGGGCAGCCGGGCCAGCAATGTCAGGAATGGGAAGCTGGAGCCTGCATTTTGTGGCCTCTCAGATGGGAGCCTAATGACTTGGGATCAGCAGTCTGCTCCCCCAGCAGCTGTGTTCATCGCTTTTCATTTTCCTGGCATCACTCATCTCATGGTTTCTCCCTTTTATAGGTCTCCCTGGTTGTAGGGACTGAGGTCACCGCCGGGAATGGTGCCCCTGGGCACAAACGGTGTCACAGAGGCAGAGCTGGAGAGTACGTGTCAAAGGAAGGCAGAGGCATCAGGGCCAGCGCCACAGAAGAGCCCAAACACAGGAATGGAGGGTGGATTTGGTGGGAAGGAGTCTGGCTGGTGTTTGAAGGAATGCAAATGCAGATAGGGGTAAGTGGCGAGAAAACCATAGCGATGACCAGAGAACATTCTTTCAGTGAGTTAAGAAGCCTGAATAACTTTTGAATACAAACAAAAAAAAGAGGACTTGGCTTTAAGATGACATCTTTGAAGAAATCCATTGCTAAACCAGAACGATCTGGTAACATGATTTTGTAATATCAGCTATGCGCTGCTGATTAAAAGGTCTGAGAATGTGTTGAACTTTCTAGGGTAAGTTGGCACAGGGTTCTAGGCTTGCTCAGGAAGATGGACAGAGCCATCTACTCTCACAACTTGGAAAGAAGAAGAAACCACCAACTCCAAAATGCCAAAGTCTCATTCCGGTATTATATGAAATGTGCCTGTAATACAATACAATGCAAGTAAAATGAATCTACATCCCCAAAGTAAGTTTTGTGCCCTTGACTCTCTGGGATGAAATCAATTTGCTTGGACACTACTATCATGGCTCCCAAAATCTCAGTAGCTTCTCTTTTGAAATTGTCCTCAGAAGAAAGGCCACTTTCTAAATAATTCCCAAGATAGAAAATCCTGGTTCTGTGAGAAAGATTTGATTTTGGAAATAGCCAAATAAAATCAAGTGCCTTGTCTAGCAATTCCTTTGAGGAGTGCTGCTTTGCGTGAAAACGCATATGAAACATAAAATGAAGAGACAGCTTCTGTGCACAGTTCACACACCATCCCTGAAGTCATCACCACTGAGATGAGGTGAGGAAAGGAAGGCTGGGTTTACCTGGTGGTGAAGTCACACTAACACTGAAAGGTGGTACCCAGAGCAAATTAAACTTAAGTAATAGCAAAATGAAGACACTTGAAAAACACTTCTTCCTCGGAAGAGAACATCTCAATTAAATAAGAGCTATAATGTTTGAGATAATAATGGGGGCCACCCTTATTGCCTTCTCTTTGCATGAGGGCCCCCAAATTATGGAGGATCAGGAGGGAGGGATGGAGAGAGAGAGAGAGAAAGAGAGAGAGAGAAATACCTTGCAAACAACATCACCCCTGTCACTGCAGTCAGGCAGGAGAAAGGGGTGGTAGTGGTCCATTGCCCAGGACCCCTAAGTCACTAGTATAAACAGGGTAGTGCAGACTTTTGCATGCTGGGTACTGGTTTTTCCTTCCCTCTGACATCCCTTTAATAAAAGTATGATTAGGGTCATCATCAATAAATATTCTCAAAAGTATTTCACATGACCATTTCTATGGTCTACCAAGTGGAAAGAAAATAGAGAAGAAAAAACTAAAACAATGACATGAGTGTCATATAAATTTATCTTTAAGAGAGATTTCTTTGATGGCAACTCTTTCCAAAAAAACATGAGCCTTGGCAAAAATACACTCTGTAAAACTTTTACTTCAGCAAGGGGCTCACTTAGTATAACTTTAATACCCCCAAACTTTTGCTCAGAAGAAATGTTATAGTAAAACACGTACACACCCTCCCCACAATGAGAAATGTTTCAGTTATTGAAACCAGATTAAATATATTTCTACTGGAAAGAAAATGGATAAGATTTTAAAGCAGAGCATTGAGAAAGGATTTCCCACAGGTAATCTTCTGAAATCTATCTTAAGGACAAATAAACTGCCAGTTTCCCACACAGTATACAAAATGACATGATTTCTCCTCTAAATGCAGCATAATATATACATTCTACACTAAAGACATCTCACCAATTTTGTTTTCCAAGTTTTTTAGTGACTTTTCTCTTTACAGGTGCTACCAGCAACAACTTCTTTCCTAGTTCAACAAACTGGAGTGATGTCACACCAGCTCTCTGTATCACTTTTTTTTTTCTTTTTTTTTGCTGTATGTGGGCCTCTCACTGTTGTGGCCTCTCCCGTTGTGGAGCACAGGCTCCGGACGCACAGGCTCAGCGGCCATGGCTCACGGGCCCAGACGCTCTGTGGCACGTGGGATCCTCCCGGGCCGGGAGGTGGACTCTCAACCACTGCGCCACCAGGGAAGCCCACTGTATCACTTTTTGCATTCAATAATCAAGAAGCAGGTGTTTATTGGGGGACTGCTGCCTCCTTTGAGCCCTGTGTGTCTCTGTGTCCATCCCATCACCATCCAGAGTTCTCCATCCCCTTGACCTTCACGTCTGTAAAAGTGCACCAATAAGCAATATTCCAAACTCGTCAGCCTCTGGCAGGAGCGAGCAGATGGTGTGTTTATAATTATAATATAGCACAAATGAGAACTTTTAAGACATAAAAGGCAGTGCAACATTAAATAGACAGGTCAGATCAAAAAGAAATGGCAATTTGCTTCTCGAAGAGCTGACTGCTTTTTTAGTGTATCTACCACTGTTCAAGCTTTATTTGAGTAAACTATCATACAATTCTTAATTTCCTGCAGTAAGCAGGCATTTCCTAGGATTATGAATACACACAAGGCTCACTTCAGCTCTGCTGGACATGAAAGTGGTTTTAAAATCTTTCGGTTCCTGTACTTCTTTGCCAGTCTTCTGTGTACAGGTGTATACTTCCCTATTTCTTGCTTATTTTGCTTCTTTGAGGAAGGAAACACTTGATAAGACTACTTTGTGTTTGGCCATGAGGAGGAATCAACATTTTTAGAGGGACTCTTCTGGGCCAGAAGTTTTATGTTCGGCATTTCGTATAATGCACAGGAAATTGGATGTGAGTGGAAGCAGGCAAAACCTGGAGAAGACCCAACTTCTGCACCCATCCATAGCCTTTGCAGTATGAGCATCAAGAAGAAGGCTGCGGGACTTCCCTGGTGGCACAGTGGTTAAGAATCCGCCTGCCAATGCAGGGGACACGGGTTTGATCCCTGGTCCGGGAAGATCCCACATGCCACGGAGCAACTAAGCCCGTGTGCCACAACTACTGAGCCTGCACTCTGGGGCTCATGAGCCACAACTACTGAGCCCACATGCCACAACTACTGAAGCCCACGCTCCTAGAGCCCATGCTCCACAACAAGAGAAGCCACCACAATGAGAAGGCCACACACCACAGCAAAGAGTAGCCCCCACTCACCACAACCAGAGAAAGCCCACGTTCAGTGAAGACCCAATGCAGCCAAAAATAAAATAAATAAAATAAAATAAATAAATTTATTTAAAAAAATAATAATAAAAAAAGAAAAGAAGAAGTCTGCGGTTTGAGGAACGTGATGAATATTTGGTGAACCCTGGGCCAGTCACTCAAGATATGGAGATTAATTTTGTATGGTTTCCTCTCTTGCAGCAAGGCCATCTGATAGGAAGAGATAGACTTATATGCAACTAACTATAGGATGTTATACATGAAATGACAAAATGATGCTTTCAACACATAAGTCGCGCCACGTCGTGCCTCTGCTCAAAATTCTCTGCCACCTCCTCTTTCCATTTCCAGTAAAGGACAAGGTCATCATGATGATCAGCTGATGGCCAACTTGGCTTCCCATCTACTTGCAAACTCCTGCTCCCCTCTCTGGCCACCTGGGCCTCCTTGCTGTCCTGTCAACATGCCAGGTCACCTCATCCATGAGCCTCTGCCTTTGCTGTCCCCCCGACAGCCACACAGCTTCCCTCTCTTCTCCTTCGTGTCTTTGCCCCAAACTTGGGACAAAGGCCCCATATGCCACACCCCATCCTGGACTCTGGAGGCTGCTCATTCTAGTCTGCATTCCTTCCTTCCTTATAGAATTCATCACCTTCTAACAAACTATGCAACTTACTTATTCACTGTGTTGATTTTCTGAATTCCCATTGCTGCTACTAGAATATCAGTTCCTTGAGGACAGGGATCATGTTTGTTCTCTTTACTTCTCCAGCCCAAGCACATATAATAGCTCATGGCATACAGTAAGCACACATAACATCTTGAAGGCATTAAAGAATAGCCCAGAGATATATAAATGCAACTGGAAAAGCAGCTCTGTTTTGATTGGGCCACCTCACAGGAGCCACACAAAGCCCAAGGTTGACTCAGAGGAGGAAGAGAGGGATGGAGGGGTAGTCTACACATAGCCTGTTTAGAGGCTGGGCTGGGGAGCTTGCAGAGTGGCTGAGCAGAGCGCTGGGGTGGGGCAACGAATAACTATGAATCAGCTCACGTCACTTTCTGGAAAGGCCTTGCGGTCTGATGGGAAGGATTTTACGTTCTCTCTCTCCTCCAGCCTGGTCCCGTGAACTCATCTTAGAGTCTGAAGAGAATGACTTTCAAGGATTTTAGTATTTTATGACAATTTTGTGACTCACAGTTCTTTCAGACTGACATGGTAGGGAAAGGCAGGCTATGCAGCAGGGCCTGGGGTAGAGCCTGGTGATGATCACCCAACAAACATTTATTATGCTGAATAAATGAGCATTTGTTAAAAATTGAAAGAATCTTTGAACATGATATTCCTTTGAAATTATATTCTGACATGAGTTATGAGCCAGAGAGAAAACCATTTGCTTTACTTTAGAATCACATTTTTTTTTAGGCCAAAAAACAAAAGTGTTTTTGTGTTACTTGATTATTGACCTTATTAACCTGGTCTGGCATCTGTGAGCCATTATTTGAACTTTACTGGCCCTTTTGGCACTTTATGATGATAGGATATTCTAAAAATCAATCTAGCCTGGAAGGAATGAGCCATTCAGAATATTGAAAAGAATGTGTCACAGGGCTGTGCAAAACCACTGGAACAGAGGGATTCTTAGGATAATCTGAACAAAGGAGATGTTACGGGAATGGGATGTAGCCTCCCTACTTTCAAGGGTATAACACTAAATGCTGAGTAAAAATACTGATTTACTAGTTCAGCATTTCTCCGATATGATTTTGAAGTCACAATAAAACACGCCTTTCACACTACAGCATATTGAAGCTGGAAGTGAATCATGGTACCAGATCCGCCACTTTGCTAAAATAAACAGGATTCAGCTCTCCACCAGCAGCCTCACTCCTGCTACTGAAGTGGATTAGAATACCCCCCTGGGGTTTCCCTGGTGGCGCAGTGGTTGAGAGTCCGCCTGCCAATGCAGGGGACACGGGTTCATGCCCCGGTCCGGGAAGATCCCACATGCCGCGGAGCGGCTGGGCCCGTGAGCCATGGCCGCTGAGCCTGCGCGTCCGGAGCCTGTGCTCCGCAACGGGAGAGACCACAACAGTGAGAGGCCCGTGTACCGGAAAAAAAAAAAGAAAAGAATAACCCCCTGGTTTGAATATTCAGACTTCAACCACCCACCTGTCAAGTAAATGAGTGTAGGCCAGTAACCTTTGGCTCAAACTGAAGTTATCACCTTGAACATGCACATTTACAGATGCCTTCAAATATAGAGCTTTGATATCTTTACAACCAAGTTTTCTGATTAAACTTTAAGGCAGACTTTTAATGTGAGGCCCAATCTGTCCTTTGACCTTCCACTGTTTCACTTCCATGGCGACTGGCGGATGACAGAAATAACTCCAGCAACATGGAAGTAGATCAATCACCATATTGTTTGCCACATGTATAGGGTCAAGCTGTAGATGTATTTAATTGAAACAGTCAACATATAAAAGGAAACCTACAAAACACTCTTTTGAAATTAGACTTCAATTCAGTCAAGAATCTGTCCCCATTCTTACTACTGCTGCCTTAAAATGGTACAACTTCTCTAAATGTGTTGAGTTTTAGTTTTTGCATCTTTAAAATGTAAATGTTAGGACAGCCCTGTTGTGGGGATTAAATAAGAGGATGTATGTAAAACAGATTACATCCAGGCCTCAATAAATGGTAACGATTAATTTTATAAAATTTTATAAATAAGAAAGCTTTGATTTAACAGTTAGTCCTGTGTGTGAATTGAGCTTATAAGATGCTCACAAATCAAGTTGATAATTAACTGATTTTTTTATTTTGATACTGATAGTTCCATTTTCCATGATGCTCAGCTATGGGAAATCTGATTTTTTTTTTTTTCATTTGACTTAATGTTTTCAACTCAAATTATAGGGGTCTTAGATATTTATGAGGAAAAGCCAAGGATGAGTATTAAATGAGTTCAAGATAAAAATAAAAGAAAGGCAGAACTTTATTGTTTTACTAGCTACATGTCTTAGAAGTTCTAGAAAACTGGTAAAAGCTAAATTCATACCTTCCATAGGTTCATTTGAGTATACAATATTCCTTATTTCTGAATATTTCTGGCCCCTTGGACCTAGAAGTGTGGACAGATAGAAGGGTAAAAAAAGGGCTGTAATCCACTTGTTTGCTTCCAAAGGATTCAAAATTACATATATTCCACCATGATCACTGTATCACTGTCAAAGAGAGTCAGTATAGATGGGAAGATGAAAAATAGTTCCTTTCGAGAATGGGATGCTTTTGAGAGAAAACAAAAACAAAAACAAAAACTATACCTAGAGAAAAAATATCCTATAGCTTCCATTTCATCTTTTAATAAAACAAAATGAGATTTAAAAAATCTAATAACGTTTGCTATGCTAATAACATCATTCAGTATTTCAAACATTATATAATGTTCTTACATAAGCAAATAATAAGGACTATTTTGTGTATATGATAAATGCATGTATATCAAATAATTTTTTCTAATTAATTAAAAAACACTTTTTACACATTCCCTCTTGTGTCCTAAAACATTTCTGTAAGGGAGGTAGAACAGACCAGTGCTTTGAAAGAGCAGTGATCCAGGAGCTGGGAAATAGCACAACTCCAGGGCTAGTCTGTGTGTGTGGACCTGGACTCAGTGACTTCGAGGTCCTTCCCTTCCCAAGCACCATACACCTCCAGTTCTCCATCTAAAGTGGGCGCACCCTCTGAACCAGGTCATGCACTAGACCACCACGGGGGTATGGGTCCATCTCAGTGGGATGTTTTATTTACCATCTCCTTTTATTCACATAACCTTGGCATCACAAGAAGGTAAAAGTTACAAAGCCACTGATGGATCAGGGTTTTACCTGAAACAGACAATCAAGTTTTTAATAGATAGCTGGGACAATCATTTAACTTTAATAGTTGAAATGCACTGAGACTTTTCATCTTATGCTTCATTTATGTTCATATCACCTATGAAAAGCATCTCACGATGACCGTATGATGCCATTTAAAAAAAAATAAATGTATTTATTTTTGGCTGAGTTGGGTCTTTGTTGCTGCACATGGGCTTTCTCTAGTTGCGCCGAGCCTGGGCCACCCTTGGTTGCGGTGTGAGGGCTTCTCATTGCGGTGGCTTCTCTTATTGCGGAGCACGGGCTCTAGGCACATGCGCTCAGTAGTTGTGGCATGTGGGCTCAGTAGTTGTGGCTCGCGGGCTCTGGAGAGCACACTCAGTAGTTGTGGCTCACGGGCTTAGCCGCTCTGAGGCATGTGGGATCTTCCCAGACCAGAACTTGAACCCATGTCCCCTGCATTGGCAGGCGGACTCTCAACCACTGCGCCACCAGGGAATGCATGATGCCATTCTAACTCTCCCTGTCTCCTCTCTGTCTGCAGACATTTCTTGGAGGCCATGTGAATGGCTAGGGGCTAGTGATAAAAGATGAAAATGGCCCTGCCCTCAGGTAGCTTTTAGTTTAGTTGGAAAGACATATGGATGCATAATAACCATAACTTGGTGACAGAGATGAGTTTTGTTGTTACAGTAGCCTGGGGTAGGTAGTGGGCCTGGGGAAGTGTTTCTGGCCTAGAGGCACTGCCCAATAAATGCAGAAAGGATGAAATTAAGCTCTTCAGTTTAAGGAGTGCTTTGGGGGTTATGGGTTCTTCATTCCAGGAATGAATGCACAGAGATTAAAAGGTCTCTGGCCCTTTTATACTGAAAATAAGTATAAAATAGCTTACAACAAGATAGGCCTCCAATAGATTAATTCTGGAGGGTTAATTGAATATAGCCTGAACCCCAAAATTATCAACACTGAAGTATTAAGTGGTACACACACACACACAACACACACATTACAACATTTACATGTTTTTGAAAAAAAAATTGAGGTTGGTAGCCACTTTTTACCAAGAGCTGATTTTAACTGCAGCTAATAAATGTGTACATTGAAACTATAAGAACAAGTACGTATCTTAAAGAAACAACTAAGGGCACATTTCAAAATCAAACTTGACAAAGTGTAACTATTCCTACCCTAATCACAATTATCTTCAGAACAGTTCTGTATATGTGTTGATGCATTTATACTGTGTTCCTTTATACGATTAACCCCAAGGAGTAATTTCATGCTTTTTTTTTTTTTTTTACGGAGAGAAAATGTGTTCCAGGTGCCCTTACAAACTCAGGATATATGTCATATTTATATCACATATCAACATGGAAACAGGAACTAGGCACACATTTGCATATTTACATAGGTAAGTATATATAAAGCAGATAGAACACAAGCAATTCACAGACATTCCTGCAGAAGATATGCTTATAATTCCGAGTTACTCTATAATCTTATTGTATTATTCATTTCCTCACTCACAGCACAGAGGGCATCTCTCCAAAGTTGTAAAGCACTCGTAAAAAAGGCAGGAGGGGACACCATAGCCATTTGACAATGCTGCTTCCTGCCTGGCTCCTTGGAGCCCGAAGTCCAACACAGCAGAGGGCCCCATCCCAGCACGTACCTGGCTGAAACTCTGGCCTGCACCTCGGGCTTGTGCGCTGCGGGCAGGGAGCTGCGACGGGGCTGTCTCACCCAGGGCCAAGGTCTGGTTGCTATGGTAGCTGGCTGGATACTGGAAGGACCCTTCAGGTTTGGAATTGAGCTGGAGTGCACTCTGGGAGAGCAGGCTGGGCCCTGCATTGAAAGTCATTTAGAGCAGTAAGTGACAGCTTCAGTGAAGCAGAAATGACATGTATTATTTATTGAAGAGTAGCCTAGAATTATAACACGCACATGATTCCAGCCATCTATGCTTTGAATTCTGAGAACTAAAATGATGTATAAATCGACTCCAGGTCTTAAGTGGGATTTTTTTTTCCTTTTGGTGGTTTAAAAGTTCTCCAAAGAGTGGATTATTTTTTCAAATGATCTCATCCTGACCTACATAAAGACATTTCTAAGAAGACAAATTAGTTAATCAAGCAGTTGTTTTTATATCAGACAATATCGGAAACATTTGAAATAACTGAAAGGTCTACCTATTGATACGTGTTAATTGCGTTTATATAATTATATCTCCTACTTAATTACCAGGATGCTAAAACACTCAAAACCTTCCAATCAGTAACACATTCTATTGTATAAATAGTGATGTAATACCTCAATGCCTGAAGGGTAGACAGTGTGTAAAATATTAATGGCTCTCATACAATGTAGAATTCACCCTGATCTCACATGATCTCTGACGGCTAGTTACCTTTGCCATCACAGCAATGCACAGTAGGAGAACAAAGAGGAGATACAGTGTTTAAATCGGTGCTGCTAACCTGGATGATACTACAAGTGGTGGAGAAAGGAGTCCTTGGCCTCATTATTTAATCATACTTTGTATGAGAAAATGTGGTTTATTTTCTTACTTTCTTTTTAGATGGGATCTTTGCCACAGTTTGCCCATTTCCTTTGTAAGCAGATTTTCTTTAATCAAATTTCATACTCACTTTGGGAATGAAAAGAAATATAGAAGAGTGTAAGTATACTCCTATTTTCTACTGTGTGTGTTTGAGAGGGGACTGGGATAAGTAGAGTGAGTTGGGTGGGGGAGGGAGGACGTGGCATCACAAGTTTTCTCATGTTATCTTTTTTTTTTTTCTTTTTTTTTTTTCGGTACGCGGGCCTCTCACTGTTGTGGCCTCTCCCATTGCGGAGCACAGGCTCCGGACGCACAGGCTCAGCGGCCATGGCTCACGGGCCCAGCCGCTCTGCGGCATGTGGGATCTTCCCGGACCGGGGCACGGACCCGCGTCCCCTGCATCAGCAGGTGGACTCTCAACCACTGCATCACCAGGGAAGCCCTCATGTTATCTTAACCATAGTACAAAGTCACTTCTTTTTTGACGGAGGGTAATTATATACACATGGATTATGGTATAATCATTATCCCATCCTTAATCTGACTCCTTGGCTGTTTTAGACAATAGTATAATTTCTAATAAGTGTAAACAAACTTCAAGTTCCTTACTTCTTTCTTTCTAAGGACAGAACATGGCTTTTTATTTCAAATGAGATTGCAGATTTGACATGACATAGGCCATTTTTTTTGCGGGAACATAATATGTCTTCTCTTAATAAGCATAGGTTCACATAATCTTTGCCTTCAAGACCTTACCCTTCCCTCTAATTCTCTGATGGAACGTCTAAACAATGCAAAAATAGGTTTTCATCATCAGATATTGGATAATAAGTCAATTAGCTAAAACAGATAAGACTTGGTATTTCAGAATCTATACGGTTTCTGGAAAAAAAGTCAAGCAAGGAAATAAAACCATTCCCATCCAGTCCCAATTTCATCATGAAGGGCATTACAAAAGTACGGTTGTAATCTTTTTTCTTGCAATTTAGAAAACAGAGTCCCAAGAAAATAGTATATACCAGATGGTGAAGTTTGCGATAGCTTGCAAAAAATCATTTAATCCACACTAATGGTATAATAGGGCTAATCACCAGAATATAATGCATCTATGGGGAGTGCATTCAGAGTTTCATTCTGGATGCTAAGAACAGATTTTCCCCACTGCTGCTGTTGAAGCTGTCAGGCATGGAGACGGAGTCAAGGGGTGGTCTCTGATGCCCAGGCCATGGGCAGGCTGAGATGTGGGACAGCCTCTGGAAGGGAAGAGGGACCAATGATGGGGCACAGGCAGATGGGAACTGATTGAAAAGTGGAGGAGGATGAGGTAGGTACTGGGACGACAGTGATGAACTGTAGCCAAGGGCTTTCCCCCCGGTCCCTACCCTCCTGAAGGTCACAGCTCAATGGAGGGGAGGGAGTCACGGCAGAATAAGAGAGGGCCTTTAAGGTTAGTGGTCAGCATTTTACCTACCAATGGACAGCTTCCCACTGAGACTTCTTTGGCTATTTCTTTCAGGACAGTCCACCCTGACACAATGGCTTGCACTGGCCATGTCCCCTCCTCCACGATAATGCATCTCCAGGGTAATGAAAGTTGAAACAGATACAATAGTGCAAAGACTTTTGGAGATGTCAATAAAATGGAAAAACAATCTTTAGTGTCATATAAATAATTTAACAATCTATAAAGCAAAAACATTGCATGTCCTGGTTATTTGCTTTTTTAAAGAGATGATGTGACTTTGCTCTGATGAACTTGCATATGTAGCTAGCAAGTCAAAGTGGTCAATTCTGAATAGATTCATAAAATAGTCTCTAGAAACCTACATATGCTCTCCAGGCAGGATCTAAAGGTGGCACTTGAGAGTCCCGTTTTTGTTTTTTTTTAAACATCTTTATTGGAGTAAATTGCTTTACAATGGTGTGTTAGTTTCTGATTTGTAACAAAGTGAATCAGCTATAAATATACATATATCTCCATATCTCCTCCCTCTTGCATCTCCCTCCCACCCTCCCTATCCCACCCCTCTAGGTTGTGACAAAGCACCAAGCTGATCTCCCTGTGCTATGCGGCTGCTTCCCACTAGCTATCTATTTCACATTTGGTAGTGTATATATGCCCATGCTACTCTCACTTCATCCCAGCTTACCCTTCCCCCTCCCCATATCCTCAACTCCATTCTCTGTGTCTGCGTCTTTATTCCTGTCCTGCCCCTATGTTTTTCAGAACCATTTTTTTTTTAGATTCCATATATATGTGTTAGCATACAGTATTTGTCTTTCTCTTTCTGACTTACTTCACTCTGTATGACAGTCTCTAGGTCCATCCACCTCACTACAAATAGACAGTCCCATTTTGAAGCAATTTCAATCAAAAATATGATTTATGTGCTCCTGAAATATGCAACATGAAATAATCAAATCTGTGCATCTTTTATAGAATCAGTCGTGTATTTGATCAATACTCCATGAAAACAAACCAAGATTCTCTGTCTCATTACTTTGTTCACACATGTCAAGCACAGAACCAAGATGTACTTTGACAAAGGTAATTGTGACAATAAGCAATATATCATAATATTACAACCCTGACATAGCACCTGGCAAGGACAAAGCAGTCAGAACAATAGCCAAAACACCACATGCATTTTAGAATGATTTTCCCATTGCTTACTAGGTTTCAAATGAATGGCCATTATTCACTCCAATTTTAGAGAGGACAGATATACAAGAATATGAAGAAGGTTAAAATTACAGGACAATTCTTAATTAGTTTATAATAAAAGTAAAATTTACATGTAACTAACTCTTGATTAGCTTTATTAACATTACTGTGCATTGGGGTAGAAAGTACAATTCTCCAGAGATTTCAAAAACATTTATAGTTTTGGGCTTTAAATGATTATTATTATTTTTTTTTTCTCAAGAATTTAGGACTTTCCATCAAGTCTTGTTTGGGCTAGAGGTAAAATTAGGCTGTATTGCTGAGGTCATGAAGTATATCCACCACTGGGGGATGGGGACAATGTGAGAGGATTTCTTGGGATGCTCGGTGGGGACAGGAAGAGACTGGAATTTAAAATTCCACCTAGGGAAATGGAATGTTGCCTTTAGTGTAATTTTTTTTTTTTTTTTTTTTTTTTGCGGTACACGGGCCTCTCACTGTTGTGGCCTCTCTCGTTGAGGAGCACAGGCTCCGGACACACAGGCTCAGCGGCCATGGCTCATGGGCCCAGCCGCTCGGCGGCATGTGGGATCTTCCCGGACCGGGGCACGAACCCGTGTCCCCTGCATCGGCAGGCGGACTCCCAACCACTGCGCCACTAGGGAAGCCCTGCCTTTAGTGTAATTAATTGCTCCAGAAGAAACTTCAACTATGAGCAACAGGCGATCACTATGTCCTATTAGGTCACCTAAAGCAGAAGGCACCCTCTCGCACGTATGCTTCCAGGACATTGACCTAAGAGGTCACAGGTGACTTCTTTGACCTTTTTGGACCTTCTCCATCTTGGGACAGTCCTCAAAGATAAGCCCAGGGGTCTTATTCAAAATATCTCAGCCCTGGGGACTAGGAAGGAGAGGGGAAACTGCTTACTGATGAATTGATAAAAGTCAAAAGAGTATGTGCCCCTCATCTGCTCAAGACACACTAGTTCAGGGACTTCCCTGGTGGTCCAGTGGTTAAAGACTCCACGCTTCCAAGGCAG
The DNA here is from genome assembly GCF_964341445.2 of Mesoplodon mirus. Lineage (NCBI taxonomy): Eukaryota > Metazoa > Chordata > Mammalia > Artiodactyla > Ziphiidae > Mesoplodon > Mesoplodon mirus. Next base: position 174,958,137 of record NC_138980.1, on the reverse strand, counting down.
GGGGCACTGGTTCGATCCCTGGTCGGGGAATTAAGATCCCACACTCTGCATGGTGCGGACAAAAAAAAAAAAAAGACACACTAGTTCCAAATGGACAGAGGGGAGAAATTCCAAAGGAACTACAGAGTTGAGGGACATGGGACCCGCCATTGATCCTAGGAGAGCATCTTAGTGTCATACCAATGTCTTAATATGTCTTCAAATATCAATATATGAACTGACTAAAGACCACCTAGCAACCGGTGGAAAAAAATGCCCTTGTATCTTTGTCATTATTCTGAGAAGTGTAAACAGGGGTGTGGAGAAGTTAAGCGGTCAGCCAGTGTCGTACACTCCATAAAATGAAGATGAGACCCTGTTCTTGTCTTCCACCTTCAGCTCTGGGAGTTGTGGTTGGTTAACATCAAAGCATATTGAAGTCATATACACACATCAACATTTTAAGGTTGAAAAATTCTTTCATCAGTTTATTTGCAGGAGAGATCTTCATGCCTCAGATTGTGGTACTGCTTCCCCAAAAAACCTCTCCTTAGAGATTCCACGTGTTGGCTGGAGGAAGTCTGCTGTCCTCCAGGAGTGGGGCAGAAGTCAACCTCAGCAGATGGAAAGGCTGAAGTGTTCATTTCTTGCATAAAAATTCAGACCCACTTATAGGTTGTATTAACATATACTAAAACATATAGTCAGTTTCTCCTTAAATTAACTAGATAGTTTAGAGTTTTCCTGATTATGTGCACTCATTATCTTTACACGGCTTTAAAAAAGACTTCATTTGGAATTGCTTATTCTAGTCTCCTTTAGCTAAATATTGGTCCCAGAAAACTGTAAACCTTAATTAAATTACATACTTTGCAATAACAAAGAAAAGCCCAGAGGTGTACAAAGTGGCATTCCCAAGTCATTATTTGGGTCACAATCATGCCAGTTGGAGCAGGTGTGTGTTGGAAAAAAATCCAGGACTGGAACTCAGCAGACCTGGTGGACTCTAGTCCATTTCCATGTTTATGAAAGCATAGATGATGCCGATGATGATGATGAGGAGGAGGAGGAGGAGGAAGAAGAAGAAGAAGAAGATGATGATGATGAAGATGAAGATGAGGATGAAGAAGAAGAAGAAGATGATGATGAAAATGATGATGAGGATATCAATACCTGCTCACATTTCCTGAGTGCTAAGTTCCAGGAACTGTCCTGAGCAGTTTACATCTATTAACCCCTGGAAGCTTAACAAGATCCCAATAAACGTGCTGTTATCCCCCTTTATGATGGCAGAGCTGAAGGTCCCAGTGACTGAGACCGCACACACTGATGCCTAGTGCAAGCAAGGCAGTCTGGTTTCAGAGTGTGCGTTCTTTCCACACTTCATTATTTGTTCTCTAAAATTTTAATATCTACAAATTTGAGTACCTAATGAGATAATGGATGTGAAAGTGCTTGGAAAAATATAAACTGCTACACAAATGTCAGTTATTAGTATTATTATCTAATTATCTAATTACTGAGCCACATGATCTGAGAATAAAACCCTGATTGGAATTTGTCCTGAAAACCTTATTATAGTACTGTCCCATATATCAGTGTTTTCTTTCAACAGCCTGTGAGCTTTCATTCTGCAAAGGAGACATACAAGGCATAGATCATTAAAATGTCTTGAAATTAAAACCAAACCAAATAAAACCTAGTGTCAGAGCCAAGAGATGGGGAAGAGAAAGTTCTCTCTTAGCCTGAAATTCCCCTCTTTATCAACCTCAAAACATTCTCAAACTTCAAGTGTTGTTTAAATGTCACCTCCTTCATGCAGCCTGCCCTGATGCCTGATTGCCCCAGGGAAATTAACCCTACCCCCTTCATGCTACCTTAACACTCTGCATAGACCAGACTCTGAGAAATTTCAAGAGATATGTGTACAGTATTACACAGAAGGAGAGTAATAGGATAAAAACAGGGAGTCTGAACATTTATGTGAAAGGAGCAGGACTCTGGGATTGGATACTTGGAGACACTAGAGGCCAGGGATTTCCTGGAGTGCAGAGAAAGGAAACCAGTAATAATGGAGGAAACATGAACTGCGATAGTGGCCACTGTAGGAAGGAAGAGAAAGTGCACATTTAAGAGGCATCCTTTTTAAAAAGCTCATCGGTATTTGGGGACTAAGTAGACAGGAAGGGAAAGACAGCTGAAATGACTGGCCACTCTTCAGCTGATCTCTAGCAGGATCTCGCTGACACTGCACTGGGTGCTGGGGAGATTCCCACAGTGCAGAGTAAGTCCTTCTAGAAAGCCGAGCAGACAAGACAGAACTCTTAGGGTCAGGTGCACACCTTCTGTTTCTACAAGTTTTAAGGTGATTTATTGGCAGTTGCTAATTCTGGTCTGCTTCAGTTGAACATCTGCCCCAGAACTCAGCAAATATTCACTAAAGGAGTGTGAAAAAAGCAAAAACTCCCCTCACATGTCATTCCAAGGGAAGGATTAGCAAGAGACATATGTTGGGGACCCCATGTTTTGGGGAAGGACAGGCTTAATCTTAAAATTACAGAATTGTTGGAGATGGTGGGAGTTCACATAGTTAGAAAGGGAGTCTGGGCTTGATTTTAACACTGGCTCTAACAGACCTGACTCTCTTTCTAGGTCTTAAAAAATTTCCAAGATCAAAGCTTGGTTATATGTTAGTGAAATTTTAGGACAGAGATGTAATTATCCAAGTCATCAGTGGTGGAAGCTGAAGCCTCCAGAACAAGACAAGGTCTTTAAGTGGTAACTAAGATATCAATTTAATTCCGAGAGATTATTTTACCATCAAAAGAGTTATTGACAAGAATGCACTGAAATAAACAGTTATGAGATCTAGGCAATGTCTCACATAGGCGCTCAATTAATGTTTTGTTAGGTTGTTAATTCAGGATAATCAGGAATAATAAACACACACGTTGAGACAGACAAATTCAGGATTGAATAAGTGACAAAGGCAGCTTTGTTTAGATTTCCGTTTGTCAGGAAGTTTAGAAACATTCTTTACTTACTCTTAGGTTAAACTGACTCTTTCAAAATAATATAAAATCTTATCTTTACGTAGACCATGAAAAATAAAGTCAATAATATTCACACACATCGATAACCGTCAGAGAATTTGCATTCATTTCCACCCTCTTGTTATCCAATCTTTGTGGAAGGCTAAGAATAATTTGAAGGTTAAGTATTATTTTATTTTAAATGAGAATAAAATCTTAGAGCAGCAACACATAAAAAGAAAGGGGAAATCTTTTAGTGGAAAATGTTGAGTAAGAAGAAAGGAAATAGCTAGTGGAAATTATATATATATATATACGTGTGTGTATATATATACACACACAAAAGGGCTATTATAAATTCTAAAATCAATGAGAAAAATTGTCAATTATTTGTAAGGTGATTGAACTGATTTAAATCAAGCTTAAAGCACTTTAGTCATATCATATCTTTAGTCATAACTCTACAGCGTAAAAGTACTGACTTTTGCTTAAATTGCACTATTAATCAGTTTCATTCATAGCAGCAGTTTCTTCTTTATGGGCTTTGGATGAACTTGCCAGTTTACAAACCCACTTGGAACAAGAGGTAGTTAGAAGTGATAAACTAGTTGTTTTCTCCTGATCTTCACTAGTAACTTGAAAAGATCACAGGTAGGAGTTTCACTAACCTAAAATCTACCATCCCTAAAATTAACTGAAGGCAAAAGCTTGAGTGGCCCATTTATGTAAGAAATCTCAGGGCTGATGTGGTTGTTCTATAGGCAGATGTGTTCTTAAACTTGATTTCTAAGTCTCTTTCTTCAGAATATCAGTTTCATCTGGTCAGCTCCTTTCAATGTATAATGCTTTACTAAAAGTGAGAACTTTAATGGTCCCAAGAATACAGAAGTACTCGTTCAGTTTTTAAACTGATTTAGATTCAATCAATGCTACTGGCCTAACTAGTCTGCTTTTTCAAGTTTGACTACTGTATGTGAAATAACCAAAGATGGGTAAAGCTTTCACATTAAATACAATAACTTAGTTTCTTTACATCTGTATACAATGAAGGGAAATAAGCAAAATGACATTTATCACAAAAAATAAACTTCAAATATAAAACTTTGGTTTAAAATGTACAGCTCAAGAATTTTACTGTGCATGGGATTTTTACATAATGTTATATTCATAGAATGGTATTTTTATAGCTTGCTCTAGTCCCCAACTATTTCCTTGAACAGTTTTGTCTTTGGATTATTTACTATTTAAAAAAATTAATGTAGCACAAAATGAGGAAAAGCATTATATATATTTCTTTATAAATTAACAGTCTAAAGATAATAGATTCATATTTCTCACTATTAATAACTGCAAAAAGAAATAGAAAATTAATACAAATCAGTATAGGAGAAAACAAAATTTAAAAGCCAAATTCTGAAAACATTACAATGTATTTATGGAATTACACTAGCTTAAAGAACCAGTTTTTGATTTGCTACAAATCACAGACTTCTCCCTAGATGCCTGCATGGTTTGCTCACACATTTATTCAGGTCCCTGATCAAGTATCTTCTCACAAAGGATGACTTCCTGGCCCTTTGATCATTCTCTCAAAACTAGAGTAGTTTTGGGACTTCCCTGGCGGTCCAGTGGTTAAGATGGCACTTCCACTGCAGGGGGTACGGGTTCAATCCCTGGTTGGGGAACTAAGACCCCACATGCTCCAAAGGGCTTTAATTTACCACGAGTCACATAGAATACTATTTACGATACTAAAACTGGGAAGTGTTTAAAAGAGAAGGCTGCGTCACACACTTTCCATGAGCCGTCAGAGCGATGATGCTATCAAGTGCCACGTAGCATCCAGGAAGCTTCACTGAACACTCATCATGTGTGATTCTCATTCTATTTTTGTTGTTGTTTATTTTATTGAAGTATAGTTGATTTACAATGTTGTATTAATTTCTGCTTTACAGCAAAGTGATTCATTTATACATATATATACATTCTTTTTCATATTCTTTTCCATTATGGTTTATCACAGGATAATGAATACAGTTCCCTGTGCTACACAGTAGGACCCTGTTGTTTATCCATCCTATATATATATAATAGTTTGCATCTGCTAACCCCAAACTCCCAATCCATCCCTCTCCCACCGCCCCCCCCAACCTTGGCAACCACAAGTCTATTCTCTATGTGACTCTCATTCTCACTCTCTCTCTCATTGTCTGAGAATGAGCATGGAAAGGCAAAGAGCATCATGGGATTACTGTGAAAATGGGTGCCTTTGCAGCCCCCCTTGAAAGGTTCTCAAGGACCTCCAGGAATCCCAAGTGCACTCTGGGAAACACTGCCCTACTCTACCGCCCACTGGCTTTGTCATTGCTGGAGGCAACTACCTACCTAACTTTATAGTATTTAGAGTGCTTGATTTCAGCCTTTTTTGCCTAGAATGGAAATGCCACAAGGGCAGAGATTCTCTGTTCTACTGTTAATAAGTGCTTAATATAGACGTTTACAAAAAGAATGTAACACCTACCTGTGCCTATAGTGATACAATAAAAAGCCAGTATGTTAAGATTTGATTTTATCAGTTGCTGTTGAAGTGACTTATTGTTTGATCAGTGGCAGTTTTAATATTTTAAATTCTGGGGGAATCCTATATGACATCTCCATAAGGTATTACCAGGAGACCCCCCCCTCCACTGTGCCCCGGGGAAAAGTCTGCTTAATCTGACTTTCTAACAAGAGCTTTCTGCCTCTTTACTTTTCCTCACTTCCACCAGCTTTCATCTGACCCTCATGTTTGTGTGTTGTGCACCTGGAGTGCCTTGACAATTTCAAAACCCAATTATATTTTCATTAAAAATTTCCTCAGGCTCTAAACTCTGTGCTTGATTCGAGGAGACCCAGATAACACAGATGAGAATGATGTTTTTAGTGAGAAATTTGCATTGTTTTCTCTTGCTTAGGGAATGGATAAGAAGCACTTGGTATTTTACGTCTTTGCACATCAGTGGTGGAAGCTGAAGCCACAAGAACGAGACAAGGCCTCAATTCCGAGGTCTGCCTCTGAGCTGGTGACCTCTTTGGAGAAGGTATAGCATGATTCTTAAATGTCCATGTGAAAGAAGGAAATTTAAAAGAAAGAAGTGAACATTAGCTGAAAAACAGGTGGAGATAAAATCTGGAGGGAAAGATAATGATAGCTCCCTGGAGGATATCACCACAGCCTGTGGGCTACCTGGGTGATTTCTCTCACCTTTTGCTCACACCTTTCACTGCTAACTTCCCATTGGCTCTATAACGCCAAAAGTAGTGGAGGAGGTGGGTGTGTGAGAATTTGGAAAGGAAACAAAAGGACACATGTAGCATCAGACGACTTCAGGCTTGAACCATGACAAACTTCTGCAGAGGAGACTCTCGTGTTTGTATTTCAAAAATTTGGACCAAAGGGCATATGATGAAGTAATTTCACAAGAAATGAACAATTCAAGGATGTACTCAACTAACTTGAATAAATGCATGTCCAGGAAAGGACTTGGGGTCTCCAGAGCCCAAGTGACAGTCATCAACCACTGGTGGGGTGAGGGGAACAGTAGGACTTGAATCCAGGTCTTATGGTTCCAAGGGCAGGATGGGCTTCCTTGAACCCCTACCCAGAGGCTCTCCACCCCATCAGGTCTAACTAAGGACCTGGTTTCCACCATAACAGGTTATCAATATTGTGAGCCACATTATGTATATATTTATTATTTTGGTTATTCTAATTACTATAAAAATCTTATACTCTTAAACCACTTCTGAATCCTTTGTTGCCATGTTGCCAGGAGTTATGAAAATATTCACTTCACAAGGATGTCTCTTACCTTTGTTATTATTACATAAGAACATATGGGATAATATTTTATAGCATTTTAATAACCTGATCTCTCAACAATTTTCTCACCACATAGAATTAATTATATTCACAGTAATTAAATGAAAATGACAGACTGTAAATCAAGAGTAATAATATATTCCCTTCTGTCAAACTACATATGATTATTCTATTTGGATTTTACCTGCTCAGAATGGTAACTTACATGATTGATTCTTGATTTCTTGAATATATTCTGATTTGAGAACTCAATAAGATAACACTGCTTTCTTTGCCATAATACTCAGAATATCTTAAGTTCCTAAGATTTCCTTCCTACTGAATGCTGGGATTTTCTAAGATATGGTAGAATTTCAATTTGTCCAGCTGCTATAGAAAAATACTTGCTATTTCAAAATATAATAATTAAACAAATTAACAATCTCTATAAACATATAGGCCCTTTTACCCCAAGCTGTCCATTCTCTTTCTGATTTCGACTGACAAATACTTTCATTAATTTTTGGCTGAGATATAATGACCCTTATTTCTGACTTTGTATCTCCAAGGATGCATGGATTAAATATGGTACTTGGTCCATGGCAGTTTAAGTCAAGCTGTATATTATATGAGAAGCTAATGGCCCTGAGCTTCTGTCAATAACTTTTTTTTTTCCAGTAAAGCAGCAGCAATTCTGGTGACTCCATGACACGTATTTATTAGAACTGAAATTACACATCCAGCAGTCACAAAATAGTGGTGGGCGGCAGAGGTTGTACACATGATTTACATACTGTTTACGATAGCACTTTGTAAAAAATGGGAAGTGTTGGAAAACACTGATAACTGTAGGACGCTACAGTCTGTATACTAGAGGAGTTATTGCTTGCCTTAGGGTCAAGAAGATGGGTTTACTGAGATTCAACTTTTACTTTAATCAGATCTTGGAAAGAAAAATAACAAAAGCTTTTAAACAACAAATTCTGTACTATGTGCTTAGGGGCTGAGACTGGTTGCCATTGTAATAAAGTTTCAAGCTGGTTTTAGACTGTATTTCGTGTTGTTTTAGTCTCCTTCGGGTTAGGACTAAGACACTGGCTCTCAAGGGCAGCGTGCCAGGTCCAATTTAGCATCAGCTATTTCATGTCTGTTCTAGTTAATGAGTCCATTGATTGAATCATCACACAAACAAGGGACTAGCAGAATCTCATGGGCTTGTGCTAATTATATGAAACATGTCGAAGAGCCATTACATATTATATGCGTTATGTTTATATAAATATAAACACGTATATTGTTCTAGTATTGAGTAGAAGGTTGTGCTGATTATTCTCTTTGTTCCACATATTCATTCTCCACCCTTCTCCCCTCAGAGACTGTTTCACAAGATCCACTTGGCACTTGGTTTATGATTGGACTTGGCCAGTGAGAGGCACGAGAAGGGCATCAGAAGTTAGAGGAGAGAGAGGCCAGGGTATTTATTTCTCTGCTCCCGCCAGCCTTGCCTCTTGACTCTGCTGGTACTAGTCCCTCGATTTTTCCTTCGGGACTAAGGGTGGCAAGGGTTTCCATCGGTTGCTACCCCCTGAGTATCTCTGCAGGCATTGATTGCTCCCTGAATCTTGCTCACTTCTTGGTAAATCGTCCCCTAATTAAATTCTCTTCTGTTTAACTTTTTTTGAGTAGACTCTATTTCCCATCTGGACCCTGATGCAAATACAAACAGCAATTAGGATTATTAATTTATGATAGTCTAAGTACTTAAAATTAGCAATAATTGATACCCCAAATGATAGCTGTCTACTCAATATTTTTAAATTAACTTCCTAAACTTTATTCAGTTCGTTCAGTCTCAAACTGACTCTGAAAATGTTAAGAACAAACATTTCATAAGAACACGAATATTCCACATTTCACTGTGGTTCAGATCTTTTGGTATAAAATTTTCAAGTGGCACTTTCATCACCTGTGTTTTTTGTCTGTTTGTTCGTTTTTTTATTTTGCTTTGTTTCTTTTCCTATCTTCAAACAAGGAAGCAGGGCCTTCCAAAAAGAATAACTAACTAAAATCTTAGGAGTTTTCAAAAAAATAATTCACTACCTAATAACATAAACTAAGTAATATTTCTGAACACCAACTAATTCAGCAGTTAGCAAATATATTTCAAAAAAATCTTACTGGAGTTTTTAAATTTCCCATAATGAAGATACACCTTTTGTAGATAGTGTTTGAAAACATTCTGCAGAAATACGAAAGTGAACACTAAAAGTTCTTTCTACTTCTCTTCTGGGTGTAGCAGAGTGTCTCAATTCATAAATTCAGGATTATTAGTTGACTTAAAGTTTTTTTTTTTTAAGTTCATATACTTATCCTTTCTATTATTTTATTGATTTATCTCTTTTAGTATTCATTTATTTATTTCTTCTACTCCTTTTTATATTACTTTATCTCTGCATTGCTTCTAGTATTTCCATCTTCCTAGCTTCTTTTGTTTTATTTAACCCTTTTTAAGGTGTCCCAGTAATGAATACACAACACTTTACTTTTTCTTTTATTTTTAATAATAAATTATGATTTCCTCTGAGTGCAGTTTTTTACCATACACTTATGTTTTCATTATAAAATGTTGCTATTCTGGGCTTCCCTGGTGGCGCAGTGGTTGAGAGTCCGCCTGCCGATGCAGGGGACATGGGTTCGTGCCCCTATCTGGGAAGATCCCACATGCCACGGAGCGGCTGGGCCTGTGAGCCATGGCTGCTGAGCCTGTGCGTCCAGAGCCTGTGCTCCGCAACGGGGAGAGGACACAACAGTGAGAGGCCCGCGTACCACAAAAAAAAAAAAAAAAAAAAAAAGTTGCCATTCTATTTGCTTTGTAAATAGTATGTAGTTATCTCTTTGCTTCTGTTTTGATTCACAGTGGCCAAAAGTATGTCTCTTAATTTTAATGTGATTATATGATTGCTTAGCATTTTATTATTTACTTTTAATTTTACTGAATTATCATCAAAGAATGTGGTCTTCCTATGCTTTTTAATTTTTAGGATTGTCTTTACAGTCCATCAGCTGATCAATTTTTATAAATTTTCCTTGGACATATATAACAAGTGTTTATTATTATTCAAAAAATGTTTTTAATTTATTTAATGCATTGATTTGTTAATTATTTATTCCAACTTTCTGTGGCCTTTCTCTTTTAGTATTCAGTCTGATTCTGAATACTAAAAGAAAAAGTGTTCACAATACTTTTCATCACCTTCTTTCATTTTTAATAATTTTTAATATCCAGGTGCTATTTTGTTTGGCACATACATATTCACCAGATTTTACCACATAATTATAAGTTAAATTATTTTTACTGGATAATTCCTTTTTGACCCTGCTTAGTGCTTCTGCATTAAATTCCACTTCACCTCACATTATTCTTCCCAATCCCACTCCTTGTGTTCATTGTATTTGCTGTCACTACTTTGTCTATTCCTTTAATTTCAACATTTATTTCATTAATATAAGTGTGTATATTAAACATAACATCACTATTTTATTTTCATTTACTGCAAATTTGAATTATTCTTTTCAGATAATTCAGTGCTTACATATAGTGTTAGATTGATATACTTGATTTATCACTTCTATTTTAATGTGCTTCTTAATTTACTCTTTTCTTCCTTCTTTTTTCTGTACTTTCTATGAATAAAACGTTATCCCCCTCCTAAAATCATAATAAAATATATTTCTCTATTATTCTATAAAAAATAAGATAGCCAATATCATCCTCCCGAGACAGTATTTTATCTCTGCTTTCCTTACTCTATAATAAAATGAGTACATGTGCCTCAAATATTAATTAAATATAGTTCTAACTATAACTACCCCTACAAAAGAAATATATTTATAGACTTTGAGAAAAAAGAGGTAACAATCTTACATTTAAAAATATAAAACACAGAGAACAAGTATAATACAAATCTTGCATCTTACTTTAGGAGTTTTATTAAGGGGATGCATATGGTTAAAATAAATCTGGATATTCATGATGATGTTACCCTAAGAGTCGTGATATTATAAAGATCATAGAGAAATGAACTAATATATAAATTAAATGGTTTTGAGATCACTATGCTATCTTACTCTTATATCTTTCTTTTATATGCAAACCTTAATGGGTATTCAAGGAAATTTTATTTTTTTAAATTAAGGAATAAAATGCTCCACTGATTTCTCATGTAGAAATTATCAGGGTAATGTACATTTTAATGATTTAATTTTTAGCTTTTTGTGGGATTTTATTAAAATAGGTCAAGAGAATTTTATGATTTATTAAAATGAGGCTCATTTCAATTCATAGAACTTTAATTTCAAAGCCTCAGCTACTCTGGTTGAAAAATATATAACTAAGTAAAAGAAAGAAATCTTTAAATATTCTATTGAGATTAATATAGCTATTCAAGATAGCTAAACATAGAACTAGAAGGAGTTATTGCATAGTACTATAGCATGGTACTAAATAGTACTGCATATATTACATCATTTTTTCCATCTTGTTATATAATTGCTCTACCATTTAAGATCTCTACCAACAATAATCTGTATGAGTAAAGCATTGATAGTTAACTTTAAAGCAGACACTGTGTTGATTAAACAACTAAATGATGAGTTCATACAATGTGCTACTCTAGATGCCAAAAAGGATATCAGAGAATTGGTGAGGATCACCAATATGTCAATAATTGGTGAGAAATCTAGATGATAATTATTGACTTAAGAGAGTTTCTAATCAAATGTGAATTAGTGTGGGGTAATGTCAGAAGGAAGTAGGTGAGAGAGGAGTGAAATGGATAAAACAAGTATAAACACATCTTGAAGTCCTATTAGATATGGCTCATGATATAAATTATAATAATACTATAATATTAATGACATAATGCTCTTATATTTTAATTGTCTTCAAGCTTAACTGTCATTTGACTTACTTTCACTTGTTGAATAGTCTTGTGGGTCAAGTATTCCTGATTCCTGCAGTGATCTAATACAGGAGTCCACCAATTCAAGACCTGTTGTGAGCTCATCTTCGATATCTTTTTGACCATCTGAAATATAATATATATAAAGACATGAACAAATACATGGTAATGTCAATATTAAAGCTTAAGACTGTCATTTAATAATCAAAAATATCCTAACCAAAGATATTACCTTTTTGAAATTCTCATTAGATATCACATTGTAACCCTTGGTCAACCACCAGTAAAAACCAAGGCCAGCCAAGTCTATGTATCCATGAAGAACATAAAGTTCCTAGGGAATTGGAAGAAATTAACTCCCACGAAATCTTGAGCTATCAGAACAGCTTCATCTAATTTTAGTGTCATGTGTTGTCATATTCATTTTCATAAGTCTCTTCCTAAAGTTCACAAGAAAATTAATCAATAGAGATATATGTAGCAGTAAGTATAAATGCTCATCAAGAAGCTGTACTTTCAATCTAAATGTCCATCAACAGAAGAATGGATAAAGAAGATGTGGTGCATATATATATATATATATATATATATATATATATATACAATGGAATATTACTCAGCCATAAAAAAGTGAAATAATGCCATTTGCAGCAACATAGATGGACCTAGAGATGATCATACTAAGTGAAGTAAGTCAAAGAGAGAAAGGCAAATACTATATGATATCACTTGTGTGTGGAACCTAAAATATGATACAAATGAATTTATTTGCAAAATAGAAAACAGACTCACAGACATAGAAAACAAACTCATGGTTACCAAAGGGGAAAGGGGGTAGGGGATCGATAAATTAGGAGTTTGGGATTAGCAGATACAAACTACGTTATGTAAAATAGATAAACAACAAGGACCTACTGTATAGCACAGGGAAATGTATCGAATATCTCATAATAAACCATAATGGAAAGGAATATGAAAAAGAATATATATATATAATATATATATATATATATATATATTATATATATATATATGAATCACTTTGCTGTACACCAGAAACTAACACAAAACTGTAAATCAACTATACTTCAATAAAAAAAAGAAGCTGTACTTTACCTTGTGATTGCCAGTGAAACTGCTCTTCTGCTGAACTATAAAAGAGAGAATACATAGGTATAATGAATCGGTTAGAAACAAAAGAACTCTAGACTATAAGTCACAAAGGCACATGAGGGTAGTAATGGTGGCTCCACGGAACTCCCTTTAATTTCTGACTGAGAAAAGGGATCCCATTTTGACATGATCTTAACTTTAATATGTTTGATGTATACCTCTTTTGAATCACAGGTATTAGCATGTTATAAATTGACATCGTTCAGTAATTTTCAGAAGAATAACTCATTTTTTACAAATCCCAACATATCATACTTATTCCTTACAATAATTTCTACATACATGCAGTTCTATTCAACTTTAGTCATTTTAAAATACAAATCTGAATAGTTTAATGTAGACTTTGTAAGGTATTCTAATAAAGAAATAACTTTCTCCATGTTCATTATAAAGAGATAAAATAAATCTATACCTTCTTCTAGACATATCATATAAGGAGTTCCTTTCAGCTGTTTATTATATTTCAAATTAAGTCATATAAAAGTTATAACACTTTACACCAATTGAATATACAGTTCCCAAATTCTCACTTTATAAGTACATCTTATAAAATGACCCAGGTAGAAGGGGTTGTTCATCTAAATGATATGCCAAAGATACTGTGCAGATTGTAACAATGTAGGCACATAAATTTTTTCTGAATGATTTATTAAAATACATAAATAAATTTAAAATTTCTAAATATGAACAGCTCTTTCATTATATATGCAAATAGTTCCAACATACCCTTTTTTAATATGTCAATAATTTGTGAGAAATCTAGATGCCAATTACTCATGGGTATCATTTTGAGAATGACTTTGTACCCTTATTTCACTAGATCTTTTACTCTGATCAAGCAGCTTCTATGAATAGCTCATCAGTTTCACAACAGCAAGTAGGTTTTAGAACTTTAATCTGTACCTTAGAGATGGCTTCTGAATACATTTGCTAGGGGAAAAGGAAACTCTGGTATAAATCAGCATTCAGAATAGCCATGATTGATATACATGAATATAAGAGTAGTCCCTTAAGAGACATATGACTTTTTTAGGCTATCTTTCTCCTCAGCCAATCCATTTTAGCAAAGTGGAAAATGGTTTTGCAATGATGAGAGCTATAGACAATTGATACATGAAATGATAACATTACAAATTCAGTCCAATGCAACTTCTTGCTTCAAAAAGATGTAGCATGATAAAGTAGTAAGGTCTAACTGCAAAGTTTAACACTTAAAACAGAAATGTAATCCTATAATTAATATTTAAAAAATTACAAAGCATATTCACTTAGTAAGTGGCATTTAATATAGGGGTGGAAAATGCTTTCATAATTGTAGTGAGTTGAATGGTGCCCTTCCCCCACAAAAGATATGTCCACACTAAATCCCTAGAAATTGTGAATGGTTACTTATTGGAAAAGGGTTTTCATAGATGTAATTAAGTTAAAGATCTTCAGATAAGATCATCCTAAATCCAATGACAAGTGTCCTTAAAAAAAATCCTTAGAGGAGAAAGATGCAGAGGAGAAGGTCAGAGGCAGAGACAGAGACTGGAGCTATGCATCTTTAAGTCAAGGAATGTCTGGAGCCAGCAGAACATGGATGAGTTAAGAAAAATTCCTCCCCTTTAGCCTTCTTAGGGGACATAGCCCTGTCGATAGAACTTGATTTTGAACTTCTGGACTCCCAAACTGTGAGATAATAAATGTCTTATATTTTAAGCCACTCAGTTATAGTAATTTGTTATGGCAGCCCAAGGAAGACAATACAGTATTTTTCTGATACAATAAAAATGTTCTCATGCTATATCCTTCAAGATTTACTACTATCTCTATGCTACTACATTCCTTTTACCAGTTCAGTCCTTTGCTGAGTACTTACTGTATACCAAGGCTCTGCTAATTCACAACAGTCACTAATGGCTTTTGGTGGATGGGGAATAACTGGCTTATTGATGTTAAATAACTTGACCACACACATCATAAGGAACTCAGCAGGGATTTAAACTAATCTGTCCAACTCCAAAAGTCACAGAACAGAGTTGGAGTAATCAGGCTTCCTGTCTTCAGACTATAGTACAAAGCTCTAGTAATCAAAAGAGTATGGTACTGGTGCAAAAACAGACACATAGATCAATGGAATAGAATAAAGAGTCCAGAAATAAACGCACACACTTATGGTCAATTAATCTATGACAAAGGAGGCAAGAATATACAATGGAGAGAAGACAGTCTCTTCAATATGTGGTGCTGGAAAAACTGGAGAGCTACATGTAAAAGAATGAAATTAGAACATTCTCTATCTTCATATACAAAGATAAACTCAAACTGGATTAAGACCAGATACTATAAAACTCATAGAGGAAAACGTAGGCAGAACACTCTTTGACATAAATCTCAGCAATATTTTTTATTGGATCCATATCCTAAAGCAAAGGAAACAAAAGTAAAAATAAACTAATGGGACCTCATTAAACTTAAAAGCTTTTCTACAGCAAAGGAAACCATCGACAAAATGACAACACAACCTACTGAATGGGAGAAGGTATTTGCAAATGATATGACCAAAAAGGGCTTAATTCCAAAATATACAAATAGCTCATACAACTCAATATCAAAAAATAAACAACCCAATTAAAAAATGGGCGGAAGAACTGAATAGACATTTTTTTCAAAGAGGAAATGCAGATGGCCACCAGGCACATGAAAAGATGCTTAATATTGCTAGTCATCAGGGAAATGCAAATCAAAACTGCAATGAGATATCACCTCACACCTGTCAGAATGGCTATCATCAAAAAGAACACTAATGATAGATGTTGGCAAGGATGTGGAAAAAAGGGAACCCTTGTACACTGTTGGTGGGAATGTAAATTGCTGCAGTCACTGTGGAAAACAGTATGAAGGTTTCTCAAAAAACTAGAAACAGAACTACATATGAGCTAGCAATTCCACTCCTGGGTATATATCCAAAAAACACCCCACTATTTTGAAAAGATAGTGCACTCCAATGTTCACAGTAGCATTGTTTACAATTGCCAAGCTATGGAAGCAACCGAGGTGTCCATCAACAGATGAATGGATAAAGAAGATATGATATATAATGGAATACTACTCAGCAATACAAAAGAAGGAAATTTTGCCATTTGCAGCAACATGGATGGACTTAGAGGGCATTATGCTAAATGAAATAAGTCAGACAGGGCTTCCCTGGTGGCGCAGTGGTTGAGAGTCTGCCTGCCGATGTAGGGGACACAGGCTCGTGCCCCGGTTGGGAAGATCCCACATGCCATGGAGCGGCTGGGCCCGTGAGCCATGGCCACTGAGCCTGCACGTCCGGAGCCTGTGCTCCACAACGGGAGAGGCCACAGTGGTGAGAGGCCCACATACCACAAAAAACGAAAAAAAAAAGTCAGACAGAGAAAGACAACTACTGGAGAAAGACAAATACTGTATAATATCACTTATAGGTGGAATCTAAAAACAACAACAACAACAACAACAAAAAAAAACCCAACAAACTAGAGAATAAAACAGGGAAAAAGCAGATCCACAGGTGTAGAGGACAAACTAGTTATTACCAGTGGGGAGAGGGAAGAAGGGAGTAGAGGGAAAAAAGGGTTATTATGGAATTATATAAAATCATGTGTCTGAAACTTTTGAAAAGTGTAAAGCACCACAGAATTTAAAGAATCCTCCATTCAATGAAAACAACAACAAAAAAAAAATCATGGAGGGAAACACACTTGTTACTTCCCACTTGAAACAATAAGAACGCCCAAGTCACTGGAAGCTTCTCCCATGTCTCATCAAAGCCCTGTTCTCCTCTCCTTTCAGGCACATTAAAAAGCACACTTCCCTGCCCCCTTGCATGTAGATGGGGGCAGGTGCCACCTCCTTCCCCAAGAACAGAAGGGCAGGTACGCGATCTCCATGCACTCCCTTGTTAAGCCCTGAGTTGAGGTGGGTCTCTGAGTCACCGTGCGAAGGGAAGATTTCCGCCAACCCAGCGACGACACAACACAAGTGAGAAACAAACCACTGTTTTGCTGAAACTCTGAAGTTGGAGGGTTGTTTGTTTCGGTAGAATAAATGTCACACTGACTAATACAGAAATGTGCCATTATTTGAGTTCATAAGGAATTTTCTACTTCTCCATCTTTCATTTCCACAGTTTAGAGCTGGAAGACAATGTTTTGGGTCACCCTAGCACAAATAAGGTGGTGCCACCACTTTCATGCATCCTTTGAGATTTATCCACTCATCCACCATAATGGGTGATTTCATATACAGAACTACACAGCACACTGTTAAATAATATTTACTTTTTGTTTGTCTCTTTCAAAAGTGTTTTGATTTTACATGCAACAGATATAAGAAGGAACATTTTTTATTAAAATTGAAAAAATATCACTGACACTGAATATGAAACTATGCTCTCAAAGCATGAGCATCCTACTTTTGAGTAGACAAAGAGCACTAATCACTTAAATGGTTTCCTGATTCCTTAGTTAAAATGCATTACAAGTATGACTGATCACAGAAAATAGAAGTCCCAAGAGAAACTGGGTTTAGATTTTATTTCCTCTAAGTGCACACTTTACTCTCTCTGTTAGGGGATTCTATACAACTGCATATTTTGTGCATTTGATTCTTTTTCTTAAAGACCACTCTAGGATGGATGCTTTTATAAAAAGCAAACTCTTTATTCATTCAATAAACACAAATTATGCCTATGTCTCACACACTCTTATTTCAGGTGTTTAGGAAGTACTCGTGGCTTTCTCCCAATTATATCATTCAGTTTAATATAACATAAAAGTCATTTCTGAGGTTGTTGTAACTTCCATGCATGTTCAATTTCAGGAAATAAAGTTTGCTTTCACTACTGAAATTCTATTTCTTTAAATAGAAATAGTTTCTAAAGAATTAAAATTAATAAAAATGTACATGTAATTTAGATTAGTCTATATTTAAATATAACTTTGTATAAGTTTCAGAACTCAGTTATTATGAGGAAAAAAATATATGTATATTTATAACAAAAACTATCATAAGTAACATTTACCTTTTAAACATACACATAATATACAGACTGGTAGTGCTAGGAAAGAAATTTTTTTTTTTAAGCAAAAAGGAAATTTATTGGAAGAACTTCTGGGACCTCACAAAACTGACAAGAAAGCTGAAACACCAACCATGAAAAATGTGCAAGAGTGAAGAGGTCAGGCAGCTGAAAGCACAGCCGAGGTCAGGCTCCAGGAGTAGTATGAATGGGAAACCACTTGGTTCTGCTGCTACCACCCTAAAAATCTCCAACTGTTTCAGGTTCTTTGTGTCACCAGGTCAAGCTTCAAGTCCCAGGTGGAGGCATCCAGCTGACTAAACTTAAAACATCCCCACAACCAGGGAGAAGGAAAGAGAAGACATCCTCTTTTCAGTTTTTTTTTTTTTAATGGGAAGTAGAATCCTGCCACTCACTTAATTTGTGACTTATTTCAAGTAGCAGAAGTGTTCATATGCCAGGTAACCCTCCTCCATTTTGGAATAGCAGACCAATTTCCACTTGGTAATCAGGATCAATTATGCCAGCTAACACCATAATTCCCTTCTTTGCCTGTTGTTCCAGAGACATGAGGAATCTGAAGTTTTTGAGTGGCAGCTTTCACTTCCAGTTCAGTGGAATCATGGTTATATTAGCAGGTGGAAACATTTTTCCTTCTAGAATTAAAACCTGAGAAAATATAGAGTAAACCACATGGGAGCCTCCAGAAAAGGAAGATTCTGTGCTGCTATTTAAGAAAAAAATATCCTGGATAAAAGTTGTCAGTGCGGGATGAAGTGAGAGAGTGGCGAGGACATATATACACTGCCAAATGTAAAATGGATGGCTAGTGCGAAGCAGCCGCATAGCACAGAGAGATCAGCTCGGTGTTTTGTGACCCCATAGAGGGGTGGGATAGGGAGGGTGGGAGGGAGACGCAAGAGGGAGGGGATATGGGGACACATGTATACATGTGGCTGATTCACTTCATTGTGCAGTGGAGACAGCATTGTGGGGCAATTACACTCTGATAAATATGTTAAAAAAAAAAAAAGTCGGCAGCGCCTGTCCTCAGATATCAGGGCACAGACAGGAAACACTCTTTTCCTGCAGATGTGGCCACACGCAGGCACTTGTCCCAAAGCCACTGTGGTGCCCAGGAACAAAATTTTAAACCAGTATATCACAAGCAAAAATCCTAGTACCTAATGCATAGATAGCTCTCACATTACAACAGGCAATATTCTAACTGGTTTATAGTTAATCTTCATGACAAAACTTTGGAGAGAGGTGATATTTTCCCATTTTATTGATAATGAAACTAAGGTAAGGTTAAAAAGTGCTTAAAGAAGTTGCTGGAGATCCCACAGCCAGCAAATAATGAAGCCAGGATTCTGACCCTGGCCATCTGGTTCTAGAGGCCACATTCTGAACTAATATTCTATTCACACACTTGGCTCAAAAATTGAACTCCTATGCAATTAAAAACGAAAACATAAACACCAGAAACCAAGTTGAAAAAACAAGCCACATCCTGAGAGAAGATATTTGCAATGCACACAGCTTACAAAGGGTTAGTTTCCAGAACAAATAAATAACTCCTTCAAATCAATGAAATAGAGATTAAATGATCAGATAGAAGAGAGGTCAACAAATATATGTCAAGCAGCTGCAGAGCAGAAAAATCAGGAATGTATGGTCACCAAACACATTAAAAGATACTCAACCCTATTAGGAAGTGAAAGAATGGGAATAGAAAGATACCTCTTTATACTCCATAGGCTGTAAAACAATTAGAGGGTCTGACTACTAAGTGTTGAAGAGGAGATGAGGAAATATGAACTCTCATACCTTGTATGTGGGAGAGTAAATTAGTGAAACACTTGGGTGAGCTATCAGTCAATACCCAATAATGTTTTATGAGCAAATGCCCAATCATCCAGCAATTCTGCTTCTTGGTAGAGCCTTGAGAAAAACCTGTGCACGTGTGCCCAGGAGACTTGTACAAGACTGTTCATGCCTCTATGTTGGCAGTAGCAAAACAAGAGAAATGACCTAAGTGATCAGCAATAGGAAAATGGATAAATATAATAATATGATTCCATATTCTATATGATATAATGTGCAATAAACACTATTTGGCAAGTAAAACAAATTAGCCAGATACAAAATGTATCAACATGGGTCAGGGTCAAAAGCAAAATAAGAGGGGAAAATATGAATTGCACATAGGACGTGTACTGCAGAACTCCAATTATGAAAATATTTAAAACACTGACTAAATAATATTGTGTATAAATACAAACACACACACATATGTGTGTGAGACAGAGATCAAACAAACATGGGTTAAAAAGATACACCCAGGGCTTCCCTGGTGGCTCAGTGGTTGAGAGTCCACCTGCCAATGCAGGGGACACGGGTTCATGCCCCAGTCCGGGAAGATCCCACATGCTGCGGAGCGGCTAGGACTATAAGCCATGGCCTCTGAGCCTGCGCATCCGGAGCCTGTGCTCCACAATGGGAGAGGCCACAACAGTGAGAGGCCCGTGTACCGCAAAAAAAAAAAAAAAAAAAAAAAGGAATGAAAGAGAAATGAAGATCAATAGCAAAGATCAATAAAACTAAAAGCTGGTTCTTTGAGAACATAAACAAAATTAATAAACCATTAGCCAGACTCATCAACAAAAAACGTGAGAAGACTCAAATCAGCAGAGTTAGAAATGAAAAGTAGAAGTAACAACTGACATTGCAGAAATACAAAGGATCATGAGAGATTACCACAAGTAACTATATGCCAATAAAATGGACAACCTGGAAAAAATGGGCAAATTCTTAGAAAAGCACAACCTTCCGA
The DNA here is from genome assembly GCF_964341445.2 of Mesoplodon mirus. Taxonomy (NCBI): domain Eukaryota; kingdom Metazoa; phylum Chordata; class Mammalia; order Artiodactyla; family Ziphiidae; genus Mesoplodon; species Mesoplodon mirus. The sequence goes on along the minus strand of NC_138980.1, from coordinate 174,937,271 downwards.
GACTGAACTAGGAAGAAATAGAAAATATAAATAGACCAATCAGAAGCACTGAAATTGAAACTGCGATTAAAAATCTTCCAACAAACAAAAGCCTAGGACCTGATGGATTCACAGGTGAATTCTATCAAACATTTAGAGAAGACCTAAAACCTATCCTTCTCAAACTCTTCCAAAATACAGCAGAGGGGGGAACACTCCCAAACTCATTCTACAAGGCCACCATCACTCTGATACCAAACCAGACAATAATGTCACAAAGAAAGAAAACTACAGGCCAATAGCACTGATGAACATAGATGCAAAAATCCTCAACAAAATACTAGCAAACAGAATCCAACAGCAGATTAAAAGGATCATACACCATGATCAAGTGGGGCTTACCCCAGGAGTGCAAGGATTCTTCAGTATATGCAAATCAATCAATGTGGTACACCAAATTAACAAATTGAAGGAGAAAAAAAATATATGACCATCTCAATAGATGCAGAAAATTTTTCAACAAAATTCAACACCCACTTATGATAAAAACTCTCCAGAGAGTAGGCATAGAGGGAACCTACCTCAACATAATAAAGGCCACATATGACAAACCCACAGCCAGTATCGTTCTCAGTGCTGAAAAACTGAAACCATTTCCTCTAAGATCAGGAACAAGACAAGGTTGCTGACTAACCAGTATTATTCAACATAGTTTTGGAAGGTTTAGTCATATCTATCAGAGAAGAAAAAGATATAAAAGGAATCCAAACCAGAAAAGAAGTAAAACTGTCACTGTTTGCAGATGACATGATACTACACATAGAGAATCCTAAAGATGCTACCAGAAAACTACTAGAGCTAATCAATGAATTTGGTAGAATAGCAGGATACAAACTTAATGCACAGAAATCTGTTGCATTCCTATACATTAATGATGAAAACTCTGAAAGATAAATTAAGAAAACACTCCCATTTACCACTACAACAAAAAAGAAATACCTAGGAATAAACTTACCTATGGAGACAAAAGACCTGTATGCAGAAAACTATAAGACACTGATGAAAGAAATTAAAAATGATACAAACAGATGGAGAGATATACCGTGTTCTTGAATTGGAAGAATTAACATTGTGAAAAGGACTATACCACCCAAAGCAGTCTACAGATTCAATGCAATCCCTATCAAACTACCAATGGCATTTTTCACAGAACTAGAACAAAACATTTCACAATTTGTATGGAAAAACAAAAGACCCCAAAATATCCAAAGCAATCTTGAGAAAGAAAAATGGAGCAGGAGGAATCAGGCTCCCAGACTTCAGACTATACCACAAAACTACAGTAATCAAGACAGTATGGTACTAGCACAAAAACAGAAATACAGATCAATGGAACAGGAGAGCAAGCCCAAAGATAAACCCATGCACATATGGTCACCTTATCTTTGATAAAGGAGGCAAGAGTATACAATGGAGAAAAGACAGCCTCTTCAATAAGTGGTGCTGGGAAAACTGGACAGCTACATGGAAAAGAATGAAATTAGAACACTTCCTAACACCAAGCACAAAAAATAAACTCAAAATGGAGTTTTGAGGCCAGACACTATAAAACATGTAGAGGAAAACATAAGCAGAACACTATGACATAAATCACAGCAAGATCCTTTTCAACCTACCTCCTAGAGAAATAGAAATAAAAACAAAAATAAACAAATGGGACCTAATGAAACTTCAAAGCTTTTGCATAGCAAAGGGGACCATAAACAAGATGAAAAGGCAACCCTCAGAATGGGAGAAAATATTTGCAAATGAAGCAACTGACAAAGGATTAATCTCCAACATATACAAGCACCTTGTGCAGCTCAATATAACAAACAAACAAACAAACAAACAACCCAATCCAAAAATGGGCAGAAGACCTAAATAGACATTTCTCCAAAGGAGATATACAGATTGCCAAGAAACACATGAAAGGATGCTCAACATCACTAATCATTACAGAAATGCAAATCAAAACTATAATGAGATACCACCTCACAGTGGTAGAATGACCATCATCAAAAAATCTACAAACAATAAATGCTGGAGAGAGTGTGGAGAAAAGGGAACCCTCTTGCACTGTTGGTGGGAATGTAAATTGATACAGCCACTCTGGAGAACAGTACGGAGTTTCCTTAAAAAACTAAAAGTAGAACTACTATACGACCCAGCAATCCCACTACTGGGTTGAGACAACCATAATTCAAAAAGAGCCATGTACCGCAATGTACACTGCAGCTCTATTTACAATAGCCAGGACATGGAAGCAACCTAAGTGTCCATCGACAGATGAATGGATAAAGAAGATGTGGCACATATATACAATGGAATATTATTCAGTCATAAAAAAGAAACAAAATTGAGTTATTTGTAGTCAGGTGGATGGACCTGGAGTCTGTCATACAGAGTGAAGTAAGTCAGAAAGAGAAGAACAAATACTGTATGCTAACACATATATATGGAATCTAAAAAAAAAAATTGTTCTGATGAACCTAGGGGCAGGACAGGAATAAAGACACATGTAGAGAATGGACTTGAGGACATGGGGAGGTGTAAGTGTAAGCTGGGACGAAGTGAGAGAGTGGCATGGACATATATACACTACCAAATGTAAAACAGATAAGTAGAAGGAAGAAGCTGCATAGCACAGGGAGATCAGCTTGGTGCTTTGCAACCACCTAGAGGGGTGGTATAGGAAGGCTGGGAGGGAGACGTATGAGGGAGGTGATATGGGGATATATGTATACATATATCTGATTCACTTTGTTATACAGCAGAAACTAACACAACATTGTAAAGGAATTATACTCCAATAAAGATGTTAAAAAACAAAACAAAACAAAGGAAGCTAACATTATCACATGCAAAAGAATAGAGTCCTGAGAGAGAATAACTCATAGAACTGAAAGTTCAATAAGTCATCTTATAGAATCCCACTTGTCAATGTTGGAGGCCAATGAATATTATCACGCAAATATGTTACAGGCTTTGCAGAATTTAAATTGTCTTTCTTTTTTTTTTTTTTTTTCTCCACACTAAACTGGGAAGGAAAAGAGGCAGTCTGTGATTTCCAAAGAAAGATGACTTGCTTTTCAAACCCTAGGTTTTCCTGGGGCTTAAAAAAACCCACACAGGTTGCCTCACCTGACAACTACTACTGTTCTTGCCATAATAAGAAGCATAAAGACCATTTGCTATTTTCAAAACCCTGGAAGAAAATGAACCAGACCCAAATTGCTATTAGTCATTTCTTTTTAGTTTGAGGCAGGGGAAATTCATGTCCCTAAGCTAATTTTGTTGGACGTGGCGACTGACCAATTATCCAGGCAACTGATACCGCAAAGCAGTAAGGCTCCCAGGCCACGGCCTGGATATAGATGGCCCTAGTGTTTATCACAGTGCACCACAACACTGTCAGGTCTGTGAGCTGGCCAGCTAGAGTGAAACGAGAGGGAATAAACAGGAATTCTGTGTTGTCTTGATCCCTTCAAAATACATACTCCAGTTTCTAGTAACCAGAAAGAATTAGCCCTAGGCTCAGTCACCCTAAATGTACTATCTAAATAAAGCCAAGTTCTTACCATGGGAAAGACATACTGTCAAGTTTCTCTTTTGGAAATGCTTTCACAGTTTTGGAGTTGATTGTAGTTATACTACAATAGACATATTATGTGTAAAATTCAATATCAGAATAAGGAACAAATGGTGAATTATAAACTAGAAAATTCTCATGTTATATTTCCCTCTGCAGTCTTTTGGGAGACTTCTCACGCAGGCACTAGGTGTTTTTTAAGATGCTTATAATAGTACACAAGAATTTTACAGTACTTGAAGCAAAATTTCTGAATGCCAGCCACACTAGGCAATAAAGTACTATATTATCTCTGTCTGTGAGCATTCCATAGATTAGAATATATAAATTGCAATTGCAGATGACCAGGGATACTGTTAATCAAATGATTCTGAGATCTTATAATATTTTGAAATGCTTTCCAAACTATCAAAAATTGAATAGTTTTGGTGGTTTATATGCTCAGTGTTTACTACCGTGTTATATACATTGTTATGTTAATAATCCCCTTTGGTATTCATCGTAACTCACAGTTAGGTCTCTGCTTAACCTGAACGCCTTATTCATTGATCCTGAGCGTGAACAGAAAGTCTCTGTATTTTGCAGTCTGATCATTCATAACTGATTTCTTAGGCAAGAGAAGGTTAGTTGGTGTGTTTGCTGACAGAGGTGGAGCCCCTACCAAGGTTCTCAGATGTTCCACGTTTCAGTCTTTTGCATTCAATTTTCCAGAAATATGCCCATTGTTAGGGTCCCCTCAGTGAAGGGAGCACCTTAACCTGGGGACATCACTGGGAAAAAGGAGGGTTTAAATTTAAGTCTTCCTAGCTTCCTGTGATCGGGTGATCTTGTGTGTGTGTGAGTGGGTGAAAAGTGTGTTTATGTGTGAGTGTGTGTGAACATGCATATGCGTATTGGTCCATCTCACCTTTCCTTTCCTCTAAAACACACTGATGTACTCATAGTTTTTCTTTCACATGCTCTTCTGCATAAGTGTGTGGTCTATTGCAGATATGTTAAAACCTGGGTACTGGGTTTGACTGGAATTGATATAATTTTATTAATATAAATGAAGCTAACACCCCTTAGATATTTAAGGAAAATTTATGCAAATCACCATTGACTGTCACCATTGACTGTTTTATAGGAAAGACAAACCTGAATCTTCTGTTTTATGACTTTGAGTACCAACAGATGATTTGTGAAAATAAATTTCAATTTTTGTGCCCTTAGAGAGCAGAAACCATGTAATATTCATGAACAGCTCTCATCATATCTTTACTTCCTTACAACCAGTAGCGAGTGGTCTTTAAACCATTTGAAGGTTCAGTTCAAACGTTTAAGGGGTGTACAAATGTTCACAGTAGTTTATTCATAATTTCCAAAAACTAGAAGCAACCAGATGTCCTGCAATGTGTGAGTGGTTAAACAAGCTGATACATCCATACCAAGGACACATAGGTAATGATAAAAATGAACCAATTATGATGTATGTAACAAGCAGCAATTGGAAAGATCTCATGGCCATTATGCTGAGGGAAGAATATAAATAACGTTCTTGAAATAACAAAATTATAGGAGTGGAGAACAGCTTAGTGGTCATCAGGGCTTCGGGAGGATGAGTGTGGGTGTGGCTATAACAGGGGTAACAGGAGGGGGCCTTGTGATGCAAAAGTCCTGAATCTTCATCGTGGCAGTGCTTACAGGAGCTACTTAGGTAATAAAATGGCATAGAACTGAACACACATGCACAGATGAGTGCATGTAAAACTGGGGAAATTTGTGGATGGTGCCAATGTCAATTTCCTGGTCTTGATATTGTGCTACATATATAGTCATACACAATGCTGCCATTGGTGGGAACTGGGAGAAGTTATAGTACACTTCTCTGTGGATTTTATTTTTCAACTTCCTATGAATCTATGATCATTTCAAAATAAAAAGGTAAAAAAAACAGTTCAGTGGGGTATGGTTCAGTGTCACTTTATTTCTTTGCCTTGAACTGATTTTCCTACATGCAATCAGTTAATTATTCTCATGTAATAATTAAATTAGGATTAAAAGAAGATTGAGAATAGTGGAGTAAAGAAAAAGGAAAAAGAAAAAAAACACACCAGTACCCACTTGTGATTATCCTTTTTGTTCTCTCGATCCTTAACAGGCAAAGCTCAAGTGGCCCTGCTCTCATCTCATTTCTGCTTTGTTCTGTAAATGAAGGCATTTCCCCTGGAGCATAATATAACCAATCATACTGCCCATTGCCAATCAGATGCAAGGAATTGTGCTGCTTCTCAATGAAAACTTATCCATTATATCTCAGCTTCCTGCTCATCCCCACATTCACTTCTACCATTGTATGCTTTCGAGGAAAATTCAAAATGGCATTTTGGCTGACAGTAGCAAAGCAAAACATAGGTCTTAATGCATCCTACGTGAATCTAAGAGACCTCAAACGATATAATTCACTGGCTCTCTGGGAAGCAAGTTCATTCAAGTCAGGCTCTCACTTGGCAGGTATGCACCTCTCCTCCCGCTAATTCATAGTGGGACTAGTAGTGGCAATCGACTTTCATGATCCCCTCCCCGCATCCTGACTCCTGGAAACTGGTCTACGTGATTACATCTGGCCGTTTCTTTCCATATTTATTGCAATGGAAAAAAATCATGCATTAAGAAAATCACTTTCTTTCCAACATTTTTTTTTTTTTTTTTTTTTTTTTTGTGGTACGCGGGCCTCTCACTGTTGTGGCCTCTCCCGTTGTGGAGCACAGGCTCCGGACGCGCAGGCTCAGCGGCCATGGCTCACGGGCCCAGCCGCTCCGCAGCATGTGGGATCCTCCCGGACTGGGGCACGAACCCATGTCCCCTGCATCGGCAGGCGGACTCTCTACCACTGTGCCACCAGGGAAGCGCCTCTTTCCAACATTTAACATCAGATATTTGAAACTGAAAAGCTAGATCAGCCTCCCCACCTTCTCTCATTTTGCCATCACATGGCAGCTGTATTTTTCCTCCTTTTAAGAAAGAATGAGGATTTGAATGTGAGGTGTCACTAAACAATTGTACTGCCTGTCAAATGTATAAAATTGTTTAAAAAGCAATGAATCAAAATATCTACTAATGCCCTCAAGATATTTAAAGCATTTCTTCCCCTAACTCATTTTTAAGATCCTTAGACTCTACCTATCCATTCGCCACTGTAAATATCCCTTGAAACTCAAGTTTTGTTATCTCTCACCCAGAGGACAGGCGTAACTCTTCCCATGGACGATGACCTTCTCCTTGTCCAAACTTGGGTTTGGCTCCTCTGGACTCTCTTTTCAACTAGGCTCAATCTTGGGTTCTCATGTCTTTCTTCTCAAAGTCCAGTTGTAGCAAGAATCCTAGGTCAGGTCAACCAGAACCCCCCACTCTCGATATTTGATCACCCTTGACATCTGGTCAGGTTCCTCATTCTCCACCCTCCTCCCTCAGGTGATGAGGTCTGATCACTGGCCTGCCTTCAGTAAGAATCCTGTTAGGTCTGTTTAGCCAGAATCTCTCCCTTCCTCCTGACATTTTCTGTTAGTGATTTTCCATCCACTGACTCCCACCCTGTTCCTTAGCAATAAATTCCCCCTTTTCCTTATGTTTGGCATTGAGCCCAATCTCTCCCCACTATGACAAAACCCCACTGTGGTAGCCCCCCTTGAATAGAGTCTGCCTTACTGTCCCTTAACAGGTGTCATGGAATAATTTTTTCTTTAAACTCATCACAATTTCCCCCTGCCAGAGAGGAACATGGACGAAGTCACATCCCCTCTCTAACCTCAGTCTCCTCCCTTGTACTGAGATAATGTTATCAGGGACAGCTTCATGGGTCCACCCTTCCTGCTTTTTGAACAACAAACTTGAAATGTTCATTTTGCACTGGACGCTGCAGATTATATAGCCAGCTCTACACATGAGTTACCTCAGCTTGCTTCTGTAGGATGAAATGAAAATGTATATGAAGGTCCTGGGAACAAACAGAACATCAATCAATCCCCCCTAATTCTCCCCGATTCACTCCACCCAACTGCCTCTCTCCTATTTTTCATGTCTTCAGTCTTTTCTTGCTCCAATCAATTATCCTTCATTTCACTGAAATCAACATCCTAAAGCAGAAGTCTGATCATGGCAATCCCTAGTTCCAAAGCCTTCTGTAGTTTCCCATTGTCTGTGAGATCAAACCCAAGCAAACTCCTTTGAAGACCACGCTCCATCTGAGAGGACCCTGTGACCCATCTTAAGAAGGCAGTCTCAGCCACCTGCCTTAGATGTCTAGGCTGATCAAGGCTCTGCATCCCTGGAGACCCCAGAGCAGCTCTATCACTTATCAAAACATGCTACGATGATTTGTTTTTAATATTTGTCTTTGCCAGATTGTCAGCTCCTTGAGGACAGAGGCCAAATAGCATTCACATCTCTGTACTTCAAAATAGGAAGTTCTGTGCCTGGTACTCAAAAAATTTGTTCACAGATGGAGATGAGCACAGTCAGTAAAAGGCAGGACATTCACTTCGTATTCTAAGTGTATCCTTTATCTCCCTGAAGTTTGTCTTCCTTAGAACTGCACTGTGAAAAAAGGGAATGCTAACATTTTTATTATACTTCTGTCATAAAACATCACTGGAATAAGCAAGTAATCTCCTGAGTGGATGTTTTGACTTGTACAACCTCAACTGGAATAAAAACATTCACTAATCAGCTGCTAAGCTATCAGTTGCCCCAAATATTAAATACTTCAAGAGTACATATTATCTAATGTTGCACCATGACAAATCCTTTTATAAAAACAACAAAACCTTTATTACATTTCTGTATACCTAAATTTACATATAACCTTTTTATTTTCTAAACCTCAGTGTATATCTTGATTTAAGAGAAGGCTGCAGTGGGCAAAATGTTTCCTCTGTGGGGTAAGGAGTGAGGGTGATGTCCACACACATAGGAAATTCCGTCCTTTCCCAGAAGTGCTACTTTTTTTAATGTCACTATGTAGTAATATCTCTCTTTTTCAATTGTTAAATTCTACTTATCCTACAGACTTGAACACACTAATTTTCCTCTCCTTAATTAAGCCCATTGCCATATTTCATTCACTCAAGCTTCCTGTTAAATGAAATATTATTTTCACTTATAAATGTTCCATGATGTGTTCCTAGGGGTTGCTAATTGGGGACAATTATATGAAGATCAATCTGAAGTCATCAGTGGCTGCTGTCCCTGTTCTGCTTTGGATGCCTCCATGTTAGTCGAAGGCAATACGGCAAATCAGGACCCCAGAGGACGCCTTGATAAAGCAGCTCAGGAAATTTTCAGGCAATGCAGGCATCCTTCATTTTTAATTTGTTGGTTTAATCTGGCTGGAGGGGAACTGACAAAATCTTCATCACCTAATGTGCTTACTGTTCTACATGAAATGGGTTGGTGGTATTGGTTTAGCTCCTGTTGGACCCATTTCTAAGTCATACAAGCCCCAATAAATTACTCTAATGAGCTCTTCTCACAGAAAATGTACCATGGAAACTAGATCTTGGTATTCTGCATAGATTTTTTAAAAGCTTCAAAAAAGTAAAATGAAAGTGCCTTCAGTAAGCAGGTTATCACACCCTTCAAAGCACAGGTCAGTATCAACCTAGGAGAAAATGCTATCCCAACCAGAGTAGAGATTTTCTTCATTTTCTTTTCCTGTTCATAAGGAGATAACCAGGAGAACAAATGTAATTATTGTATTGTTTTATTTGTTATTGGTGGGGTTGAACTGCGTTACTGATTACTTTAAAAGGTGACTTTTAAAAAATTAACATGAGTTATTTTTTTAAAAAAATATATGAGGGACTTCCCTGGTGGTCCAGTGGTTAAGACTTTGCCTTCCAATACAGGGGGTGCAGGTTCAATCCCTGGTTGGGGAGCTAAGGTCCCACATGCCTCAGGGCCAAAAAACGAAAACATAAAGCAGAAGCAATATTGTAACAAATTCAATAAAGACTTTAAAAATGGTCCACATCAAAAAAATTCTTAAAAATTATACACACACACACACACACACACACAGACACACACACACACACACACATATATATATATGAAAAGGAGTAAAATGTTGGAATGGAACATAAACAGAATAAAATGATTCCTCCAGAACCAAGGAAGACATACTTCTCTTGCTTTATTGTATAAATGGTTAATAGTTTAAAGGGACTTCCCTGATGGTCCAGTGGGTAAGACTCCATGTTCCCAATGCAGGGGGCCTGGGTTCGATCCCTGGTCAGGGAACTAGATCCTGCATGCATGCCACAACTAAGAGTTCTCATGCCGCAACTAAAGATCCCACATGCTGCAACTAAGACCTGGCGCAGCCAAAATAGATAAATAAGTAAAAAATAATAATAAAATAAAAGTACTTCACTTAAAAAAATAATAATACCTAGAGGTATTATGCTAAATGAAATGTTAGATAGAGAAGGACAAATACTGTATGATTTTACTTATAAGCAGAATCTAAAAAACAAAACAAATGAACAAACATAACTAAACAGAAACAGTCATAGATACAGAGAACAAACAGGTGGCTGCCAGAGGTAGGGGGAGGAGAGAAATAGGTAAGGGAGATTAAGAGGTACAAACTTTCAGTTACAAGACAAATGAGTCACACAGTGTGGGGAATATAATCAATAATTATGTAATATCTTTGTGCAGTGGCAGATAGTAAACTAGACTTACCGTGGTGACCATTTTGAAATGTACAGAAATACCAGATCGCTATGTTGTGTACCAGGAATGAACATAGTGCTCTAACTCAATTATATTTCAAAAACAAACAAGCAAGCTCATGGAAAAAGAGATCAGATCTGTGGCTCTCACAGACAGGGGTGTGAGGAGGGGGAGTTGGCTGAAGGTGGTCAAAAAGTACAAACCTCCAGTTATAAGATAATGAGTACTGGCAATGTAATGTACAATATGATGAACATAATTAACACGGCCATACGATATAGATGAAGTTGTCAAGAGAGGAAATCCTAAGAGTTCTCATCACAAGGAAAACAATTTTTTTTTCTATTTCTTTGATGTTGTATCTAGATGAGATGACAGATATTCATTAAATTTATTGTGGTCATAATTTCATGATGTATGTCAGTCAAATCATGAGGCTGTACCCCTTAATCTTAAATAGTGCTGTCAATTATATTTTAATAAACCTGGAAGAAACATAAACAAATAATTACTAGGTAAGAATAATTTGAAATTTTTAAAAAGGAAGCTGAAAGTCAAAACAAAAATAAACATCATAATTCATTTATTTTGTCCTTTTTGACCCTCAAAATATAGGAAAATACCAAAAATTTCAATTCCCCCAAACTTAGAATTTTATATAATTAATGCACTATCCTAGAAAATGATTGATTTTACCCATGGTGACTAGACAAGATAGACTCGATGTCAATTTATTTAACTCATGAAAATAAGTGTTTCTTTATTTTCCCATCATTTACTTAGACTTCCTGTCCCCTTGCCATCGTCATATAATTGCATGTGTGTGCACGTGCACATGCACACACACCTTCCACCCCACCATTACCACCAAAAGCACCAAGCTTCTTTTGTCCTAATTTGGATGTTGGAACAGTATTTTGTGTCAGAGAGGTTAGGGAGTAGAGAACAGAAATGCCATTATTTAACCTTAGCATTAACCTAAGGAAAATGTAAAGCCTGTACAAAATAAGCTAAGCATAGGGGTCATACTTTGTATCTCCCCCGTTTTATCTTTTCCAGAGATCCAGTAAAGAACTCTAGCCTGTTGTGCCATAAATGTGGGCTCTGTATTGCAACAGGGTTAAACAGTTTAACATGCCCAGGTCCTTGAAAGGTATCATCACTGTTTGAAAAAAAAATAATTAGCATATACTACCTATTGAGAATTGGTCACCAGAAATACCTTTATGCAAAATAAAATAGCATTCGGTAGCTATTCTTTCCCGAGGTTATGTCATTTTTAGAGGATTTTTAAGGAATTTCTTCATCTTTTTCCTGAGCCCTCTTTTGGTGGAAGGTGTTGCATTGCTGTCACATCCCAAGCCTGTGTTCTGCACATAGAGGTGGAAGGTGTTGCATTGCTGTCACATCCCAAGCCTGTGTTCTGCACATAGAGGTGAAAGGTGAAAAAGAGCTCTTGCTGGGAATTCAGCTAAAACCACAACTTCATAGAGAGGTCAGAAAATCACCCCAGAGCTTTCAGACTAATACTCTACAGCTCCAGTGAAGCAGTGAATCCTGGTTAAAGAAGTCTAGCCAGTTAAACTAGCTAGACACACTTATGTCAGGAAGATGAGTGATAAAGTTAGCTGCAAATTCTTGCCACTGCATCCACAGAGGAGTGATTTCACTCCCCTTCCCCTTGAATCTGGACTGCTCATGACTTTCTTAGACCAGTGAAATGCAGCAGAGGTGATGCTTTGTAACATTCTAACTTCTTAAGGCTGGGCCTTCAGAGATACACAGTTGTAGACATCTTCATGGCAGAACGCTCCTTTTGGAAGCCAGCCTCTGTATTAGATGTTTGGCTACTTGGTGACAACCATGCTGGGAGGAAGCGCAAGTTAGACACATGGAGAGAGGGGGGCACGTGGAGGCCCTTCCTGGAGCTTCCTTTTGAGAACCCAGCCAGTAGAGTGGATGACCTCAGTTAATGCCACATGCAAGAGAGATACCCACATGAACCCTGCCTGGATTCTTCACCCACAGGATCCTGAGCAAGTAAAACGGGGTTTGTTGTTAAAGCCACTAGGGTTTGGGCTAGTTTATCAAAGGTAACAGATAATCAAAACAACGTGAATAGCACAGAACACTCCTTGGCAGCCAACAGTAGTAAAGGAAACTGATCTAATGATTGACTTTTAAATTTACAAGGGATAATGTATTTCTGCATTTTGTTTTGAAGAGAAGAATACTTGCAGAAATACAGGGTCAAACATTTAACTATCTGTTTCATTGTACCCTGAGTAAATTAATCTTGTATTTTATTTAATTTTACATTGAATGAAAGTGAATACACACTAGATGGACTCCATACAATAAGCTTCTGGGGTTGAGATTAAAAAAAAAAAAAGTAAAACACTTAAGACTTGTTACCTTGAGGAATACAGTTTGAAATGGAAACAATGTATAAAATTATAAATTAAGAGTGGGTAACATAGAAACTGTTAACTTAGCATACACGGGCATATAACCACATAGACCAGAAAAAAAAAATAAAAAAGTGAAATTCACCAGGGAAGCTATCTGGGCAGAAATGTGGTTTGAACAGATCTTAAAAAAAAAAATGATAGGATAAAATTAGACAACAGAACGGAGGGGAACTCCAAGGAAGTACTGACATGGCAGGTTTCTAACAGGAGCTAAAGATGAAAGAAAAATAAACATCAGTAACTTATTTAAGTCAGTTTAACATTTCTAGACAACATCCTAGCTTAGCTCTGCAGAATGTAATTCAGCCTGGGAAATATTTCTTCTAATGCTATTGTGGTGGTAAAAGGGAAGTGTCAGGGGGGAGATTGGTAGTTTCAACTGAACACTGATATTTGGAATCTATCAGAAGGAGAAAGAGTATGAGAGAATAAACCAAATAAAATGATAGGCAACCCCCCCCCCAAAAACAACCAACAAACGAACAAATAAAAAAACATATAAAGTAATGAGAAACTACTACAGGGGCACCTTGCTTTGAACAAATTACAGTAATTCTCTGTTCATGCACATACATTTTGCAACAGCAAATATTTTAATATCTTAGATGTCTTGGAAAGAAAAGGGTTAAAATTAGTTATGTAATAAAATTTTATAGGGAAAACTGCTCTTAAAAAAAATGAAAATGTATGTGAATTTTCCCCACATCAAGTTTTTCATAGTTTTAAGATTGCTGTACTAGCAGTAAATACCTATGTTAAAATTATCTGTAAGAAAATTTAGAAATAATACCCTTGGTCACAAGAGAAGGGCCAATTAAAACCAAAATGAGACAGTGCTTCATACTCACTTGAATGGCTATTTCTACAATACTGATACTACCAAAAGTTGGCAAGGCTGCGAAGAAACTGAAACTCATATGTTATTGTGGGACTGTAAAACTGTGCAATTACTGTGGGGAAAGGTCAGCCAGTTTCTTACAAAACTATACATACACCTACTCAATGATCCAGAGATTCCAAGCCTAGATATTTTCCCAAGAAAATCAAAACATATATATACAAAAAGACTTGTACGAGAATGTTCTTGGCAGCTTTATTTAAAATAGCCCCAAATTAGAAAAAGCCCAGATGCTCAACAATAGGAGAATGGATTAAAAAAAAAATCTGTGGGGCTTCCCTGGTGGCGCAGTGGTTGAGAGTCTGCCTGCCGATGCAGGGGACACGGGTTTGTGCCCCGGTCTGGGAAGATCCCACATGCCGCGGAGCGGCTGGGCCTGTGAGCCATGGCTGCTGAGCCTGCGCGTCCGGAGCCTGTGCTCCGCAATGGGAGAGGCCACAAGAGTGAGAGGCCAGCGTACAGCAAAAATAATAATAATAATAATTAAAAAAAAATCTGTGGTCCATTCATACAATGGGATGCTGCTTAGTAATGGAAAAGAAAGAACTGTGGATACACACAATAGTAATGATGAATCCCAAAGTTTCATGCTTAACAAAGGAAGATTCAGGCAAAATGATGCATACTCTTGGTTTCACTTAATATGGAACTCTTGAACAGGCAAAACTAACTGATGGCAGGAAAAACAACAACAACAGAGTAACAGCAAGGCTGCCTTTGAGATAGTAGGGTGGAGGTTTACAGACTTACTGGGAAGGGGCATGAATCAACTTCCTGGGGTGATGGGCAACGTCTATACCTTGATAGAGGTTTGGGTTACACATCTGTGTTATTTATTAAAACTTGATGAATGATACACTTAAAATTTGTGCATTTCTTTGCATATAAATTATACTTCAAAGGAAAAGATAGGAACTGGAGATAAATATTAAACTCTAGTTATTGACATGCATGCTGAAATATTTTGGAGGGGAAGTGTAGTTATGTCTGTGATTTTTTGAAATGCATCAGGAAATAAAATTTGTTTGTTATAAAAAATAACATGAATAGAGAATGGATAGATGAATACATAAATAAATATGATAAATCAAATATATCAAACTGTTAGTGGTAGGATATAGGTGGTAGGTTTATGGATGTTCACTGTAAAACAGATTCAACTTACTTGCATGTTTAATTTCTTTTCATAATTAAATGTTAGAAAATAATTGGGAAAAGAATGAATCCTATATTCCTGGCTCAAACATGTTGTGTAGTATACGTGAATGGAAAAAGCAAATTCCCCAAGTAAAGAGTGTATCTAACCTAATCTAACTGGATAACTGTATAGAAAATATAGCATGAACAAGTGTAACATACAATCACTGACAACATGCTTGAGATGGTTTTTCTCTAATGTTAATCCAAATAACATATTCTATTTTACTACAGAAATATCTGAGTTATTCAGGGCTATGAGAGGAATGTCTATTTTGGTTGATATTCTACTTAGGGGTCAGGGGCAGATGATTCAGGCTCCGTGGGCCACAAGGTCTGTATCACGGTTACTGGACTCCGGTGTTACAGTGCAGAAGCCGCCACAGACAACACCTAAACAAATGGGCTGAGTTCCCATAAACTATTTACAAAAACAGGCAGTAGACCATATTTGGGACTCGGGCTGTAGTTTGCCAACTCCTGTTCTATTTGAAGAGTATTCATAATTGAATTATACTGCAACCTTGCATCACAGATATTGTAGAATTTATAATGTGAATATTGGTTTCAGATAGTACCTTCAACTAGTATGTCAACCTTACTTTTTTCAAGTCTTCTAATTCAAATAACTTTAGGGACATAGTTCTATTATCTGATGAGTTTTTTTTTTTTTTTTTTTTTTGCGGTACACGGGCCTCTCACTGTCGTGGCCTCCCCCGTTGCGGAGCACAGGCTCCGGACGCGCAGGCCCGGTGGCCATGGCCCACGGGCCCAGCCGCTCCGCGGCACGTGGGATCCTCCCAGACCGGGGCACGAACCCGCGTCCCCTGCATCGGCAGGCGGACTCTCAACCACTGTGCCACCAGGGAAGCCCGAGGTTTTTTCTTTACAGGATATTTTTCTGGTTGGGTTTGCTTTGTGCCCCAGGTCTTGCTTTCAAATTCACTGGGTGTCAAATGTTCACATGTTCTGGTGCCTTGAGTGCTTGGGTTTTTTTTATTATTCATGTATAATGATGAGGATAAAGTAATAGTACTGGATATAACTAGGAGGAGTGTTGAGAGAATCATGGTAGGAAAAAGAAGACCTGGCTGGCTAGAGTAAGGGCCTTCAAAGGAATTCTCCCTGCAGGGGAGAGTAGATTCACTTCCTTTACTCAGCTCCTAGTCAGTGCTGGCAAGGTGGGAAAACCAACCTCTACCAAGACCTAGTCCTTGCCCTTCAGGAACTTATACTGTTAGTTAACTTCTGGGAACAAGACAATGGATAAGAGGTGAATGGAAGAAAAATTCATCCATTAAAAAGGCCTTCCTATAATCGCAGTCATCTGACTTGGGTTTTATACTTGGGGATGGAGGAAGCTCACCATCTCTGGAATTAATCAAGGAGAAGCAAATGATCCCCAGTCAGGCATGCATATTAGAACAATGCCTCAATTAGAAGGACTAAATCCAGAAGCGGACACATATGGTCACAATTTACAAATCTAATTTGTTACTGGAAGAGAAAAAATATCAGATTAAACAGATTACACTTAGTAACAGGGCCTTGTTACTTGCTGTGCACAGTATTTGAAGATATTTTTACCTGTACCAACTTTTTTCTTTACCTAGAATTCAGCAGACTACAATGATCAGTTCCTTTCCAAAGATGTTCATTAAATTTTCCTGAGGTCTGATTGATTTAGAAAAAAGAATGAAACACTTGTAAACCATCTGCCTCTTTATCTGAAGTCAGGGGTTAAAGCAAGCTATTTTATTTAGAAAATGGAATTTAACAAAATTTCACCCATTATTTTTTGCTGACACTTTCAAAATGACACAAGTGAGACTGACTGCTTTTAAGATCTTTTAGTCCCTGATACTGACTCCCTTACAAGTTGAAAGATAAAAGTAATGGAAATTAAATAACTATAACACCTCAATAATTGACACTGTATTTTAGTTGTTAGTTTATTAGTCATGCCTTAAAATGTTAACTTCCAAGTGAAAATGATAGATATCTAAAAATATGGGCTAGTCTATTATACTAAACCTACCCATGTTTGAAGCCATGCACTTTCCTAATATTTTGAAATAAACTCATCATTTGTAAAAAATGATTTGGAGCTCCAAATGGAAATACTGAAGCACTCTAAAAACTCAACAATGCACTTGTCAGTATACGCAAGTGGAAAATTTACTGAAGTATTACTATGTAGTTTAAACCTTTTAAGACTAAGACAATTAAACTGCTCCCTTATGTTTGTTTGATTGAATTTTGAGGTTCAGGAGCCCTGTGCATTCATAACAGCAGGTCTCGATTCCTCATACAAGACATCAAGTTAGGTGTAGAGATTCATTGTTTTCTTCTGAGAGAGTGTTTTCCAAGGAGGGGACAAATAAGAGTTCAGGTCATCTAGCATCACCTTAACGTGCCTTATCTGCACACAACACTGTGCCCATCACTGGAGGGAAAAGAGAACAAACAGCATTCCTTCCCTTGGGGTGCTCGGGATTCAGTGGCAAGAACAGGCTTGGGGTGGCACCAAGTCTAGGATATTGTGGCATCAGAAGCACAGTGTTAAGAAGGATTTTGTGTGAGGGAAGAAACAGCAGAAATGTCCAAGGAGAGATGGTGTGGGAGCTGGACTGGACAGCTGGGGGGGATTTTTGAGGAACAAAGAGTGGGAGTGTGATTACAGTTGGGGACTGGGTGCATGAAGGAAAAATAAAGATGTGTGTGGGATAAATAAAGATGTGTGTGAACCGAAAGGGTAAGTCTGGGGCCCAGACAATACCCTGGTATGCCGGAAGTAAAGGAGGTGCCTTCAAGAAAGGAAAGAAAGGAAAGAAGGGGTAGTAGAAGATGGTCCCATATGATACACTGGAGTCAGTTTGTGAGAGACGCCAAATGCCAATATTTGGCATTTATTTTGGAAGGTCTTAGGTGCCACTGAAGATTTCTGAGCAGTAGAATGGCCTGATGAAAGAAGATGGAAGGAAGAATTTCCCACAAGCACCTTCACACAAGTATCACAAGCTTAGGGGTGGCTGAGCCTTGTCTGAGGTTCTAGATCTCAAACTTGATACCTGTGTGGCTCACTGCAGATTCAGTATAGGCTGCTATGTGGTATCTCAACTTAGCAATCCCAGGGTGTCTGTGTAGTCAGACATCAGCAACACGGGAGAAGATGCCATAGTCCATCCGTAACTGATGCTGATGAGTTCTGGTCGGGGAGGAAGGTTAAGAGGATCTCAAAGGTACACAAAGTAGCCAGATGCTTAATGTTGGACCAAATGTACAAAACTGGGATAGCAGGATGTTCATGTTCAAAGGACATTCAGTACCAGTATGGTAAAGGCATCTCATAGAGAATATACAACTACCAAAGTACACACACTTAAATTTTTTTCATTTCATTCATTCATTCATTCAATCAATCAGTCAACAGATATATATGAGTGTCCACAATGCGCCAGGTACTTTTGGAAGCCAAGGATTCAATGGTGAACAGACAAGGAGGTGCTGCTGTGAATACAGAATCCACATGGAATGGATAGGGTGAGCTGTCTGGGGAAGATTCTGGGAGTAGGTAGGGAGTTTCCAAGTTCTAATATATGAATTACCCGTGGTCTTGAGAAAAACATATGGTCCCATGTTAAAAATGTGTACCCAGTATCACAATCACACTTGATAAAAGGTTCTGCGTTATAAGATTTAAAGAATGTAAGAAGCAGCAAATTACTAAGAAAGAACACAATACTAGTTTATCTTAGTGATCTATGGTTTAAAAGGGAGAGTATTTGGATGGTCTCACATACAAGAGAAACAATATTTTTGCATTATCACCCATGTCCTTATTACATAGGCCAGTTGAGATCAGATTATTTAATCAATGTCTAGAAAAACATGATTAACTTCTTCCCAAAAGACATGCCTCAATTTTAACTTTATAGGAAATAAAGTACATAGCCTTGCTTAAGGGACTTACTTCCTTTATGGCAAATCCAATCTACATGTAATTCTTCTCTTTATTCTTTATTCCTTCTCCCAGAGCAAGTGAATAGAGCTGAGAAAAAGTGGTTACACCTAAAAGTTACACAAGTTCAACAACCCACAATAGCACTCAATGAAATATCCAATGCTGATTGTGAGATGTGAATCACACCACCATGATTGGTGTGTATCTACAACTAGCAGCAGACACGCCTTCTCCCACAGAGGGCATTTACCTGGCAGAGAGGCAGCTCAATAATCAGGTCTCAGTTTCTGTGCCAGCCAAGCCTGGGACCTAAGGCATGGGCTTTTCAGGTCTCTGTGACCAGCCACACATTTCCACACTGTTCAACTTGAAAGTCAAGCCATACGATGTTTTCCTAGTTACTATTCAGTATGCTTAACTTGGCATCAAATCATTCCTTAGGCAAATCACACCTAGACTGCACAGAGAACTCTTTTGGGGGTGATGGGGGACAGAGGGTCCCCACAGACTTTAATGGTTGCAAAGAGTGGGTCTTCTGACCATGAGTTAGCCAGAAGCTCTGTGGCACCCTCATTAGCCAAAGAGGAGAAGTCAAACACTCTTTCCCTTTTATTCCTTTAATTTCTTGTTAATGGGCTCCATGGAAAAGGATGGGATACATAAATGTGAATAGTAGCACCTATTACTAATAGTAGAACCAAACTGGGACATTTTTGGAGAGAAAGACTAGAGGGCAGGTTTTTAATAATAATGTCAGCACAACTGGCATAAACCAGCCTGTTCTGGACATCAAGGAATAGAGCCTTCTCCCCATAATTAAGCAGAAATTTAAGGATTTCATTGTTAATATTCAAGTATTATTTAGATTTTTATTTGCTCAATCTAACAAATTTCCCTTCATCTCTACATATTCTTTCATTAATTTTAATGTATACTAAGTAGCAACTTTGCAACTATTTTAGTCAATGGAGAAACTTGGCTCAACCCCTGCCTTAAAATTCTCTGGAAGTGATGCTTCATCTTATCTCAAATTTAAAAAGAAATGATGTAGCTTTTTATTCTCCTCAAGCTCAATTTTACTGATACTTTCCTAGAGAACTGGCCATAGAGGGCTGTGATAGGTTATGATCCTAGCTGTGTGGGGTTCTTAAAACTATTTAACAAGACAGGCAATTTACCTTGAGAATATTGGAACTCATATGAAAAGCTCCAAGCAAATAAAATGCATTTTTAAATTCTTAGGTACTATTATTGGATGAAACCATGTTGACTCTAGAGAATCCCCAGATGAGAAATACTGGGAAATAATCTAGCCTTATATTCAGAAGCTGAGAAGGCTCAAGTATATTTTGAATTGTAACTACTATTTGGAAATACAGTCACAGCATTATAAAATATATGTACAATATTCAAAGCTAGAATGACGTTAGAGGGCTAATATGAATCTTTTTACATATTTATGCTAAAGTAAGTAGGTGTTGGGAAAATACTATGCACAGATTTATTCCCTCCACAAATTAAAATTTAACTTTCAGAGAGCACAGATAAAGTTATTCCTAAAACCCTATTATCTATACATTTGTCAACTATCTTTTAGCTTTTACATGCTAAGCACATAAGTATGCAAACAAATATAATGTGAATATAATCATGCAGAAAGAGAATATATATTTATCAATGCCTGACTGTCCTTCATGAAAAGATATAAACTATATAGAGAATATCCACAGTTGCCAGAAAGACAGTTTTGGATTGAGAAGAATATGTTTTTCTTTTGATCTAGAGAGCTGAAAACATAATGTATTACAATTATATTGATTTTGTTTTAAAAAGGATGAAAGTTTTGCTGTGAGTCAAAGTTAAAAAATACAACATCAAGATCATGCTTGGTAATTAATTATGTTTGCAACTGAAATATGTCATAGAATTAATAACAAATAAACTAGTGAGATTTTAGAATTTTTCTTACAACTATGTATAATCTTGTAATGTTTAATTTTGGTTGCATAGAGCAGAGTTGGTATAAGTGTAAAAACTGCTCATCAAGCCATTTATTATTGAGGTCATTATATTCACAATTAAAAACAAGGAAAATGGTGCAAATCTCCAACAAGGGATGGGAGAAGAGGCAAACGCTCAGCTCTGTTACCATGTCGGGGGGGAAAGTCTATCAGTCAAGCTGTCTTCTCCCTTAATCATCAGTTAATGTGACTAGTAACAAGATATTTTCTCCAATATATGCTTCCATTAGCATAATTCTGGGCCCTAATTACCTTATGCTTTTTTTCATCTTTGAATATCTGACATAAAAATTGCAGTAGCAAATAGACCCATGTGGCTTTCTCATCTAGTCTTTTTCCAAACTTGTCAGGGATGACATCCTTTTGTGTGCCTTTTAATCCAGTTTCTTTTGATTACTTCTTAAGACTTTTTAAAAATAAAAGTAATACACATTTATGGTAAAAAAGTGAGAAATTCAGTAAAGTTAAAAAAAATTAAAATCACTTTTAATCCCGTAAGTCAGAGGCAATCACTGTGAACACTTCATTGCATTTTCTTCCTCTATTATCCATTAACATATATTTATTTTTTATTTTATACTTTACAAATTTAAAATCATACTCTTTTTTTATTTACCACTGTTTTGTTAGCATTTCTCCTAGTCTTTACTCCTTAAGGGAATAATTTGTAATGGCTACATACCACATCATTATAGATGTACTAAAACACTTAAAAGTTACCTTATTTTTGATCATTTAGTTTATTTCTAATTTATTTTGATTATATATTTATTTTCATAAATGCTGTAGATATCTCATTATATATATGTATAAATGTACACATATGGCTGTAATGAATTGTTACAAAATTTCGATTGTTTTCCTTAATCAGATTTCTAGAGTTGGCATTGTGAGGACAAACACAAACTATTTTTAGTGTTCTTAATTAATTTTACAAAGTCCTTTCCAAAAATACTGTTTACAGTTAGTTTGACAAAAGTTCAAGTCATATACGGCTATTTAAAATAAATCTGAATTTCATATTAAGATTAAACTACATAGGGACTTCTCTGGCAGTCCAGTGGTAAAGACTTCACCTTCCAATGCAGGGGTGCGAGTTCGATCCTTGGTTGGGGAGCTAAGACCCCACATGCCTCATGGCCAAAAAACCAAAATAACATAAAACAGAAGCAATACTGTAACAAATTCAGTAAAGACTTTAAAAATGGCACACATCAAAAAAAATCTTAAAACAAAAGATTAAATTAATATTCAACTACAAACTGAAAATTCTCAATAGGTCAAATTCCTAATTTCATAAAATATAGGAAAATATAAGATCAATAAATTATATACAAATTAAGTCCAAATAGATTAAAATGTTGAAAAAACACTCTGCCCTATATAAAGCACACCATAAACCTACTTTTATGTTATCCCTATGTTCCTCAAAAGAACTATAAAAGCAATACTCCCTAATATTAAAACTCCACATGCTTATATATAATTGGCTGAATTTGTTTTGTTCTGATCAAATTCAACTTAATTTAGCAAGAGAGAACGACTGAATTTTCCACTGGATTATCATTTCCTTCTTTATAACACTGCTTACAGGTAAACAGTTGACATGGTGCCAATAATTTTTCATTCTTTCATGTTTTTACAATTACAGTATCTCAAATTTGAATCTAGATTTTATGAGTGTAAAAATCCCATCAATCTCTTCTTTTATTTAACAATAGCTTAATATTTCTTTGAATGAAGAGATACCCATGCAATACTCTGCTGTAGCTTCCATGAAATAACCACAAGAAAGGTACTACACATCTACCCAACAGATACATCCTACATGGGCCACCAGTGTTCTGTTAAACAGAATATGGGGGAAAAAACATGTGTATGTTATTAAAATAGCTTGTGTATTGATATTTTTTCTCTAACTCATTTTTGTATAAAAATATATAGATAAAGATACAGACATATATTGGATAGATTGCCAAATTAGCATTTCTTATGCATATACAAAAGTGTTATCTAATTAGTCTATTAAAGATGTGGCTTAGCGGCTCCTTATTGTGGAAATAAAACTAACACTGACACTGAATAAATAAATACAGAAAATCAAATGCACTAGCTGATTAAAAACATATGACGTAAGAACTAAAAAATTATTCAGTCACCATTTGTAGAAGAAAGAAGAGTTAGTCTGCAGAAACTTCAAGATTTCCTTATTGTGCATATCAATAGTTTTGTGAAATGTGTTTCTCTTTGTTGAAGGCTCAGTGCTGAAGGGGTGAACGTAGGGCAAATTCAGATGTGTCGTGTTCCGGCTTTGAACCTAAACTATTTCTGAAGTTTACAGAAAGAAAAGCACTTGAATCATCATAACAGGGAGGGGGGAGATATCTTATGGGATTGCAATCATGATATATACCACGATGCATATAGACAAAGTATATATGCATATAGACAGACTTATTCTGCACGTGAAGAGAAGCCATTGATGTGACCCAATGAGAATACATTGGCACTATGGCACTGGTACGCAACACAGGTCGCTTTTGTTTTATGACAAGTCCAGATTTTGACTTCAGTCTTCAACTATGTAATATATTATTATTATTTTATATTATTCAATATATATAATATACACAAATGCAGATAGATACAGATTAATTTAAATTCCCTACTTAGAAATTCTCTTCCAAATTTTTATCTCTATTTTCCTCTCTATTTTGATGATCTATTTTTTTACTTGTCCTTACATTCCCTTAAGTTATATACTGCTAACCCTAAAAAAAACTAAACCAAATGTGACCATTTACCAGCACTCTAAATAATAAGAGTGAGACAGCTGGACAACAAAGGAAACATTTTTCATTTGGAAATCACAGAAAATCAGGTTCAAATTCAATCTGTGATTTCTCAACAGCATAAACTTGAGTAAGATTTTTAAACACTGTTGAGTTTCAGGTTTCTTTTCCAAGAAAGCATTATAATATCAACCTTAATGGGTGAGCTTAACAAAAAGTATGCATTGGATAAACATTAGTTTCCTTCCACTTAATCTGTTTATTCCACACTGACACCAACTGTTTATTGGGTGCTTAGCAATGGCATGATTTCATCTACACATATGGATAAATAAAGTGATTAATTACTCTCCATCAGTAGAGCAGAATATTGGCTTTGCTTAACTCAGTTCATTAACAGTAACTAGAAAAAGCTAAAGGATCTACACTAACATTGACTTACTGCCAGAATTCAGGAGAATTAAGACACTTAGAAGTAAGCAACGGACAACTCAACAACTGGTCTAATACACTGTGCAAGTGATGTGTGTCCTGCATAAATCACTAGGTTACTGGAGAACTAGTGCCACCTAACAACGTTTGGGATTCTGTAGAAAATAGACAAAGCATTTTCTCTTCTTTAGAACCTTATACACTGAAAAGCGTTCACAAAAATATGACTTTTCCTACCATTGCCTTAAATGACTCAAGTAAAAAACAGGAGAGAACTGTGGATCCTCCTATAGACAAAGCAATTCTCTAAAATGCCCAAAAAGTATTCAATTCACTTCCTCTAAGGCACCAGTGGCTATACTAAGAGCAATGGGAAAATCAGGAGTATAAGATGGAACGAGTCCATGTATTTGAAACAGTAATTATAAGTAACTGACCAGTTCTGGGAACTTGGTGGTTTCTAGGAGTTTGTAGGACCCTGGTTCTTATCCTCTCCTGTTCTGGGGGCCACTTGGGGGCTGTGGACAATCGAGAGTGGGTGGAGCCCTGAGTTGCACTGAAGTTCTGTGGATGTGGGAGTCCTCAGGGGCACGGATGTGGTGTCCAAATATAGGAAGAACTGACAAGCAGAGGTGTGCTTAGGGTAGAGAAGACCCATCCAACCCCAAGTGGGTGTGAGGGTCTGCTTGCCACAGAAAGCCAAGAGGGAACTGTCTTAGTTTCCTAGGGCTGACGTAATGAACTATCAACAACTGGGTGGCTTTATGACAACAGAAATTTATTTTCTCGAGTTCTGGAGGCTGGAAGTATGAAGTCAAGGTGTTGGAAGGACCATGTTATCTTGGAATATTCTAGAGGGGATCCTTTCTTTCCTCTTCTAGTTTCTGGTGGTTGCCGGCAATCCTTGGCATTCTTTGGCTTGCAAAGGCATCACCCCCATTTCTGCCACCCGTCATACTCTCCCGTGTGTGTCTCTGTGTCCAGATTGCCCTCTTCTTATAAATACACCAGTCACATTGGGGTATGGCCCGCCTTAATCCAGTATGACTTCATCGTAACTTGATTACATCTGCAAAGACCCTATTTCCAAATAAGGTCACGCGCCGTTTCTGGGGTTAGGACTTCAACACGTCAGAACGAGAACTAAATGGCAGGTTGTACCTCCCTTTCCCTTAAGTCTGTGAGAGTTGGGGGCCCAAGAGCAAAGAGGCTTCTCCTAGGTGCCACACCAGGGATCGGCAGCCAGGCTTTGCCACACTGCCCGGCTCTGTATGCTTTTCTGCACCCATGCCTAGGACCAAAATATGCTAAGATACCCAAACAGGAAGACTGAACCCCAGGGAACCAACAGAAAAAAATCAATATTAATGAAGGCCCATTTGTGGGGGTCGTGAGGTCAGAGGCAGGGAATTTGGGCAAAACAATCAATCATAGAGCTGATGAGGCGCAAGTGCTGGGTGACAAGAGTTGAAAACGGGAAAGCAAGTGCTCTACAAGGCACGGAGATTTTTTTTTGTTAGGCAGTGAATTCTATAAATAATAACACGAAAACCAATTTTCTAAAATACAGTGTCAGTGTGCAATGCATTATTTCTCAACCATTAAATGTAAATGCAACAGAGTACTTAAGTGGAAGTTTGGGCACAGACATAAGACAGCATGGATCAGATACCAAATGAGATGCAAACTTAGATGCAAATTTTCAGTGAATCCGGCTCCCTGACTTGTACTAATCAGTGATGCTGACAAAAATTCTGGTCTCCTCCCAGATGCAGGGGAGGGTTGGGATTTCCTAGCCCCACAGGTTAAAAGCATTCACGTGACATCCTCTGGCCAGCCACACATGGGTAGGGGTGAGGTGTGCCACAGGAAGAAGCTTTATGGGGCCAGTGTACCACCTGCCATGCTCACCGTCCTTCAGGCAGACGCTCCTGTGTGCCTTCAAACCTGTGGTGACTAGTTGTGGGGACACAAGGGACTCATATTCTAAGTTTGAACTGGAAAAGCTAACAAGGGCAAGAGATAGGCTGTCTGGCTGCTGAGTGACAGTCTGAAGGACAGGTGGCTACATAGGATGCAAGCTGCACGAGAGAGAGGGGTGGGAAAGGGACGTGGATTCCGTTGACCTGTTGTGGGTTACAAGACAGTGAGTCGGGGATGAGGGGCATCTTGACAGGCAGACCTCCACAGAGCGAGCAGAAAGGCTGCAGGAGAGCACATCGTCCGCAACAAGGGAACTGCAGGTGAGAGCTCTTCAGAGAGGGTGGTGCTGGGGATGCTGATGTTGAGAAGCCAGCTGAGACCAGTGCCAGCGGTACAAGACCTTCCTGCACCTCTCGACTCTCTGGGGTCCTTTCCTCCCCATTTCCCCACCATAATCATACACACACCTACACACCTACCTACACACACAAACACGTACACGTGCCCCTCGCAAGGGGTTCATCATTCCCTTCCCAGGCAGCCGGAAGAAAACCCTGTAGGACACCTTCCCTGGAGGGAGACTGAAGAGCTATAACTTTGAATGAAACTGGAAGCTTTGACTATTATACGGGAGTAGGTATTCTAAGTACCATACTGCAGTTCTGTTTTAAAAATTAAAGTAACTTTAAAAAATATTTATTAACCAAATATTCAAAATAGTTAACAACCAGTACGACATGGGCACCAGTCACTAAGAATAGGTACCAGCGATGTTGGAGCAGAGTCTTGGGGGCCCTTTATTGTGCTTTTAAGCTGCCGAGATATGGGGAATTTGGGGAGAGCGGGTTACAGGGAAGAAGTCAGGGTGCCCTGTCATTGGCTGGCAGTGGATGGGTGAGGTATATTCAAGGCAGATGACTGTTATCAACCCATAGAGCAGTGTGTTGATATTTTAACAACCACTTGGATGTCAAGGGCTGCCTGAAACCATGGGCCAAGGAGCGAGTTTTCCCACAGAATAAATTTTAAAGGGATAATGGGAACTAAGTAAAAATGCTTGTGATTGCATCCCATGAATCTTGACTGACTGATATACTAGTTATTTATATTAACTAATGAGCTGATTAGAGACGGTCTGATATCTACAACTGTACCATATTCAATTTCCTAAGGATTAGGTTGTAGAACTTGGGAGGTGAAACTGGTCCCCGAATAAAACAATGAGCAATTGTTCTGGGAAGCGAGAGAAGGAGAGAGAGGTGAAACCTTCTGAGTGGTGGGGAAAAGGTGATGGATTCCCTGTGTGGAATCACAAAACTGTAATTTTATCCTAGCTGTGTGCATTTAAGGATTAGCCATGCCATCCAGTTTTTACTGCTATTGACACTGTTCAAACCAAATGGTTTAAAACAGCCAACTCTAAAAACGTTTGATATGTGATCTAGAATATCATCAATTTGAACACTGAGTTTATGGACTTTTGTGCTAGGCTTATTAAAATTATTTAAAATTTTAGTTGATTTTTTTTTTAATCAGTAGGTGACAGGAGGGATATATGTGTCCTTACCCAGGAGCCAAGAAAAAAACAAAACAGAATATTATTAGGATATTTCAAAACCTTCAGAGAGGTTAGATTTGCTTGCTGTATTAATGTTTTATGAGTGTGTTTGATTTTTCTTTGTTTTGTATTTTAACAAACAAGAAAAGAATCAGGTTTTAATTCTACAAGTGCTACTACAAGAATGCAAGTAAAAGGGTCTAATTTAAATGTTTTACAGTTTTAATTTTACTCAAGTGCCTTTGAAAGGTAGAAATGCTTACCCACCCATTCTTATCTAATATATAATTTTTAATACTAGAATTTGGGCTCTGATTCTTTTTTTTTAAATAAACAAATTTATTTATTTATTTATTTATGGCTGTGTTGGGTCTTCATTGTTGCACAGGGGCTTTCTCTAGTTGCAGTGAGCAGGGGCTACTCTTCATTGCAGTGCGTGGGCTTCTCACTGCGGTGGCTTCTCTTGTTGTGGAGCACAGGCTCTAGGCGTGCGGGCTTCAGTAGCTGTGGCACACGGGCTCAGTAGTTGTGGCTTGCGGGCTCTAGAGCACAGGCTCAGTAGTTGTGGTGCACAGGCTTAGGTGCTCCATGGCATGTGGGCTCTTCCCGGACCAGGGTTCGAACCTGTATCCCCTGCATTGGCAGGCAGATTCTTAACCACTGTGCCACCAGGAAAGTACCTGGGCTCTGATTCTAATAAAGCCCAAAGAATGAAAAAGAAAAGCACAATTGTCTAGGTATCTAAACTTTTCACTTAAAGCTAATTCTAATCAAAACACAATTCAGAAAGAGAAAGACAAATACCATATGATATCACTTATAGGAGGAATATAAAATATGACAAAAATGAACTTATCTACGAAACAGAAACAGACTCACAGACATAGAGAACAGAGTTGTGGTTGCCAAGGGAAGGGGGGTGAGGGAGGGATAGATTGGAAGTTTGGGACTAGCAGACACAAACTATTGTATATAGAATGGATAAACAACAAAGTCC
This sequence comes from Mesoplodon mirus, assembly GCF_964341445.2. Classification (NCBI taxonomy): domain Eukaryota; kingdom Metazoa; phylum Chordata; class Mammalia; order Artiodactyla; family Ziphiidae; genus Mesoplodon; species Mesoplodon mirus. Next base: position 174,908,691 of record NC_138980.1, on the reverse strand, counting down.
TACTGTATAGCAGAGGGAACAATATTCAATAGTTTTCAATAAACCATAATGGAAAAGAATGTGAATAACTATATATATATGTGTGTGTGTGTGTATATATATATATATATATATATATATGTATGTATATATATATAACTGAATTACTTTGCTGTACACCAGAAACTAACACAACACTGTAAATCAACTATACTTCAATAAAATAACTTTAAAAATACACAAACAATTCACTGTTCTGGCACATTATGAGGTCAAATAAATATTTTCAATGCTGTTATAAAAATGCCATTTGTTTATGTTAAGGTTATTGATAGATATATAACATGATTGTCTATAAGAGAAAGCTAAGCTTTTGTCTCATTAGCATTTCATTGTCCCTGTATTTGAAGGCAAATTAATTGATCAACTGTTTCAAATGAATAGTGAATGGATGGAAAACTCAGCATCTTTAGGCTTTGACAATGAGCACATGTAGCTACAATACTGCAGCCAAAACCCACTTTGTTATTGGCCATTGTGATGCCAACAAGATTTAGATCAGCTATTCATCAAGAAGCTGGTCTCTTCCCTCTAACATGGACAAACAACAGGTGGCCTTATAGAGGCCAGGAGCCAACTGAGGACTATGAAATGGAGGTAGAGGTTGTACATTCACAGGATATAGACAACATGGTATACAGAAAAGCAGATTCTGAAATTCTCTGGTCCCTAATGACTTCACTGAGTCACAACCAATCCTGACTGTCACTTCAAGAGAAGTGAGATACTAAATTAATTGGTTGTGCTAGTTGGTTTCTCTGTTACCTGCAGCTGAAAGCATCCTAACTGATATTATTATTTTTTAGATGTCCCTCAGTGTAATACGGAATTATTTATTGCTCAGTCACCTACTATCTGTATCATTCACTAGAATATACTTTCCTTGAGCGTGAAAATAGTTTCTATCTCATTCACTGCTCTATCCCCAGTATCTACCCCGTCTGGCACACAGACACTGAATAAATGTTGACTGAATATAACATAGCTTTTGCTGGATCCAATGAAAATAATGTTAGTCCAAGGAATTCTCCACGTTTACAGTTGCCTGAAAGCATGATGTGCTATAGTTTTATTCTGAGAGATTTGGAAAGAGCCCTTCCTTTTACAGAATTAGCATAAGCTGAGTGATGGAAAAGCCCTTCTCAGACTTAGCTCTTAGGAAAGACATGGCTTGTCTCCACTGACCCACACATCTCATGCCCACACTCCTTGCCTTCTGCAGATCTTGACTACATATCATTTTTATAAAATGGGTTACTTCTTCCATGTCTATAATATATACTGTAAATTTCACTCAGAAGATTCTACCCTTGGGCGACCATACTTGTCAAATCTGGATCAGTCAAAGCTGCTACTGGTAAATTTTATTATAAAATCTACAGAAGATGTTACTCTGCATGTCATCCTAACAATTTCTAGGACTCTGCAATGGAACATTCATGTCTCCAGTGATGGTGTCAGTGGGTAGAACTTCAAGCTCCTAAGAATGACTAACAGCACTGGAGAGAGCTGTATCATCAATTATCACAACCATTGGTCCAACATGTTAGTACCAGGGAGGGAAGCCAGCACGTCTCCAGGTTTGCACCACTAATGCCCAGCTCACAGCTGGTTTCTTCAAAGGGCCTTATCCTATCAAAGCTTCAAGACAAAACATGAGTTTACTGCAAGACATGGATTTCAAACCTAAAAATATGTTCCCAAATAGCCTTTTATTCAAGTTCATAATTCTGAACAAGAAAATGAGTTCAATAATTTACCAATACTAAAGAGTGAATTGTGTCCAGACTGTCTCCTTTTTTCAGCTTATCAGGTCAATATATGCTATTGTTGAAGTTCCAGAAATAGTAAATTTATATTTAATATAAAAATTAACCATATTCCACAGTTAAGAGAGAGAAATATAAAATTTATACTAACATACAACTTAACCAGAGGTATCCTGTTTTTTATGAGTGTATTATTGGCATCTGTGATATTGTCCCTCAATATTATTGTTAATTTTTTCCCCGTATCACCTCATTAAAAAGTAATGGCTTAATAATGCTCTAACCAGTGGATGCACTGTGATTTTTTTTTAACTATTCACATTATATTGAGGGTTAGTTTTGTATTTTTCTTATTAAATTATATCTAAACTTTTATGCATGTTCTTTTTTTTCTTCTAGTCCCTTAGGATTGATTTCTGAAAACTGAATTAAATAGTCAGTGTTTGTAATCATTTTTAAGGATGGCAAATATATTGCCACTTAAAAAAATTGAGACCTATATTCTCTCCCTGCCTGTAGTTTATGAACGTTATGGGGATCCTGCATCCAAGCTAGCACTGGGTATTTCAGAACATGTATTTCTCAATTTTGTAGGTAAAAGTAGTATATCTTCTGGTCTTAGTGTGTTTGGACTATTAAAACAGAATATCAGAGACTAGGTGCCGTATAAACAACATAAATTTATTTTTTACAGTTGTAGAAGCTGGAAACCAGAGATCAGGGTGCCAGCATGATCTACTTCTGGTGCAGACTCTCTTCTGTTTGCAGAGCTGTTTTCTTATATCCTCACATGGCAGAGATGGGGCTGGAGAGCTCTCTGGGGTCCCTTTTATTAGGGCAGTAGTGTCATTCATGAAGCCTCCTCTTTCATGATCTAACACTCCAAACCATCACACTGGGGGTTAGAATTTCAATCTACGAATCTTGGAGGGGGTCACAAATATTAGCCCATTAACAATTCTTTTAATTTTGGTTTCTCTGATATTTTAAAACCTTGACTTCATTTTTATTTATCTTGTAAATAGCTACTTTTTTCTTGGTAATTTTATGTTATGTCCTTTGCACACTTTTCCACTAGAATTTTTGTTATTTTTCTGTTGTTATTTGTAAGTGCTCTTTCTTTATTAATAATACTAATAATTCCTTATTCCCATTTCAAATGTCCAGTGTCTCTTTTAATACACTATTCTCAGTGCTATAAGTTAACATATAGGGTAGACATAAGAAGGAAATATAGGAGCAGTCTTTAATACAAAGGAGTAGTTTGATGTTGCAAAATTTCTGAGGCTTATAGAAACTTTTTTAAAAGGACAAAAATATTAACTTTAGGACCAGAGTCTCTTGTAATGCAGATTAGGTTTATCCTTATGATACCTATCCATTTCTGAATTAGAAATATACCTTTGGGGTAATAATCACAGTCTTGAAGTAGTATATAAGCTTTTAACCTGGACGCCCCCCAAAAAGGCTTTGTAGCTCAGCTAATAGAAAAGCCATACTTAACATAAGAGTTGAAGGTTGGAGGTGAGACAGGAAGGAAGGGGGCAGAGCACAACCATTAAGAACAGGATATGAGGGCTTCCCAGGGCTTCCCTGGTGGTGCAGTGGTTGAGAGTCCGCCTGCCGATGCAGGGGACACGGGTTCGTGCCCCGGTCTGGGAAGATCCCACATGCCGTGGAGTGGCTGGGTCCGTGAGCCATGGCCACTGAGCCTGCGCGTCCAGAGCCTGTGCTCCGCAACGGGAGAGGCCACAACAGTGAGAGGCCGCATACCGCAAAAAAAAAAAAAAAAAGAAAGAACAGGATATGACATAAACTGGTTAGAACCAACTAGGCCCAAGATGCTGGAAGACTTGACTTCCAGGAGACCTTGAGCCTTATTATATACTCAGTATAATACATTAGCATCTAAATGACACACCCACAGGCGCCATGACAGTTCCAAGGCCCACCATAAAAGGCCAAAAAGTGGGTGGTGGCTCAATTCCCATAAAAACGTACCACCCCTACTCTTTGGGGCCTGCTCTTGCCTTCTGAGAGGGCCCACACTCTGTTTGCGGGGTGTGTATATCTCTATATAAACCTGCTTTCACTTCACTAGGGCTCACTCTTGAATTCTTTCCTGCATGAAGCCAAGGATGCTCACTTGGAAGCCTGACCCCGGGACTCACTCGAGACTTGGGACATGTCCATCCTCTCGCACCCCATTTTTTCCTACAACAGAGGCATTATATATTTCCCTAAGCTCACCTTACTTTTGTTGCAGAGTCATAGCTAGAACCAGGGGCTTTAAAAACATATCAAGTACAGCAAAATTCTTCTCCCCCAACTGTGTATACCGATGAAACAGACAAGCCTTGTATTTTTTGAAAAATTTCCATCACAGTTATCTTAAGAATGGTAATATTACAACAGCATCAGGCTGAAATACTAAATTCTAATGGCACATTATTTATTATGAAAAACTTTTTCAACTTATCTTTACTTATATCATTTACATATTAAAGATCTAATATGTTTGCCTAAATCCTATAATCTGCCTATTTTAAATCTGTAACAGAAAACCGATCAGGACTTTTTCAAATTAAACAATACATGTGAATAATACATTCTTTCATTAAAAAAAATGTAATGGCATATCCTTCTACTTAGCATTATCCTTTAGTTATTTATACCCAAATACATATAACTGGCAACCAGAGCATTCCAAAGTTTGCTTTTCTGTTGTTTGCCCCTGTAGTGATAATTTCTATGGTAATTACAAGGATAATCCCGGGCATAACTGTAAATTCTATGGCTTAGCATGCTCAGGAAGAAACTTTAAAAATAATGGATTAGCTTATTTTAATGATGTTACATGTTTGCGTGGTTAAGAACTATTACATCCCTCTGGGCTAAGAACCCAATGCTGGCACAGACAGGATGGAAAGCCAGGTTATAGGACATCAATAAAAAGAGCAAATGGAATTCAGTGTTTGCTTTTTTTATCCTAGTCTTTCAGCTATTATGGCTGATATAGTTTATGGCAAGTCTCTGAATTAATGAAGAGAATATACTGGTAAATAGAAATGCATTTCATGCTCCACAAAGGGAAATTGAGTTGCTATGGAAAAATATACCCCCAAATAATGATAAAATGTTATACTTTTTCTAAAAAAAATTTCAAAACCCAAAAACTAATTTAAACCTTTTTAAAATGCTGGGAAGTCTCAAGTTTTTCAGAAATGCAAATATTTTAGGTCATACAATTTTAAGAATTTTATTGCAGAATTCCAAATATGTGTGTGTGTGTGTGTGTGTGTGTGTGTGTGTGTGACTGGAAACACTGATGTTTAGGGAGGAACTGGGAAATTGTTGGAAAGCTGCTCTTTTCTCACAGAAAATTCACTTTTTACAACTCTCTCTGCTGAAACTTCTAAAGACTTTGCTTTGGGGTTCAATAATGGTTGCCATTATCTGACAATGTCTGATCCATATATATATATATTTTTTTGTTTTTTTGTGGTACGCTGGCCTCTCACTGTTGTGGCCTCTCCCGTTGCGGAGCACCGGCTCCGGACACGCAGGCTCAGCGGCCATGGCTCACGGGCCCAGCCGCTCCGCAGCATGTGGGATCCTCCCGGACTGGGGCACGAACCCGCGTCCCCTGCATCAGCAGGCGGACTCTCAACCACTGCGCCACCAGGGAAGCCCCTGTATTGTTTTTAAAAAAGCAAAATACAGGTAGATGCTGAGTGACATGTAGTTATTCAAGATTCTATTAATTCTATCTCTGCTCTGTAGCCTGTTATACCAATGAGCATTTTGACCTGTATCCAATAATTTCTACAATATTGGCTGTTTTCAGGAAGAAAAAAAAGTTCAGACAGAAAACTCAAACTTCCTTTGAAATACTTCATTTGAGTGAAAATTTGAAGAATTTTGTGGTTTGCAGACTAAGTGCAACATTTGTTTGAAATGCATATGTTTGAAATCCATCATAATGTAAGTAGTATATTACACTGATCAACTTTAGGTTGAAGAAAGAAATTTCTGGAGAAAAATCTTCTATCCTACTCATCAACAGCTACCAGTGATGAGTCCCTGCCTGTTTCAGGTTCTTTACATATGTAACTGTGACTCTGTCAACTACCCAGAAAAACAAGTGGCATCACCTCCATTTTACAGGCTTGGGAACTGAAGTGACTTACCAAAGGCCATAGAGCTAGAAAGTGACAAAGGAAACTGGCCTAGATCTCAGCAACTTCAAAACTTGTGCCCTCTCCACTACACCTCTCTCCTAAAACACTGCTTCTTACTTATAACAGACACAACTACTGTATCAATAAATCTTCACCACCATCCTAAGTTAATGGGTACATGTCGGTGAGAGCTAATATCAGAGGCTGATTTCTAACACTAAAAACCGTGTTATCAAGAGCGAAATCACCAGCCACTATAAGCTGTCCCAATGTTCCTGCAAAATATTTTAGCTCTCTTTGGAGAGACTGTGAAACTATGTCACTTGTAGATTTATTGATACCTAATCACAATCTCTTTCCTATTGTCCTGGAATACTTTAATCGCTGGAAAATTTGTCATTGCTTAATGTAAATCATATGGAGTTGGAACCAAAAGGACAAGACTCAGAATTATTTATAACAAATAAGGAGTTTTCCATCTATGCAATATTCTACCTTAGTTCTAGTATATTGAAAGAATATATAACCCAGGATTACCAGCTGTAATGTAGCCCTCCCCACAAACAAACAAACACCTCATTAAAAAACAAATTCAAGGGGCTTCCCTGGTGGTGCAGTGGTTGAGAGTCTGCCTGCCGATGCAGGGGACACGGGTTTGTGCCCCGGTCCGTGAAGATCCCACGTGCCGCAGAGCGGCTGGGCCCGTGAGCCATGGCCGCTGAGCCTGTGCGTCCAGAGCCTGTGCTCCGCAATGGGAGAGGCCACAACAGTGAGAGGCCCGTGTACGGCAACAACAAAAACAAACAAACAAACAAAAAAACAAATTCAAAATCGCATTTATGCAATTTAAGCATTTCATTTTTCATTAGGTAAAGATATAACATGATTCTCTTTTTATTCTTTCCATGCATACTTGTACTCTTCCTTTTGAAGATCATTCTGTTTTGTTAAATTTATATTACTGTGTTTGAAAATCATTTAAAATTTGATGACAAGTAACTTTTTAAAAATAAAGAGGACCGGGACTTCCCTGGTGGTCCAGTGGTAAAGAATCTGCCTTCCAATGCAGAGGACGCAGGTTTGATCCCTGGTCGGGGAACTAGGGCCCCACATGCTGCGGGGCAACTAAACCCACGCACCACAACTACTGAGCTCTTGTGCCTCAACTAGAGAGGCCGCGTGCCATAAACTACAGAGCCCACACTCTTGGAACCCAGGCGCCACAACTAGAGAGAGAAGCCCATGCACCGCAACAAAAGGTCCCGCGTGCCGCAACTAAGATCCAACACAGCCAAATAAATAAATAAATAAATAATAAACAGGACTGATTTATGGAGAATTGAGACTCATTCTCTTATGGAGTACTGTTATTAATAAAAATTTACCTTATCAACATTAACATTTTATAAGCTTTAACATATTTAAAATGAGCCACAGGGTGAGCTATTAAATAGCAAAGTATTTAATTTGATTCTCTCCATATGGGTTGTCCTGTATTCTCTGTAACATTTCCTTGATTATATTAGGACTCTACTTATAAAAATATAATAAAAAAGAAAGAGAGAAAGAAAGGAAAGAAAGAAAGAGAGAGGAAGGAAGGAAGGAAGGGGGGAGGGTAGTAATTAAGAGGTACAAACTTCCAGCTGCAAAATAAATGAGTCATTGGGTATGAAATGCACAGTGTGTAGAATGTAGTCAATAACTAAGTAATATCTTTGTGATGCCATATCAAGATCATTGGTGATCATTTTGAAATGTATAGAAAAAAATCATTATGTTGTATAACAGGAACAAACATAGCACTGTAGGTCAATTATACTTCAAAAATGAACAACCATACACACAAACTCACAGAAAGAGATCAGATTTGTTGTTACCAGAGGCGGAGGTTGAGGAAGGAGGAACTGGATGAAGGCAGTCAGAAGGTGCTACAAACTTCCAGTTATAAGATAAACGAGTACTGGGGATGTAACGTGCAACATGATAAATATAATTAACACAGTTGTGTGTTATACACGCAAGTTGTTAAGAGAGCAAGCCCTAAGAGTTCTCATCACATACACAAATGTTATTTCTATTTTTTTAATCTCATTTCCCTATGAGATGATGGTCACTGAATTTATCGTGATAATCATTTCATGATGAATTTAATTTAAATCATTATGCTGGACACCTTAGACTTGTACTGTGCTGTATGTCAATTATATCTCAATACAACTGGTAGAAGAAAAACAAATGTGATTAGCGTGATATTTATTTTGTTTTTCCTAGGTTCTAAATCAATTTTATCTATATTCAAATCAAATATAATTTTTGTTTGGAGGAATCTTGTGATTTCTCCATGCTATTCACCCTTAAGATATAATAGAGTATCTATGATAGAAAGTGGTTTTTCTGAGAAGAGTACTTTGTTTGATTCTTTCTTACAAATAAGAGAATTTTTCTGAGGATTAGGAAACTGAATGCTGGCAAATAATTTAACTCCCCTTTTGCATCATGACATTGAAGATGGAAGTAATTAACGTTTTCCAGGTCTAAGCTGGACAAGGTAGGGATGAATTTCTGGCTTTTGTTGTTTTTTTCGGTAGACTTAGGAAGAATGCATGGTACCAGGTTCTGTACACTATGCAAACACTGGTAGTAAAAAAGTCCAAGTGTAGGACTGATACATGGAATTGATGTAGATTTTAAAACGTACTTTTATTCTGATACAGAAGAGAAGGAAGAGATACTCAGTATTATATTCCCTGCTTCCAAGGTGAAGCACGGTGCAAAGAACCCTGTCGGTTTTGCCAGGTAGGATAATAACACTGTTTTCTGGACTCCCTTCTAATTTTTTCCAGGTCACTTTACTGCAGGGTATACACGTTATGACCATGATTCTCCTACTGTTAGTGCAAATAATTTATCCAAACCACGTATATTTGTATGAACAACAATGTGTGACACAGAGGCGGTTCACCCCTACTGTCTCATGGTGAGATTTCTTGATTTAGAATTCCAAGTATCCACTGGAAATTTCAAATTAAATGGCAAGACGTGACCTTTAAAAGTCTCTTCCAGATACCGCTTAGAAAGTTCTGTGGGAATCATTCCCTCCTCCTTCCTCCTCTTTGCCTTTCAGTTTTGGATGTGTTGGTTTAAAAATCAATCATTTTGTCATTTAAGAAGTGATCATACATTTCTAACAGGAGAGAAAGTAAGGGCATGAGAAAAGATGACTTTTTTACTTTAAATAATGGTAACAAATGCTTATCAAGGAAGGTTTGTTTGGCTCAGAATTAAAGTCATCATATATAATAGGAGTTTAGCATTTTGCTTTCCATCCAAACCAAGACTGCTTGCTCAAGCGCCTTTGAGAAACAACACAAGATGACTTAGGCTATTAGATTCTGTCAGCATAAATCTTCCCTATTGGCAATGGGAATCTATTTATTTATTTAGGAAAAAAAAGAAACCTTTCCTATGCCAGGAGAATGAATGCTACTAAATGAATACATTAAAGACAATGGAACTTTTATCCACTGTTATGAATTAGTCTTTACACAGTACAGCACCCACAAGACTGCAAATTATATTTCTGTCTTTATCCACTTGGCAAAATGCACACTTATTACCACCATTCATTTATAATCTAATTCAATCATCTAGGCAATAGATTTTAATGGGTTCTGCTACTTCTTGATGTGCCCCAGGGGAAGAAGGATTTTGTTTGGTTTTCCTCCCTGCATCTAAGAGACTGTGTTGGTTCTACCCACTTGTAAAAACAGTCTTGCTCTGCATGTTTGCTGTGCAAAATAGGGCGTGGTGAGCATGGAATAGAGACTCATTTTAGGGAAACCCTCCAGTTTTACCTGATATTGTATTTATAGTAACAGGAAGTTATACACAGATTTATGGTCTCACATCAGTGGCTAGACACAGGTGCTGTGACCCAGCAGAGAGCTGTATCACACGGGAGTAGAGAAAATTCTGCTCATGCATTTAGTTGCACGTTTCTACATTTCAGTCCTAATACCTGGGAAGGCAGACTTCAATATGCTCTGTTAATTAAAAATTTTATCATAAATTATTTTTTCCAAAATATTATCCAGAGTAAAGGTCTAGGAGCTACTTTGTACAGATAATCTCAAAACGTAAAATGTTTTAGAAGCAGAAGTGCTGTATATATCAGCTCCACCATGGAGAAGCAATATTAATTCACCACATTTTATTTGCATGACAATTGACATGTCATCACGTTAATTCATGTGACAGCCTTTATAGTATTATCCACATTTTTAAGATCAAAAGAGGTGACATCATTTGTTCAAGGTCACAGAGCTAGTTGGTGGTGGCACCAGGACTTATGGCTCCACAGTTGACATTCTTTCCACTTTATCTCCTTAAGAAATTGGAATACTTGTCGATTCATCATTGGTAAAGAAGAGGAAATGTATCTTCAGCTCCTAAGGGTCATGCTTGATTATTCCCCAGATGAGGACTATTTTGGTCACCTCTCAATTCATGCCAGGATATGCTTTCATAGTCTCCCTCAGAGAAGATTCTTGCCATTGTTTTGGGTGACTCCAAAATGCCAAAACACGGCCCTTCAGCTCCTTGCTTGTCTCCACTGCTGAGACATCTGCTTCCCACCAGTTCAGCCACCCACTGGAATCCACTGTCATCTCTCTGACTGTAACCCCCTAGAAACTTAATCATGTTACCTGATGAGAGGCAAAACAGCTCAGTGTTACTTTCATGGGCTCTGGAATCTGACCCCTGGACTTCAACCCTATTCCAGTTCTACAGTTTACTAGCTGGGCAAGTTTTAGTGTCATGGTCATAAAAAAGTTGATAAGATTAAAAGAGTTAATAATACATGTAAAGAGCCAAACAACCTGGCATTTAGTTAGTGCTGAATAAATAGCATCTTTTTAAGCCCTTCAACCTTTGACCCCCTCTTTCTCTCCAGTCTTCACCAATGTGTATACTGGGGGAAATCCCTGAGAATTGTGGTTGCGAATCTGTGAACAGTGGAAACCCACTGGCTAACTTCCATGAGAGAGTGGTTCCTAGACCAACATAGATGCATGGAAGACACAGGTGCATGGAAAGAAGCACAAATAATGGGGTTTACGGATACAGGGATGGGAGCAAAGTCCAGATAGGCTGTTGGATTCTGAGTAACATGAGAAAACTGGGAACACTGTCAGCCCAGGAAACATAGGCAGGGATGTGTCGTCCTAAAGCACATTTTCACACAAGCCTAATGGCTGGGGAATTCCAGGTGAATGTGTGAGTGTGAAATTCCCTTCAAGAAAAACAGTATCTGAGAAGAATGGGTGAAAATACTGGGAAGTGAATCAGAGAGCAAGCAAATCTTCCTCTCCAGTTCATTATTTCTCTGTCTGGGAGAAGGGGAACACAGTAATAGCTGTTCCCTGATGTGACTTCATACCTTGGAGACTCCTAAGGCACATTCACATATTGAAGTTTCTTAGAACTCCTGTTGTAAACCAGTAAGCTTAACTGTGTTTCAGCCTGGTCTTCCTGTTCCTAACTTTTATTTATTCTATTTTCTTCTTATCTACACCCCAATCCAGGAGATCAGATGTGAGATCTTTACCGTGGAAAAAATAAAGGACAAGATACAAGACCATGTTAGAAAAAGTTACCAGAGTACACAGTTCTAGGAAGTTCACTTTTGCAGAGATGGTTTGGATTTAATGATTCACATGTATAAGAGAAAGACACTGGGTTCCTTGATTCCAAAAACTAGCTCTCCATGCAAATACTAGGGGATAACCCCCTGAACTCTGCCATCTCACTTTGTTCACCTGTATAGTAGAGATTATAGTGCTGGTCTGACTCAAAGGAAAAACAAAGAAGGTAAAAGTTAAATGAGACAATGCATGGAAAGTGCTTAGCAGAGGGCTTGACACAGATAAAGGAGATATTACAAGTTTTGCTTTTATTATTGTTATTTTGCTCCTCAGCTTACAGAGTTCAAAAGCTTAAACTATTTAACAAATATCATATGATATAACTTATATGTGGAATCTAAAAAAAATGGTACAAATGAACTTATTTACAAAACAGAAATAGAGTCACAGATGCAGAAAACAAACTTATGGTCACCAAGGGGGAAGGGAGGGGGGATAAACTGGGAGATTGGGACTGACATACACACACTACTATATATGAAATAGATAACTAATAAGGACCACTTGTATAGCACAAGGAACGCTACTCAATACTCTGTAATGACCTATATGGGACAAGAATCTAAAAAAGAGTGGATCTATGTATATGTATAACAGATTCACTTTGCTGTACACCTGAAAGTAACACAACATTGTAAATCAACTCTACTCCAATAAAAATTAATTTTAAAAAAGCTTAAACTATTTAGAGTACAACAACACTGTTGGTGATAAAAAGAACTCTGTCTTCCAAATATGAGGACCAGAGTCCTAGATTTTCACTGAAATCTTATCTCTGGAAACAGTCTTAAATTTGCCAATTTAGAAAAATAAGTAGTGTCGTAAATATGAAAACTGCGCCTTAAGTTCTACTTGGCGGTAGGCGATGGAAAGGTTTTGCTTTGTCTTATTAACTACAATAGATTGAAAAAGAATGATATACATCTTTTTTGCACTTTTTAAAAACCAAGAAGAAAAACAGCAAATAAAGTGATGGACTTAAAGCTGCCCGACCTTCACGTACTTCATCAGCACACATTGCTAACTGAGGTATCTGATCTCAGAATGGAAAATGTTTCCAGATAATTGTTTTATTTCTCCACCAGGCAAGGAAAGCACCTCTTCTCCACAGACCATAAATCCTTGAACTTTCAGAAAGATATTGAAAGATACTTTCATTCAAAACTTCAAAACAAATGACAATAACGATAAAACTATTCTAATATTATTTCTAACCCACGTGGAAGGAGTCATGTGTACACCTGCCAGAGTGTGTTCAGTCACTATCGTATTTGCGCTTAATATGTTATGATTTTACATATACATTTAGGTCAATATCGTGTTGCAAGTACCTTCAGATGAAATCAGATTCTACATTCTTCTCCTCACCTCTCACAAACCTTCTGGTCTGTGTACCGACAAAGGGTATGACGGTTAATAACTGAAGCAATCTGATCAAATGATGTTGCAATGTTGCAAAGTTTACACTTTGAATTTTGATGAAGCTGAACCTTTCTCAAACAATAATATTAACCCATCATTTTGACAAGATCATCCAGCTGGAATGGACAGAGCTCTCATGCCCTTTTGACAAAAGATTTAATGGTCTTGCTTCCAGTAAATTCTGCCCTCAAAAGTTCATTCTACGATAGTCAGAGGGTGCGTCCAACATAGGTGAGACTCTGGTATTCCTCACTAATAGCCTGCTAAAAGCTTCCTATCTCACTCAGCATAGGGCTGTCTCAGAAAACAATCATCTAAGAAGGAATAGAAAACGGATGACCTAAGGAAGAAATTCAGTGGAAAAATGCAGAGAATAAATTTATGTCTAATATTTGTCATCTGTTTCCATAATTGCCCAGCCAATTTCTTCTCTTTTTTTTAAATAAATGTATTTATTTTTGGCTGTGTTGGGTCTTCATTGCTGCACATGGGCTTCCACTAGTTGAGGGGAGCGGGGGCTACGCTTTGTTGTGGTGCGTGGGTTTCTCATTGTGGTGGCTTCTCTTGTTGCAGAGCACGGGCTCTAGGTGCATGGGCTTCAGTAGCTGTGGTGCACGGGCTCAGTAGTTGTGGCTCGCAGGCTCTAGAGCACAGGCTCAGTAGTTGTGGCACACGGGCTTAGTTGCTCTGCGGCATGTGGGATCTTCCCGGACCAGGGATCGAACTTGTGTCACCTGCACTGGCAGGTGGATTCTTAACCACTGTGCCACCAGGGAGGTCCTGCCCAGCCAATTTCTGAATTGAACTTACATCAGAAGAGCTTAAAAGTTGAGACACTAGATTTCACTCATATTTTCATATTGAGAAATGTGTGCATGAGAACCCGAAATGTACCTTTCTACTGCTCTCTACTATGCCATCCTCATTAATTGATTAATGTTCTACCCCCAAAAGTGGCCCTGCTGCATTTCTCTATCTGTTCCTAAATCTGGCTTCATTCCAGCCATGCTGGTCTCCTGTAAATACCTCAGGGCCTTTGCACTTGCTACTCCTAGTACTTTACCCTGGGACACAGCTTCCTCCCTCTCTTCCTCCTGTAGGGTTGTCTGCTCAAGCATCATTTCACCATAGCACCACTCCCTTCACTCTTTTCCCCCTTGTTCTGCTTCATTGTTCTTCAATTTTCTTTCTCCCCTCACTAGGTGTGAACTTCATGAAGGCAGAAACTTTGCTTGTTTTGTTTACTGCTGAATCTCAAGCCCTGGAAATCTGTGGAATAAAAGTGCCACTAAATAAAAATTCATTGGATCAACTGTGTGAATAAATAAGTGAAGCATTTTCAAATCTTATCTGCACATGGCTAAATATGCAAACAGAGTGCAGAAGGCACAACAGTCCCCATGTCAGGCCAAACCCAGTCCTTTTATAAGAACCTGAGACTAAATGTAAAAATAAGCCCAAGGAATGAGAAACAGGCCAGGTGGGAGTAGACCCACTAAGACTTAGAGTCAGAGATTGCTCACAAACCTCTCAGCTATTAGAACTAAGAATGTCTCTGCTAATCTAGCTTCAAGAATTCTGTGACTGGCTTTTCTCAGGGGTGGATTAAGCCCAGAGACAAGGGGTAAAGATCAATGTGGAGTCTGTTCCCCTGCCCTTCAATGTGGATGACCTAACTCATCTTGAGCATGTTCTGGCTCCAATGAACTAGTATTATAAAATCCTTGAATTTCAAAGCTGGAATGGATTTTTGTGTAGTTGAGCCAACACGCCTCATAAATGAGTAGGCAATAGAGTGATTTTTATTTCATTAGTTAATGTCTTTTATTAACCAATATACAATTACTTGTCTTCTGGTTTGTTGAAACAATAGGTCAGACAACATTTGCCCCAATGTCTGTCCAAGTGGCTGGCCAGAAAAACTCCAGCACCACATTCACTTGAAGGGCACTCCTGAAGAAGGTGACTGATTTTGCCATTCTCATCCCCCTTATAGTATTTCAGGACAGCCAGCTTAACCTTCTTTCTCTTATGCTTGTTCTTCTTGGGAGTGGTGTAAGACTTCTTCTTCCTTTTCTTAGCACCACCATGAAGTCTCAACACAAGATGTAGAGTGGACTCCTTCTGAATATTTTAGTCAGACAAAATACGCCCATCTTCCAGTTGCTTGCCTGCAAAGATCAGTCTTTGCTGGTCAAGGAAGGAATTCCTTCCTTGTCCTGGATCTTGGCCATTACATTTTCTATTGCATCCAAGGGTTCGACCACGAGAGTGATGGTCTTCCCCATCAGGGTCTTCACAAAAATCTGCACATTGGCGGCAGTGCCACTGCAGATGGAAGATCCAAAAGCTAGAGTGACATTTTTAAAAATTCAAATGTTTGCACTCAAGGCTTGGGGAAACTATCTTCCGAGAAATAATTTTAGATTAGAAAGAAATAAGGACTGAGTCATTGCTTCTGAGAGATGCTACGTAGCATCCACAGAAATTCCTGGTGAAGCTTAAACATTTACAGAAGAATAGAGTGATGTTACTATCAGTGTGCTACACTGTTATTTGATACCCAGGTATGTTGAGTCCTGGGGTCTGGGTTGAATTAACAAAAGGTGACAGAGGAAAACAAGGGCAGGAGGTAACCAGGTGAGTGACCAGGCCATGGTGGTGTCTTTTTTCCATTTGGGCCGCTCTAACAAAAATACCCCACAGAGTGTGGCCTATAAACAACAGAGATTTATTGCTCACAGCTCTGGAGGCTGGAAGTCTGAGATCAAGGTGCCAGCATGGTCGGGTGAAGAACCTCCTCTGGTCAAAGATTTCTCATTGTGTCCTCATATGGCAGAAGGGATGAGGGAGCTCTCTGGGGTCTCTATTATAAGACACTAATCCCATTCCTGTGGGCTCCATCCTCATGACCTAAGTGGCTCCCAAAGGCCCAACCTCCTAATACCACCACATTTGGGGGTTAGGATTTCAACATATGAATTTTGGGGGAACAGATTCAGACCATAGTAGATGATTTCAAGGCGTCCACAGAGGGTCACTGAAATTTGACCTTGCTGACAAATGAACGCCACTCTCCTCATTATAATCCAAAGATATCTAAACACACTTCTGCAAGTTGTGGCCACTTGGACCAAACAGAGGGCATAATTCCTGGCTAAGAGCAAAGAGCTGAGGACTAGAGAGATCACAGTTCTAGTTTTAAAGTCCAGGCTATTCATGCCTCGTTTTTAATGACTTGTCAGGCAGAGGACTCAGGTAACCTGCCTTTCCCACTTCAGGCACAGCCTGGATCCCTGGCATTCAATCTGGATTTGATCTATTACAAAGTATTGATATCTGCAAAACTTCTCCACTCAACCTGAGTCCTGGCCTTGGCCTCTTCTGGCTTCCCTGTTCTTCACTGCCCACTTCCTGGTGTGGCAGTGGACACTGTTCACCATTTGTGACCACAGGCTTCAGTCTTAGGATATTATAAGTGCATTTATGGAAGAAATTCTTCAGAATGATAAGTTGGATACTGAAATAGGTTACAATGAGAAAAAATGTCAACATGAAAACTGAAGCAAAGGAATTCAAATAAAAAGTGAAGTTAGAAATATAAATGGGAAATAAATTCCATTAATGGGGTCTTGGAAAGTAACTGACTTTTATATTATGGAGTGTTTTTTAAAAATAATTACAGATTCAACAAAGAAATGAGCTGCTACCATTCCAATCTATGTGTTTCTTAACTTTGGTTTACAGCAAATAAACCACCACAGTGTAAAGAAGCAAGCAAAAGGACAACCAAGTTAACTACCCAGAAACTGCCTCTGTCCCATGTGGACTCTGCATGGGTGCCCTCCCTTCTCTGTATTTGCATACTCCTCACTCCTCAGTCTTGGTAAAGTGTGGACTATCCATCAATCTTAGTCTTACATTTAAAACTCATTAAAACTCTGTTTGCCATTCCTCTAAAAGATTAATCACACAAGTCCAACATGATAGCTTTGCCAATTAAAATGTTCCCGCTTTACCATTTCATTTCAAGTGTATTGTAATTATATTATATTGCTTCTGGTTGAGTTAGAAAATTTATTCAAATAATAATCCTATTTTTCGTATATGGTACACTCTTAGCACTATTTCTCATGTTAATTATGCACAAAACTTGAAAATGTACTTATGTGTCTAAAGAAGTAAGATTGTCTTTGTCTGTCTATCTATCTATCTATCTATCTATCTATCTATCTATCTATCTATCCATCCATCCATCCATCCATCTATCCATCCATCCATCCATCCATCCCTTAAACTGTGCGGTTATGTAAATATCCACAAATCCATAAGAAGGGTTAATTACTTACCCTTTGGGTGTCTTGGCTTTTTGTACAACCACTTTTCTATCTCTCACTTGTGTGTGCTCTGTTTTTTTTGGGGGGGCGGGGGGCTCGCCGTGTGGCACGTGGGATCATAGTTCACGGAACAGGGATGGAACCCATGCCCCCTGTAGTGGAAGCATGGAGCCTTAACCACTGGACCACTGGGGAAGTCCCTCACTTGTGTTTTTGTGTTTTTTTGTTTTGTTTTGTTTTGTTTTGTTTTTTTGCAGTACGCAGGCCTCTCATTGCTGTGGCCTCTCCCATTGTGAAGCACAGGCTATGGACGTGCAGGCTCAGCGGCCATGGCTCAAGGGCCCAGCCACTCCACGGCATGTGGGATCCTCCTGGACCGGGGCATGAACCCGTGTCCCTGCATCGGCAGGCGGACTCTCAACCACTTGCGCCACCAGGGAAGCTCCCTCACTTGTGTTTTTAATAAGAAATTTATACCAGAGATCACATTCATTTGCCTGCTCAGGCTTATAAACAGATTCATAATGGGAATATGGTTCCCAGTTATGTGTTTTGAGAAATCACTTGTGCTTAGTCGATCCTATGAGTTAGAGAGAGAAGCAGTTCCTGGCATCATTCCCTATGTCCCAACTTTTGACTTATCCTTCTCCAGGATTAAGTCAGAGCACAAACCCCTTGTTCTAGCTGTCCTAGATACTCAAGAAAGCATATATGGATGTGTTTACAATATTAAAAAAAAACAAACTAATCTTAAGGATCCTTTTTTTCCTTTGTCATGCAAAAAAGCGAACAGCAAACACTCACTCAATTTCTTTTGTTTTCTTTTTGTTTTTTAATGAATTGGTAAGCACTGAATGAAGGAGACAGATGTTCATGAACTCCAGGTCAAGCTAAGCTTTGGCAGCCAGAAAAGTGTTCCTAATAAATATGATTTTATTTTTGAATGAGAGAGACAGATTTCTGGTTTTCTTTTCCACTCTCAACTGATTAGTGTAGCAAGCTCTACAGAGATTGCCAAAATTAATTAGAACCAATTTTAATTAATTATTTCGAGTTAATTTTTGTTAACTAGAGGTGACCCAGAACTAAGATTCACTTTTGAGATTATATCTAGGTAAATGATTCTAAAACTAAATTGTAAATATGTTGGATTTTTCATTCATTCATCAGATATTTACTGATACCCTACAATGTGCCTATGCCTCTTTAAGGCATTGGGAAATTTGGTAGTTAACCAGTCAAAAATTCCTTCATTTTTAGTTGAGAGAGAAAGATAATGAAGTAAATAAGTAAATACATATAGAGTATGTTAGAAGGCAATATAAAGGAAACAGGGATACGTAGTGTCAAGGGTTCAGCTCTAAATAAAGTATTGTGGGGTCTTCACTGAGTGGATGTTGAGAGGGAGCAGGCAGGTGATGAGATGTCAGGAGAGCCCCAGGTGAGGAGGGAGCATCTTCAATGTCTCTGGGGGGAGAGAGCACCCCAAGAACAGTGTGCCTACAGCCCAGAAAGGGGCTGAGCATCAAAAGATGAGCTCAGTGGAGCAACAGGGCTCCAGCAAGGAGAATGGTCCGTCACTGTAGGAACTTTGATGTTTACTCTGAGTATCTGAAAGGCCATAAGAAGTATTTGAACTAAGAAGTGAACTGACCTAATTTATGCTTTTAAAGATCATGCTGACTCTGGTGTTGAGAACAGACTGTTGGGGAACTGAAGCTGGGAGGCTGGTAATGGGGTAAAGGTAACAATTTAGGTTCAGTGGGCAAGTGGACCAAGCAGGTAAGGAGGTGGTGAGAGGTGGTTGATCCTGGCTAGATCATGAAAGTAAGGTGGCAGGATTGGTTATTGGTTAGAATATGGGATTGAAGAGATAAAAAGAGCCAAGATTAACTCATATGCTATATTAACTAAAATTATAGGAATAGTCAATCATGGGTTTGATGTAGGTGTTCATTCATTGTGACCATATTTACTATGAATTCCTGAAAACATGAGAGAAGGAAATCTTTCTAAGCTACCTTGAGTACAGGTAGGGATCCCAAAATGATTTCTCCCTTTCTGCTTTGATTTCCCTCATTGAAAAGATATTTCTTTCTTCTCCCCTGCCAAATATTTTCTTTAGACTTCATAAGCATCTTAACGTTTTTCTGTCTTTCAGAGCACACATTTTTCTTAAATAATTACATTAAAAATTACTAAATATATCTTATATTTTCACATAGTTACTGTTCACATTGTTATTAATCTGCATACCTTTTCCCATTAAACTGTAAAATATTCTTTTAGAAAACTCGTTCACTATGTGTACTCAAAGTTTCTCTTGAAATAATAGAAAATACCCCAAACTAGACTGTTCTTTTTTTTTGCATTCTCTTCCAGTCCGTGTTGTTACTTTCACAAAGTGAATACAATTCATGGGTTGCTCTCAATTATTGTAGATGGATATTCATGTTTCAGCAAACGGCAAAAAATTTGAAACATAATAAGTGTAGCAGCTGTGCACCTGGGCATTCTCACATGATCTCTGTCCCAATTTTGAAATGCAAGGATTAAGCAAACAAAAGTGAGACAGCTTTCCTGTCACCTTTATTTTGCCAAACTGACTCAAATGAAGATGACTTTTGACTCCCGATTTGTAATTATTTCAGGAGCAGCTCCTGAAAAATTCAGAGCTATCACACAACATCTGTTTCTCCATCCAGAATCGTTCAGACCCTGAAAATATTAAAACAGCTTAAGGCAATTAAATAAATTTAGCAGGTGGTCCAGTTTAGCCTCTCAGAAAATACTGGAGAGAAGATAACCAAATCCATCTGGAGTTTGTTGATATTTCTTGGAATTTCATTATAAGAATGTGGGTACTGCTACAGCATACGGGGACTAACTCACACAGAATGTGGTCGAAGACAGTAGTCAATGTCAGTCTACAGGTACAGATGGCCATTTTTGAGTAACCTTCCCTAACGGCAGACTTTATGGAAACAGTTTGGGAGTACAACTAAAAATAAACTTCATGGGACTTTTATTTCCTAATTTAAAAAGAGAAAACAATTTTTAATAAGAGACTGTTCTGTCCTACAGCCATTCACCTGGAAGGTAGCTCATTTGGAAGAGCTACTGATTATCATTGAGTTCTAGACTTTTTATCGGTGTATCCTATATCCTGACACTCACCCGTCAGTTTCCTCATGAGTTCATTTGGATCCACCGTCTTTGAAAAAAATTGAAGAAATTAGGGCAAAATGGACTAGCCAGTGTCTTCCAAACTCTACCATCAAATCAACACTAGACTATGATGCATCACATTTAGAGGAAAGTTTACAGATTCAAGTGTAAAAATTACTATGAACAATAAGAAAATTTTATCTCCTTTCTCTTCCTTTTCCAAAGTGTTCAAAATTGCCAGCTACCATCTTGCATTCTAATTTGAAGTATTTAAAAAAAAATCATGCCTCTAATAACGACAGTCAAAAAATTACTTGCTAAAGAGCATACTTATTCCCAGATTCCTGAGATACTGACAAGATGACAGCATTCCCAAGGCCCCTGTTCATCATTGTTCTGTAAGACTGTCAGTATGAAAGTGACTGATGCCTTCTCATCCACTTGCTTCCCCCCCCACACATCAACCAACCAATTCTTTGTGACAGGCTCATTTTTCGGGGCAAACAATGTTCTATGTGTTGGTCGGGTTTCCACACACGCATGTACAGAAGCAGAAATGTTACACAGGTAGAATTAACAAGGAAAGAAAATGGTGTTATGGCCATCTTTACAGGGTCAAGAAGAAGGGGCTGGACACAGCAAAGACATAGAGTCCATAATAGGACCTAGATGCCCAGGCCCAAGGGTGGTATTACTCACAAGGGTACTCACTGGATCCATCCAAGGAGCTCAGGCATAAGCTAATCTACAAGGCTGATACCCACGTCATTGCCTGCAGTTGGTCTGAACTGTGGCCCACACATGCAGGAGGTGTCATTGGAACCAGCACAGGCTGTGGGTTCCATCAGAGGATGAGGAGACCCAGGCTCTCCAGGCTTACCTGCCCCCACCCCAGACATGACAGGCCACCTAGACCACGTGATTGCTTCCCTCTTTTCTCCCCACCTTCCTCTTCCTGCGTGCTTTCTACTTGTCCTGGCTTTATTTCAAATGGACCAACCCTGAGAAGCCCCTCTCTCCTCTTCCCTCACTGGGACCAGTCTTACTACATGTCCAAGGCTGAGGACAGTCCTGACGGTTGAGGTCTCTGGAGTGAGTGGCTATTGTGTCAGTTCCTGTTCTCTAAGTTGGGCTGGTGCCCGACGCTACCCAGAACATTCTTGAAGGTAAATAACTTGTAATAGGGTCTGTCCCTTGAAATATAATTTGGTTTGTTTTCTCTGTGTGTGTAGGTATGTAAAAAAAATAACTAAGTAAACAAATAAATACATTTTAATTCAATGTTTTAAAAAGGTGATTGGGTTCCTAGGAGTATCTTTGTACTTACAGAAATTTTAAAGTTATTTAAGCAGCAGGTATTGGGGATTTAGTTCCAGTGAATTATGACCAATTAGTTGTCCTGTACGACTAACATTCCATTTTTTTGGATATGCAGTATTATTTAAAATGTTGAGTAAGTCTTTAAGCATCTAACACATACACAATATTTTTAGGGGGCATAAAGATGAATAAGAAAAACTTCCTATTTTTAAATTTAGTTAATAAAAAGAATAGGATTAAAAGTACATGTTAGCTTTTAGTGATACTGTGCTATTCTTTTTCTTTTAACTAAAGTATTTGCTTTTTCTTCTTTTATTAATTCAAATTACAGTTAAAAATCTCTCAGTGTAAAATGCCAAGCTGGAATCATTAATCTACACCAAGAAATGGCAGAAGCAGTAGGGAGAATGAAACTCAAGGCTCAATTAACAATAAAAGAAAACTGCACTGTTGTGATCTTTCCAGGGTGCCAGGTATCCTGGGATCAAGGTGGTCCCCAGCCCGTGGAAGAGGGAATCACAGCAACCTAATAGGTTATATGATCCTTTGGAATGAGAGTTTAAGTATCAATCAGGTCTTCTGGCCACTGGAGGTGAAGGTGAAAGGGTAAAATAATTTTAGCATTGTGTGATCATAAAATAGAAAGTCATTAAGATAAATAGTAAATACACTTATGACATTCTTGTTGTAAAAAAAAAAGGGGGGGGCTTCCCTGGTGGTGCAGTGGTTGAGTGTCTGTCTGCTGATGCAGGGGACACGGGTTTGTGCCCCGGTCCGGGAAGATCCCACATGCCGCAGAGCGGCTGGGCCCGTGAGCCATGGACGCTGAGCCTGCGCGTCCGGAGCCTGTGCTCCACAGCGAGAGAGGCCACAACAGTGAGAGGCCCACGTACAGCAAAAAAAAAAAAAAAAAAAAAAAAAAAAAAAAAAAAAGGGGGGGGTATTATGAAGTACTTTTCAATCAAAGCAAACTCACTCAGAATAAAAATTGGGGGAGAATGAAGCCATCTCAGTGGTTCCATGATGTAAACCACAGAAGAGATGATCTGTCAAAAGAACAGCAAGGTTTCAGATCACTCTCCAGACACAGTATGCAAGGTGTTTATCTGGAAATGTCCAAGGAGCATAGGGACAATCCTTGAGTCAGTCAAACATTCCCGGGTGGCTTTACTTATAGTGACTATACTTGTTCATTTCTAGAAATTCTATTTGGGCCTTTTAAAACTTTTATAGTCTCTTATTTTATGGTTTCTTTCAGCTTGCTCTAGTCACTCAAATTCCTGGACCCCCAATCGTTTAGTCTGCTGAAAATGCTGACTCCTTCCTGGTGACTCATTTGTCTTGTCCTTGACATTTCTGAAGTCTGAGCTTATCATCAGTGGGGTTTCTCTTCTTTCCTAAGGGGTTGTTGCATGATCCACTGTGTGGAAAGGCTTTGCAGAAAAGTGTTATGTTCACCTAATGCTGGGATCCTCAGGGTTTCTAGACAAGACTTCAGTTTATTCTTTTCAGCTCAAGTCTCTGTGCAACAGACAAGCTCTAAGTTCAGACCCTGCCCTCAATCACGTCTGGTTTCTCAAAGGAGAAAATTTCCCCACTTAAGCACCAGAGAGGGAAAGCTTCCCTGGTGATCCCAAATCAGTGATGAGGAGTTTTTAGCTCTTTCCACAGGTGGGGCTGCCCTTTCAGTCCCTAGGCATCATGCAGAGACCCTGTTCCAGCTCCCTTCTCATCCAGCTTAAAATCATTTCCTTCTTTCTTGGTGGCTATCTAAGTCTGCTTGGCTGTTACAACAAAGTACCATATACTGGGTGGTGGCTTATAAACAAGAGAAGTTTATTTCTCACAGTTCTGGAGGTTGGAAGTCTGAATCAGGGTGCCAGCAGGGCTGGAGTCTGGTGAGGGCCCTCTTCCCGACAGACGGCCACCTTCCTGCTGTGTCCTCACATAGCAGAAGGGATGAGGAAACTCTGTGGGGCCTCTCTTATAAGGACACTAATCCTATTCTTGAGGGCTTCACCTTCATAATGATTCAATTCCCAAAGGCCCCACCTCCAAACAGCATCACATTGGGGATTAGGTCCCAACACATGAAGTTGCAGCTTGGGTGGGACGACACAAAAATATTCAGTTTATGGTAGTGAGCCTTTAGCATCTGGTCCTCTTTCCTCTTGGATTATATCTGGATCATAAAGCCTTGAGTTTAAGCTCCATCAGCTTCGATTTCTCCATTTCTGGTACCTGGAGATTTCCCTTTCTTTCCTTGGAGATAAGCTGTGTATTGTATTATTTGGTCTTATTTTATTGATGATTTCTAAGAGTACACAGGAAGAAAGCCAGCCAACATCAGCCATGGGTTGGGTCAGCCTGGGTCAGCCATGCTGTTGGAAGTCGGATAAATCGATACTGAAGTAATAAGCACATTGAACCCAGGACCCTCTTAATTCAAATTCAGTACAGAGAGATGTAAAGCTGCTGCATTTATTGGAGCAACAGGGCACTGAAACCTGGATCCATCTTCAGAGAAGTCAGGCAGTCAACTGACATGGCTCCTTACAAACAGAAATTATCACGTCACAGCGGCTGACAAAAGACAGCCTCCTAAGTATTGTCTGCTTAAGACCAGAAACCCCACAGGCACACAGTTCAGGCCAGTTGCTTGGAAAATTCTCCACCTCTGTGAATTTCCATTCAGGATTTTCTCATCAGATTTTTCTTAGTGTTTTAAATACTTAATTAGACCATTTTCCTTTCTTTTTTAAACTTTTCCAGCATTCCACTTTCACCGTGAAAACCACCACGGTAGACCATCCTCTCCTTTTACCACCTCACCCCATTAACTGCTATTAACTCCAGTGCTTTGTAGTCTTACTTCCTGTGTCCTATTCATTCTCACCGCTAGCCTGGTCTCCTCTGGCTTTTTTAAGTCCCTGACCTGCTCTTTCGGCCATGAGCCTTCATAGGGTTCCTGAAATTTATATTTTTTAATTCAATCCTTCAGAAGCTCCCAAAGATAATCAAAATATCTTCCAAATTGCTTAGTACAGCACATAATAATCCTATGTTATCCCATTCAGCCCTTGCCTCCACTTACTTATTAGACTATACCTTTTAGAATAGTTTTAGAAAAATTGAGAAAATAGTACAGAGAGTTCCCATATACCCCACATCCAATGTTTCCCCTATTATTAACATCTAATATTAGTATGGCATATTTATCACAATTATTAAACCTATATTGGTATATCATCATTCACTGAAGTCCATAGTTTCTTCAAGTTCCTTTTCAGTTTTTTTCTGGTGTCCTTTTTCTGTCCCAGGAACCCATCCACCATGATCCCACGTTGCCTTTGGTCATCATGTCTCCTCAGCCTCCTCTTGGCTGAGACAGTGTCTCAGACTTTTCTTGTTTTTGATGATTTTGACAGTTTTGATGAATGCTGGTCTGGTGTTTTGTAGAATGTCCAGTATTGGGATTTATCTTTCTATTTTCTCATGATAAGACTGAGATTGTAGGTTTTGGGGAGGAAGACCCCAGAAGGGAAGGGAGCACTTCATCACATCAGAACAAGGGTGCACACCATCCACATGACTTACCCCTGTTGATGTGGATCTTCACGACTTGGCTAAGGTAGTGTTTATTTGTCAGGTTTCTCCCCTTCTTTTCAGGACTCCTTGGTGCATCCACTCATCACTTGCATCTTGGTCACACATTAGTTCACGGCACACACTTAAGAAGGCTTTTTGTGAGGTCCCTCTTTTGTTCAATTTTATTTTATCATTTTTTCCTTCATCCTCTATCCCTATACCCATCCATGCCACACCTACCCCAATATATCCTCTTAACATATTAAATGTATAACCATCCTATTTATCTCCTCTATCCTTATTAGATAAAAGGTGGTATTTTTGCATGCATAATTTAAAAAACATATACATGTTATAATAACTTTTTAAAGAAACTTTATTCAAACAACATTAGGTTTGGGTAACCATCCAGTTCATTACTTCTGACTGCTGCCTAATGGTTCTTTGGGTATATCAACCATATCTTCTTTTATCGATGTCTCAAATTATGGAGACTAGAATACTTCCAGCTTCTCTGTCCACACCAAATGCTTGAGTTAATTCCTGGGATGGTCTCCTTATGGTCCTGTGGGAAAATTTCCCCCTCGTATTTACCCAGGAGTAGAAACGCTGGGTCCTGAGGCTTTTTGTAATCCAGCTCCAAAATGCCTGCACCTCTTTACATGGGATGTGAGTGCCTCTTTGCCCACATCCTCCCCAGGATTTAATTTTATTTGACTTTGCAGCATTCTCCACATTGATGGGTATAAAGCAGTCTATCCTTATTGTTTTCATTTGTATTTTTGATTATTAGTGTATCAGTCAGGGTTCTCTCACCCCATGGCCAGTCAGGTTGACACAGAGAATTAACCATCACAATTAGTAAGGTCTAACTTATTTGTACAAGTCTTACCATTTTTTTGCCTCCTATGAATTGCCTAATCATATCCTTTGTCCATTTTTTTTTTTTTTTGTATTTTGTGATTTTGCCCTTCTAGTGGATGTGGACTAAGGTTTCTTGCATACTCTGGATATGAATCTTTCATCAGTTTTACCTGCTGCAATTACCTTGTCCCAGCTTTCACCTGTGTTTATGATGTCCTTACTCAAAGTAGTAATCTTTTATTTTGCTGTAGTCAAATACATCAAAGTCTCAACTTATGGTTTGACCTTTGTGTATCTTGTTTAAGAAATATTTTTCTCATGGTTGTCAATATACTATTCTAGATTATGAATTTATATGATTTGATATTGAGATAAAACTATTTTTTCTCCATGTAGTGAGCCAATTTTCAACATCAGGCACTGAGCATCACCTTTACCCTGTGACTTATGATGCCAAGATCACCAAATACAAGGTTCCCTTATGTACCCAGCTCTGATATTGGATTCTAGCTTGCTGGGTTATTATTAACTCATAACTATTCATCATATTCAATTCCGGTCCTAATAAAAAACCATAATTATATAAGTTATAGTTAAATGGGCTTATGTTTTTCTCTTAACTCTACATATCCACACTTTACTTGTCTTTCAAAATCCAACCTCTCTGTGGATTCTTCTTAAATACCCGTTTTAATTTAATTGTTTAATTCATTGCATGTCCAAGCACCCTATCTCCCCCGCTAACACTAAACCCCAAAGAGGTAGTAAAACCTCTAAATCTTTGCCACTTACCAGCTGCATGACCACTGGCCAGTTTCGTAGGCCATCAGAGCTATGGTTTCCTCTTCTTATGGGGCAAAATAAAACAACAGGATTAATGAACATATATTGCATGTCCTATTGCATAGTTCTAGGAAGTAGCAAAGATTATTACTGCCATTTTGTAGACAAAAATTTGAAGCTTGTCCAAACTTGCACAGCTAATAAGTAACTGCTAGAGTAGGGATTTAAACACAGGATGTCTAAAGGTAAAAATGTCTGTTCCTACTTTTATGCTATATCCCCTTATTTGGACCATAGGGAGAGAGGTCTACTTCAATGATCAGTAATTATTATTTACCTAACTCCTGAACTATGGAATAGAGCAGAACCTCTCACAACCTCAGCTTGCTCCAGTGGCTTTATGACAGTTAACACAGAAGAATATTCCTCATGGGAAATAGAAAATTCACTGTCTTTATCTGAACAAAACCATAAAAATAATAATGGTTCCAAGATACTGAGGGTTAATATTTTTTGCGAGGCCCTATGCTAAGCACTTGGATTCTATAACTCATTTAATGCTTACATTGTTCTAACATGGTAGATACTTATATCCCCAATAACTGAGATTTTGCTAGGTCAAGAAACTTCACCAAATTACACAACAAGTATGGGCAGAGCTAGATTTCAACCTAGATTTCTCAGTCTCCAAATACTTCTATTTTAACTATTTGGTACAAAGTTTATAATTTTAATGCATTTTCTAGTTATTAATTGTTTTTATTTTTTTATATGATCTTATGACATATTTTGTAGTATAAGAAATAAAATTAGACACATTTGAACCCTCTTCTACTGAAATAAAGTTTCTTTCATTTTTTTTCTTTAACAAAGAGAAACAAGGACTGATTATACTCAGAATTTATTGTTTCCTACTGCCTTTAAAGCACAGTTAGTGATGTTATCAACGTCTGTAAATAAATTCCAGGAAGAGAACACTGCTTTTGATAAAAGTATGTACTGACAGTAAATGCTAAACAAATAGGTGACACATGCTACTAATCAGCGTGTCCCTCTCTATCTGACAGACACATATTGATGATGACTTTTAAAAGCTCAGACAGTTCATTCTGTAAAGGCCAAAAACGGGTTCATTAAGTATCATGCCAAAATCATCCTGAGAAAAATTGATATGGGAACTCCCTGTCATTGTAAAGACTTAATTTCCAGGTAGGAGTTACCCATGACAAAGAGAATAAATATAACTGTTAAGAAGAACAGGAATTAGGTTTAATATGACATTAGTTCCCAAAGTAAAGCCACAGCATACTAGAATTTGGTCCTATTTAACTATTAAAATTGTTGAAGTGAATAAATCTATGTCTGGGCTATAATACGGGCTGGCAAAATGACTTGTCCTTCCTGTTACCATATGAAAACAACTCAGCCTTTATTTTCAGGAGCAAACATTTTAATATCCAAAGACATCCCCCAAACCTATTGAATTTTTTGCCTTTAAAATTAAATGCTGAAGAATGAAAGGTACCACTGTGTGAGGCTCTCATCTGATATGAGTACTTACTTCATCCTGGTTTTTTTTATGGTGGATTTTCATTTCAGTCCTATGACTGTTGGAAAACATTGAACTTAACAGAACTCTTACTAATGTGTTGATTCTCACTTTACAGCTTATGGGATAACCAGCAATAACTTTTAGCAGAATTCCCTCATGCTTTGCCATAGCTTTGTATAAAATGCTTGGCACCAGTATCATCCTTTGTTGTATAATTGAAGATAAATTTCATCTCTTATTATGCTTTTCCTAAGTTTTTTTGCTTCACCCATTGGTTTTTTCCAGATAAACTTTAGATTAATTTTTATTTCCTATATTTTGCCTCATCCTTAATGAATTGGGTTTTTTACCTGGAACTGTATTCAATCTATAAGTGTGTTGGGGAAGAACTTATATCTTTTCAATGTGCAGTTTTTACACAAAGTCTCTCAATAGATAACACTTTTATCACTTCTATAAGTTTCTGCATTTAGATTTCAAGCAGTTTTGTTTGAAATAACTTCCAAGAATGTTATAGTTCTGCAGCCGCTGAATTTGAGATCTTATACTGTTAAGTTTTCTAACAGGTTCTTACAGGTATGTAGGGCTGTTATTGATTTTTTTATTATAGCATATTTTCTAATTTGGAAAGATGTACAGTATGAAAGTGTTAGACTGACCAACAATTATGTGACATCAAGTTTGGTACAAAGAGGGAAATGGATAAAACTGAAATGTTTCCTAGTCTCATCTAAGATGAGAGACATTTACTGATTAAATTTTAGTAGTGTCACCCATACTCAAAATTTAATGGCAGGTCAAAATCTTCAGCAGAAAATACAAAATGGATTGCCAGACCTCAAGAGCTAAAGTAATAGAATTCATTTTAGCTAGAGCCTTTGAGTACAGGACTAAGGAGAATAGATGACAATTACATTCACAAAGATTTTATGGCACACAACAGAGGCATACCAATAGCATGATAGGGGAAGGAGAGAAAATGCAAAATCAATAAGAAGCAACTGTGACTTGTAGCATCTCCTAGCCCACTCCGGGCATTGAATGTCCACATAGTTTATTGTAAGTAATAAGCTTTCTCTAGACCAAGTAATAAAGATTTAAGCAACGCCTGGCATCCCAAGGGCATCCATTCAATTGAGAAGGGGATATTGAGTT
The DNA here is from genome assembly GCF_964341445.2 of Mesoplodon mirus. NCBI lineage: Eukaryota > Metazoa > Chordata > Mammalia > Artiodactyla > Ziphiidae > Mesoplodon > Mesoplodon mirus. The sequence continues at coordinate 174,878,808 of NC_138980.1, read as the reverse complement.
CTGGATGGGGCAGCATTCACAGTGGCTTCCAGAGCAAAGGAGGGAGCCCAAGCAGGTTTATTCTCACTGATGCTGAGAAGAATTCACTGGTACAGTCAACAACAAGAGAGGGAATGGTTCCATCACCTCTCCCAGGGAAGATGTTCATATCAGGCGAGAGTTAAAAACCTCTCCTGGTGCACCAGGAAGAGGATACGGTAGGTATGCACACAGTAAAAATGCTGTAAGAAGACCAACTACTGAATCAGGAACTGAGGAGGAAGTTAGCAAGGACAATTATGAATAGCAGGACAAAGTCTGAGGTCAAGGTATCTAAGAAGAGTCTCTGTAGGACACACAGCTATTCCAATGGGTATGCTGGGTATAACCCTCAGGGTGCAAAGGAGCTGCACCCATCCTAGTGAAACTGCAGTGCCAAGTGTGAACATATCCCTTACCCCTCTTATAATTTTAAGCTCCTGCATGAGCATGTGACCAAGCCTGGCTAGAATTAAAGGGTCCTTTCTTCTTTGGTAAGCAGCAAACACAAGAGCCTTAAGAAAAGCATCAATGCTGTTTGGACCTGAGGGCACACAAACAAGAGAGATATCTGTATATGATCATTTGGTTTCCACTGAGCTTTGTCTAGGGAAAAACCAAACCTTTGTAACTGCAGATTTTTGCATTCTGGCCATGTGAAATCGGAAGAAAAAAAATAAGCACAGTTTCTATGGTTAAGACTTTGATTAATTATTTATTTAGATACTTATTATATATTTAATGATTAAATTCATTATTAGCCCCTACTCTATTCATTGGGCAAGATACTGTGCTCTCCACCCCCCCTCCTCTAAATAAGCAAGACTTATCAAAGATCTTCCAATCCATCCAGTGGGAACATAAATATTGTAATACAAAAAAATATTTTTATAACAGTGAGAATCAAGTTTCAAAAATGGTATCAGGAGAGCCCAGGAGAAAGAGAAAAAAACAGTCACTCTACTTTCCCTCCCTCTCCAATGGTATTAGGTGGTAGACCCAAAGGAGGTAATTAGGATTAGATGAAGTCATGAGGATGGAGTCCTCATGAATGGGATTAGTGCCCTTATAAGAGTCATACGACCATTTGCTTTCTCTCTCTGCTCTCTGCCATGTGTTGGAAGTTTGTAACCCTGAAGAGGAATCCAGCAGAGTCAGACCATGCTGGCACCCTGATCTTGGACTTCCAGCCTCTAAAGATGTGAGCAGTAAATTTATGTTGTTTATAAGCCACCCAGGCTATGGTACTTCTGTTACAGCAGCCCAAACAGACTAAGACAAGACTTAATCAAGAAGTGAGAATCAAAAAACTACTTTGGAGAAACTAGTATTTGACCTTGGCCTTGGGCACTGGATAGCTTTCAAAAGACAGAGGTGGGGACTAGAGATTTTCTTGGTGGAAAATCAGAGAGAGGGCACCAAGACAAAAGGGGCCCTGGCATGTGTCTACTCCAAAGACATGGCTTGGCTTGGAGCATCACTGTGAATATTGGGTGGGAATTTTTTTTTTCTTATGAAGTATCTTTGAAGACCAGGATAACTGTAATTTCTCAGTCTTGACGTCATTATATATGTTCAAATAGAGCCCCTTAGATGAGTCCCATTAGTTCAGCAAATTCCCTATGGTTGCTTCCCAGCTCTTGTTACTATATTACAAAGTATCTTACATGGTACCCTTGAAGTGTCCTCAGCACTTGTATTGTGTACACCTGCCTCTCACTGGCTCTGTGTGCTTCTGGGGCATCTCCTTATCAACCATTTGCATTTGCCCAGCAAAGTTGAGGTGTGATTATTAAAGCTGTGCTGCTTCCACAGGGATAATTTGTTGAACAACAAATCAGACTTCTATGGAAAGTCTTTAAGGCAGAAGTTATAAATTAAGCAAGTCTCACATTCACATGGCAAACAGGGCAATGTGGCTCATGAGGTTTATTTCACATACACAGCCTGTGTGAGCTACACTGGATATTGGCAGGAAGTGAAAGAATATAGAATTGATGAGAGGTTTTTGTCTTTGCTTTTTTGGTTTGTTTTTTGTCCAGTAAGACCAAGGGGTTAAATGACTTATGAAGCTTACTCGAGAAGCCAAACTGCGAGAAATTAAATTTAGGATTCCAGATACACAAGGAGCAGTGGATGACTAATTCCTACTGCCTTCTCTCTACCTTAGAACCTAAAAGTGAACAACTAATGGCATAAAAATTCCCAGTACACCATTCTGAATCAGTTTGGGTCCAATAGCATTTATTATACACCTAATTTGACTGTGCAAAACACTTGGTTAGACTCTTCCTCTCAAGGAATTTAGGGGAGATACACATATAAAGAGTGAATTCTAATCAGGACAGAAGGAATGCCTAAACATTGATGTATTAAGCTTTCCCAATGCTATCAAGTTAAAGTAAGAACTTGGATATTGTAATACATTGCAGAGTCAACTGATAAGGGAAAGCAAAAGCTGAAACAATTAAACCTTTATATTTTTCTACTTTCCATCTTTAAATGCAGGGTTGCTTTGGGCATCTTATGTCCTATAGTTACATAAAGGAAAGAGACAACCTCATGTTGCTAAACCTGAATGGACTCAAACCAAAGAATTTGGGAAACTAATTAATTTGGATTATCCACTTACGGACTTGTAACTCTATCAATAGTTTTACATTTTTTTAAATTTTTTATTATTTTTTTATTTTTTGCGGTACACGGGCCTCTCACTGTTGTTGCCTCTCCCATTGCGGAGCACAGGCTCCGGACGCACAGGCTCAGCGGCCATGGCTCACGGTCCCAGCCGCTCCGCGGCATGTGAGATCCTCCTGGACCAGGGCACGAACCCGTGTCCCCTGCATCGGCAGGTGGACTCTCAACCACTGCACCACCAGGGAAGCCCCAGTAGTTTTACATTATTAATGACTTTTCAGAATTTCAGAATGCCTTTAAATTCCCACTTGACTCTTCTGTCCTCAGGTATAATTAACAATAAAAGTTATTACTTGGATGATTTACTAGGTGCCAGACAACATACTACGTGAGTTACATGCACAATTTCACTCAAACTTCTCAATAATAATGTAAGATAAGTATTATCATTCATGTTTTTCAGGTGAGGCAATGTAGGGCCCAGATAGGTAAGGAAACTTTGGAGGCAAAACTGAACACAGCTCCAGCTGATTCTGAATCACCTTCACATATTTACAGCTCCACACACCCACACACTCAACAATCTTCTGTAACAGCTTCTCACAAGTTTCTTTTTCTGTAAATAATAACATCCATTTCCTATCCATTATAGGGACATGCCCAGAGGGCATTATATCTGGGTAGAGCAAGAAATATAGACTAAACGCACATGATTATTGTTAGAATTTAATTAAAGGATAGCCCCAAACACTGAAAAAAGTAAAGTGCTATATAAATGTAAGGTTTTAATACACTTTATAGTAAAAAATAATACTAAACAATTGTGTAATATTGAAGCCACAGGTGTGTTATCAGAGATATTTCTGTGCTTGTCTTTTTCTTCCAACTAAATTATAACATTGTCCAAAACGGAAAGGGTCCAAGATACCTTCGAATGACCGAAGTGAACCGTCCCCCTTTTTATCAATATATAAGGGTCTCATTTTAACAGAGAAACTTGGTGGATCCACATTTAAGAATATTTGACTAAGGAAATAATTGGCCCTTAGTCATGTCTTTCCTAACTTGACTAGAACAAGTTGAATGTCAAGAAGAATGAGACTATGTTGAATGATTATTAGTGAAATCAGTCCCATAGCTTTACAGGTGGAGTTTTTACATCTCACTGTTTTATTAGCAGATCATGATTTATACCACAATTATCATGACAACTAACTCTCAACTCTACAGGACCTGGTCTTTGAAAAGCAAGTTATTTTTGTTTTTGTTTTTTTAAAAACTATATGAGGGTAATCTTGGACAGAGTAGACGCACCTGATAGGGAGGTAAATTCAACCTAAGGGAAAAACGTTTATGAGTTAGTACACATCACCTATCTTGATATGACCACAAACACCGCTTACAAGTTTATCTTTCTATTGTGGTTTCAATGGTCTATGAAGAATTTCTTTTTATTGGGTAATGCTTTTCACTTTTCCTTAGAAAAGTTGGGTGGAGGCTAAGAAAACATTGGTACAAATAGTGAACCACTGGCAATTAACTCTTGTACTCTTGTGCTGTCTATTTTTTAGGGATTTAGGATCAAGCAAATATGACTGCTGTCAAATAGTGAGGCATTACCTTAAATCATTCAGCTTTGGGTGAAAGGGTTTTACCTCAAATCAACTCAGTCAAAAAAACAATATGACTATGGTAAAAACTAACCTGTTTATTAGAATGATTTTTCATTACCCACTTATAGTAGACTTCATGCTAGGCTTTCACTCTTGTATGTATGTATGGACTGATACATGAATGTGTGTGCACATATTTTTTTCCTTCTATTTCATAGAAGACTGTAATTTCTCCCACCCTATTTTATCAATTTGTATCCATCATATCGTGAACCCACTGCCTTTGTTGTGCTTGGGGGACCTCTGAATTTGATGTCTATTTTACCAAAGCAGTTTTTATAGCACAGCTGATTGAATGTAAAATCCTGCATTTTACCCGTGGCTCTGAAATTGCCCACGTCCCTTGCACTTTCATAAACTGCTTTCATATCCTGTGTGAGACCTGTGAAATCTGGCTGCGTGGCTCTCAGAAGACGGGAATTGCTGGAGCAGTGGCTTTTCAGCCTTTTAAGCACCGTGTCTTTGGAGCACTTTGTCAAAACACATCAGACCAGCCACATCTGCTCATTTATCTGAACCAGAGAAAGCAGCTTTTAAGATCTTCTTAGATAGGGCATATTGCTGCTGCTTGATGAGCTCCCAAAGGTATACATTATTTTTCCCCTTGACGGGCTGAACTTCTCATTGGCTTACTATAATTATGCATGTTATTTCACAGTCCTCTGAAATCTGCATTGGTCCATGAGCACTCTGGATTCCTGAAAGCAACTTAGTCATCTCCACTGCAATTAATTGTGAACTTGGAACTTTTTAACACAGTCGATCTGCTAAGCTTAAATCTGAACATATAGAAATGCAAATAAGATTAGATCTAAGGTTAGGAGACACTAGATGAAAACTGTATTCACTCTGATGACCTCCCTCGCTTAAAGTCTCCTTGTGGTCCAAACATGTTTTTGTTTTTTTAATAAATTTATTTATTTATCTATCTATTTATTTATTTATTTATGGCTTCATTGGCTCTTCGTTGCTGTGCACAGGCTTTCTCTAGTTGCGGCGAGTGGGGGCTACTCTTTGTTGTGGTGCATGGGCTTCTCATTCGGGTGGCTTCTCTTGTTGCAGAGCGTGGGTTCAAGGTACATAGGCTTCAGTAGTTGTGGCACATGGGCTCGGTAGTTGTGGCTTGCAGGCTCTAGAGTGCAGGCTCAGTAGTTGTGGCTCATGGGCTTAGTTGCTCTGCAGTATGTGGGATCTTCCCGGACCAGGGCTCGAACCTGTGTCCCCTGCATTGGCAGGTGGATTCTTAACCACCGCACCACCAGGGAAGTCTGCAAACATGTTTAGCTCTAACATTAAAAAAATTACTAAACACCAGAGGGGGAAACAAACTTGGAATTTTAATTCAATGCCACTCTGAGCAACCTTGGACAGGGTAATCACCTCTTCACACTTGAAAATTTCCACCAGCAAAGCACAGAGCGCACTCTTTGTATCTCCAGTGTTATTGTTTGAAGGGGCTGATTATAGAACTTTCCTCTCCGACCTGCTGCTCCCATGATGTAAGTGAGGTGTACAGATGAAGAACCCTGAAAACTCCCTTCAGAGCCCCAGCATGTTATGTCTCATGTCAATTCAGTAATAGTTCCTTACTCTGCTGAAACCACTTAGACATGTTTCTGTTAACTAAACCCCAAATAAAATGAGCCCTCTTTATGATTTAAAAATGTGTGTGTTTACACGGATATATAATTCAATAGATTAATTATTTTAAAAAAAAAGTTATTGGAAGAGAAGCAGGGACACAGAGTCCCCTGCAGGTGAGAGAGTTTCCAGGTATGTGGGGTGGTGGGCTGTCTAGGAGACTGGTGGGTGGGAAGGGGTTGACATCAAGTGAACTCTCCAGGCTGGCGGAGCCACAGACCCCAGGAAGGCAGGTAACAGGGTAGCTGTGTGGGAAATAAATGTGGGTGTAAGTCAACCCACAGTGCTGTGCTGAGCCATGTTGGAGCCTGAGGCCAAAGGAGAAATGTGCCCCTATATCCACTCATCAAAACACACTCCCATATTGTGAACCAAGTAGAATAAGTTAATATATGTTCGACAATCAAAAAACATGACACCACTACTGTACATAAAAGAGATGAACAACAAGGTCCTACTATGTAGCACAGGGAACTATATTCAATATCCTGTAATAACCTATAATGGAAAAGAATCTGAAACAGAACATATATATATATCTATATATCTATCTATATATCTATATATCTATATATCTATATATATTCAGATACATATGTATACATACATTCATGTATGTATATATATATCTATATGTATATGTATATATATATATGTATATGTATATGTATATGTATATCTATACATATATAGATATCTGAATCACTTTGCTATACACCAGAAACTAACACAACACTGTAAATCAACTATACATCAATATAAATTTTTTTAATTAAAAAAAAAAGCATGACTTTAAAGCCCCAATGCTGCTCAATCTTTCCCAGTCCATTGTCAACCCTCATACACACAACTGGAGGGGATGCGCGGCTGACTGCAAAGGACACTGTAACAGTAACTAAGGGTGCCACTGATCAGGGTCATAAAACACAGCTACCTGCCTTTATGTAAAATCTCCACATCGTATTGATGGATTGTTTGCCTTAACCTGGGCTTTTAAAAATATTGACTTAAAATAGCATTTTTCTCTATTAACTGTGGTTGTTGGCTCCCCCTTAAGTTCTGTGCTGCTGGAAGTTCCTCACTTGCTTTACCCTAATCCTGCTCCATCAGCCAGCATTAAGAAAGTAGTAATAATAAAATGAAAGGGAACAAAACAAGAATCATCTGGGTGCCTCATCCATAGGAAGTTTGAGTATTTTTTATTTTAAACATTCATATCTGCACTGAGAGCCCTGGGCTATAAAATATATTCCTTCCTGCAGTCACAGCCAAACAAGGTGGAAAGCCACTGGTGCAGGGAGACCAAACTCTCCTGGGAATCTCCCCGGAATCACTGACACCAGCAGTCAGTACAAGCCTCACTGTTTGGAAAGTGTTTAGTTATGCTGTTTCTTTCTGAATACCTTTAGACTGTAAGGGGTAAAGGACAACATACAGCCCTGGGGGTTGGAGGGAGCATTTGTCCCCCTGCTATTGCCTCCCTGGGTCTGAGGAAAACGTCTTTGAGCCAGTTCAAAAGATATAGCTCAAAAGTCCAACTCTCTCCCACCACTGGAGCCCAGCCTCATACATGAACTAGATTTTGCTCTGGCACAGACCTCAATATTGTAGGAAGCAGTATTGGGTGGTTTCCCAGGGCTCTTCCTGTGCATGCTGCTATATTTTGCATCTTTCTGGCAGCTCCTCAGTCTGGAGTGTGTACCCCCCAGCACATCGTGTTTTTAGGGATCAGTCTGTAGAGCAAGGTCCCTTTGTGAAATGCTCCCCTACTACCTCCACACACACACTATTTAAATGATAAATATTCTGAGCACTGACCCCAACAGTATTCAAGATTCAGTGCATGGAATGGGCTCTAGGTACATAGGCTTCAGTAGTTGTGAAGGCATTCATTTATGTATTCATTAAACAAAGAATTCATGACTGCCTTTTATGTATCCCACTCCTTTCTAGAGGCTGGGAGTGAAGCAGTGAATAAAAGAATCAAAACTCCCTGCCCTCAAGGTGCTAACATTCCAGTGGGGAAAGACTGCCAATAAATAGATACATAAGTAAAATAGATGGTGAGTCAGAGAGAGAGAAGTGCTGGAGAGGAAAATGAAGCAGGGATGGGGTAGAGACCACCCATAGTGGGCAGATGTCATTTTAGGTAGGTTGGTCATTAAAAAAAAAAAAAAGTCTCACCAAATCTAAACAACTATACAAATGAACTTATTTACAAAACAGAAACAGACTCACAGACAAAGAAAACAAACTTATGATTACCAAAGGGGGAAGGGGGGATGGATAAATTAGGAGTTTGGGATTAACAGATACACACTACTATATATAAAATAGATAAACAACAAGAACCTACTGTGTAGCACAGGGAACTATATCCAATATCTTATAATAACCTATAATGGAAAATAATCTGAAAAAGAATACATATATATACATACACACACACACACACACACACACACACACACACATATATATATAACTGAATCACCTTGCTGTACACCTGAAACATTGTAAATCAACTATACTTCAATTAAGAAAAATACATTAAAAAAAAGTCTCACTGAGAACCCACTGAGAAGGTGACATTTGAACAAAGACTTTAATCAGGTGAGGGGGTAAGTGGAGAACTAGGGGGTTGGGGGGAAAGTTCTAGCAAATGCAAGTCCCTGGTGCTGAGCTTGGCTGGAAGACTCATTATCAGCAAGGAGACCAAAGTATTGAAACCAAAAGGGGTGAGTGGGTGGTGCAGGGAGTGGGGTTGGGTGGGAAGGAGGGGTGCTAGGAAGAGGGAGGAAGCAGACTGCAAACGGGGTCTTTGAGACCCCTGTAAGCACTTGGACTTTTCTCTGAGACGGGGAAGCTTAGAGGGATGTCTGAGGGAGGAGTAAAATGATTTGACTTTTGTTTACAGGCTCCCTCTGGCTACTATGGAAATGAGTTTGCTTGGGGACAAAGGTGAAAATGGGCGGAGGACAGCAGTGGCTGTGACAAAGGTGGCAGCAGAGGAGCAGAAAAAACGGTTTGAATTCTGGATAATTTTCGAAGTTAGAGCCAATGGGTCTAATGAATTGAATACCTGATGTGGTAAAAAATGAGAGTCAGAGATAACACATGAATTTTCCTATCTGGCCAGCTGGAAGTGTGGAATTCCTATTTCCTGACTTGGAGAGGCGGGTGCAGAAACTCAGGTTTGGGATGGGTGAGAGCAGAAGTTCACTTTTCACCATGGGGAGTGTTAGGTGCCCATCAGACATCCAAGAGGCCAGGAGAGTTGGAAGCTCTGGAGTTCACGGAATTTGGAGTTCAACAGAGAATTCTGGGCTGGAGATAGATATTCAGCAGTTGGCAGTGAAAAGATAGCATTTAAAGTTGGAGTGGACCCAACTGGCAGGCTTGGTTCATTGTGCAGTTGGTTGTTTTAAAGGAGAATTTGTGTGTCATTAGATGGAGCATGTAACCCTTGATTACTCTCTTTTGCTCCCATCACACTCTTTGGCTTTATACTTGTCCTACTCCACCTGTACGATGCCCAGGCTCCCTGTAAGCTCCTCATGAATGAGTAGGGATCTTGCTGTCTATGGTTCCATGATGCATGTTCCTGGCACGGAGTTGATTCTCAGTAAATGTCTGGCAAACGAGTGAATGATTTCTGGTGCAGAATAGTGAAAGGGCTCAACAAAGTTTAGAGGAACGTCAAGTCCTAGGAGTATATGGGAAGATTAGAAAGGGAGGGAGGAAACAGACTCAGAAGAAAGAAATGTCCCAGAATGGACTTTTCACGAGCAGGCCAATCTAGGGGATGGAAAACCAGATTGTTAATACAAGTGAATCAAGAGGGACGAATTGAGAAGGGCATTAAAAGCAGGCCTTAGAACTAGAGATCAGAATCAGTCTGGGTTAACGTGGCGGCACAGATTTGTTGGCATCACAAATCAGCCTCTCCAGTCTGGTTTTCCAGTTGCATTTTAGCCACACTCGATGTTCAAGTAGCTAAACTGAGGACCCCGCCACATTTCACACACATCCATGTTTGTTCACACCTCCTAGATCAGGCTCTTCTCCAGGCCCTTCCTCTACTGTTCTACCTGTGGACACTCACTCCTCATTCAAAGCTCTCACCAAGAGTTTGCTTTTGAACGTCTCCCATCACTACTTCATATAAACTTTCGAATCTGTCACATGGTGGTGTGCAGAGTTGACTTCAGGTCTGAATCAGTCATTTAGCTCGCGTACATCAAAGTATATATGGTATACTGTATAGGCATAGTGCAACACCTATAGAAGAGCCAGTAAATGTATGTTCCATTTGATGTAGCACAAGATCTAGAAACAGAGAGCCAACAAATAAGAAAGGGTCAGTCTTTCATGGCAAGGTGCTATATCCAACATCTACTCACTAGGGAAGGCAGCAACTCTATCCTGTAGAGAGGAGTCCGTGGATCCCAAACATGCTGAGATGGGTCAACCAAGACCAACTCTTCCCTGCCCCCATGTTGGATTTGGTTTTGTTTTTTAATTTCATGTTCACAAAGTGGAACCAAGCAGAAGCCTGCAAGGCACCCCTCCCTCCGCCAAGTACAAAACTGAGCAGTTAATGATTAGGACGACAGAGTCACAGGCTCAGTGTCTGATGCACGTTCCTGAGTCATTTTACTATAACTGACACCAGAGGAGAAAAAGCTAACTGCATGATGACCAGGCACTAGCCATGACATAAACTGCTCCATCTTGAGCAGTACTGAATCTATGGCTAAGCAATTCTAAGAACTGGCCTCAAGAGAATGGGATTAACATTATTGCTTATAATAACCAATATCTTTATGGGCATCAAATAATTGTAGCTTGCTCTGCTCGTATATTTAAGTGGGCAATTAAAATTGTAAGGGAAGAGATGCTACAGACCCTTGTTGACCCACTCTGAGAATACGGTGCCTATGTCAGCATGAAGTTACAGAAGATAGACCTTCACCTCTAATCCCATAGAAATGGGATGATGTTCTGACAAGTGGGGATTTGTAAGCAGCTCTTTGCAGGAAACCGCCCTCGGCAGGAAGACGTTTCTGTTTGCACTTTAGCAAAGCTATATTGTAACTAACTTTTAAACTGGTCACCCCCATGCTCTACTCATCTCTGGCCCTAGCACATATTTCAAATCTTTTAATCACACGATACCCTGTGTAACGTGCCAGTTCTTTCCGTAGATCAAAGAAGTAGAAATGAAGAATAATTAACCAATGACCAGATCTCTTCCCCAGCTTCCCCTTCAGTAAACTCCTGAACAAACTGTGTGACCGAACTGTGTGAACAAGATAACGTCTAGAGGGAAATTATGAGGAGTCCACAAGCCTGCACACAGTGGGGTTTGGTGATGACCCTGACCCCCATCTCAATGATTAACTGAGTTGTTTCCCGGTTTCCCTTTAAAAGCTTTCACAGTCCAGCAGAATCTTCGGAGGTGGTTTCTGGGGGACATTGCGTCCACCATCTCCCCAGATGGCTGGCATTCTGATCAAGGGCACCTTTCCTTCCTATCAACATCTGTGGGTACCGACTTTGTGATTACACGGTGAGCAGCAGACCCGATGCATTGGATTATTCGATAACAAAAGCAATCCTTTGCTTCTTAATTTAACTTTTCATACCTGACACTGTAAAATAATTACCTTTGATGGAGGATAAATATTTGGTGAACAAATACACTCTTCACTTCTAAAAGGCATTTAAGGCATTTCAGCTACGGTTTAAAAATGAGCTTCCTGGTTTTGGATAGTATAGGAGAGTTCACCAGAGTCTACTGATAATCAGTGAATAAATAAAATATGCTGTGTCGGCAAAATTAAGAATCATAACCTGAAAAAGATGTGAGGAAAAAAGAAGAAAGTACTGAAATTCAATTACTCAGACAATATATTGCATGCCACTCTGCAGGTTCTGAGTTTCAGGGTACTCAATGTAAATACAGGATGCTCAAGAGTCTTATAATCTAATTCAGAACATGAAAACTGATGGATATGGAACAGCAGGCCAGAGTATTTATATGTTGGGGGAGGCTATTATCAAAGAGACAGGTGAGAGCAGTTCAGGAAATAGACATTATTGTCATCTGCACTTTAGAGACCAGGAAATGGCCACTTGGACAGACTAAGTAAACTACACCAGGTCAAACTGGGAGTCAGTGACAGACCTGAAATTTAAACCTAGACCTGCCTCCAAACTCTATGCTCTTAACCATTACCTTGTATGGGAGTCAGTGACAGACCTGAAATTTAAACCTAGACCTGCCTCCAAACTCTATGCTCTTAACCATTACCTTGTAGTTTACTGAGGAAATTCTATATTCCAGGACCTTTAGTTTTCCTTGATAATTCTGCATATTATATTCTGTTATTTTAACTATTCTAGAGCACAGAGAATGAGAGAGAGTGTATCTGTACATGTTTATATAGAACAAGCATGAACTCATAAAAATCAGACAAATAAATACTACCTTACTTATGAAAAGAAAAGCAAAGATTCTAGTTAAAATGGTAGCAAACAAATAGAGCAGTTTTTAAAATGACGAGCACAATGTATACCAAAAACATGCTCCTACAGTCAGCAACACTTACATTCACTAGGGTAACTAACCATGTCCTGGAGTGCCTACCAACACTTTCCAAAAGAAGTGTAATAGGAAAAATACAAAACCCTCCCTACTGATAGTTGATTTTATCATATACCTAGAAGGGTCAAAAAAAAATCAACCGAAAAATATCTTTAGTTCCCACATCTCCAAAAAAGAAATCAGCTTAATGACAGGTTATATATCAAAAACTCAATAGTTTTTCCATATGTTGGCAAAAACACAACATAATATAGAATATTATTGGGGGAAAAATTCACCATAGGATCAAATTATAAAACACCTAAAAATACATTTAACAGAAAAGGTGAAAGAAATGTAAAAAATAAAATCATAAAAGTTCATTGAAGGAATGAAAACAAAATAAAAACATTTCATGCAAATTGGAAAAAAAATCATATTCCTAGATGGAAAGAGATAATGTTATTTTAATGCCACTTCTCACCAGAACATATATATGTCTTCAATGCAATCCCCTCAAAATCTATTTGGATCCTTTCTTTACTTACAGTGTCAAAGTAGATTCATATGAAATACTACCTATAGAAAATCAGTAAACTCAGTTTTGAAAAAGAAGACCTATCAGTTATCAAAATGTATTCTAAAATGACAATAACTCAAATAGCTTGTTATTAGGACAGATATAGACAACTATATCAAATGGGAAATAACTGAGTGTCCAGAATAACTCATAGTATGTGAGGATTTAGTAAATACTATTATTTAGTAAATAATAAGTGTTATGAATGTTATATACTCATTTTAGAAAAAAATACATAGATCTCTGTGTCATGATATTGAAAATACATCCCAGCTAGATAAAAATTTGAAACAAAAAAAAATCCAAGGAAGAAAAAAATAACTATGAAAGTTGATGAAAACATATGAGGCCATTATTTTTATTTTATAACCTTGTATTGAGGAAGGTCTTCCTAAGCAAGATGCAAAAGGCAGAAGTGATCAAATTAAAGTTTCTCTAAGTCCAAGGATACCATAAACAATTTAAAATACTGATATATTTAAAATGGATAACCAACAAGGACCTAGTGTACAGCACAGGGAACTCTGTTCAATATTATGTAACAACCTAAATGGGAAAAGAATTTGAAAAAGAAGAGATACATGTATATGTATAACTGAATCACTTCACCTGAAACTATCATAACATTGTTAGTCAACTATACTCCAGTATAAAACAAAGTTAAAAAAAATACAAAAGAAGACTGAAAAATGTTTGCAAAATATATACATAGCGAATAAAAATAGTATAAAAAGAAGCCCAGTCAGTCAAGAAGAAAAAGACAAATGCCCAATAGAAAAATGACCAATGAGGTAACTCAAAAAGGAGAAATAAAAATTGCTTACAGAGAGAAAGAAACACACTCAACCTCATCACTGGTCAGGGAAATGCAAATTTATATAAGAATGAGATATCCTTGATTGATAATATCCAGGGTTCATCTGCACAGCAGCAGGTGGGGTGAGTTGGCAGAACCTTTCAGGAAATCAGTTTCGTCAGTAACGACTGAAACATCAGTGTGTCTACTCTTCGATCTGGAAGCTCCTTGTTCAAGAAGGAAAGAAAGAAGGTGGAAAGACGGAAGGAAAATATAAAGGAAGGCTGGAAGGGAGGGAGGGAGGGATGGAAGGAGGGGAGAGGGAGGAAGAGCAAAGCAGATGGGGAGGAAGGAAGGGAGAAAGAAGGAAAAAGGAATAGATACATGTATATGTATAACTGAATCACTTTGCTGTACACCTGAAACTAATGCAACATTGTAAATCAACTATACTCCAATATAAGATAATTTAAAAAAAAAAAAAGAACTAAAGGAGAGACTGACTGAGAAAGAAAAGCAATTCAACAATCATTGCCAGTTTATCTCCAGAGAAACCAAACCTAAGTAGTCTTCATAGTATTATGACAATATGAAACTATCTTTCTTAATCTCTAACTTGAGAAAAATCTTTCCAAGGCTGTCTACTAAATAATTTAAATTTTAATATAAATAATCACCTCTTGATTAGCTATGTGGGTTTTTTTCCTTCTTGTTGCTTATAAATATAGTTTATAATACCCACAGTTTGTTGGGAAGCAGATGACATACATAGCAATAACCCAAAGCTTCAGACAATATATAAAATTGTTCAATTATTTTAATGCCCATAGTTATGTTCACATAAAAACAATTCTTTACTTGGCTTAGTGAAAATATGAAACAAGTTAAATATTTTTATTCACTTGTATGTTAATGAAATTTTATTTTCCTTACTGAAATATCCATGACTGAACGTGGAATATAGGATACAAATGGTCACGTCAGAAATAATTTAAAATAGATAAATCGAGAAAGAACATTTATTTGAATTTTTTTACCTATGAGTTTTTATTTTGTAAAATCTGAAACTAGGTTTTTCTTGCCTATTCTACATTTTAGAATTTACCTTTACAACACAGGCCCACACAGACACACTTTTTAAGCAATGGAAATTCTCAGTATAATGTTTTCTTCTTTTTTCAGAAACAAACTACTATTTTTACTGTAACTTAAAAACTGACTATATGGTCATTTCCTTATAAACTTTTCTTTCCTACTGTATATGATCCAAAAAGCTCGTTATCTCTGAAAATACTAACCTGCTCAGAGTCTCTTAAATTTCAAACAATTTTCTTGGCTATCTTTGAATCACCCATTATGGTTATTTATGTAATCTTTAAATGACTGTAAATTATTCTGCCATTTTTGTAGTTTGCCTACATTTAGACAACATTAGCTATGAAATTACGGATCTGACATGTTACTTGTGTTTTTTAAGTACTCACTGAAAGAAATATATAGCTGTTAAAATGAAAAGGTTCAATCATAGCCACCTGCAACCGTCCCATAGGGCACCAGCTCACTCCCCCAACTTAGAAAGCACTGCCTGAGAGGCGGGTATTTCTAGTTCACAAAGTTGATAAAGAACATGTTAACCAAAAATACAATTTCATCACATATTTTAAAGTTTTTGATATTGCCACTGACTTGACCTTTTCCATATGTGACTTTAGCTTCTTATGCAGTTTAACTAGACATACGTTAACCCATGATTTTAAAAAATAATTTTAATGACCATACAATAAAATTGGTATTTTTCCTTGTGATGCAGAGTTTTGTGAATTTCAACACATAGATTCATGTGACCAGTAGCATAATCAGAATTCAGAACAGTTCCAATACCCTAGAAACTTCCCTCATGCAATCCCTTTAGACACTCCTTCCTCCCACTTATAGCCCCTGACAATCTGACAATCACTGGTCTGTTTTCCATCTTTACAACTTTGTCTTTGGAGAATGTCATGACTTTTCTCACTTAGCAAATGTCTTAGGGTTTGTTGAAGTGGTGGCAGGTATCAATAGTTTGTTCTTTTTTATATCTATGAAACAGAAACAGAAAGACAGACGTAGAGAACAAACTTGTGGTTGCCAGTGGGGAGGGAAGTATTTGGAGTTTGGGATTAGCAGATGCAAACCAGTATATATAAGATGGATAAACAAGAAGGTCCTATTGTATATAGCACAGGGAATATATTCAGTATCCTGTGGTAAACCATAATGGAAAAGAATATGAAAGGAATACATATATGTATAACTGAGTCACTTTGCTGTACAGCAGAAATTAACATAACATTGTAAATCAACTATACTTCAATAAAGTAAAAATGAAAAATTAATAGTTTGTTCTTTTTTTAGTGCTGAGTAGTATTCCCTCTGGGGATGTACCATATTTAGTTTCAGCATTCGGCTGTTGAAAGAGATTTGGGTTGTTTCTAGCTTCGATTATTACAAATAAAGTTAACACGAACACTCATATTCAGTCTTAATATAAACATAAGTTTTCATTTCTCTAGGGTAAATACCCAGAAGTTTGATTCTGGGTCATATGGTAAGTAGATATTTAATCTTATAAGAAACTACTCGTTTTCCAGAGTCGTAGTATTCTGCATTCCTTCCAGGAATGTGTAAGAGTTCCAGCTCCTGTGTGTTCCTGGTATTGTCAGGGTTTTTTTTTTTTTTTTTTAAATTGTTATTAAATTGTCGCCATTCTGATATCTCATTATGTTTCCCATTTGTTTTCTCCCAATGGTTAATGATGGAGAACATCTTCCCAAGTGCTTTCTTGCCATCTTCATATCCTCTTGATGAAGTGTCTATTCAAGTCCTCTGTATATGCTTTCATTTTAAACTCGAGATACTTCTTCTTCGTCATTTTTCTAGATAAGATCTATAGGCTATAAAAATATGGCTGGATTAGGCAATCCTTTTGAATTCCTTATGCCTTCAACTCATTTTCCTTTTATAAATTCCATAAATGTGCTCTCAAAGTCACTGAATAGAAATAAACATGTGAATAGAGGAGCTTTTCAACACACAGTTTTACTTCCTTCGAGTGAAATGCAAACAGAATGAGTTGGGAGATGCATTCTGGATAATGTAACCAAATATGCAAAGGAGAGCAAAGTTAATGAGTAGTAATGCAGTGATTGGCACACAGCTGTCCACATGACTTTTACATTCGCATACATTTATTCTCTATACCTCCTCATCGAGGTGTCCTAACACACATTCAATTGTTATTCATTTTATTTATAGATTTTTTAAAAAAACTAGATTTGTTATTAGGAAGGCATTTTTGTCATCTGCAGGCACAGCTGTGTATGAAACGACAACCTGGTGAACGCGTAAGAGGCAGTCTTTGCAAATTGCGTTCTAGGTTTACTGTGTTTATTCCAATGCATCCTGGCTCCACCTGCTCTGTAATAGCTCAGATTCATATTCTAGGAAGCACTTCCCAGACAGCCTAGCAGCAACCCCAGTCTACACTGGAGGTGCACAAAATTCCTGATGCGAATTCATGCTGCTGGTGGTGGAAACTTCAAAATAAAGCAGAACCTAAACCTCTCCTTAAGAATCTCACTTTCTAGACTGATCGTGTTAAGGGTTGACTTTTTTGCTACCCAGAGCTTGCAACAGCATATTTTAAAACTCTGGTCTATGAGATTTTCAAAATTTCCACACGAAAAAGTAATGATGCATGCATTTTTGAAGCCAGATATTAAAAGCCAAAGAATAGGAAAATGGTTCACACTTGTGTTTTACGTACTAAAAATGAAAAGATATTTTGAGAACTATGTGGAGTTTTATTCCTTATGTTCTATTTATAAAACGTAAACATTAAAAGATAAACAGATTTAGTTTCCATAGCTTTCATTTCTACCACGGTTTTTGAAATTCAGTGCATACTTAGCCCACATTTAGTCTTGGGCAAAAACGAGTCCAGGCACTAACCAAGAGATCTAAAAGATCCACAGAACACCAGACAAATGTAATGAAGACTCTTTAAACATCTCAAGCCTTTTCATTTAAAATTTTATATTCCAATTTTTGTGCCTGACAATAAATGTTGGCTTTAAGAAACAAAATGGAACATATGTGTGTATGGGCACACACACTCTCTATGTTTTAATTTTGTTTCTTCATTGCTTAGATAATCTGTAACCTCACATTCTTCAGTGTTAATAAATATATCAAGATGCATGATCACAGTTACTCAGAAGTCTTGAATAACTTTCAAGTAAACTCCCTCCTTGAAATGAAATATTCAAAAGAACACCCATTAAAATAAAAATGCGAGAGACTGCTTATGATGGCAAATGGAACCATTACTAAAAAATCAAAAAGTAAGATGAATGTGACTATTAATTCCCAAATTTTTGAAAAGGTAGAAAGAGCGTCTCACTGCCGTAGCCTCTCCCGTTGCAGAGCACAGGCTCCGGACACGCAGGCTCAGCGGCCATGGCTCACGGGCCCAGCCACTCCACGGCATGTGGGATCTTCCCGGACCGGGGCACAAACCCGTGTCCCCTGCATCGGCAGGCAGATTCTCAAGCACTGCGCCACCAGAGAAGCCCAGGCCTGTGGCTTTTTAAATTCCACAGTGCTACACAATTATGAGGATGATCACTACCTAGGGTCCACCTGTCCTGATAAGACACAGCTTCCCCAGTGATGCATGGTCACCTCCAGGACTTTGGGGAGGCCTCTACTTTTACACTGACGACAGGATTTGGAATGTGTAATGGGCTGGATCCTTTATTATAATAAGTACAAACAGTTAGACAGCACTGACTGGGTGGGTACCAGGCACCATTCTGAGGGCCTTCCTGTTATCTCAATCATCTTCTCAACCACTCCAGGAGTTTAGGACATTACTACTACCATCCCCAACACTGGGGAGAGCAAACTGAGGCATATGGAGAAGAGAAAAAGTTTTTTCAGGTCCCCAGAGCTAGGAAGAGGCAGAGCTGGGATTCCAACCCAGGCAGTCTGGCTTGGGTGTCCACAATCTTAACCGCTGCCTGCCTCCTAGGAAGATAGAAACACAGAACATCCTCCCAAGAATAACAGACATCGCTTCTACAGTGGATGCTCTAGAAAGACTGAAACCCCCCTCCAACACTCATCCCGTTAACTCCCTCCTCTTTGCAAGCACCCTGGTTCCCTGTCAGAGTGGGGGACCCTTAAAGCAGTTGCTGATGCCAAAATGCAAAGATGCTACGGGGACAAGTCTGATTTCCAAGCAGATACCCAGTCAGTGTTTTAAATAACATTTTGGAAAGAATCTAGCAACTCAGCAACTACTTGTGATGCATTCTTTCTAATTACCATCGCACATTTGGTTCTCTGTAGACACTTTGCTGTCACCAAAATACTGCTATTTCATGCATGAGAATTTGCTTAGCAAAAATTATTTTCAAGAACAAGGACAGCTGTCAAAAGTGATCTTAACCTTTGCAACTTGAGGAATCCTGAAATAAGCTGTTGGGTATCTTTAGGCGTGAAATGGAAACCAGGTACAGCACTTGGCTATTAACTTCAAATCGCCTAACTGGTAATACTCTTTTGCACACATCCATACGTTGCTTTATAACGTTAGCAAAACACACTTGCCTGTGTTATTTCACATGATCTCTACGACCACCATGTAGGGTAGGTAAGTAGGTATTTCTTCTTGCTCTTTCTCAGAAAAGTTCTTCAAGGCTTGAACAGGTTTAAACATGAATCTTGTATGACTACCCTGTGGCGAACCAGCTTCTAGACTACTGTTCTTTCCTTTACAGAATACTATCCATTCTTTGTGTCTTGATGTCTCAGTGCTAGGAAAGTTTTATTCAATGGTGTGGGCATGTCTTACACATGTTTATAAGTATGTGTATATATCAGAAAATGTATATACATATATACAGTATGTCTATATATGTGTTGTGAATTGATTTTCTGATACCTGTATCTATGTCTATATAGCTATACCTATACTTATATCTAGATTTTCTCTCTACTGCCAGCCTTTTTTTGTGTGTGTGAAAAAATGGACTAACATAAGATATAGTAAAATAAAAAGAAATATAGATTTTGAATCATATAATTATTCTTACAATGACTGGGTTTGAATTATAGACCTCAATGGCTTTGAACCACTTGCTTATTAGGCAATTGAATCCCAACTTGCCATTTGGAAAATAAAGGGATTTGGTTAAGGCACTAGATGACACCAGTGCCTTTCAACCTAAGGTCTGCAGAGTCCCTGAGTTTCCAGTCTCGGGGTGTCTGGGGTGCAGGGGGAGGAGGTAAGACTCTAGGTTTCATACCCATCAAGCAAAATTAAAACTCCACCTCTCTGGGCTGAGTTATAGACTGGATTTCTGAGGAAGATTTCACTGGAAATTCAAGATCAAAACCTGTGTGAAAATCTCTGATCTTTAAGGCCACTTATAGCACTTACAGTACTTTTCTGTCATGTAATTCCTTAAAGAGACACATTGATCTTAATATTTACTGTGACCTTATATAGCATGGCATCTTCACTCTCTACACATATGCGCAAAATACAGAAAAGTACAATATTGGTGGGTTTTTCTTTAACATCTTTATTGGAGTATAATTGCTTTACAATGGTGTGTTAGTTTCTGCTTTATAACAAAGTGAATCATTTATACATATACATATGTCCCCATATCTCTTCCCTCTAATATTGCTGTTTTAATGGAGCTGACAATCTAATTGCCTAGAAGTCACTGTTATCTATCTATAATGTGTGTGTGTGTGTGTGTGTGTGTGTGTGTGTGTATATATATATATATATATATATATATATATATATGCAAGACTCTGATATGAGCTGTTGCCTAAGGTTGCTTAATTTAGGTTAACCATAAGTGCTCAACAGTAATGAAATTTCATTTAACAGAATACTAACCTTCAGAACTTATTTTATTTGAATCAATCAGGCTTTACATAATGTCTTATTTCAGAAGAGCAAACTATTATCTTAAGAAAAATTCTGAAATCAGCGTTGCTAATTTTCTCTATAAGTCTTCAGTATATGAGAAACATTAAGGTTCTGAAAAACATTAACCTAGGATAAAAGTAGATTTGTAGTTGAGAATTCAGATTTACGAACATCTGAATTATTTTAAAAAATTTAAATACATAACATTAAAGGAGTGCCAAATATCACAGTGATTTAAAACTTTTTATAAAAAAAAAGGTAGGATTTGTGCTTAAGGAAAAATATTTACATTTAAAGGATTGTTCATTCAGTGTCCACCCTTCAGGAATAAAAGATCTACTCGTGGTTTTTAAGAATATATCAGTTTCCACAATATTCTGCCAAGCAAGATTCTAAATCTTCCAGATGATAATTAATAGTCATTGTTAACGATTAGGTGACTCTGTTAATATTTTCTGACTCTGAAAAAGACGTGGCTTTGTTGCTACATCATCAGACATGATGAACCATTTGGCTAAAGAGAAGGTCAAGCCTTCATTGAAAGTAAACATTTTTTAAAGTTCCATTGTATCAATAGCTATTACTGCATTCATCTCATTTGCAAAGGACGGGTGCTTTCTGATCTATAAATGCCTATTATAACATGGTTCAACTAAGTGGGAGTGGTATTCGAAAAAGAAATGTGGACATGAAATAAATAGAAATAATTTTCAAAGAGATGCTGCCACCTTTTG
Organism: Mesoplodon mirus; assembly: GCF_964341445.2. NCBI lineage: Eukaryota > Metazoa > Chordata > Mammalia > Artiodactyla > Ziphiidae > Mesoplodon > Mesoplodon mirus. The sequence goes on along the minus strand of NC_138980.1, from coordinate 174,857,149 downwards.
GCTGCTCTTCCATGAAGCATACATTCATTCCTGAAAGCTTGCGAAGTCAGGAGAAGCCCTGAATGAAATGACTGAACATTTCAGAATCATAAGCAATTCTGTGATGTCGTCGGTATTTCTTACTTAGATGGCTCCCACTCTTTTTGATAGGTTTCATACTCGTTGATACGAAGTAATTTTTCCAAATGTTAATACAGCAGTAGAAAAGATCCATTTTAGAAATGGAGAACGTTCCAAGTTTTATTGAGGTCAGGCATATTAATGCTATGCCCATCATACCAACCAACCGAGGCAATAAAAGGTAATTTTTATTCTACTGAGCAAAAGACTAGGAAAGATCACATACACCTTCTGTACTCAGCATTCCACTTAGATTTCATGTCTCATTTCATCATTATTTCTCATATTTGTGAGTATCTTTTTACTAATTCCACTCTCTAAATAGAGTAGGGGTCAAATTTTGCTTTTCTCATAAGTTCTTTAAAATTTCTTTCATTCATAAGGAATTCATTTGCTTTAAGTTTGAAGCAACAGATAATGCTTAGGAAACAATTTCCTACTATAGTCTAATCAATAATTATAATAAGAAGAGGCCCCATGATTTTTTTAATGACTTCATTTAACTGATTGACTTGAAATTGAAACTTTTTTGAGTCAAATGTTGATATTTATTATTTATCAAAATATTTTAACAAATTGAAATGCTAATCATGGTATGCTAAATGTCAATTATTTCACTTTAACAATTGAGCAGTTGTCTTAAGGAATATTGAGTAGCATTGCTGGTACTTACAATATTTCTTCAATTCCTTTAAAATAATTATTTATTCAAATCAATGACTCCACATGCCAACGATTTACAGGGTTTCCAAAATGTACCTGCAGACTAAAGGAATAGTGTCCAACCACGTAAGCCATGGGCTAATGTTAAAGGACTCAAGGAAACTGAGATTTAATCCAGTTTTTTTTTTTTTTGCCTTACTCGGGCCTCTCACTGTTGTGGCCTCTCCCATTGCAGAGCACAGGCTCCGGACGCTCAGGCTCAGCGGCCACGGCTCACGGGCCCAGCCGCTCCGCGGCATGTGGGATCTTCCCAGACCAGGGCACAAACCCGTGTCCCCTGCATTGGCAGGCGGACTCTCAACCACTGCGCCACCAGGGAAGCCCTAATCCAGTTAGTTTATACAAGCGCTGACCTTGAACTGCCCTTCAGTGTACAGCCGATATTTAGGCTGAGACTGTCACTGCCCCTTGAGGTCTGGAACACAGTGCTTTGGATGTTTTCACTGCACAGTGGTAGGTGGACGCCCCAGGCCCTCGCTGGATATTGCATATTCCAAGAGTCACAGCAGAGCTTCCATCCCTGGCTCTTAAACTTCTGAGTTCCTACTGCCGCATCTCCCGACCGTTGCAGATCACGTCATGAAGCTCAGCCCTTAAGTGACTTTTGCAACAGAAACTCATCCAAGTTCTAACTTCCAGCCTCCCTTACAGGGGCCTGAAGAGGGTGGAGACACACAGAGCCCCAGCTCCTTCTCTGCCCCTCGCATCCCACACACCTCTTCCACAGCCCCTCAACCCAATGGCCCCAAAGATGCTTCTCCCTCGAGAGGGACCATGAGGCCAACAGTGTCTGAAATCATTACCTACGACTTTATTACCATGCCTCTCCTTTCCTCACCCTATATCCTGCCTCACAGCTCTTCCTTTTTAATTCACTCACTCAGCATCCTTCATCACAATAATTCTGAACTGAGAGCCTTACATTAAACAATGCCCCAGACGCCTCCCTGTCTGTCTCTCCTTACCTGGATAAGATAGCTCCATGGCTATTCCACCGAGGCTGAGTTTTAACGTTTATTTATCTGTTGTTGTAAGCCATGAAAAAATAGCCTTAAAAAAATAGGGACAATGGGGCTTCCCTGGTGGCGCAGTGGTTGAGAGTCCGCCTGCCAATGCAGGGGACGCGGGTTCATGCCCCGGTCCGGGAAGATCCCACGTGCCGCGGAGCGGTTGGGCCCATGAGCCATGGCCGCTGAGCCTGCGCGTCCGGAGCCTGTGCTCCGCAACTGGAGAAGCCACAACAGAGAGAGGCCCGCGTACCGCAAAAAAAAAAAAAAAAAAAAAAAAAAAAAAAAAAAAAAAAAAATAGGGACCATGAAAGTGTGTGTGGTAACCTCAGGACCATCAGGTACGAATAGGTTTCAAACAGCCAAGCCAGGTTCAGCCGTCTTCTTTCTCCATCAGGCACGTCCTGTGCGCCCCCCACCCTACACCCCATCCCCGGTTACCAAACAGTGCAGGGTCAGAACTGTTACGCTGATAGCATGTTTGCTTTTCATCCCAGCAGTGATTCAGGGCATCGGTGGTTTTATTGTCAGATTTCTTCATGGGGTTAATGCCATCAGAGCTGTTCTTCAGGCCCATGATGCATAAAATGGGGTTGTTCAGTGGACGCAGCTACTGGCATTCTGCATTCCATCGGAAGCTGCAGTCGGGGTTTTCAGCCCCCCCACGCCACCCGCCATGTTAGGAACTTGGATGAAATACTACACATCTTGACGATAAACTTGGGAGAGGTCTACGCAATCGGGGGGGACAGAGATTCCCTCATTAGTACCAGTAGAGGGAACTCACCAGAGAGAATCCTCTGTTGAAGTACCATATTCCAAAAGCCCTTTACTCAGCCAGTTGTTTTGAATTCCAAACTCATTTGTCCATGGAAACGGTGTCACTCAGGATCATTAATTCCACGTCCCACTCATAATATTACTTTCTTTTTTCAAAACAAACAGCTTTTTATTGATGTATAATGTAGTTGATTTACAATGTTGTGTTAGTTTCAGGTGTACAGCAAAGTGATTCAGTTACACATATATTCTTTTTCAGATACTTTTCCATTACAGGTTATTACAAGAGAGTGAATATTGTTGCCTATGCCATACACTAGGTCCTTGTTGTTTGTCTATTTTATATACAGTACTGTTAATCCCAAACTCCTAATTTATCCCTCCCCCCCTTGCCCCTTTGGGAACCATAAGTTTGTTTTCTATGTCTATGAGTCTATTCCTGTTTTCTAAATGAGTTCATTTGTATCATTTTTTATATTGACAGTCTCTTGAATAAGTGGTGCTGGGAAAACTGGACAGCTACATGTAAAAGAATGAAATTACAACACTCCCTAACACCATACACAAAACTAAACTCAAAATGGATTAAAGACCTAAATGTAAGACTAGTTACTATAAAAATTCCTAGAGGAAAACACAGGCAGAACACTCTTTGACATAAATCATAGTATTACTGGACTCAGTGTCTAAGCACACTCTTTGGACTACACTAAGCAGAAAGTATGACCAGAGCTCTAAAATGCTGGCCACAGTTTGAGATTGGGGCGGGCTTCACACTCAGGGAAGAAGAAAGACAGTAGTCCTGCCCTGGATGCCTGAGTCTGACCACCTCTCGCTCTGGGCCAAAATCTTTGCATCCACTGTATGCCTCATTACTCCTCAAACATACAATCAAAGTGTGGGAGAACAGAAGGAGTAAACACAGGCACAGGAAAGTCAAGTCACTTGGGGATGGATGGAGGCTTAGTTAACTACTAGAGCTGGGGCTCAAACTCATGTCTGTCTATGTGTCTCCAAACTTATAAACTCTGTACATTTGAAAAGTGGAAATCCCCCCTTCCCCAGGTTCTAATTATTTTCACTCATTCATTAGAAAACTATCTTTTCTGAGTACCAGGCTGGGTGCTTCCAATGCAAAGGAGAACAAAGACGTCACTTCTGCATCAATGACACTCCTCGTCTAACGTGAAAGGTCAGATCACATAAAGAACTATGTAAATAAGGCTTCCCTGGTGGTGCAGTGGTTAAGAACCTGCCTGCCAATGCAGGGGACACGGGTTCGAGCCCTGGTCCAGGAAGATCCCACATGCCGTGGAGCAACTAGACCCATGGGCCACAACTACTGAGCCTGCGCTCTAGAGCCAGTGTGCCAAGAGCCCATGCTCGGCAACAAGAGAAGCCACTGTAATGAGAAGCCCACGTGCACCAATGAAGACCCGACACAGCCAAAAATAAATAAATAAAATAAATATTTTTCTTTAAAAAAAGGAACTATGTAAATAGAAATTATGATGGGATATGAAGAAAGGGGTAGGGTGCCCCAAGCTTAATGAGGGCAATATTTGGTTCAGTGGTCAGTGAAGACCACTTTGGGGGTAACATTTAAGCTGAGATAGGAAGGATAAGTAGATATCTAGGAGGCAAAGAATTATGGGTAGAGTAGAAGGGATGGTGTGTGCAAAGGCCCTGAGGCACAAAAGAGCTTGGTGCCTTTTAGGAAACTAAAAGACCTGCTGGAGGTAGAGAGGGGGGAAGAGTGGTGAGGGGAAAGTGTGCAAAAATAGGCAGGGGTGAGATCAGGAGTATCTCAAAAGGGCAGAAGAATTTTATATTAGAAAATAAAAGATAGGTGACCCATACTAGATCAGGGAGCTGTACATTTTAGACACTGATTTGTATGTGTAAATCACCCATAAATCTAGCATTTTTATGTCAGAAACTACCCATAAATCGAGTGAGAAAAATTAATGACATACTTGTGTAATATTGTAAGAAAATGGTTTTATGATAAATTAGATTATCTTTCAGCAAAGGTGACTTCCTCCCCACCCCACTGTGCTGGAGTAGGCTTCTGTGCCTCACTGACATTAGGTTGGCCAGGTGACTTGATTCAGTCATTGGGATGGAAGAGTATGGGATGTGAGCCTCAGAAGACGTGGTGACCAACCAGAAGAAGGACACGCCCATTCATCCTAGGCCCAGAATGACCACACATCAAGCTGATCTGACCCTGCCTGCAGCTGGGAGGCAAGAGCAGACAGCAACCTGCACGAATCAAGGCTGTCCAGCCAAGAACTGAGAAACCGTGCTTCACAAGTGATGTGCATAACTGTGAGTGTGTAAATAAATGCTTCGCATAACAATCTATGGAGCTCTGGGTGGTGCACAATGCGGTTTTGTTGCAGCAATAGTTAACACAAAGTTGTAACATGAAGAATTGCCCTTAGTGTCCGCCCTCCAACACACATGCACAGGTGCACTTGCAAACACACACGCTCGCACACAGACACACACATTTGCTTGCTTCTAGACAACAGAAGAAGAAACAGAGAAATAATGTCTAGGAGTCTAGACAGCATATGAAGCACCATCTTTGACTCTACCCTAAATGATGGCTAGTTAGACCATGACCTTGTAATCGAATTAAACCAGGCTGCTACTACTGACTGCACTGCTCTGGCTTCATTATAAACTCATTATACAGAATATTTCAGATCTTCTGAAAAATTATTTTACTCAAAAAAAAAAAAAAGGGAAGGATATCAGTAAAATGCAATGGCAAAAGAGAACTGCTTTGAGCAGCTGCACATACACCATTTCAGTTTCCAGCTTAGGGAAATCTCCGTCTTTTCTAGCACATGTCTTTACAGCCAATAAGATGCTGGCACTTAAAGCTATTACATTGCTCCCTTGTGTATAACTGGGGGATTTTTATATTGCTATAATGCTTCCCACTTCTTACGGGTTTTTTTGAAGTAAGTCTTTTAACAGTGAGGTTTTACTGCACAGACTCCAGGATGACATTGAAAGGCACCTAAAAGAGAGAAAATTGCATTGATATATTTGGCCATTGTGTTAATCGCTGAACCAGTCTAAGATCTAGATGTGATTTTTAAAAAAATGTATCTGATGGCTCTTAAACATTCTCATATCCTAAGAATTTAAATATGCTAAAATACAGATTTCATGAAATCTAGAGTCCTTTCCACTATACAGAGAGTTCTTCAAATAGGACAATTAAATTTCTTGTTCTTAGATATATGAGTTGACAGAATTTTAGAGTTGAAATAGGTTTCGGAACTGCTGTAACCTAGTGTATCTCAAATTGTGTGGGTCATGAATGCCTTTCAGGATCTAGTGAAATCTAGATGCCTCCCCAGAAAAAAAATTGTATCAAAACTTGGTATGTACCTACAGGGAGTTCAGACCATTCTGAAGCCCATCTATGGACATCTCATGAGTTCATGGTCTCCAGAATAAGAGCTCTGATCCTGTCCATATTCTAGATGTGAATCATTGTTCCTGTTTTATCCATCTAATTCCCCATTGCCCTGCAGGCTCAGTGGTGGTTAAAAGCCTGGAGAGAGGCCAGACCACTACAGGATTAGTTTGTCAACTTGCTTCTGGTTTATTTCAAACATTCATAAGTATTTAGAGAGAAATTTACTATGCTGTGGTGTATCTGTCACCCAGCTCTCTCTAATTGTCAGCCTCTGGCTACCTGGTTTCATCTATTCCCCCTCCCTCACTTTTTTGGCTGAGGTATTTTAAAAACAAATCCATGGCATCCTACTATTTCATCCATGAAACCTGCAGTGTGCATCTCTAGATGATGAGGATATACCATTATCCCAATTAGTAGAAATCCCTCCTATCGTCTAATCCCAACTTCATATTAAAATTTCTCATCTTGGGACTTCCCTGGTGGTCCAGTGGGTAAGACTCTGCACTTCCATTGCAGGGGGCCCGGGGTTCGATCCCTGGCTGGGGAACTAGATCTCACATGCATGCTGCAACTAAGAAGTCTGCATGGCACAACTAAAGATCCTGCGTGCCACAGTGAAGATCCTGCATCCCGCAATTAAGACCTGGTGCAGCTAAATAAATAAATAATGTGACCATATAATATAAAAAAAAAATTTCTCATCTTGAAGATTTTTTAAACAGTTGGTTTGTTTAAATCAAGATTCTCCAAAATTTGCGCATTTAATTTGCTTGTTATCTCTTAACTCTTTTCTATTTAATAGTCCCTTCCTGAATGCTCTTTTTATTGATTTCTTTTTTTCTTCTTCTTTTTTTTTTTTTTTTTTGCAGTACGCGGGCCTCTCACTGCTGTGGCCTCTCCCGTTGTGGAGCACAGGCTCTGGACATGCAGGCTCAGCGGCCATGGCTCACGGGCCCAGCCGCTCCACGGCATGTGGGATCTTCCCAGACCGGGGCATGAACCCGCGTCCCCTGCATTGGCAGGTGGACTCTCAACCACTGCGCCACCAGGGAAGCCCTACTGATTTGTTTTAGAAATAATTTTTATTTTTTTTTCTCGAAGAATCTCCCACGTTCCGGGTTTGGCCAATAACTTCCTTGCACTCTCATTGAATTTCTTCCTCCATCCTATGAGGCCCTAAAACCTGGGAATTAGAGACAGGTGATGTTTATTTTTGGCTTTACTCTGTTTAATCTAAAAGGGAGTAAGAGTCTATGAGAATCCCTTCACTCAATGGAGAGTAGGATCAATGGAAGACATATTTTTACCTTTCAGTCTGAACTTCCCTCTGGTCTTTTAAAATACGTGTTTTCACCATTTTACTGATTCATTACTCTTCTAAGGAACAGGCCTTTCCTGATAAAGCAACTATCTTTTTCCTGCATGTGATCTGTTTGAAGAGCAGATGGGCTGTAATGAAGTGTATTCCACATCTTGCCCTGGGACAATATGCATGGAAGCATCTGGCACAGTCCCCCTAAAAATGGCCAGGTCTTCAATGTTGGCTGAAGTTGAACTGAAAGAAATCTCATCAATTACTCCCAATAACTCTATCTCAGTTATTAAAATAAATAATCAGTTTCTGGATTAAGGAAAACAACTCATCACAACATAAACCAAGATTCTCTGTATTGACAGTGGAATAAGAATACCTTCCCATTCTTGGTCACACATGATGTCAGCTTCTCCAGAATTGCGTGCTTATTTGGTACCAAAAACTGATAAACCAAACAGTAAAAAAAAAAATACCCAGTGAAAAGGCTGAATACTCAATACAGCTTAGGAAGGCAAAAAAGTATCTTAGTTGGTTCACATCATACAGTCACAGGAAAAATGAATCCTCCACGTACTCATCGCCAGTCTGTGACCCCACATACCACCCAGCTTCATCCTCCAGTAGCTACTGATACACATTCTAACATAGATATTGAACACCAGGCTGTGAAGTGTGCGATGTTAAATGCATCTCAAAGTCGGTTATGATCTTATCTGAAGAACATAAACAGAATTGATTTTTTTGTACTCTCTCAGGTAGACTTCAAATCTGTTACTCAGAGAAAACTAAGGATTATTATTAGAACTGATATAGACAAAGCCTAATGAACCCTGATGTGAGGGCTGCATTTGGAAGAACATAAACATGTCAGCCGTCAGCTCTGCTTCATGTGCAATCACTCAACAACTGCCTTGGAATATCTCTCTTACTGAATTTTCTTGTTGTGTAACTTTATGTGCTTCTCAAGCGTATTTCAAAACTCCTTAAAAGAAGAGATGACTCTGGCTTAGTCACTGAAGGAAGGCGGGTTATCTGACTGTTCATTCTTTCATTAGACAACTTGTTAAAACACTATGCTTACAAGCTTAGCCAACATGACAGAACAGGATAAAAAGTCATAGTTCTTGTCCTCAACAGACTTACTTCTTTGCATCCCTCTTGAACCCATTCCTGGGAACAAAGGAGAAGCCCTACAGTTTTCTGTGCTCCAAGAAGGCAGAAGCCTCCATGATGGACTCTTTCCAGGTAAGAGCCCCACTGTCCCAGGAGAATGGCACTCTAGAATCTGTGCTCCTGGCCAACATAGAGTGACTGTCAGACCTCTCACCTGACCAAGGACCATCCAAGCAGAAACTACTGAAGCCCTGCCTCTCAACACTGCAGTGGCCTTATACCGCAATTTGAAAGTCACCACTACACTCATAGGTTCAACAAATGTTTATTATGCAACTACTATGTGCTGTGCATTTTTTTTTAGGTGCTGGTCACATGGTGCTGAACGAACTGATACCTTTCTTCAAAGAAAATAAACTCAAGAAGTCTTGTTGGGGGGACCAAATCCTACACAACCCATAATACACAACTAGCTCTAGCTGATGGTTGCTCTGAGTTGGGAGATGGAAGACTGGTCAAGGGATTTAATATCAGCCTTGCTGGTTGTGGGATCTAAGCAGTGGCTGGGCTAATTCCCTTAGCGTCTGTAGGAAGTGGTGGAGACCATACACGGCTGTGAATTACTTATAAAGCAAAAACGTATGATATAGAAATTACATGTGTATACAACGAGACTCAATTTTATTTTTTTGTTTACTTTTTTATTGAAGTACAGTTGATTTACAATGTTGTGCTATTTTCAGGTGTACAGCACAGTGATTCAGTTATATATCCATATCTGTATCTATATCTACATCTACATCTATATATTCTTTTTCAGATTCTTTTCCCTTATAGGTTATTACAAAATATTGAGTATAGTTCCCTGTGCTATACAGTAGGTCCTTGTTCGTTATCTATTTTATATATAGTAGTGTGGGGCTTCCTTGGTGGCACAGTGGTTAAGAATCCACCTGCCAATGCAGGGGACATGGGTTCGAGCCCTGGTCTGGGAAGATCGCACATGCCGTGGAGCAACTAAGCCCATGAGCCACAACTACTGAGCCTGCGCTCTAGAGCCCACAAGCCACAACTACTGAAGCGCGCACACCTAGAGCCCATGCTCTGCAACAAGAGAAGCCACCGCAATGAGAAGCCCACGCACTGCAACAAAGAAAGTAGCCTCCGCTCGCCGCAACTAGAGAAAGCCTGCGTGCAGCAACGAAGACCCAGTGCAGCCAAAAATAAAATAAATAAATATATATAGTAGTGTGTATATGTTAACTCCAAACTCCTAATTTATCCCTCCCTTACCCCCTTTCCTCTTTGGCAAACATAAGTTTGTTTTCTATGTCTGTGGGTCTATTTCTGCTTTGTAAATAAGTTCATTTGTATCATTTTTTTTAGATTCCACAGGTAAGCAATATCATATGATATTTGTTTTTCTCTGGCTTACTTCACTCATTATGAGAATCTCTAGGTCCATCCATATTCCTGCAAATGGCATTATTTCATTCTTTTTTATGGCTGAGTAATATTCCATTGTATATATGTACCACATCTTCTTTATCCATTCATCTGTCCATGGACATTTAGGTTGCTTCCATGTCTTGGCTACTGTGAATAGCGCTGCAAGAGACTCTTAAAAAAAATTCCTTTGCCTATCCCCATTTTTATTATCCTTACATTGATTACTTAGATCATAATTTTAGAAGTCTTTTGGTCACGACTAATCATAAAAGCGAGATAAATTCAGTAATTAAAATGCCCAGTCTCTTGTAAGAGTCAAAATTCCAAAATATATATATGGTTTAATCAAGAGTCTTCCCAGGTAGGGCGTGGTTCAGTTGGGAAGTCTCTGGTCGTACAGTCAAGGGTGTGGGACTTTTCACTGACCCCCTTGCCTTGCATTCCTTTTTCTTCACACCCAAGCTTGCTGGCCAGGGTTTCCCACTTCTGCAGGGGTCACCGTGGGTGGGAGTGAGTGCTGAGGGTGGGAGAGTCTGATGGCAGGAGCAGGTCATGGCCCAGCCTTGATGCTCTGGAGCTCTTTGTGGGAGAGATGTTCAACAGTGAACATCTGAAGTCCACTGCCTGGGCACTGGATGTGGGCAGTAGCTCTCCACTGTTCCTTTGCTAAGACCCACCCCAAGCCCTGTGTGAGCACCTGAGGGTGCCTCTTCAGCCTTCTTTGCTGAAGTTTCGTGCTCCTGGTAGGTCTCTTGAGTGGGCTTCTTTCCCAATGACCCAGCAAGGCACCCACCCCAGAGTCCATATCTGGCTTTCGCCCTACAGTCCAAAGGGCCATCTTCTCTCGCGTGGCCTTGCACTCTGCTGCTGTGGGCCACTCCAGCCAGTTTCCTGCCCGGAGGCTGGGCAGGCCTGAATCAGAGTATAAAACATTTCTATAAAAGAGAGTTGATGCATTTCTAAGAAAATTTCTATAAAAGAGAGTTGATGCTTCTAAGAAAACTAGGTTGAATGTTCTGGAAAGGCATTATCAAAAATTATTGAATAACTTAGGAGAAAAAAATGGACAAAGAGGGAAAGAACCATAAAATTAAAAAATCCGTCAAGAAAGTCTCTGTATTCAAATTGTTTCACAAGTAACTCTAAGTCCGCTTCTCTTTAAAGATACCAGAACTGGAAGGGGCAGGACTGTAGTATTAGGGGTGCAGTTTGTACCGAATGGATGGTGAGGTAATGCAAGCAGCAGGCCCCCATGCAAAGAAAAGGTCCAACTCCTAAGCCAAAAGTTAGTGAAGAAATCCACATTTACAAGGTTTATGTCAAAAAAAAATACCCAATGTACACATGTATCATATTTATGATTCTCTGCTTGAACCAGGTTTTTCAACTGCCTGACCCTCTCCCCACCACTGCTGACTTGGTGAACACGGAAAGCTTCCATTCTGCCCTGTCGTCTCCTTTCCTCAGGTTGTAGAATCAGGAGACAAAAGGAAAACCCAAAAAAATCTGAGGCAGAAAACAAAAACAAAACCTCTTCTCATTTTGGTTCTCCCTTAAGCTATCCTCCCCTATTTGTTTTTTCTTTCAAGTCCCAATTCTATTAGTCTACTTATATCTCTAATTTTGCACTTCATAATTCCTCAGAAAGTCATACAGGCTGGTTTCCATGAAGGGAATTCATTACCCCCCAAAGTAAGCTCCTCAGTCTCCTTGCATCGAGTTACTTCCTGGAGCAATGACACGGGTGCCCACCCTGGTTCCTGTGCTATTGGGTTGGGTTTTCTTCCTCTTTCTCTGACTACTTATTTTTCCTCTTCTTCCATGGTGCCTTCATGGGCACAACCAAGGTCCTCTGTTTCAGCTTATTCTCTTCCCCTTGCTCACAACTCCTTGTTATTTCAACTCACACTTCTAGGGTGTTGCCAACAGTGTCCGGGTGCCCACAGCTGAGAGCACTGCACTTTGCCTCTGGCAGGGACTCAGTAAAGTCCATGAATAAATGGCTAACTTCTACTGTCAGCCTTGACTTCTCCCCAGACTTCAAATCCACATACTCAGGCGCTATCACTGGGCAGTGGCCAACAGGGACAGTTGCTTAATTAAGACTCTTTTCCTTTATCTAGGCTACAGAAGTTATAATAAAATATCACTGATGATAATAAGATGACAAACATTATATTGTAAATGGTATGAGGCATGTCAAGGACTTACAAAGTGCTGGGAACATAGCTAGCCCTCCACAAAGAGCAGCTCTGTTAACTGCTTGTTAGATAGAACCTCACGGATGTCACCTCAAATCTGTCCAAAGCTTAACCTATTTCCTTAAACTCAAAAAGTGTTTCTCTTCCTCTGTGCCCTGCTTCAGTAACTGAATTAGCACAGCTTTAATCATTGAGACTAGTAATCAATTTCTGAGTCATTTTCTACTTCTTTCTCAAGCCTCACATCCAATAAATTGCCAAATCCCACCCATGCCCCCAACCTCCCTCAAAATCTAAAAATTAAATCTTAAAGCTGAGCTGTGTTCCTCTTTATGTTCCCACAGTCACTGACCTACTTTGGGCCCTCGTCACCTTTCATCTAGACCCTGCAGGAGGCCCCTTACTGGGTTACTGTACAATGGACTCCCTTGTAGAGTACTAGCCCATAATAGTTCCCCTTGGCTTCGAAAACACCCTTATACGGTTGCCAGTAATGTCCCTATGTAATACCATTTTAAACGGCTCAGAAACTTTCAATGGCTCTTTACCACCTGAGGAATCAATTCAGGTGATTCTAAGCAATGAATGGCCTGATCTCAAGCCACCTTGCCAACCTCCTCTCCCAGGTGCAGGCAGGCAGGCACCTGTGATTCCCTGCACGTGGCACTTTCTCGGATTTCCAGTCTTCTAATCATTGTACACCCTTGTGCAGAAGAAACTTTGTTTCCATTTCAGACCATAAAAGGCCTACCTGTATTTCAAAGCCCATCACTTTCCTGATGTTCTCCTAAATAAACTTTCTTTGGAATTAAAGAATTAATTCCTTCTCCATCTATCTGTGCTACTTCCTCAAAACTGTCATAAACCATGCATTTTTCCATGTTTAATAATAATCTATACACTTGCATACATTATATACAAATATATTTTGACACATACATATATGTTATAGACTAATAGACTACATGCTCATTGAGGATTTTACTTATCTTAATTTTACTAACAGAGCAGTGGATGGGTTCAAAAATGAATGAATGGGGCTTTCCTGGTGGTGCAGTAGTTGAGAGTCCGCCTGCCGATACAGGGGACGCGGGTTCGTGCCCCAGTCCGGGAAGATCCCACATGCCGCAGAGCAGCTGGGCCCGTGAGCCATGGCCACTGAGCCTGTGCGTCCGGAGCCTGTGCTCCACAATGGGACAGGCCACAACAGTGAGAGGCCTGCATACCAAAAAAAAAAAAAAAAAAAAAAGAATGAATGAATGTATGAATATATTCTATGCTATATATATCTACCTGTGAGTTATGGCATTTTGAAATGTGTTATAAACTATATGGCAGTAAACACTTTTTTTCCAGATTATATAAAATAAATCCCCAAAGTTGTTAGTCAACACTGGCTTATATGTTATCTATTATAAATTTATTACAATCTAAAAAGACTTTTTGGCTGAACAATGAAGATCAGACTTCAAATCAGATGGACTTAGGCTCACTTTGTGCTACATTTTTCACATATTCCTATTACAGGGGGCAGAAGTCCGATAAAATACCCTGGTGCCTTCTAGATGCCTCCATCTCTCTACTTTGAGCATCCATTGTCTTATGACTTCCAGTCCTGGTGGGTTTCTGACAGTTTCTTCCTCTCTGTGTAAGACCTCCAGGTACACAGTCTGGGGATGACCCACCTGGCACTTTTATTTGACTATTCCTTTAAATTCCTTTACAGATATTCCTTTAGATGTATCTGGCCCCTTGCCTCCACATGCTACACTCCTAGGACAAGCAAACTGTGCCAACCCAAACTTCCAGAGACCAAATTCTCTGCTGGAACTTGGTACCCTTTCCTTAACAGATGCCTGGAGTCTATTAAACTGATAGAAGTCTCTGGTGAGAGACCCAATTCCTGGGTGTTAGGGAATGATCTCCCATTTGTATATAATAAGGGACAATTCAACAGAAAGCCCCTTTGAGAAGAAAAGAAGGCAAAAGCCCTGAAGAAAAGAAGTATCAGAAGTCTCACTGAAAAGAGATCCCTGCAGAAGAATGTAACTATAATTTGTGTCCATAGTTCAGGAAACATTCAATTACCTTATTAGATAATAGGGATATGTACAATGTTTAGGTTCTCCACTTCTACCCATTCTCTTTATGCATGCCATCGTACCATGAGGTCAGCCTGGATAACTTCTACCTTTCAACACACACTTTAGACAACAGTCTTCCAAGGGCCATCTCCTACCTTGATGCTCCTCTCAGTGTGCTTTACTTCACACCTTTATTTTAATATCTATCACCTCATTATACATTAAACATCTGACTCCCTCCACCACTAGGAAATCTGAGTGCTTAGAGGATAGAAACTATTTTTTTTAATTAAATATCTTCTACTGCTATTTAGATCCCCAACCAGAGTCATCAGCCCTTAAATGTTGGTGGAAGGAACAAACCTGAAAGAATCAAGGCTTTGATTCCATCTAAATGACAACACTCCAAGTTGGAAAATAAGTTCTTATCCTTTATCCTGACAATTGTTCCAGAACCCCCAAGTGGCTCATGCATATTTGGGGAACAAGTTAGATGCCTTTGGAAGATGCAGTCATTTTCCTGCCATGGCGGTGTAATATCCTCAGCTAATTATGATGTTCTGGTTCCACGATAATGGGGGTTCTGTTGGGGAAAAGGATCTCAGAGTTTTTGAAGCTGAAATGGTGCTCCTTCAACTACTGCAGATTCTGAATTTGATAATATGCCAAATGGAATTCAGCTTTGCGGTACCCTTCTCTCTTTGGGTTGGATACTGCTTTAGGGAGCCCTTTCAGGCACCCAGATGGCAGACAAATGTGAACCCAGCACGTGCTTCAGCCCGAGACTTTAAGTGCTGCTTAGTAGTATAAATTGGGAGTATTTTTAGCTGGATTATGCCTATGAAGAGGAAGAAAGTGCTCAGTGCCTGTGTTTGAGACATGTTCATACTTCCTCCACACAGTTCTCAGAAAATCTGGGGTAGGGGGTGGGGAGTGGGTATCAGGGCTGGTCTGATCCTCTATTAAACTCCCGTTAAAGAAAAAACCAGGGCTTCCCTGGTGGCGCAGTGGTTGAGAGTCCGCCTGCTGATGCAGGGGACACGGGTTCGTGCCCCAGTCGGGGAGGATCCCACATGCCGCGGAGAGGCTGGGCCCGTGAGCCATGGCCGCTGAGCCTGTGCTTCTGGAGCCTGTGCTCCGCAACGGGAGAGGCCACAGCAGTGAGAGGCCCGCGTACCGCAAAAAAAAAAAAAAAAAAAAAGAAAGAAAGAAAAAGAAAGAAAAAACAGTGACTAGAAATCAGACGGAGTTTGGCCCCATATAACTTGGATTCTATTGTTGGAGCCTCATGCTGTTAAGATGAGGGCAGCCCAGTCTTACTGCTGTGTATTGTGACGGTCTCTGCAATGGACTAAACTGTGTGTCCCCAAGCCCCCCACCCTGCCCCGCCCCATCCCATATTCGTATGTTGAAATTCTAACCTTCCAGCCTGATGCTCTCAGGAGATGGGGCCTTGGGAGGTGGCCAGGTCATGAGGGTGAAGCCCCAAGATGGGATCAGTCCCTTTTAGGGACCCCAGGGAGCTCTGTCAGCCACTCTCTGCCATATGAGGACACAGTGAGAAAGCAGCTCTGCCACCAAGAAGGAGGGAGCTCACCAGAAGCCCCTCCATGCTGGCACCCTGATCTCAGACTTCAGCCTCTGGAACTGTGAGAAAGAAATTGCTGTTTTTTTAGTAGCCTCCTAGTCTGTGAAACTTGGTTAGAGCAGCTCGAATGGACTAAGACAGTCTTATGCAGGCTACAGGGTCCACCTTGCAGAGGTGGGCAGGGGATTCTGCTCCGAGCATCTCCATCTTCCAGGAGCTGGGCTTCTGAGTGGGGAAGGGATCCTCTCCCTCAGTGGCACAGGGTGGTGCCCCATGGGCTCGCGGGTGTGGCAATGAGCTACGCAGCATCCCCACCCCCGCCATGAGGCTGCTGAAAGCCTGTCACAGGCCCATGGATGGCCAGCAGCCGGGTGTGAGGGCACGTGTAGACCCTTTCCTCGTGGGGTTTCCCAAGTCTTTAGAGTGATCGATGCTATGAGAACCGGATGATGAGGTTCCAGCCCACTACCTGAAGTTGCCCAGATCACACGCTCCTGGGCATATCAGCATCGACAGAGCCCTGGGGACCAGAGGAATTGAAGGGCAAGCGATGGAGGATGTATTCCACAGCCGTGGCACTGAGGTCCCACATGCTACGCTCTGGAATACTTAGAATAACCCTGAGTGGGCTGAGCTCCAACAAATCAGGAAAGGATTCACTGGACATACAAAGCCGTAGAATTTTACTTTGTCAGCATTAGCTGCAGATGAAGGCACGTTATTTACTCTACCTCTTTGTCTTCAGGCACTCAACTTTATGTTATGGCTGCTAGGATGTAGAATTACTTTAAGTATATGAAATAATATTCTACTATCTCTGAGGAGTTATTCTAAGAAAATAATTCAGCTACTAGAAATTGATGGTCTCTCCTTGGCCCAGAAAAATTTCGCTTACAAACACTTCCTTTTCTTAGGGACAAAACTATTTTGTAACCAAGGTTCTCTCTTCCACATAGCGTTTTAATACAAAGCTTTAGGCTGAAGGGAATCCCGTTTTCCTTGCGTTTATGTTGAGAGTCGGCTAAGTCAACAATTACTGGTTCATCAGACTTCAGGTTGAAACAGCAGATGCAGAGCTGGAGAGGAAGGGTTTTCCCTTCTGCTTCTGATATGATAATGTGACGGAGAAAATTTGTTTTCTTTAATGTAGCCCCAAACACCATCTATAGACACATTATCAAGTGAAATCATCTTTTATGTTGCACTCTGAAAAATTTTTAATATTCATGCGGAAATAAGAAATGCTTAGAGTTAGGAAAAAAGAAATGTAATATAAAAAATTCTTCCAGGATGTAGCTCAATTGCCAAGTCGTCATTTAAATGACAAAACAGGTAATATTGATGTTAGAACTGAAGGGAATCACTAGGAATATCATTAAATCAGGGTGACTTTAATATGATATTAACGTGATTTGACTTTAATGTAGGTATCATCGATATCTTTTGATTTTTTGAGAGCCAAAAACCAATCAACTGCTTTAAAATGCAAGAGTACCATGAAGATCAAATAACTAAGTGTTAATAAAAAAGACTGCATTTCCAGTAACTCTAAAGTCTGGCATTCTTTTGGTTTCCCTAAGGGATTGCATCAGTGAACAGGTTTGAGTTTTATTGGCTAAAGGGAACAACTGTCTGTAAATACAGGCATTTTGACTTATAAAAGGTACTTGTAATATAGAGGGAGGATGCCAGAAATTACAGACATTGTGGAACTATTAAAAAAAAAAAAAACTATTTAAAAAGGCATCCCATAGGATGTCCTATGACACTGATCTACTTGGAAACAGCTTTATATTTGCTCTGACTCTCCCATCCAGTAATAGACTTGGGGGGTGCGGGGAGGAAAAGAAAGTAAATAATGGAAAAAAGTAAGAAAAGTATGGGAGGGGGACTTCCCTGGTGGCGCCGTGGTTTATAATCTTCCTGCCAGTGGAGGGCACAGTTTCGAGCTCTGGTCTGGGAAGATCCCACATGCCATGGAGCAACTGAGCCCGTGCGCCACAACTACTGAGCCCACGTGCCACAACTACAGAGCCCGTGTGCCACAACTACTGAAGCCCGCATGCCTAGAGCCCGTGCTCTGCAACAAAGAGAAGCCACCGCAGTGAGAAGTCCGCACAATGCAATGAAGAGTAGCCCCCGCTCGCCGCAACTAGAGAAAGCCCACGTGCAGCAAAGACCCAACGCAGCCAAAAATAAATAAATAAATGAATAAGTAAATTAAAAAAGGAAAAAAAAAAGTATGAGGAGGGCGGTAGAGAGTGAATCATGTAAGAGAGCTTGAAAGTAGGAGAATATTTATAATTATAAATATAAATTGACCAGTAGAGAAAAGGGCCACAAAGAGTTCCAAAGGAAAATAAATAAGAAATGAGTGTTTGGTTTATTTACTTTTTTAAAAAGGTACAACTCATAAAATCTCTGAAGTAGGAAAGATCTTGAGAGTCCATGTAGTAGCCCCTTTCCCTTTCTTAAGGCAGAAATGCATTTACATTATAGCACAGACATGGCTGTTCCAAACAGGGTTTACTGGGGAGTGTGTTTAAATTTCTCACCTTCTCTAGAGAGGGTTCCCCTCCTTAGGAAGACAGAAATGCTTGTTGTAACTTTCAGGAACAGAATCAAATCTTTATAAGGTACAAAAATGACAATTTTTTTTTAAAGTCCTGCATTTTGCACTCAGACCAAAACCCCTGCTACTTAAAGTGTGGTCTTTGATCCTGGCAATATGGGAGTCAGCTAAGAGCTTGTTAAAAATGCTGATTCTCAGGCTCCATCAGCAAGCTACCCTGTCTGAATCTGCATTTAGCAAGACACTCGACTCCTATGATCAGTAGTTTCAGATGCACTAGTCTAAATAACTGTTATGAGAGATAAACTGAGTTTGTTTAGGTGGGTATCATTTATGACTATGACAACTTTACCTCGTAGTTATGTTTATATAATTTGAACGGCCCTAATTCCAACTTTTCTTTTATTAGTTATTACTAAGACTCTCTCTAATTGTACATATTTGTGAGTGGCATTAAAAATTATGTAAGAAACTGAATTCAAAGTAATGAAAAAGTAAATAGACTCACATTAAAATGCATTTGCATAGAAATTCTGCCTCTAGCTTTCATCATCATTTCATGAAAGGGGAACATGTAGCAGAGTTTCTATATGGCAAACAAGAAACTCATACTGCAGTAATATGTCCAAGAATTTGAACTTTAGGATAATAAGGCCTTGCACAGTAAAAGTCCTGTGGCATTTCACGTTGTCTTGCTGAGAGCTGACTGCAGTTATTCTTTAAAGCAGAGGTTCCCAACCTTTTTGGCACCAGGGACCAGTTTCGTAGAAGACAATTTTTCCACAGATGGCGAGGCGGGGGGATGGTTCGCGCGGTAATGGGGGAGACGGTTCAGGAGGTAATGGGGGGACGGTTCAGGTGGTAATGGGGGGATGGTTCAGGCGATAATGGGGGGATGGTTCAGGCGGTAATGGGGGAATGGTTCAGGCGATAATGGGGGAATGGTTCAGGAGATAATGGGGGGATGTTTCTGGAGATAATGGGGGGATGGTTCAGGCGATAATGGGGGAATGGTTCAGGAGATAATGGGGGGGATGGTTCTGGAGATAATGGGGGGATGGTTCAGGAGATAATGGGGGGATGGTTCTGGAGATAATGGGGGGATGGTTCAGGAGATAATGGGGGAATGGTTCAGGAGGTAATGGGATGGTTCTGGAGACAATGGGGGGGATGGTTCAGGAGATAACGGGGGATGGCTCAGGAAATAATGGGGGGATGGTTCAGGTGGTAATGGGGGGATGGTTCAGGAGATGATGGGGGGATGGTTCTGGAGATAACGGAGGCATGGTTCAGGAGGTAACGGGGGATGGTTCAGGAGGTAATGGGGGATGGCCCAGGAGATAATGGGGGATGGTTCAGGAGGTAATGGGGGGATGGTTCAGGCGGTAGTGGCGGATGGGTTAGGCGGTAACGCGATCTATGGGAAGCGGTGGGGAGCTGCAGATGAAGCTTTGCTCGCTTGCCCGCCGCTCACCTCCTGCTGTGTGGCCAGTTTCTAATAGCGGTCTGTGGCCCGGGGGTTGGGAACCCCTGGTTTAAAGGAATCATTACTCTCAGCATTTCTATCATGTTTTCTCAGAAAATGTTAAAGGCCATTTCACTTTCCTAAGAAAAAATTACCTAACATTTAATGAGTCAGAGACGTATCATTTTATTTGGTTTCTGTCTGCAGTAGGCAAAGATCAGAACCAAAGTTTTAACCCAGGATGTGTTTGGGAGTTAGAATAACTGATCCAGAGCTATGGTTTTGGGGAAAGTTAGCGATGGCAGGAATCTTACATTAGTACCGAGATGGTTTCAAGGAGGAAGGTAAATGATGGAGGCAAGCTTAGACAGTGGGGAGACAAGGAGCCTGAACTTCAAGGATTTCCCATTCCATTTGGCTTTCCCCAAATTTAGAGGGTGATGAACAAGCCCATCGGGGGACATTCGGTAGATGGACTGTCTAATTTCGAGAAATGTAGTGAAAGTTTCCATCTTGTCTCAAATAATTATTTCACCTTTCATTTTTCTCCTGCCCATTAATTTCCCTTTTATATGCCAAGCGCTGAGCTTGAGCTGGAAACTTGAGATAAAAAGACATCCTAAGAGATTTTCCCCCATTTTGAATCCTGGTGTCCCACAGTCTTCTGTCCTTGCTTACCTTTACTCTTATTTATATAGTTTTCCTGAGGGTATCACAAACCACCTTCTAACACTCAGCTTTTTATTCAAGATTTCACATCTCCTCTGAGGTCCAGATTTATATTTCTGATTGCCCTTGGATGTTACCAAATAATTTTTTTTGAAATCAGCTCAAAATCATCAGGATAAATCTACTTGCATTCTCCTAAAGCAGATTTTCTTTCCGAATTCAGTTTTCATTTAATAGGACAATAGCACTTTCATCCATTCAAACATAAACACTGAGGTTTCTTGGATTTATCTCACGTCTCACTCATTCCCCAACCAGGGCCGGCTGCATGGGCACACGAGCTGGGCAGTCAAATAGGATCCTGCACTCAGAAGAACTCTGTGCTTGGTTTAATGCTCTGCTGTTGCTATCTCAAAATTCTTAATAATTTTTGAACAACAAGCTCCACATTTCATTGTGAATTGGGCCCTGTGAATTACATGACTGGCCGTGTCCCCAAATCCTATAAATTCTCTCCTTAGTCCTGCCTCTCTATAATCGGTCCCTACATGCTGCTGTTGGAATTATTTTCCTAAATCAAATCTAGGCACTTCTCACCTCCATTATTTTTGTTTTTAAAGACTAAAGTTCTGCTATCAATTTCCCAAAGAGTAAAGTTAAAAAAACTGTCTTTGGGCCTTGACTGCAATTAATTCACCAGTGTAAATTCCCAAGCATTTTTACCTCTACCTACCTACAGGGGGCATCCCGTCTGGCTTTCATGTGTTTGTGTCAATATCACATGGACTTGAAGTCACTTCCTCCTTTCTATATTTGACAACTCTACACATCCTTCAAGATTCAATTTTACTAATGAGGTATATGGATCTTCATTGCTTTTCATCACTCTCTCGGGGTAGGGTCCCTCACCTTGGGTCAACTGTACTGCAGGGGAAGTGATTACCAGTTGATTTACCTAGGGCTCCGGGGCAATGAGGAATGACTTTCTTCCAGCCCATGGTTTCTTCCAGCAGCGTGGCTGATGACAAGAATAGGTGAGGAAACTCAGGCAGATAATTAATTACCTTGGCTTTGACCAAAGTCAGAGGGAGAAAAAAACATATGCTCCTAAACCACAGCTTCTCTCCAGGACATCGGTTCAAGCTAGTGTTTTCATACAAATCCCAAATCCTTCCTTTCTTGACTTCATTCCTTCTCTGTGGTACAAAACTTTCCCAATGCTTCTTTCCAGATCTTCCTGAAGATGGCACTAACTCACCCACTTGAAATCATGGCCTACTTCATTTCATGGCTGTTTTCCTAGCTCTGTGCATGACTTGACTCACCTCACCCCTTCCAGGGGCTGCAGGACTGTCCGTAGTCCCAAATTCCCTCTCCTTCTTTTCCATTTCTCTCTGTAAGGAATAAAGGACCTGAACTCATGCCCCTGAATGCGTGACCTCACACCATGCTTGTTCTACAAACTAGTCCCAACTAACAACGAACAGTGAAATCCTTGACAGCAAGGGCCATGTCTGATATTTCTTGATCTTTTCACATCTATTTCATAAGATAGGCTGTAAAATGTTTGGTCAATGGAATGGAGAAAGGATTAACATTGTTAATCCTTATGTTCCTGTAAGAATAGAAACTTAACTTCACTCAACTTTTCTGTACCTCACCATTTCACTTTAAAAACTATGATTTTCACTATTACATTAAAAAACACCTCTATTAGAAATAAAATCAGAAGATGGGTGAAAATGTGTAACTGAAGATCACCAAATACATATAAATGATTGAAAATTTTTTTTTTGCAATTCAGTCCTATAGTTTAAAAAATCTCTTCAAATATGTCTTAATTTCCAAAATAGCCTAACTATAAGTAGAACCGCTTATTTAATAGACATTTATTAAGTCCATACTAACTATTGTGCTTAGTCGAGAAACATATAGCTCAATAATCTAAAAAGGAAGAGAGATATATTTACAAATACATCATAAGATAATAGAAGGTAGGTATAAGTATCAAATGCCCTAAAGACAAGCATGACTTTAACCTAGCAATTCCATTTCCATGTATTTATAATAAAGAAATAATTTAAGAAGTGAACCAGTATTCAGTAATAATCATCTTGACTGATATACTAAAATATTTGAGATAAAACCTACTACCTGGCTATACATGCAAGATAATTCAGCCTTTAAAAATGATGTTGTATAAATTTGACTTGTTTTGGAAAGAAGTTAGTTATGTTCTTTCCCTGACGGCTGGCTGTATTCACATGATGGATATTGTGTTACTAACATGTTTAAGAATATGAATGTAAAACAAATATTTAAAAATTGTTTTCTCTATATATAATTGCTAACACATTTCAAGGATGACCAGCTTCAAGATTATTTTATTGTGCCCTTTAAACTCTCTACAAAATAAATTTTTTTCTTGTCTTTAAATGTCAAAGTGTGACCTCAGAAAGCAACACTGCATGAATGTGCAGTGACAGTTATGCACAGGAGTTGGCATTTTAGGCATATGCACAGGAAATACTAAAATAAACCTCTAAGGTACCCATTTGCTTAGACTCTGACCTCACTTCTACATAAGATGCAAACACGTATCCGTGCACGCACATACAGGCACACACACCTCAAAAAATCATACGCAATGATATTCCTATAGAATACATTCAAATACTTTTTGCGTTGCAGTAATGAAAAGAATGTATTCTAATGTTTGTGTCACATAATAAGAATGTGAAACCAATCAAGTTTCCTTAAAATAAGGCAAGCACCCAAATAAACACACAAGCAAAAACATGCATCTCATTAATTCACACCAACAAAATCAATTCTTTTACAAAAGAGGATGCTTTTCTTTGGTAGAGCATTGTGGTCAGCACACTCTGAAAGTGTATTTTCTCAGCATGGATAATATTGTGTGTTTTTCCTCAAATATTAGTCAATTTCTTTTCCTCATATAATAAAAATGATACTGGAAGGTTAATGATGTGAAACCCTGCAGGAAAAATGAAGCTACTATCCTCTTTCTGCTGACAAGATCATAGTAATGCAATGTGAAAAAATTAGAAAAGAGATCAAGAGTCTCAGACGGAGGGCTTCCCTGGCGGCATAGTGGTTAAGGATCCACCTGCCAATGCAGGGGACACAGGTTTGAGCCCTGGTTTGGGAAGATCCCACATGCTGCGGAGCAACTAACCCCATGTGCCACAACTACTGAGCCTGCGCTCTAGAGCCCGTGAGCCACAACTACTGAGTGTGTGTGCCACAGCTACTGAAGCCCGTGCACCTAGAGCCCGTGCTCCGCAACAAGAGAAGCCACCGTAATAAGAAGCCCACGCACCACAATGAAGAGTAGCCTCAGCTCGCCAAAACTAGAGAAAGCCTGCGCACAGCAACTAAGACCCAATGCAGCCAAAAATAAAAATAAGTAAATAATTTGCTTAAAAAAAAAAAAAGAGTCTCAGATGGAAATTCAGTTTATGACTTTTTTTTTTTTTTTTTTTTGCGGTACGCGGGCCTCTCACTGTTGTGGCCTCTCCCGTTGCGGAGCACAGGCTCTGGAAGCGCAGGCTCAGCGGCCATGGCTCACGGGCCCAACCACTCCACGGCATGTGGGATCTTCCCCGACCAGGGCACGAACCCGCGTCCCCTGCATCGGCAGGCGGACTCTCAACCACTGCGCCACCAGGGAAGCCCTATGACATATTTTTACCAGAGCAGGGGCTCCACTTTACTAGATAGCATATAGACATACATATAGGTATTTAATTCATGTTTAAGAGGATTCAAGATGTTATAACCAAGGGGCAAACTAGGTTGAGTTATACCATATTCTATACCAATATATCTTTGAATTCTTTTGTATTGGTAATCCCAGACATAAATGAAACACAAATATGTGATTACACAATCTTCAAAATACAAAGTGCCTTTTTATGTACATAGCACCACATTAGGCTTTAAAATAACACTCATGTTTGAATTTCAGCAGAAGTGCATGTGTTAATTACAGGAAAATCTGAATATTCAAAGATACAGCTTTCTGCTAAAAAGCCCTAAAATAGCTATAGAGTCAATAATAAAAATCTTTTAGTAAATAGAAAACTTGTTAATAGTTCCACTCAGGTCAAAAATATTTACTTAACTTATTAAGTACAATAGTTTCATTATTATTAAACAAGAAAGGGAACAAGAGTTTCTGAATTCTCAGAGTCACC
Organism: Mesoplodon mirus; assembly: GCF_964341445.2. Classification (NCBI taxonomy): domain Eukaryota; kingdom Metazoa; phylum Chordata; class Mammalia; order Artiodactyla; family Ziphiidae; genus Mesoplodon; species Mesoplodon mirus. The sequence goes on along the minus strand of NC_138980.1, from coordinate 174,832,398 downwards.
ACCAATACACCTTATTACAAGTTACATCTTAAAACAAACCATAACCCTTAAAACCAAGAACAAGAAAAGGATGTTCACTGCAGCCACTTCTACTCAACATGCTAATAGCAGTCCTGGCCAGGGTAATTAGTCAAGAAAAAGAAATAAGAGGCACTTAGATTGGAAAGGAAGAAATAAGACTATCTCTGTTCACAAATGATATGATCTTACCTAAAGAAAATCCTAAGAATCCAGAAAACAACTTTTAGAACTGATAATTAAGTTCAACAAAGTTGTAGGACATGAGATCAATATACAAAAATTCATTTGCTTCTCTACACAATGGGTGATCTGAAGGTGAAATTAAGAACAAAATTCCACTTACAGTAGCATCAGAAGGAAAATATTTAGGAATAAATTTAGCAAAATAAGTGCAAAACCTACATTGTGAAAAAAAATTTTTAGTGTTGAAAGAAATCAAAGAAGATCTAAATAAATGTAGCGACATTCCATGTTCACAGATTGGAAATTATAATATTATTAAGATGGCAATACTCTCCAAATTAACCTACAGATTCAACAAAATCTCTATCAAAATCTCAGCTGTTTTTTTTTTCCTTGCAGAAATTAACAAGCTGGTCTTAAAATTCATATGAAGATGCAAGGGCACAGAGTAGCCAAACAAACTTTAAAAAGAAGAACAAATATGGAGAACTCATATTGCCCAGTTTCAAAACTGGGAAAGTCTACAGTAATCATGACAGTGATATACTGACATAATGGTAGATGTGTAAATCAATGGAATAAAGTTGAGAATCCAGAAACAAATCCTTAGATTTACAGTCAACTGATTTCTTCAATGATGACAAGAGAATTTAATGGAAAAATGATAGTATTTTCAACAAATAGATAGCCACATGCAAAAGAAGGAAATTGGAGCTCTAACCTTACAACATATACTAAAATTAACTCAAAATAGATCACAGACCTACATGTAAACATTAAAACTATAAAACTCTTAGAAGAAAATGCAGGGATAAATCCTCATGACTTTGGAGTAGGCAATGGTTTTCTTTTATATGACAAAAAAAAAAGTAAGCAACAAAAAATAAAACTAGATAAATTGGACTGCATCAAAATTAAAAATATTTGTGCTTCAAAGGACACCATTAAGAAATTGAAATGAAAAACCACAGAATCTTAGGAAACATTTGCAACTCAACAATATGAAGAAACACCAATTTAAAAATGAGCACAGGATCCGAGCAGACATTTCTACAGAGAAGATATAAAAACGGCCAATAAGTAAATGAAAAGTTCCTCAATATTGCTAGTCATTTGGGACAATACAAATCAAAACCACAATGAGATACCACTTCACACCTACTAGAATGCTAAAATGAAATAAAAAGATAGATGTTATCACCTCACACCGGTCAGAATGGCCATCATCAAAAAGTCTACAAACAATAAGTGCTGGAGAGGGTGTGGAGAAAAGGGAACCCTCCTAACTGTTGATGGGAATGCAAACTGGTATAGCCACTATGGAGAACAGTATGGAGGTTCCTTAAAAAACTGAAAATAGAGCTACCATGTGATCCAGCAATCCCACTCCTGGGCATTTACCCAGAGAAAACCATAAGTCAAACAGATACATGCACCCCAATGTTCATTGCAGCACTATTCACAATAGCCAGGACATGGAAGCAACCTAAATGTCCATCAACAGAGAAATGTATATATGTGGTATATATATACAATGGAATATTACTCAGCCATAAAAGAGAACAAAATAATGCCATTTGCAGCAACATGGATGGACCTAGAGATTCTCATACTGAGTGAAGTAAGTCAGACACAGAAAGACAAATATCATATGATATTGCTTATATGTGAGTTCTAAAAAAGACTACAAATGAACTTATCTACAAAACCAAAATAGAGTTACAGACATAGAAAATAAACTTATGGTTACAGGAGGGTAAGGCGGGGAGGGATAAATTGGAGATTGGGATTGACACATACACCCTACTATATATAAAATAGATAACTAATAAGGACCTACTATTGTATAGCACAGTGAACTCTACTCGATACTCTGTAATGGCCTATATGGGAAAAGAATCTAAAAAAGAATGGATATATGTATCTGTATAACAGATTCACTTTGCTGTACACCTGAAACTAACACAACATTGTAAATCAACTATACCCCAATAAAAACTAAAAACAAAAAGATAGATGTTAACAAGTATCGGCCAGAATGTTGAGAAACCTGAACCCTCATTCATTTGCTGCTGGTAATGTAAAATGGTGCTCTCACTTGGGAAAACAGTTCCTCAAATTATTAAAGATGGATTTACCATATGACCCAGCAATTCCACTCTTAGACGTATACTCACAATAAATGAAAGCACACCTCCACATAAAAATTTGTACATGAATATTCTCGTAGCATTATTAGAATAGCCAAAAAGTGAAAACAAATCAAATGTCCATCACTTGAAGACTGGATAAACAACGTGTGGTATATCCATACAATGGAATATTCAGCCATAAACAGGAATGAAGTACCAATACATGTTACAAAATGAATGACCCTTGAAAACATTGTGCTAAGATAAAGAAGTCAGTTACAAAAGGTCACACCCTGTATGATTCCATTTATATGAAAGGTCTAGAAGACGCAAATACAGAGAGAATCGATTCATGTCTAAGAGGGATAGGAGGAGAGGAGAATGAAGAGAGATAGATAATGGGTACTGGATTTCTTTGGGGGTTAATGAGAATGTTCTAGTATTAGATAGTGGTAATAATTGCACTACAGGGTGACTATATTAAAACTCACTGAAGTGTACGTTTGAAAGTGTGGATTTCATGGCATGTGAACTTAATAAAGCTGTTATTAAAAAATCATCTTTACAGCAACAGAACCACTGCTTCTTTGGCATGGAGAATGTGCAACTATAGCTAAAATACTCATTTTATTCTCATTGAAAAACTGTATAAATTGGGCCAGAGATGTTTTGGCTGCCATTAGAAAGTGCTTAGAATGAAGACCAACTACTTGCACAATGGTCTGAGCTGTGTTTGATATTTTCTTGCTTGCATTGTATCAATCTAATTATGCTGATGCTTCTCTAGATAAGAAAGCACTATGCTACGCAATCAGAAGCCCTTGCTTGCAATCATCTGTCTGCTACTATATGATCATACCAAGCAACTTAAACATTTCTGTTTGGAAGATGGATTTTCTTTCACCATTCCTACCTCAAAAAGATGTCATAAATTTAAAACAAGATCTACTTAGAGGCACTGTACTTTCATATAAATACAGTAACTGTAGTTATTAATGGTAATAACTATTACAGGTATTGATGTTTATATTGTTAACTACCATCTACAATGAATCTTGCATATGAAATACATATTTCGTGGGCAGGTATATGATAATTACTTTCCAATATCAAAAGGAATTTCAATATTCCAGACATCAGGAAGTGTTAGTATCTGAATAAGCATACTTGACCATTGTAAGTTCCATATAAGATCTGTGTAGTACATGCTGCTAAATACCCAGCACAAAATACACACAAATTATGTGGATTATCTTCTTATGCCTTCAATCACCAGCTTAACTTGATCTTCCATAATTTTACATCTACTTTGACTAAGATATATACTTACTAATAAATCTAAAAAAGTCAAGCCTTTACATCTATCCCCATTGAAATTAAATCACTTACACACAAAATCAAGTTCAAGTAAACCTAGTATGCCTAAAATCTTGTATTTAAGAGAGGGAAACACTAATTTAAGTGATTATATTACTTAAGCGATTTTAAGACAATATAATTCTACCCCCAAAACATCTACTGTTTCTTCCTTTTTTACTATGCCCCTCCCTACCTCCAAACACGTATACAAATGTAAGAACATTGAAAGAAAGAAAGAAAACATTTAGCCCTGTGTGTCTTTCCTTAATAGGCATTATTAAAATCATTATACAGATGAAGTAACTGAAGCCTATGAAGGCTAAGTGACTAGTACATTGTAACATGGCTCACAACCACTGGAGCCAGAACTGAACTCAGTCTAATTTTATAGACCCCATACTTGATCATTATTACATTCTTAACAGCAACCATTTACTGCTTCTTTTTTTTTTTTTTTTTGCGGTACGCGGGCCTCTCACTGCTGTGGCCTCTCCCATTGCGGAGCACAGGCGCCGGACGCACAGGCTCAGTGGCCATGGCTCATGGGCCCAGCTGCTCCATGGCATGTGGGATCCTCCAGAACCGGGGCACGAACCCGTGTTCCCTGCATCGGCAGGCTAACTCTCAACCACTGTGCCACCAGGGAAGCCCCTACTGCTTCTTTTTACAGCAAAACTTTTCAAAAGTTTCTACTTCTTTGGGTACTGTTCACCTACTAAGAACATTCATGCCTACAATTTCACTGAAATTTATCTACCAGGGTCACCCATGACTTCTATGTTAGCCAAGCCAACAGTTCCTAGTCTTGATTCATCTTCCACATCTTCTAAGCAGCACTGAAATCCTCTCTTCTTGTCAGTTATGACTTCAAGGATCTTATACTTTGTTTTTCATTCTCTTCTGTGGGCTCTTTCCTTCTGCTCAACTGCTAAATGTTAGGGTGGTTCAGTCCTACACCATTGGCAACTTGGTTTTTGCATCTGCATTTTCAGAGGTGGACAGAAGATACTGTTTGAAATTATCGGGATTTTATTTCCTCGTTTACTGATGTGTTGTCTCCCCACACTAGTATGTACGATCCATGAGTCATGACACATTGGAAGTATTTAGTAAGCATTTTCTAGATCAAAGGACAGATGGATGAATAGATGGATAGATGAATGGTGGGTGGGTGGATGGATGGATGGATGGAAGGAGGGAAGGAAGAGAGTGTAGTGTGGGTATAAACTTTAATCTCTTCTCCCTGGAAAAACTGTGACCTGACATCGTAAGGAGTGACCATAGAATATCTCTACTTTAAGGGCTCTCTTTTCTGACAAAGCTGGGGTCGGCTTTGTCTGAATTCCACTTCCTTGTCCAATCTGCATCAGAATTGTTGATTCCAAGTATTATCCTGGCCTGCCTCTATTGAATTCTAAGATTGAAATAGATTAAAGTTGGACCGGTTCAGTTTGTGAAACATGGTATGAGCATAAACTCTCCAGAAGGGAACTGTTGCTGGATTTAACCACCCTCTCAACAAGCAGAGAAGCCAAAACTCAGAGAAGCAGAGTGAAGTCTGTACTAGGTCTAAAGTGAGTAAGCTCATAGTAGAATCCCTTTTACAGGTGTTTCTGAGAAACCTACAGTTTAGCATCAGGCCTTGATTTCCGTCATAGCGACTTGTCACTGACAAGACACTCGAGGCTTTATTTAATTTCCTTAGAGTTCCGTCTGATGCTGTCTAGATTGACCTCAAAGTGTGGTCCTTCCAGTTTTGACGGCCTGGATCCAGTGTCAACTCATCAACCATCATGTTTCTGCTTTCCCCAGTCAGATGGGCAGCCCCGATCTCCAGCTGTTTCTCAGCAGCTTTTGTAGGAAGCTGTGTTATTTCATCTACCATATGCCAGAGCTCAGCACCTAGCAGTTTGCAATAAATACACTTAATATAGTCAGGATTTCTGTTTAGGAGAAATGCGAATGATGATAATGATTTACATTTCACAAGGGAACAGTGTGATTCTCTGAACCTAAAGAAACAAATGAAAAGAAATGACTACTTTGTGCTATTTGGTTTATAGTTTACTGAATGCAATTTTCATTGTTTTCCTACTTTCTATATTTCCTATGTTAATTCACAGAGAAATACAGGAGTCATTTGAATGCTCAAGCAGTTGATATACTTATTAACACTTAGGAATATAATAAATATTCATATCAAAGGAAAATGACATATCAAAGGCTCTTTTCAAAATTAAGATGGTCATAGATTTTTAAGGCTATTTACCTTTCAATAGTACTTTTAATTTTGTCCCCTCCTCCAGCAATGGCAAGTCAAATAAATCCTATCTTAACATCAAGGTGCCTATCAAAGGACTCATCTTTCTAATTGAGCCTTCCTTGATAACTCTTGAGCAATTTATTTAATCTATCGAAGTCTCTATTTCCTCATCATCATGCTTACAAAGGAATAATAATAGCTCTGACCTTTGTTCTGAATATTGAAGGAAATAATCCAGGTAGAATATTTACTTCATGCTTGGTTCATAGTAAAGACTCAACACACGTTTGTCATCATCATCCTCGTCACCATCACCACTCGACAAATACTTAATCAACACCTACTTTGAATTTCCTTAGCACTCTTCAAAGTAGTCTGCCACACATTATGAGGATTCTGGTCCTAACCCAGCATCTGGCAGAAATTAAGCATTTAGTAAATGTATATGGAGTGTTGTTCATGTATCATCCTTTTCTGTAGTTCTGCTGAGATAAAGGTCATGCTGCATCCCTTCCAAGTCTGGATATAGTGTTAAGAACAGCAAACTCAACAGATACTCACTGAATGAAGAGTGCACAGCCAACGTTAAACAGCCATTAGGAAATGATGCAGAGACCTATGTATTCCATTACAGTAACAAGCGACCCCAGATCCACTCTCAACAAGAATAATTTATAAACTCTCCTCTCTTGCTCTTTAATGTTAACTGATTACTTGTATAAGAACATTGCTGTAACCTATAGTGTCCACACAGCTGTCTGGGACCAGCTTCATGTGGTGATATTAAAGCACAGAGAAGAAAGAGATCCATTTCAAATCAAGCCAGCACACTGTGGGGTTATTGGCTATTAATTCTGGCATCAAAGAGTGTGAGAATTTAAAATATTAAATAGGTATGTAGAGGTTAATTAGAGAGTAATCCATTTAATACCATCACTAAAACAGATTTTTGAATGTGTGTGTTGCAATTATGATTGTAAATTTTGCATGACAGACATGATGAAGGTACAATTTATTACTCAGCCTCCAGACAAGTTGATTTAGTGGAAAGAGTCCTGGACAGGAAGTCACAGGAATCCAGATGTCTAGTCTCAATTTCATGATTTTGGACAAGTCACTTTACCTCCAGGACTGAAACCTGTCTGTTCCCTTCCAGTTGTAAAACTCTTAAGTTTCAAATAATAACCGCATCATCACAATCGGTGTTTTGTTAGTATCTGCCTCTGGAAGCACTGCCACAGAGGACAATCAACTCTATTTTCCACCTTAGAATTCAACATTCTATCCTGGCTCTATCTGCAGGGAGACAATATCAAATCAGCACTCACAATGAGGATTTGTTGCAGCCAGCCAACTCTTTCTCCATGTGAAATAACATCTCAGACACTCCAAAGATATCATAAACCAATATTTCCCATTCATTCTGATCACAGCCTACTCATGACAAGATGGCAGACTGGGCCATAGCTCGTATCAGATCACATTACTCAGGGCTAATTAAATCCCATTATTCCCTATAGACACAGGCACCATTCTTGGATAATAAAGAAGCAGACAGAAGTGTCTGGACATTAGACAAATTTGATATGATAAATACTGCCTCTATAAGCTACACATACACATATATTTTTGTACAGCAGCACACATAAATTTTAATTACTTTAAAAATCAAGTTTCTGTGAGAAAACAGGAAACTTTCAACATATACTGTCTAATATTTCTGATATCCAGAAGTTATAGTAGAGTGATGTGGCATGATTATATGCAATGGGCTGGCTTGCCATGTCATTGCTACTGAATATGTTGATTTAAAAAGAAAATTTCCATGGTACTAATTTCACACATAATCCACAAATATTGGCCATGTTCAGAGTTTAATACAGAACAAAATGATGAAGGATAACAATTAGGTTTTCTCCAATGCTTGTTCCATCTCTAAAGCAAATCATTTACAATATCTGCAGCAATAAGTGGATATGTAACAGTGCTATTTTTAAATCACATAAGATTACTTTTAATATTTGGTTTCTATTTTGGGTTGTTTTTATGCCTTTGAAAATAATTTCCCAGTAGACATAAATGCACAGAGAATATGTACTGAGGCATAGCTGCATAGCCATCAATCCCTCAACAATTAATGATCCTAAACTTCAGCATGCAGGTTAGGAACTTCAATCCTATATTTATATTTTACCACTCTGTACCAGGATAATCTCAGACCCACAAAGGAACATTTCTCAGGTGCCCATAGGTTTAGTGGTTCAGGTGCAAAGTACCATAGGCTGGAGTCCACATCTCTTGAGAGAGAATTTGGGGTGAATACAGAATAGTGAAAATGCCAGGGCATCACCAAGTGGAATATAATGACAAGAATGGACTGGTCTATGCACTGGTGTCTGAAAGATCCAATGCATGGAGGGCTTCCTGAATCTTCTCTTTCTCTCTCTCTCCCTCTCTCTGCCCGCTCTGGCTAGAATGTCTCCTCTTCACATATCCAAATCCTGCCCACCCTTTTTATTTAGGTCCAGTCATCCTACTCTCCATCAGCCCTCCTTGGACCCGGTCAGCACACACTGACCTCTCCTTGCTGTGCATGGCGGGGTGGGGGGTGGGAATGCCTGCACCTCCCATTTTCCTTTCCTCCACGATCTGTGTGGTCTCCAATCCTCCACCCATGGACCCATAGCCCCGGGTCTTGGCGCTTTATCTATGTTATTGTCACAGTGATTCTTCAGCTAATTAATCCCCTGATTACTCAAGTTCGGCCACGTCTCAAAAGTGATCCTCATAAATCATTATGGGCAGAAATGCTTGTTTAGAAGAAAAAAAAAATCCCTTCAGGGCCAGCTCCTTTTAGAACTGTCTCTGTTGAAGGTAAGATGACAGACAGGAGGAGCCATAAAGCCCCTGCTGGAATCTCTAATCCCTCAGCGCCCTGGCATCCCCCCCCACCCCGTGTACCCCACCCTGGATCTCTGCCTTCCCATGCCCCCTCTGCCCGCACACCCCCAATACCAAGCACTCAGTCACAAGTGTGCCCTTTCTCTTCCTACCAAAACAGAGTCATTTTAATGCTTTCCTTGACTTATTACACCCCAACTTCAACACAATCACACTAAAGCATTAAACCCAAAGTATTCTTGCTGTTAAGTTGTGGCATGAAAAGCTTTTGTTCTTTAGCTAACATAATTTGAAGCATCAGCAAACAGAACAGTTTTATTGTTGTTTGGGGTCTAGAAGGACCATTGAAGTGATGTGCCAGTCCTTGCTGCTTTAATGGTGACAGTGACATGGCATGCACAGAGAAAGCTGTGTTCACACATTTCTTTCCCCAACAAAGCCCTCTCCAAAAGGATTTTAGGTCCTAGGAAGGTTGGTGCTAGAGACGAATGGGGGTTCAGGGGTGGAGAATAGCTTCCGTCTGCTCCTTAGCAAATTCCTGTCTCTAAAAAAGCCCACCTTTTCTATTTTCAACAAAGCACCGACACACCTCCACAAAGTTATTGCCCATAACAAATAAATATAGTATGAATGTTCTCTGGTGGCAACATACACTGGGCCTTGCATCATACATCCAATTATGTATGGAGAGTCAACTCATTTTGCAAAGCTTCTCTTTGTTTTCCATCATGTGAAAGAAGCAAACATTAAAAAAAATTATATATATATATATATATAATGGTGTCCTTTTACTTGAATCCGTTAACTCGCATCCTTTATATGCTGTGTTCATTGATCCACAGCCTACAATTGTTTGTATGATATGATTTGACAAAGGAATTTCAACAGAATATTTAAGTAATTTTACTTAAGTTAGAAAGGCAGTTTGTCTAAAGAAGCTGAAAGTGGCTTTTGTGTTTATTAGAGATGGTCTTTCCAGAGACAGTGAGGAATACATCCAAGGTACTAACTTTCTCAGGAGAAATGCATCAGTGAGGACTTTAGTGTTTTTAAATATGGTCAAAGATCCACGTGGGAGTTATGTATCCAAGGAGATTTTTCACCCTCAGTCCAACTCATAGCACTTAGAGCACCATTATCAACATGAAGTGGTTACTGAATTATTAGTTGCCAATAATTGTTAAATTATCAACAGGAAACCACCTCTCCGGGTACACCCCCTTCACCAGGACGCTCCTGCGAACACATGTGATGTTTCAGAGTTAAAATTACCAGATGGTACACCAATAGGCACACTGTCTTTTTATATTATGAATAAAATGTTCACATTAAAAACACATAATCATATTTGATTTTCCCAAAGAATTTAGGAAGGAGTTCAATTTAAATATTTTGATTTAAGATCTCAGGTTTTGCAGGTAAGGAGATCTAATTTTCTATCACCTGTTACCTGTGGGACACCAGAAACACCCAAAGCTGGAGGAAGAACAGGACTGTCACGGACGGCACGCATCTCAGAAGGACTGTCCATTACTACTGGCAGGGGCACGCTGTCTTGCTAGTAAAAGCGCTGATGTTTAGACCTCATCTGCAGGTGTTCACCACGCAGGCTGCACAAAGCTGTGCTTTCAGGTAAAATCAACTAGCCGACACTTACCTATAGCTTGCTATATGCCTCTAAGCACGTCTAAACACTTCATATACATTTAATCCTCACTACAGCCTGCTCACTAGGAACTATCATTATCCCCATTTTATACATAAGAAAACTAACGTGCAAAGTTAAAAACAGAAATATCATTGGAACCAGCAATGTACATTTCCAGATATATTTGCAAAAAAAAAAAAAAAAAAAGAAAGCAGGGATTCGAATTGATACTTGTATACCGTGTTCAGAGTAGCATTATTTACTACAGCCAAAAGAGGAAAACAACCCAAACAGCCATCAGCAGATGAATGGATAAATATAATGTGGTCTATCCATACAGTGGAATATTGTTCAGCCTTATAAAGGAATGAAATTCTGATGTAAGCTACAACATGGATGAAATGTGATGACATGATGCTAAGTGAAATATGGCAGACACAGAAGAACAAATCTTGTATGATTCCATTTACATGAGGTACGGACAAGAGTCAAACTCACAGAGGTAGAAAGTAGAATTGAGGTTACTAGAGGCTGGGGAGAGGGGGAATGTGGAGTTATTATTTAAGGGACACAGAGTTTCAGTTTTGGATGACGAGAAAGTTCTAGAAACAGTGGTGATGGTTGCACAACGTCGTGCATGTACTTAATGATACTGAATTGCACACTTAAAATGGTTAAGATGATAGATTTTATGTTATTTATATTTTACCACCATGAAAGAAAAGAAAAAAAAGGTACAAGTGCAGTGTCATGCTCTAAATCCTTGAGCCTGTACATGGCAGAGCTTGGCCTAGAGCTTAGGGGGTCTGGCACCAGAGGCCACATGTTAGCTATGTGGCTGCTGGATTCACATACCTGCACCCACATCTGTCATCGGGGCTAGTCGAGGGAACGCGCAGAGACGGTCGTGCGCAAGGCACATCGTGGCAGACTATAGCTCACACTGGCACACCTGCCAAGCCTCGACTAGACCCTGACAAGGCCGTCTGCCAGCCTGCCCGTGACTCCCACTCTCCTTCGCACACACCTCTGACTCACACTCTGCGTCTCTCAGCACCCTGCCTACCTCAGCTAACCGCCTACACCCTCTTCCCTTTACCTCCAGGTTCTCAAGATCACCTTTCCTATTTCTTGTGTGTTTCACTTTGGATCAACTGAAGCACAGATGGGAGCTGTTCCATCAGCCATCAGTGTCTGTTCCACCAACATCTTCTATGACATTCCAGTATACATCTCTTGGACTTTTTGTTTGCTTGTTTATTACGCCAGTTATAGATTCTCACCAAGAATTCTGTGACCACATAACACTCTTCTAAGCGACAATGTCACTGTATTGAACATTTCCTATAAACCTGTCTTTGAAATTTTACTGTGTCCTCTTAAAGAAGAGAGGGTGATGTGATGTTTTATTTTTCCCTCAGCACTTAACAGAGAACAGCGGACACAGAGACATGCAATAAACATTTGCCTAACAAATGTCTTCCTGACAGACACTCTAGGGAGTCATGCAGGTAATGGCAACAGTTTGTGACTTGGAGAGTGAGATGCATTCCAGGTCTGGAGCATTTTTTTCTCAACAGAATTAAACAGATTTCTCAAGAAAAGTAAATAAACTTGAGTAACATCATAGTAACATAATAATATTAACAGTTTCGATGAAAAAAAGAAAGCAGGCCATATGAGCATCTATATAAAGAGAGGCACATTTAAAAGCTCCCAGCTGACTTATCAATCACTGTCAGTTTCACAGTCCATCTCATACACGGTTCAGAAAGAATGAACATATTGTTACTCCGCAATTGTACTTGGTGTCAAATGACAACATCATCCATCAAGGAGGCATCGCATCGCGGGTAAATTCAAGGGAAGCCTGCCTTGGGCTATACGCACAGAGGCTTTTTGGAACACTGATTATTCTCAGAGCTTCAAAGCCATACTCTTAAAGAATGAATGGCCAGCTTTTCATTTGTATGCTTACTTTGGGTCCATCAAGTAAAACACAGCAACCCATGAGATGAAGAGTATCTTTTCCCAACGATTCACTTAAAAATGAAATATCTTACTAAATATATTCAAGAGTTAGTCCTCCACCTCACTGGAGGTTTTAGAAAGTCAAAGTAATTGAAATGTATCAGATGGATCAGGGCAGCCCGGACTAGAATGGGAATCAAGGTCCCTCGGAAACCACCAAAAGGGGGGTGCGGGATTGGGGTCTGGTACCAGATTCTAAGCACGGCCAAGGTCCTCACAACTCCATCCCAAATGGCCAGATACACACTGATGCCAAAAAAACCCGCCCAACTCAGCCTGGCCCTACCTCAGGGAAGATGACCATTCCCAGCTGAACACCTGGGGCAGAGTCTGGACCAGGCCACACAGGATGTGAGCACCCACGTCCTTGCTGAATAGAATAAGGCAGTCAGGTGTGGCAGGCCTTTCTTTGAATTCATCCCCATCTAGCCTGATTTTAGTGGGGACACCAAGCTGCTTATCATCAGCATGTTGGTAGCCCCCATGGCCTCTGGGACCAGGCAGAGCTGCCTGCGGTCGGCAGTTCATGTCAGCGGCTTCAGGGGACACACCTGAGTCTCCAGTCCTCTAACAGGAGGTAGCAGACCTATGCTGACATCAGTGGGATGATGAAAATATTGGTGAAGAGAAACCCCAGGCTCACACTGGGCTAAACTTTGGGAAATGAATGCTTGCAGTACATGGCAATGAGCAGAACAGGGATGCTTGGGCACATCTGCATTACCTACTGAGAGATCTGGGGAGTAAAAGTTGCTTATCCTTGGCCAAAAGGTGATGGAAACCAAGGCTTGACCCAAGGCAGTGCTGTTTCCATCCTACTAAGTGGTCTTCCCAATTCAAAGTGGGAATGTTAATTATATATACCCTGCCCAGGGGTGGAACAATGCTTAGCTTGAATGTTCTATCAAGTATGTAAAAACAGGTTTATTGTTTGTTTGTTTGTTTTTTAAACAGAGATATCATTATGTTTGGGAATGCTAATAAACAGATGATCTAATTTCTATTAAAAAATCAAATTGCTCTGTAAATCCAAAATCTTCTTTCAATGAAGTACGTTTTATTTGTAGATATTCAAAAAAGGCAACAAAAAAAGGGAAATTCTTCTATAGTTCATAAATAAGAAATATACACTATGGTTCTACATAACCTGAGCCATCTCTGATCTATTTTTAACTCTGCTTTCATGATCAAGAGAAACTCACAGGGAAAAAATTATTCAATAAAAAGCAATATCCTCATGGGAGCATAATCAAATAAAGCTTAGTTTGGAAATACGTTTTGTAGTCTCCTAAGTACAAAGCACGCAATGGATTTACTAGATTTTCAGCAAAACTATGAATATGAATGGGAACTTCCAAGTAACCCAAGATTATGCAGATAGTTTAAGCTTTATTCAGAGCAAAATTTCACACAGATTTAGAAATATTTTCATAAAAAAGGGCTGCAAAGAGATTAATCGTACTTCAAACATTCTAAAATCATGGATTTAAGAGATCTTGCTTTGGTTTATTGTCTTCAAAAATTACTCAGAACAATATGCACTTAGGTATCTAGAACAGAATTATCAAAATCCTTTTGTACTGATTACTCTACTATTCCCACATTATTTAGAAATAATAGTTTACCTTGAAAATTGCATACTATATGCTATGAGATTGCTTTTTAAACTGTATGCTTTCCAGAGCTTTAAGCTATACTGTACCCTGAAGTCAGCTTAGTTTCAGCTACCAAAATGTTTCTAACAAACGGGAACCCCAGATTTTCCTTGAATACAATAGTTCCTTTGGTTTTTCACTCTCTAAGTGCCCACCTCAAACTTTTCATTATCAAAGAAGTTGTTTTAATTCTAGCTGAGAAGCAAGTGTGAGGTGAGGATTCCAGAAAGGTGTATAATCTCTATACACATAATGAAAACAACAATTGAAATATTCTTTTGGTAAATATCAATAGAAATAGGTAGGAGAGGAATAATCCTGTCCCACTTATGTGGTTTAAAAGAATACAGTCTTAGACCCCTTTTGGCACCCTGTCACACAAGGGCTGCAGGGCCTTGCCAACATTTCTAATCATATATATATCTTGACCCTGCTCATCTCATCCATGACTACATGTCTCTAGCACCCCTTCTGCATTGGCAGAACCCATTGGCGTAGATCTTGGTACCCATTTTTGAAGGGCCCAGTGACCATACCTAGATTATGGACTCCTGATTGGGATTCTCAACTGCTAATCATCCATGCCTAGGGTGAAAAATAATGTTACATTGCAAACACACACATTTTACACTGAACTATCTTTAAAATAAATTACTCTCTGGACAATGTAACACATCCTGCAGACATAACCATCATTACAGGCTTACTCAACTGGTGGGACATGAAGTGATGGAAAAAGTTATTACCTTCTTAGAAGCACTAATTCTGAATTTACAAAAAGGGCCTAATCCAGTGTGGTCAGGCTAAAGTAGATGAGACAGTTGTTTCCAAAAAAGCAAGGCTGGCCAAGGAAAATAGGAATAGGGGCATGGTAACAGGTCAAGTATGGGAACAAAAGCAAACAAGAAGGGAGTATAGCAACGAATCAAATCTATGCAGGTAAGGAAAGGGGACATGGAGGATGGTGGGAGACCTTGGCTCACAGGGGTGAACTCAAAAAGCTAGGGTGTGGTGCTTCCCTGGTGGCACAGTGGTTGAGAGTCCGCCTGCCGATGCAGGGGACATGGGTTCGTGCCCCACTCCGGGAAGATCCCACATGCCGCGGAGAGGCTGGGCCCGTGAGCCATGGTCGCTGAGCCTGTGCGTCCGGAGCCTGTGCTCCGCAACGGAAGAGGCCACAACAGTGAGAGGCCTGTGTACCGCCAAAAACAAAAAAAGCTAGGGTGAGCCACTGCCATGGGGGATTTTTACCACACAGTATTATTAAAGCCGGAGAACTCAGAAAAGAACAAAATAAAAACCACCCAAAGACAACACTCATCCTTTTGTTATATGATTTTCCAGGCTTCTTTCCTATGAATATTTTTACACAGTTGAAACACTGCACATAGGAATTTATTTATCTTTTAAAAATTTGTATTGTAGTCGCTTTACAATGTTGTGTTAGTTTCTACTGTACAGCAAAGTGAATCAGCTATACATATACATCTGTCCCCTTTTTTGGATTTCCTTCCCATTTTGGTCACCACATAGGAATTTATATTCTGCGGTTGTCACCAAAGATTACAATTAATGTCATTTAACAATGATTTTGATCATTGATTTGCTTGGCCACTAAATCAGGTCCAGTGACGTTATTACAAGACCTACTAACTGGGGTGGGTGCTATGATCATATCCCTCTCAGGAAGGAAGGATTCCTCCAGCTGCCAGAGGACCCTCAGCTCTCACCCCCTGGGGAGTGGCTCAGCCCAAGAATCATGCTCCCTTCCCTTCAGAGCAGCCTACAACCCTTGACTGGTTGGTTGTGAGGATATGTAGGCCCAGCCCCCTTACCCCAAGCAAGCCCTGCAGCTCTCCTGTAGGTCAGCTGGGGCCTCTGTCATGACTGTACCACAGCCCAACTTCTCCCTCTGTCCTGTCCAGTGTCCTGTTCCTTTCCCTTCCCTTCCCTTGAGCAGGGCTGACCCCAAGAGCACCCCAATAAGCCTCCTGTGTGCTATTTTTCATGTCAGAGTCAGCTTCCTGGGGAACCTGGCCTGAAATACGAGCATTTATTAGGAACGTAAGCTCCTTAATCTCCAACTACTTTTGAGACAGCATTCTATAAGACAATTTCAATCTCAAAAATTTAAAATACCTACTCAAAAGGATATTTAAGACCTTTGAATTAAAAAGCAAATTTTATTGAGCAACAACGCAGGGTATCCACCTTGCCAGGGTCTAAAAATATTAAAACAAACATAGTCCTTGGTCTGTAGATTCTATGGAGATTACTGATATGTGTGTGTGTGTGTATTGTACGTACGTATGTGAGTTGGGATGAAGAGTCTACAGAGAACAGAACTATTGACAATATGGTATGAAACTGATGAAATTAATGGGAAATAAGAAAACCATCTTGTATAAAAATATTTTGTTCTATCATTTCAAATTATTTCTATATATTCAAAATAGAAAAAAAAAAGAAAAAAATCATGCTAGCTCAGGAAATAAACTTTAAGCACTACTTCATAGAGTAAATGTTGAGGATGATGGATGAGTTGGATGCTGGCTTCCAAAGCCACCCAAGGCTTGATTTTTGTTCTCTTATGACAGGAAAAAAAAAGAAAAAAAAGAGGGAGGGGGATAGCAAAGCATTTGAAGTAGTCATTTTGCATAAAAGGAGCATGCAATTCAGAGAAAAAGAGGAAATTATGTGAGCAATTAATGTCTCTTTATGAAATGATAAGTTAATTAGTGGAAACACCAGCCACTAATGTTCAGGTTAAGTGCAGCCCCAGGGGGCCCGAGGAGGGGAAAGGCGGTAATGCAGGTTCATCACAAAGACACTCAGAGCTAAGAGCAGTCTAGGAGAGCTCACATTCGTATGCCTAAGAGTCACTATCTTTTTTTTTTTTTTTACAGCATCTTATTTATTTATTTATTTTTTATTTTTTTGGCTGCATTGGATTTTCGTTGCTGCGTGAGGGCTTTCTCTAGGTGTGGCGAGTGGGGGTTATGCTTCCTTGCAGTGGCTTCGCTTGTTGTGGAGCATGGGCTCTAGGCCCGTGGACTTCAGTAGTTGTGGCTCGCGTGCTATAGAGCGCAGGCTTAGTAGTTGTGGCACACGGGCTCAGGTGCTCCGCGGCATGTGGGATCTTCCTGGACCAGGGCTCAAACCCATGTCCCCTGCAATGGAAGGCAGATTCTTAACCACTGTGCCACCAGGGAAGCCCCTAAGAGTCACTATCTTTGCCAAAAACATTGAATTGACATGAATTCTCACATCAAATGCAAGACTTTTAATGCCTAAATGGATAAGCATTTTTAATAGGGAACAGCATGATTGGCCGTGCTTATATGTGTATAATAGCCCTCAACAGCCCTGCAAAAATCATAGTCAGGGACAGTCCCCGAAGTCTTAAGGGGACTTGACCTCAGGACTCCTTCCACCTGGGATGGGACTTGCTGGTCCACAGCTGCCAAAGGAGAACACATGTTTGCAGCAGATCCACTGGGAATCACGAGCAAAAGCTGCTGGGACCTCAGGCAATCAGCACCCTTTAGCCCTGACCAAACCACAGAGGTCTGGCGGGAGCCGGGAGGCTGAGCCCTGGCTTCCAAGAAAACTCCAGCTCTCTTGGGGGACCAGGAAGCTTCCCTTCTGGGCAAAGGCCTCCCCTCCCCACGTCAACATCCTCTCAAGCCCTGATGTGTACTGACATCACCCCAGAGCCTTGAGAATCTGTGTGTCTGACAAGCTCCCAATAGATGATGTTCCTGAGCCCCCGGCATCTCACGTTGAAAGCCAGGCTTGGAGATTTAGACTGTAGGGGGAGGGGAAGCTTGCCATCATTACTGGGAGCTGCCTTCACTTGCACTGCTTGCAAGAAGGAATGTGTTCACTGCACACCAGCTTCTGAACTGCAGTGAATTTTACAGGATTTTTTTTTTTTTTTTTTTTTTTTTTTTTGCGGTACGTGGGCCTCTCACTGTTGTGGCCTCTCCCGTTGCGGAGCACAGGCTCCGGGCGTGCAGGCTCAGCAGCCATGGCTCACAGACCCAGCCACTCCGCGGCATGTGGGACCTTCCCAGACCGGGACACGAATCCGTGTCCCCTGCATCGGCAGGTGGACTCTCAACCACTGCACCACCAGAGAAGCCCATTGTTTTTTTTTAATTTTTGTTGAAATATAGTTGGTTTACAATGTTGTGTTAGTTTCAGGTGTACAGCAAAATGATTCAGTTTTATACACACACACATATACATATATCTATTCTTTTTTTAGATTCTTTTCCATTATAGGTTATTACAAGATATTGAGTATAGTTCCCTCTGCTACACAGGAGGTCTTTGTTGCTTACCTATTTTATATATAGTAGTGTATAAATATTAATTGCCAACTTACTAATTTACCCCTCCCCCCTTCTCCTTTGGTAACCATAGTTTGTTTTCTATGTCTGTGAGTCCATTTCTGTTCTGTAAATAAGTTCATTTGTATTATTTTTATTTTTTAGATTCTACATATAAGTGATATATGATATTTGTCTTTCTCTATCTGACTTACTTCACTTAGTATGGTCATCTCTAGGTCCATCCATGTCAGTGCAAATGGCATTATTTCATTCATTTTTTAATGGCTGAGGAATATTCCATTGTGTATATCTACCACATCGACAGATGAATGGCAACATGCATTTAAAATAAGAGTCTCAGTCTCCTTGTCTGAAAATGGCAGTGATGCCTCCCTCTTTAATAGATTGTTAGATGTTTGTGGTCTAAATATTCTAAGAAACACATAAGCGATCTTTTCCTCAAGGACTTTTCTGACAAACCATTCTCCCTGCTCTCACTTTGGTTCTTAAACACTTAAAAAAGTAAAGATGACTACATCTACTTCTTATGGTACATTAATCTGCACTAATTTAATATACAAAAGGAATTCTAATAAAACAATTTCACTTTCTCAATCTGCTCAACTATACTGCCTTGTCAAAGAAACAGCCTGCTATGGGATAAAACAGGCTTCAAAACACCCCAACTAACATACAACAACACTCTCTTGTGTGTGTGTGTTAGGATTATGGTGTAGTTTCTTCTCAAATTTGTTTGTTTCCTATACATAATTTTTCCCCATAGGTAGTATCATGCGAGTATGAAATTTCTTACCCTGCTTTCATTACTGTCCATTATAACATGAGCATTTTTTACAAGTGTAATCTTGTAAGAGGCAGCTTTTTTCGTTGTTTCTTCCTCGAGTATTTGTAGATTGAAGGGAAAAAAAAGCATTACTGCATCTGTAATCTCACAGAATATTATAAAAAAAATATGGTATTTCCATGCTTGACACATCTCAGAAAAAATGGAATTGGTGAAATATGAAAACTGTGCAGTGTGAAAATTACACAATTAGTAAAATATATGAAATGGTTGACCTACAAAGATCATTTTCTCCTGGTGTTACAAGCATGAACTCTGGACCTTCATTACTGGGCTTAAATCCCAGATATGCCGTTTACTGCTTAGGTGACTTAGAAAAGTATCTTGAACTCTATGACCTTCCATTACCCCATCCATAAAACAGGGCTAAGCCAAGAACCTCCCTCATGGGCTTGTTGTAAGAATTAAATGCAATTCTATATGCAAAGCGCTCACAAGAGCCCTTGATTCACAGTAAGTACTCAATAAATATAGTGCTAATTACATCAAATTGCATTTAATGGGTGACAGCAGTCATTCCCAAAGTATGGTCCTCAGACCCACAGTAACATCATCACCTGGGAACTTAGAATTACAAACTCGTGGGCCTGATCCAAGGCCAACTGAATCAGAAAAGAGGGGGACAGCAATTAGTCTTTTAGTAAGCCTCCTGGTCATTCCAATGCACTCTTAAGTTTGCAAACCACTGGGATAAAGGCAGAATATACCATTGACCCTTTTTACAGATATGAATTCCCAACAGTTTTCCAGTTTTCTTTTATGGATTAATTAATTTGAGGTGGTGAGGGAAAGGTTGGTTAACAGCTATAAAGCACTACCTAGAGTATAGCTGACCCAGGCATTTTTAACATTAATTAATGAGCTCTGTGAATCTTAGGCATTCTGAGACAAAATTCATACTCAGGTTAACAAACTAGATAACTAAAATATAATGTTAAAATTTTCCTTTCTGTTATAATGCCACACAAAATTAAGAGCAAGTATCAGTATTAAAAACTTTATTTTAATAAAAAAAACATTATGGGATTGAATAGAACTCACACATAGCACTCATAGTTTTGAAAATCCATTCATTCTCAGATATTAAATGATTAATAAATGATAAGTCAATGATTAATGATTCTTTTGAGTTGGGCATTAGTATCCTATAGACAGAGTTAATAGTTACCTTAAAAATGCTATTTCAGATACTAAATGATTAATAAATGATAAGTCAATGATTAATGATTCTTTTGAGTTGGGCATTAGTATCCTATAGACAGAGAGTTAATAGTTACCTTAAAAATGCTATTTCCTTTTCATTCTATTTTGACATGGAAAAGAAAGGCAATGAACAAATGATAAAGATAGTTGCCCCTAGGTTGGGGGAATGAGAACTCTTGTAGTGGGGATACAGGATGGTACTCTTCCCAAGAGCAAGAAGAAGGTAGGATACATCTTAAAAGCATAACTTTTAGTAAATAAAATTATGAAAAGCATATCTTAACTTCCTATAGAGAAGTAAAGTAAAAGCAATTTGTTTAAATACATATTCATAAAACTTTTATAAATATTTCTCCATTATATTCTCCTGGAAGATAATATTCTAGAGTGTGGAATCACAAGTGCTACTTTTGAGCTCATTAATCACCAATTTAAGACTCTCTATACTCACCGACAGTATTCCTAGAATATCCTGAAGCCACTCCAGAGCCTATCTACCATTTGTTGTATTCACCCTGAACTGAATTTGAAGAAACTCTTCCTGCATGAGCACCATTTTGGAACAGCTGATCCATGTTCATACTGGTTTATTCCAAATAGCATAGCAGTGTGTCCATAAACCAGTTCCTTCCCTGAGACTGGAAGATTGACCATGGCCTCAAATTACACCATAGTTACATAAACTCAGTTTCCAATTGTAATGGAATAGTTTAGAAGTCAGGATTTTCATCTAACAGAAGCGTGGGGGGAAAGGAAGAAAACTGCATGCTCTTTGCAGGACACCCAGCAAAGCATACACATCCGTGCTGATTGTGTGATAATTTTCTGTCACTAAGTAATGCTCATTCAAAGGAAGCCGAGCTATAACTTAAACTCATTTCAACTTTTATCAATGTAACATTTTGCTCATTTAGTCAATGCCCACTATCTTTAATAGTATTTTTAGCCTATAAAAGTAAAGAATGCTGCATAAATAGGGCAAAGAGATTTATTACAATAATTTTTTTCCTGATCTTAATTTCCAGGATTAATTGCTGCCATTAATGCTGCTGCTTCTGCTATTTTCATAACACTGTCTGGATGCTAAGAAATCCAGTATCTTGGCAGTTGATCAACTTTATATATTCTATCATTACTCAATGGCATCTACTTGAGACATCGATGCTTAATGAAGGGAAATGTAAGTTAACTATTTCTTGGTGTCTTGTTAGTTATTTTTTGTGAAGAGCTCTTTCCTAATCAGACTGCCTGGGAACACTTAGGCCCATGCATTCTGTTTTGTAGAGCTCTCCAACAAGTCACAGGATATTATTTTTAATGACAAAGTTTTCATAAACAATTCTCAATAGTTTTCCAGTACACTAGTAAGATTTTTCACCTGGCTGTCTATGATAAGACTTGAATGGAATCAACAAAAACTGCATTTCTTATAAAAATGATGCGTAGCATGTACATTCAATTTTTTAAAAATCCCTAAGTTATCATTATTAAAGTTAATTAAAATTGTTATTTATAACATTAATTGTTGCTTCCTCAATGTGTAAGATATACTTCAAGTCAATTCAGCTTACAAGTGTGCAGTGCTCTTTGATGTCCGATGTTCAGACTTTGGGGGCAGTCCAAGGTGGAAATGTCAAGGTCACTGCTCTCCAGGTGCGCCTCACGGCAGATGTGAGATGCAGGATTCATCAAACATTGAGTGCATGTGAAGACGGTTCTTTGACTTGGAAGTTGCTCTAGTTGACTACAGAGTGCACCCACACTTGAGTTCTTACTCCTTCTGGGGGGCTGGTGCTCTGGGAAAGAGCTAAGCCATCTCTGAGGCCCAGGACCCAGCCAAGGGTTTGCCTTATTGGTTCAGTTCTGTTCAGTCTTGAGAGTTCTCAGCCCTAATGAAGGAAGCATTGACTCCAACTCTCTTCTGATCACCTGTTTTAACTTGTCAATTACAAGGGGCTTAGTGACTTCTGAGTCACTCTGTACTGTTGCTGTTTGGGGGACCATCAGTACAGGTCTGTGGTCTAGATGAGCAAGTCATTCAAGTGCAAGAATCTCCTGGATATAACACTGATGTAATCAGCAAGCCATGGATGACGCCAATGGCCAGTGGAGATCTCAGCCTTCTCCAGCTGATGCTATCTGGTCGGCATCCACAGGGACTCCCATGGCACTGTCACTTGCTAGTCTCTCTACCGGGATCACCCTCTCTCAGAAGCTGAACCATATGAAATTACTATGGCTGTGGGTCAAGGGGCTGGATATTAGCAATCTCATAAGTTTGACCGAATATTTCTACAAATCGACAGCACCCTATACAACACGGCTCCAGTTTCAAATGGGCTGCATTGAAAGTCTCTTGTCTTGCTGCTCACTTCAGCTTCAGAGGAAACCCAAAAGAATAGTCTTAAATCTTGGAATCAGTAAATACTCATAATCAATAATGAACTGGGTCAAGTTCTAACCCCTCACCCATATCATGCTGCAGAATCCTACTGTTTGGTGAATACCACCTTCTTTTGAGGGAAAGGTAAATTGATGGATAATTGTAAAATAATGACTCCACTTATCCATTATCTGAAATGTTCTCTTAACGTTCTAGATTTTTCTGCTCATTCTCTGAGTAAACTCTCAAAATGAGAATTCTGAGTATTAACTTTGTTTAGTTTTAAAATAAACAATTTGATGGCTACTGCTCTCAACATAAGTTGGGGATGTATAGCAGCTAGTAATGCAAAATATGTTATTACTATCCATAACAACTTTCATTTACATTGGATTTTACCATTTAAAAATGCTTTTGCTATATTATCTTATTTAAGTGATGGAAAGGTGATGAAATGATTATGTATTTACAAATAAACTGAAGAAGGCCTATAGTCCAGTCAAGTTATTGTAATTATACCTTTGAAAGAAATGGCAATTTCTCAATAAACTTATGAACATGGTGGCTCCCATTTTCACTCTTCACTCTTTGTGTGTGGATCGAAACCCATGCCTTTTCTGGAAAATGACCAAGCCTTAATAATAATGCATCACCCTACCTCAGATTTATGTGTGACCTACAGAACCCACAGCAATGGGAAACAGAGGTGAAACATTTGGTGTGGGTTACAGTTTGTCCCTGCCCTTTATTTCTGAATTCTAGTTTTCTCATTTATTGACACTGGATTTTCACATCAGAATCTCAGAATAGGCAAGATACATAATTGTCTGGCATCTGTAGAACTCGGATAAACACGTGTATACCTCATCTAACTGCGCTCTGGGGTTACAAACAGGTATCTCAAGTAAGTGAAATCCTCTTTGGCCTATGAGGCTGCTCAATCATCTGCAGTCAAATCACTGAATTCTTTTCGGGTACTAACTTTGAAAACTATTGAGGGACAGCCAAAACACGCAGGGTCCTCTTATCATTTTCTATGTAGATTAAGTCTTCAGGCTCATAATAATGCTTCTTTACATAGAAATATAGTAGAGATTGATCAGAAAGGTAATGAGGTATGCTCTCCACTCAAAGTAAGTGTACTCCACATATAGAAGCATTCTGTGATGTAAGGAAGATGGGGTTTAGGGCAGAAGATACTTCTTTTAACTGAATACTTACAAATAAAAACAGCCCTACATTACTTGTATAATTCATGTTTGCAATACTATGTCTAGTTTGGAGGTTTACTGTTGCCCTGCTTTGCTTTGTTTTATTTTGTTGTGTTTTACTCATTCATTCATTGATAAAAAGATGGATGATTTCAACAACTTCTGTTTAAAGCCACAAGTATGTACTGAAGCAATTAAAACAAGTATGATATGTATCCTTTATCAGCTCAATCTAAACACAGAGGAGAATCACAGGCATTACAAGATAGAAAAGTCATATATATACACTACCATGTATAAAATACATAGCTAATGAGAACTTACTGTATAGCACAGGGAACTCTACTCAGTGCTCTGTGGTGACTTAAATGGGAAGGAAATCGAAAAAAGAGTGGATATATGTATATGTATGACTGATTCACTTTGCTGTACAGCAAGAAACTAACACAAATTGGAAAGCAACTATACTCCAATAAAAATTAATTTTAAAAAATAGAAAAGTCATTACTCAATTGAGTTTAATGCCATGTTTATACTACTTGTGATGCTCTCTCCAAATTCAGGTGAATGATTTAGTTTAAAGTGCTTTTAAGTCACCAGGGCTTTCTCATACTTGGCAGAAGAAATGACATATCTTCCTTGGAGTACCACCTTTAAACTCAGACCTCATATAATGCCCACACGTAAGTTCCTAGGAACATGAAACTGCAATCAGAAATCTCAAACAGAAGAATGAGTAAGTCCCTATGAGCCAGATTAATTAGAAGCAATAAGCAGAAGAATAAAATCCACAAAGATTGAAGACAGTAGAATTATCAGATTCAGAATATGAAAAAAAACATACTTAATATGATTAAAGATATAAAGGGGACTTTGAAATTGAAACTTAAAAGAGAGCATCCAATATGTCAAAGCAAATATGAATGAGAACAAATTGAACTTAGAGAAATGAAAAACATAATTTAAATTAACATATTAGAAATAGCTTAATAGAACTCTCATATGACACTCATAGGATTGCAGATGGTACAACTGCTTTGGGAAACAGTTTGGCATTCTCTTGAAAAGTTAAACATGCACCTGCCATATGACCGAGCCATTCTGCATGTAGATATTTACCTGAATGAAAAGAAAGTATATGTCATACAAAGACTTGTGTACAAGACTTGTTCATAGCAGCTTCATCAGTAAATAGCAAAAACTATCAACAACCCAAATGTCCATCAACAGGCGAATGAACACATAAATTGTGCTACATTCATACAATGGAATACTACTCAGCACCAAAAATTAATGAGCTAGTGATATCTGTAACAATTAAAATTTAATAATTCTTTATGATAAAACATTTGGCAAATTACGAATTAAAAGGAGAGACCTTAACTAGATAAAATGAGTCTATTTTTTAAAAAACTTATTGATATAGCATGACCCAGCAATTCTACTTGTAGCTATACACCCAAGAGAAATTAAAACATTTGTGCACACAAAGATATGTACATGAGCGTTCACAGCAGCCCAATCATAATATCCCCAAATAGGAAACAACCTAAATGTCCAACACTTGGTTAATGGATGAAGTGTGGTATGTCCATTCAATTGAACATTACTGGGCAATAAAAAAGAAGTGACATACTGATACATGGCACAACATGGTTGAATGTTGAAAACATTATGCCAGATAAAAGGGCCAATACCCAAAGACCTCATATGGCATGATTCCATTGATATGAAATGTCTAGAAAAGACAAATCTATAGGGCTGAGAAAGGTATGAGGCTTCTTTTTGGGGTGATGAAAATGTTCTAAACCTGACTGTGGGGCTTCCCTGGTGGCACAGTGGTTGAGAGTCCACCTGCTGATGCAGGGGACACGGGTTTGTGCCCCGGTCTGGGAAGATCCCGCGTGCCGTGGAGTGGCTGGGGCCGTGAGCCACAGACGCTGAGCCTGTGCATCCAGAGCCTGTGCTCCGCAATGGGAGAGGCCACAACAGTGAGAGGCCCACATACCACAAAAAACAAACAAACAAACAAAAAAAACTGACTGTGGTAATGGCTGTAAAACCCTATAAATATACTAAAACCCATTGACTTTTACATTTTAATTGAATGGTATATGAATTATATATCAATAAAGTTGTTATTTAAAAACACCTGCAGCAATGCTTGTAATGATAAAGGAATTCCATTAAATAAAAGGTTGCCTAGCCTTGCCCACTTCTTACCAGTACAGAAAGAAAACAAAACGAAATGAGAGTTAAAAGATTTTAAAAGAAAACAGAATATAGTAATCTTTACAGGTTATTCAGATAAAAACCCTGAAGGAATCTAAAAACTAATTACAGCAATACGTAAAGAGCTTTTAGCAAGTTTGCTTGGTATCAGATCAATACATAAAAATCAATTGCATTTCTATATAAAAAGAAGCTATTAGAAGATGCACCTTATAAAAAGGATTACATTTCCTCCAAGAGCAACGAAAACTCTAAGAGGCCTAAGCATGAATGAAAAAAAGAATAGTGCTAAGTCTTTAAGAAGAAATGTATAAAATTCATTGAAAGACAATAAACAAAATGGATTGACATCAGGTTCACGAATAGGAAGACTTAAAATAATAAAGCTGTAATTTCCTCCAATGTCCCAGAAGTAGACCACACATATGTGAAAATCTGACATATGATGGAGATGGCATTCTAAGCTCATGGAGCAAATGACAATCTACTCAATAGCAGGTATTGGGACAATCAGTTATTTACATGAAAAAAAATAAACTGAATCTCTACCTTTTCCAGGCCCCCACCCTCCAAAAAAAAAACAAAAACAAAAACCCCCACAAAAAACAGGAAATCAATTACAAGTGAATTAAAGACTTTAATATAAGAAGCTATAGGGAGTTCCCTGGTGGCCTAGTGGCTAGGATTCTGGGCTTTCACTGCTGTGGCCCAGGTTCAATCCCTGGTCAGGGAACTGAGATCCCACAAGCTGTGTGGCAGAGCCAAAAAAAGAAAAAAAAAGGTATTATTCTACAACTATTAAAAGAAAACTTAGGAAATTGTTTTAATGTTGTTTTAGTAGACGTGATTTCTCAAGCAAGATTCCAAAAAGCATGAATCCTAAAGAAAACAGACTGATCAATCTAACAAAACTAAAATAAGCCCTTCTGTTCATCAGAGGACACCATAAGAAGGTGAACAAGCTCAAACTGGAAGAACATGGCAGTAAACACTTTAAACTAACAGAAAATGAGTGTCCAAATATATTGAGAATTAAAATAACTAAGAAAAAGGAAAACCAGTAACAGAAAACTGTGTAAAAGACATCAATAGGCATTTAATGGAAAAATAAACACAAATCTCTAATAAATATGTAAAAAGTCCTGTTAGTGCAGAAGGTAGGGAGATGCCAACTTCAAAGCCACCAGATTTGCAACAAAAGGGCCAAGAAAACTTGGAAAGTAGCAAGTTTTTGCTGAGTATATGGAGCAAAGGATTAGTCATGTCTGATGGGACTGTAAATTTGTACAGTTACTTCTGAAAGCTCTTTGACTTTATAAAGGAAGCTGAAGATGTTCAAATCCTGCAAGGTTGCCAGGGCTGCTCTCTGTGTGCCCAAGAGAAACACATGCACACCTACACTAGGAGTCCTACACAACCATGTCCCAAACCATATGTTTCCAAAAAGCAAACCCTGCAAATGTTCTTCTCAGGAGAAAGGATAAATGCTTTTTGGCACAGTCAGATGATGAACTAGGAGACATCAGTGAAAAAAAAATTTTTTTCATGAACTACAAACACCCATATCGACATGAATAAATCTGCAAAAGAGATGGTTGAGTGAAAAAAAAAGCAAGTTGCAAAGAATATGTAACATAATTATGTAAGATTCAAAAACAGGCCAACCGGACTTCCCTGGTGGTGCAGTGGTTGAGAGTCCACCTGCCAATGCAGGGGACACAGGTTCGAGCCCTGGTCCGGGAAGATCCCACATGCCGTGGAGCAACTAAGCCTGTTCACCACAACTACTGAGCATGCGCTCTACAGCCCGTGAGCCACAACTACTGAGCCCGTGAGCCACAACTACTGAAGCCCATCCACCTAGAGCCCGTGCTCCACAACAAGAGAAGCCACTGCAGTGAGAAGCCTGAACACTGCAATGAAGAGAAGTCCTTACTCACCTCAACTAGAGAAAGCCCGCACACAGAAACAAAGACACAATGCAGCTAAAAATAAATAAATTAAACAAATAAATTAAAAAAAAACAGGCTAACCAAATAATATTTTGCATATCTGGATGTTTGCATGTGGGAAAATACAAAGAAATCCAAGGGAATGAATAAACATGAAAATTCAGTTTAGTGTTTATCTCTAAGATGGTGATGTAGGCAATTAAAGAAAGGCAGAAAAGCATTTTGAACAACCATTGGTCAAATTCTATTTCCTCAGTAGAGCTGTGGCATTTTTTAAAACATCCATGTAAACATACCACATATTTTCCATTGTATATATCATATATTTCATTATACTATATATACCACTATCTTAAAGTATAAGATTTTTCTGAGAATCATTTGTATAGCATAATCTCAAAAAAATTCACTCCATAACTAAAGCCCTATGAATCAATGATAACATTTAAAAAATAAGCTATCAGTCCATTTTAATAGAATACTTTTATTTGGAAGTACCTTATTCTATCACTGTATTCAATTAGCATCTCAGAGTTTTATTTGGTTTTGTGCTTTTCTGACTTAACGTGAAAGAATTCTCCCTGGGAATAATGATGCCAGTGAAATCTGTGAAAAGTGATGAATTCAATCCCCTGGCAGAAACGCTGCTGATTCCTTTATATCTTATTTCCTAAAATTCCCTTATTTTGAAGTTTTTAATATTTCTCTAAAAACTTTCAAATATCCTATGGAGCATTATTTCTTCATGAGTTTATTATTCCTTTGTTCTGACTCTAGGAGCTGCACAGGAAACTAAGTTCTGATGAATTTTGTCCCTCTGGAATGCTAGTTCATTAGCCAAATATAAGAAGTGTTTGAAATGGCCAGGTTCAAGCTTAAAATAAATCTCTGTACCTGCACCCCAAAGGGCAGTCTAAATAGAATTGAGCTAACTTAATTCTGTCTCTTGAGTTTCGCTCTTGCATTTGCTGTGTTATCTTCATATTAAGTGGTTGATCACACACACGAAGGTTAGGTTGATAGACATCTTGCTATAGACACTAGGTCAGCAGAGAAAGATCTTGCTATTATCCTAAATAACATCCCTAAGGCAGCAATGAAGACTAAGTTACTTGAGGGCAGGCAATGTGCTTTTCTCATCCAGAACTGTACTCCCAGTGCCTATTACATTGTGTGACACATAGTAGGGCCATAATTTATGTGTGTTTAATGAAGCCATGAATGAATGGATGAATGAGATCTTGCACTCCTTCCTGTCCTAAAAGAGGACTCCACAAACCCATGTTCTTATATACTTGTCCTTGCTTCCCTGGCCCTAGCAACCCACTCACATGGCCGAGGGCAACACTTCTCTGATTTGGGAACTAGATAGGCAGACCTCAGCTTTTAGACACAAGTCCCAGAGGGATGCTATTAGCTTCCACAGTCCCTCAAAGACCCCAAAAGGCTTTAAAACAGTGCTAACAATTCCAGTGTTTCAGTAACACTGAGGAATTTCTCTATTCACACCTTCATCTCTTTGGTAAAATTATTTTCTAGTACCAGGTTACAAAGGCATTAAATGAGCTTATTAATAACAGTAGGACACAGACACTCAAAATTACAGTGACTTGAGCAACTGTCCACCTGAGGCAAGTGCAATTTTTATGGTTATGAGACCATATCAAACAGTGTGATGTTTCAGTACATCGTGGCTATATGATCACATACATACTACTCACACATTAATTCAAGAATATCACCATACTGTGGTGTCCCTAGCAGAAAATGGTGACAGTCAGAATACTCTGTCTTCAGTTAATTTGATATCATCATAATCATCCATGAAATAAAACAAAAAGAGGGAAAGGTACAAACAAATAAGTGTTCTATGAAGATGAGGGCATTTCCTATCTACTTGTGCACGTGACAAGTGAGTCATAATTATAATATTTATAAAAAATAATTAATTCATTAAGAAGAGGACCAGCCTACATATATCAAATATTTTCTCAGTGACAAACACTATGTTATTTATTTTAAACACTTTTCCACATTTGATCCTTATAACCAACATCTCAGATAAGTACTATTCGCCCCAATTTACAGGCAGATAAATTGAGTTTCTAGAGGACTAGTATATTTCCCAATGTCACACACTTAGCAATAGGCAGAGTTGAAATTCAAAGCCAAAACTTACCTGTTCCAAACTGCATTGTCTTAAAACACCACCCGGACCACCTCCTAAACATTAGAGCTTCAGTATTTCTTGGGCATTTATGATACGACACGCAATCCAAGAATCCCGAAAGACAGAATGAACTCTTTACCTTAAATGAGGAATGTCAAAATGACAGCGGGTCTCAACAGGTGGAGACCATCATCTACACATCAGAAAGAGAAGGTTAATTGCTAGATTTAGGGTAAAGCTGGCAGTCAATTCCTTGGACAGATCTTTTCAATAAAATCTTGCTGAGAGTTACATTCTCAAATAAGTGTGTAAGACGAAGCAACAATTTGTGACAAGTTTTAAACTTCCTCAGCTCTTGAGGTACTAAACAAACAGATGTTTCTGAAGACTGGGGCTTATGAATACCGCTTTACTGTCAACAAATTAGGCAACATCTTTGCTGCCTGCTGCTAACGCAGCAATCTCTTAAATTTAAAATTCTATGATAGCTTCTCCTGGATAAAAGGGAATTAGCATACATTCACATACCATGAAATAAAAAAATCAAAGGTTCCTTGTTGAAAATAGGCAACAGTTGCATTGGAGCTAAGCTCACAGTGTTGGCTTAGCCTACACAAATGTTTAAGTTTAAAAAAAAAAAGTAATTTTGCAATTCTGCTCTGTCTCCTTTGATACACGTGAGTTTCCAGACCCTCCCAACTCTAACTCTGAAACCACTGTCAAGTGCTCATGACCTTGGTTTCAGTTTTATGACCCATCCCCTGGACAGAGGCTAGCATCTTATGTGGCTGTCACCAGCCTCCACGGGCTTCAATCCATTCTCCACACAGCTGGCAGAACCAATGTTTCCTTCCAGAATATCACTTCCTTGGGGAGAACCATCTTCCATATTCTATTGCCCACTCAACAAAACCCAAAGTCTCTAGCCTGACTGCTCACCAAATGGTCCTGTCTGTCTGTACCCTTAATTAACACCAGTCCACCTATGGGCTCACTATACCAGCCACACTGATTCCTATCCAACCTTGTCTTTCTGACTTTGTACTTTCTTTCTGAGCAATGCCTTTATCCCAGTCCTTTCCCTGCCAATGTTTCACATCTTCGACACATAAATATCCCTTTGTGAAACCATCACTGGCACGGCCTCCTGTTCTCTTCATGGCACCAACATGTTCTAGAATGTTCTGCCTGCTTATGTGTCTCTCTCTGTATTTGACAGTAACCCGCTGGAGACCAGGAGCTTCATCACATTCACTTTTGAAGCCCAAGGAGTGCCTGCTAACATGTTGGGTCCATACAGTCCTTCACAAGCATCTTTTTTTAAATAAATAGAACCAGCGATTACTTCTTAAAAGTCCCGGTCCATGTGATCTCTCAGTTTGAAAAGCTCTCTTCCAGCTCCCTGTTTTTAGCCCAGTTTTTAGCAATGTAGAACACACCTACACTATCTGAGGCAGTTTACAATATACTTACAAACCTCTTTTAGACTGTGCTTTCCCAAATATAAAGTCCATGCCATAACCCAACTAGAGATGTTCCCATATTGAACAAACTCCCCACATAAGCATGTAGTCATCTATCTGCCTTCCTCTGAAGCTCCAAATCTATTTGGTAACATCTTGCCATCCTAATGACTGAATTATTTGGATCTATTATTCAAGTCCAATAAATGTCCCCATGTTAAAATATTCAGACGTTGACTTACTGCGTATCATGAAAGGTTTGAATGAGATGAAGGGCACAGTGACACATCTAGAACAGACATAGGTGCTCAATGTTTCCTATTTTACAGGTGAGGAAACAGAGGCCCAGAAAACCCAAATGACTTGTCCCAAGTCACAGCTTGAGTGTTTCAGGGCCAAGACCATGATCTTCCTGCTATGCCCCTACTGCCTTTCCATCTTAATAACTTGAACATACAGGGTTCATGGTGTGCATCATCCAGTCTTGACAACTGAAGTTCTTTCTTCTTAAGTGGATCAGATACTCATTGTTTTTTTGTCAGTTGAAATATCACTGGTTTTCAGTCCTCTGACATGAGCATAACAGACAAATATAAATTTAAGTAAACTTGGTAAAAGGTTTTGGACCTTTGGCACCTGAGCAAAGGCAGAAAGGACCTGAAGGACACACAAATGTCTTCATCAACAGGCCCTTCTACTTCTCAACACACATATACATTTATACAACCAGGAGACTAATGAGCATGCATCTTTTGGTCAATGCATTCATCTCTTGCTGTCCCCTGTTTGAAACACATCTATTCAGAGAGTCACTGGCTTCTACATCTTAATTTACTATTTCCTGCCATACATATGTTATCCTTGCATTACTGCTCTTCTTTTGATAAGGACACAGTATCAAAAGTCCCATCTCCAGCTCTAGCAGTGGGTCCAGAGACACATTAGGTTACTCCATGTGAAAGGGAAACTGATTTGGCTTTCTTCCATTTCATTGTGTCAATTTCCATGTGGTTCTCTAGTCTATATTATGAAAGAGACAAAAGTGGTGCTATCCTGATAGATCGTTTTAGTCCTAGTGAGAGGAACTATTTTATAATTTGTTGCAGAAAAATTAAGGAGACTTCAATGAAAAACTTATCTGTATCAGGGCAAAAAACATATATGATTCACTAGTAACAACATGCAAGATGCTGTGTGAGATGCTTTACTTACATTTCTCATTTAATCTTTACAAAATTGCTGAAAAGCACTATCCCCATTTGTGTAGATGAGAAAAGTAAAATTCAGAGAAATTAGGAAAGCTAGGCAATACCATAAAAACACAATGATGAAATATAGGTCCAATTTATGGAGCCACAAACTTCACCTTTCAGATCTATGAGTTTGAAAAAAAGATTCTGTAAAGATGAAAGAAAACATGAAGCATCTTCTAGACTAACTATATTTATAAAGATTTGCAGTTTTCTACCAAGTGGAATATTAAATTTCAAAATATATTAGAGTTAGTTTTCCTCAAAAATCTGTTTTACAATGCAAAACCTCTAAATAAAATTTGGTATATTCATTATTTTTAGATGTAAAAATAATATTAGTTTGTTGATGTGTCACTTTGGAAAGAGGACAGGCTTCAAATTAGATGCAAAAGTGTTAAGATACAACAATTGCCCTAAGACATATATCAGATAATTATAACTGTTAAATATTTTTAGGACCTACATAGAATTCTCAGGACAGTTGAATATTTCTTATTCCACAGAAATCTAGAACAATGTGTTTAATTTTGCTATAGAATGAATGTTTGTGTCCCTCCAAAATTTACATTTTATGGTGAAACCTAATCCCTAGTGTGATGGTATCTGGAGGTGAGGCCTCTGGGAGGTGAGGTCATGAGGATGGAGCCTTCATGAATGGGATTAGTGCCCTTATACAGAAGGCCCTGGAGAGCTCCTGTGTCCCTTTCACTATGTGATAACACAGCATGAAGACTATGACCCAGGAAGCGGCTTCTCACCAAATAGTGAATTTGCCTGTGTTTTGATCTTGCACTTCCCAGCCTCCAGAAATGTGAGAAATACATTTATGTTGTTTGTAAACCACCCAATGTATACATTCATTTACAGCAGCCTGAACAAACTAAGACAATGTGATAACTAGTATTTTATAGACTTAGTGTAATTTGTCCACTGGCAATTTGCAAGAGAATACTGAACAGTTACTTTGGACGCACTTAAAAGCAATGATAATGTATACTATTGACACTCTTTATGTCATTTGTATAAGAATGAAATCAGAAACGTATTCAGATGAAGAACTTCGAAACTGCTATAATCATTGGAGGAGGGGGAGGAGAAGGAAGAAGAAGAAAATCAGTTCAAAAACATTTTACCTCTAGGGTGAAAACGGACTGAAGACATTTAGATGGTTATTTACAGCATAATTCAAGACACCATTTAAGACACGATAATAACAGCATTCCAGCGAGGCATTTTAAATGTGTACTTGGGGAGTAAAGATACCTGGGTTCAAAAATCATGGGTTCAAAAACCAGTGTCTGGTCACTAGCTGCTGGATGTTGGGAAAGCAATTTCTCACTCAGAATCTCAGCTTTCTCATCTACAAAATGAAATACAGGGCTTCCCTGGTGGCGCAGTGGTTGAGAGTCCACCTGCCGATGCAGGGGACACGGGTTCGTGCCCCGGTCCGGGAAGATCCCACATGCCGCGGAGCGGCTGGGCCCATGAGACATGGCTGCTGAGCCTGTGCATCCGGAGCCTGTGCTCCGCAACAGGAGAGGCCACAACAGTGAGAGGCCTGCGTACCGCAAAAAAAAAAAAAAAAAAAAAAAGGAATACAAGTAAGACTTATTAACTCATAGGGTTAACTAGGAGTAAATGGCATGACCTATATAAACCAGTTAACATTGTGCCCAGCCTATGGAAATTGCTCCAACAATACTATCATTATTATTGTTAAAATTATCACTATTATCATCATCTTCTTAAGATGAGAGTGAAAATATGAGAATAGGTCAACCACAGTTCCACACCACAGAGCACATCAAACCAACAGGCCTTGGATTCCAGAGTACTATTTTGGAATCTGGCAAGGTGAGAATAATATACAATATTTTATATATAATATATAGAGATGGAAATATGTATAGATAGTAAGACTGGTGATTTTTGTCAAAAAAAATAGCAATGAGAATAAGAACAGTAATGAAAGTACTGTGTACTCATTCATTTTTTATTCATTCAGCATTCATTGAACTGTTATGTGCTGGCCACTGCTTTGCCATATACTCTGAGGCTCTGTCCTTGGGGAATTATTTAGGGATGGGGGAAGAAACAAGAGATCCAGCACCTACTTCTAGTGGCTGAGGAGGCTCACAAAGTCCCAGTGCAGGGGAGGAAGAGGCAGCAGTTTTTGTCCAGGTTTTTTAAATAAAAACTTCATTTAATGAAAAAAAAATTCTTAAAAACTAAAAGTTATTCAAAAGCTGTTTTCTTTTTTTTGTTGTTTTTTTGTTTTTTTTGTTTTTATTGGCAGAAGTATTCACTGGTGGTAAGAATCTACAATCTTATGGCTTTGAATGGTTTTTTGCCTTTGGCTACATGACTGTTTAGGAATGTGAGTATATGTAGAAATATCTACATAATTTAAACAAACTTTATTTGAATAAAATTAAGTAATTATTTAATATGTCTGGTTTCCAAAATGAAGTATTTTGGCAAATTTCTTCCTTCTTTATTTAAAAAGAATAAATGGAAATATCTACTTGTTTCAAAATCATATCCTGCAGGATAATTAAGAAATGCACAATATGCCTTACTTTGTTATTATTATTTTTTTTTTTTTTCTGTACGCGGGCCTCTCACTGCTGTGGCCTCTCCCGTTGCGGAGCACAGGCTCCGGACACACAGGCTCCGCGGCCATGGCTCGCGGGCCCAGCCGCTCCGCGGCATGTGGGATCTTCCGGGATCGGGGCACGAACCCGTGTCCCCTGCATCGGCAGGCGGACTCTCAACCACTGCGCCACCAGGGAAGCCCAATATGCCTTACTTTGGAAAACAATTACATTCATATATAATTTCTTAAGAAAATGTAGAAATTATGCTTTTAAATAAATACATTTCATTCTGACAAAAGTCTGTGACTACTTGACATATTTCTTCACTGCTAATTTAACCAGATCAGTATTTTCTCTAAAATAAGCCTGACTTCTTTGTAGGTCTGGAAAAGATTTTTAGACTCTATTTATAAAACTGTTGGCATATTCACAGAAGCTAGTTAATAAAGAGAATGACCTTTGATAACATTTATAACATTAATTCATTTTGTATCACAATCTCCAAAATATGGCAGACTTTTGAAGAAACTGGTTTCTGAGAAATTCAATAATTCATCTTCTGGAAAGAAAGAGCATCTTCTTATGTGGAGCAAGCATTTTTTACACATATATTACATTTTGTAATTTTTGGCTGCACCCTTCTGGTATGTGGGATCTTAGTTCCCCGATCAGGGATCGAACCCCTGTCTCCTGCACTGGAAGGCAGAGTCTTAACCACTGGACTGCCGGGGATGTTCCTACATTTTGTCTTTTTAAACATATATTACTCCAATTGGAGTCTTGGGTATCTATATTATAAAAATGGCAAGGCTAAAGATGATTGCTTTATTAGTTTTCCTTATTCTACAGTAAATAATAACTCCACTCTACATTCAAATACCTTTACTTCTTAGAATCAAAGCTATAGCTTATTTTAATATGTGAATCCAAATGCATGTGTATATGCATGAAAAATAAAACTGGCTACAGACATTAAACTTTTGAATAGAATACAGATGCTCACAGAATAAAATTTATTTTCTCTAAAAAACTTTCATAATTCAGCTTGTTGTAATATATAATACCACCAATAGAAAAGCACTGTATTCATTTTCTATTACTGCATAACCAATTACCACAAACTGAGCAGCTTAGAAAACATATAATTTTTTATAGCTAACAGTTTTGTAAGTTTTGTAAATTTTGTAAGTTTCATAAGTTTTTCAGGCACGGCATGGCTGGATTCTCTGTTCAGGGTCTTACAAGATTCTCATCAGAGTTTCTGCTGGGCTACTTTCCTTTCTGAAGTTTCTGGGGAATAACCTCCTTCCAAGTTCATTCGGGCTATGAGTGGAATTCAATTCCCTTTGGTCCTAAGACTGAGGTCCCCTTCTCCTTGCCAGCTGTCAGTTGGGGATCATTCTCAGGATCTAGAAGCCACATGTGTTGCTAGCCACATCTTTAGCTCAATCTTTAAAGCCAGCAAAGGAGAATTTATCATGTGTGAAATCTCTCTAGCTTTGAATTTTCTGACATTGTCTTTGAGCTCCAGACCGACTCTTGTCAAAATCATCATCAGCAGCATCATCATCAGTCTTCCAAGCGTCAGGTCTCCTTTAGGAAGAGTTCATAAGATAGATCCAACTATTATTTGAATTCAACTTCTCTTCCATTATGTTCCTGCTGCCCATGGGAATCAAGGGATATGAGTAGGCATCTAGTCTGGTATCCTTAAATTTTCAGTAGCACTTGAGAAAATCCCCAGTGTCCTTTGACTGAAGGTTAATACATTCTGTGGCAAGGATCTTCTAGAAGGGTCAACAGAGTCCCAGACTCCAAACTTTGTTAAGTTCTAATAACTCCCAAGGAATGGACATCTGGCCCCAATTTGAACAGATCAAGAAGACATTCAGAAGAATGTGAGCCCTGAGCTGGGTAACTGGATCCATAGGAAGAGGTGACCTGGCAAAAGAAGCAGGATATTCTAGATGGAAGGGACCACATGCCTATAACCATGTGAAGTGGGAAAGAGTGGTGTATTCATGAAATTGCAGAAGCGGGAACAGGTCCTTCACAGACGTGGTTCTGATCTATGTGTTTATGTAGATCAATTCCACACCACGTGGAGGATGGATTTGGGCAGAATGCAGGCAAAGGGATGAGTTAGAATGCTGTTCCAGGGGTCTATAGAGAGTATGACAAGGGCATGGGTACAGGCAGGTCCTCTGGGGCTTGCAAGAGCAACACAGGGCCCCATCTAGAAGAGGACCAGGTGGCTCATAGGGCTGCCGGATCAAGACCTCCCTGACAGGTCTTAGCCTGAGGAATGGGTGAGAACCAAGTAGTTGCAACTGGCCAGAGGGTGGAAATGGGCTATTAGCAAGAAGGATTTGGTCCTGACCCTAAATCAAGGGCCTCCTCTATATAAATAACATTCCTGATTCATATCTGGATGGTTCTGGGGAATTAGGGAGAAGGTAGGGAGCCAAGCTCTCTTGTTGTAGGAGGGAGAAGGATCCAAGAGCTTGGAAATGTTTGGCCTGAAACCAGTGAGGAAAGCCAAGAGCGGAAGGCGATAAGGGACATAGTGGCACTGTAGCTACAGTAAGAAGCAACAATAATTCTATTCTAGAAGACTGATAACACTTCAACAACCACTAACTGATCTGATTTCTGGAAGCTATGATATGAATTTGCTCAGAAAACTCTGAGAAGAGTTTAAGAGATCACAGTGTTCGTATGTACAGCTACTTGAACCCTAGATATGAGGATGCAGAAGTTGCTTTGTGCTGTGACAGTAGCTATCTCCAGATTCTCCCCTCTCCAAATTCTCGGCATTCTCATTTATGATTTGATTGACTGTTACAAAGTTGGCTGTTATTAAGGCATACTAATAATGTCTTTTCATTAAGTTTAAATTGTCAGTGTAACTACCAGGAAAGGTCTTAGGAA
Organism: Mesoplodon mirus; assembly: GCF_964341445.2. Classification (NCBI taxonomy): domain Eukaryota; kingdom Metazoa; phylum Chordata; class Mammalia; order Artiodactyla; family Ziphiidae; genus Mesoplodon; species Mesoplodon mirus. The sequence goes on along the minus strand of NC_138980.1, from coordinate 174,793,608 downwards.
TCAGATGGAACAATTTCCTAACGCCAATACAGGCAGAGGAAAACCAAACTGTATTTACCAGTCATGTTTACCACTTATATAAAAATCTGAAAAATATTTGATATTGTTTCATTTCCTCTAAGAAACCCTCTTACTCCTCCCTAGTATCCCTAAGAAGATAAAACACATCTAAACCATCACAGACTTCTTTACCTGTTCTCCTTTTTCAAAAATTGTTTACATTCTATTCTGTTTATTTTTAAACATCCCCTTTGATGTGCTAACTAGGTTAGTCTTTCACCCTTAATAAAGACTTGAACTTCCAAAGGTGCATTTCTGAAGCTGAGCAAACAACGAGGTTATGACAAAAAAAAAAAAAACAAACAAAAAAACAAAACAAAACAGTGGAAGGTATGTATTGGATTTTCTCCAGTGAATATCAGTAAATTTATTGTATTATTCAAATGCAGATTCAGGCATTAGACATTTCCAAAATACAAAATAATCAAGCTTGATGAAGACATATTATATAGCTATATGGCAAGGGGAAATGATTAGGCAGGGTCATCTGCACTCAGCACTATTATTTAATATATATTTAATACAGAATTATTGATTATGTATCATGGGCTGTTAGCTGGGAATACAAGAGACAGTATAAATAATCACAAGTTGTCATGGGATAATTTTTCTGCCTACTTTGGCAGTTCACTGATGTGTTCTATTCATGAAACATTAGACCTAAGAAAAGATATCAACTCAGTCAAGTCAAATGAGGGAGGAGGAAAGTTTTTAAGAATTTAAAAGGTAATCTCATAGATGCAACATCTAAATGCAGCCAGTCCTAATGGGAACTAAACTGGTCTCTGACTCTCAGGAACCACAGAGTCTCTCTTGGACTATTCTATGTCACCAAAGATTCTTCCACCAGCACCCAATCCTCATGGCCACCATCTCCTAGCAAAAAACATTAGATGTCACAGATTTGGGGTCACTTAGTTCTCATTCTCAAGAGCACAAGACTAATTTCTTGTAGGCCAGTTACTGGATGAATCACCCTTGGGTCAGATATCCATTTCTGATCCAATCAGAAGTTGAGAATTAAGTCACAGGATAAAACATGGTCCCCCAGACCTGCTGTTACCAAGGGCTGAAGGGGGGTGAAACAAACTACAAGATGGAGAGTATGCAAGGTTATCACACAGAAAGATTAGGAATACAAATTGAAAAGGTAATCTGACCAATGGTGAAACAATGGGTTTCAAAGCAAATGTAGATGTCAACTCAACCAGTGTTTACGGACCTAAAAAAAATCTGACAGATTTAGCTTCTCAGGCAACATTCACCATTAAAGAAAGAGCTCTTCAAATATGTACAACCACATGTACTAAATCAAATACACACTTATAAATATTATTTTCCCCCATACCTTAGTCTCACTATCTTCAACCAGTCAACCTTCTGAAAACAATTTCAAGTGGACACAATTCACTTCTCCTTTTTCTTGTCCATCCTACTTTAGTTAATGTGGATGTTCAGACAAGCCTGTGATGAGTTTAAGAGATTACAATGTACCTATTTGTAGCTAGCATAGCCTAGGTACTTGGGTGCCAAAGCAGATGGGCTTTAAGATACCACAATTAAGGCTTTACTATTGAAAACGATATTTCAAAGCAATTTAGTCTAACAAGAGGTGCAGTGATTTCCATTTAAAGGTTATCACTGTCGGACAAAGCAAAGAACAATGTTAAAAGATTAATGGCAGGTAGCTCCAATAGGAAACATTCCAACTACAAATTAATCTTACAATGATAGAATATTTTAAGAGCAATGAATTCAAGCATGTTTTAGTTCTTTTGTGGCAGTAGTTGGTTAAGAGACCCTCAAACTCATGTTCCTGCCTCAGGCAGAGTGGCTATAGACGCCAAGACTAGGAATCCCTGCCTCATTTCCATCTATGAGAGGCCATGGGACTGGTTCTCACCAATGGACTGTGGTTGCAGTGATGCAATTGACAATGCAATTGACCATGAGGCCGTAGGGGCTGGCAGCACTCTCAAGAGAGAAGCCGGGTCCTTAATTACTGCATGGACGGAAAGCAGACCCCTGACCAGCATCCACCACCTCTATCTGTTGCATGAATAAGAAACAAACCGCTATTGTGTTAAGTCGATAGAATGTTGGAGTTTATTTGCCATAGCAACTGTTGTTTCCTTAAGGAAGATACCTCCCTAAAAATGTAGCATGTCAACACCACAATACAGAACAAGATGACAGAAAAGTACGATGCAGTTTTGAAAAATAAAGTCATCTTACGGAGCTTTATTTATGTTTTTTCACACACACACTCACACTCACACTCATACACACACACTTCTATTTTTAAATATGAACACATGGTCCTCAGGCAGATTATTTTGTGGTCAAGTGACTAAGTTTTTAAAAAAATATTTCATAATCTCAAACCAACCCCTAATTGAATAAGCAATCCATTCTATCTATGGATTTGAATGCTTTCACACACAGGAATTGCATTGGTTGATGTTTGAGGAGCAATTTTATAATTTGGCATTGTATACCAGCAAACAATACAAGTAACACCAAAACCTTCTCTCCTTCATTTCCAGAACCTGCAACTCTGGATCATTTAGAAAAAAGAACCAAGCTGAGAGACTGTGACATGGCATCTCCTCATCTCCAGTAAGCTGACTAAACGCAAAGCCTCCTTTTTGTGTAAAATGATGCATAATTTGCAGTCAGGGCAGGCGTTCATTTTATGAAGAGTTTCAAGTACAAATCAGATCAGACACCTTTTGAACATCTTAAATCGGCTTGGTTACAATTCCTTTCCAACATCTGACTGAATGTTCTAATTCCACTGCCAGGTTTGCAAGGAGAAGGTAAACACCACGATTTCCTTTCACCGGCAACTCAAAGCCCAGCCCTGAGGAGCCCTGCGCGCAGTACCTGACGCTGCTCATGCTGCCCGTCTCGGATCCAAGCTTGCATCGCTCCAGTTGGCTGGCGACGATCTGGCGTTCTGCCTCTAGCTCTCGGGTCAGCCTTTCAAACTGTAATTCCTGAAATAAAACCATCAAAAAGATTAATGCTATCAGCTATATGGAAACTGGAAATCAGACTAAAAAGACAGTATGGTCAAAGGGGAAATTAGGATTTAAGGCGTTAAATTTGAGAAGCAGGGGCTTCCCTGGTGGCACAGTGGTTGAGAGTCCACCTGCCGATGCAGGGGACACGGGTTTGTGCCCCGGTCCGGGAGGATCCCACATGCCGCGGAGCGGCTGGGCCCGTGAGCCATGGCCCCTGAGCCCGCGCATCCGGAACCTGTGCTCCGCAATGGGAGAGGCCACAACAGTGAGAGGCCCGCGTACCACACACACACACACACACACACAAAATTTGAGAAGCAGAGGTTGCTGATGTGGACTCGAAGAAGGATGAGGATTTCAGACAGACCTGAATTCATATCACGGTCCTGGGACCCATCAGCTGCAGGGCGTTGAATAAGCTATAGTCTTTCTAAGGATCAGTTTCATCATCTGTAAAATGGGTTTACACTACTTACTTCATTAGGTTGAGGTGCAGATTAAATGAGACACTGACCATGAAAAATAAGCCTGTGCTATGTGTGGCACATGTCCAGTACCCAACAGATATTAACACCCCTGTAACCAACAGTGAAACAATAAATAAACAATTTTTTATATGATTTGGAGTATTGTGTTTAGTCCCTCCTGGCCATCTAGGTGCTTCTATATACTAATTGCATCTTCATATTACTTACATATTGCAGATTGAAGAAAATAATTCTTTAAACCTACACTTTTCATTCTTTATATTCCAGCAGAAGGACAAGGACGCTGATTCTAATTACAAAGGTCTAATTACATGGTGAATTACCTTTGTGATATTTGATACATCACCTTAAAAAACAGCCAGCTGAACCAAGGAAGAATGCTTCTAAAAATCTGCCTGACACCTGCTGTTAAAAGATTAACTTTAATGAAAAATGATTCAGTCAGTAAGGCAAGGATTTCAGCTGTTCCAGCTACAGGACTTTTATACCATATTGTAATCTTTATGTTTTATTTTTCCATACCCTTAAGTTTTTAATAAACATAATTATAGTAAATTATGTATTTTAACTAAAAAAATTCAGAAAAAGTTTTCATAATATCACAATTAACTTCTTTTAAAAAGTAAATTATTTGCACAGTTGTGTTTTGGGGATGGGAAAGCTTCTAAGAATGCTGAAAAACACTGAAAAATAGGGTAGGGGTTAACTTGGGAGAACTAAAACTCCCAGCATTACAGGGATTTTTCTCCCCAGAAAAGATGAGTTTATTTTATTTGCTACCCTGGGATGCTCTAGGGTGAGACCTTTAAAAAGTAGGTTCTGGTGTGTCCTCTACATATGTTAAAAATACCCTTGCTCTTTTCCACAAGAGCAGATATTTTTGTTATTGTTTCGTGTTTGGTTTTTTTGTTTTCGTTTTTGGTTAGGCGATGATTTCTTTTTTTTTTTTTTTCTTTTTATTCTTTCAGTGCTTTACAATTTTCAAAAGTTTCACACATGGTTTCATGTACTCCCATAATAAGCCCCTTTTTTAAATCCCCTTTTAGGGGGAAGCCTTTTCCCTCTTCCCTCTCCCCACTGTTAACCACTAGTTTGCTCTCTATAAGAGCAGATTTTTTTTTTTTATGTTGACATTATTTCAGGGATCTAAGTAAGAACCACTTGAGAAGTGAGAGCTAAGCTTTTCCATTTACGGTGTTAAAACTGAGGAAGCATATTGTTGAAGCTCAAATGTTTCTTCTTATATATATTGAAGGACAGCAAAGATGACTTGTAAGGAATGAATACCAAGACCTCTGCTGGCTGCATTTTGTGTATCTAACTTCTCCTTCTTCTCCCTGCAAGTTCTACTGCTTTTGGGGAGGAGTTCCTTAAAAATATGCAAGTTCTAGGGCTTCCCTGGTGGCGCAGTGGTTGGGAGTCCGCCTGCTGCTGCAGGGGACATGGGTTCGTGACCCGGTCCAGGAAGATCCCACATGCCACAGAGCGGCTGGGCCCGTGAGCCATGGCCGCTGAGCCTGCGTATCCGGAGCCTGTGCTCTGCAGCGGGAGAGGCCACAACAGTGAGAGGCTCACGTACTGAAAAAAAAAAAAAAAAAAGCAAGTTCTAGAAGATTCTCATTTCCAATCTTTATAAAACAGGCATATCTCAGAGATACTGCACGTTTGGTTCCAGACCACCACAATAAAGTCATTATCATAAAGAAGCGAACTGCATGAATTTTTTTGGTTTTCTAGTGCATAATAGAAGTTATACTATACTGTAGTCTATTAAGTGTGCAGTAACATTATGTCTAAAAAACACATTCATACCTTAATTAAAAACACTTTATTGCTAAAAATGCTGACCATCATCTGCGCTTTCAGTGAGTCATAACCTTTTGGCAATAGTTAATATCAAAGATCACTGATCACAGGTCACCACAACAAATATAATAATAATGAAAAAGATTGAAATTGTGTGATAATTACCAAAATATGACACAGAGACATGAAGCGGGCAAATGCTGTTAGAAAAAATGGCACTGATCCAATTGCTCAATGCAGGGTTGCCCAAAACCTTCAATTTGTAAAAAATGCAATATCTGGGACTACCCTGGTGGTTCAGTGATGAAGTATCCACCTGCCAATGCAGAGGACATGGGTTCGAGCCCTGGTCCGGGAAGATCCCACATGCTGCGGAACAACTAAGCACGTGTGCCACAACTACTGAGCCTGCGCTCCAGAGCCCGTGAGCCACAACTACTGAAACCCACATGCCTAGAGCCCATGTGCCGCAACAAGAGAAGCCACTGAAGTGAGAAAACTGCGTGCCGCAATGAAGAGTATCCCCTACTCACCGCAACAAGAGAAAGCCTGCACGCAGGCAACGAAGACCCAATGCAGCCAAAAAAATTAATTAATTATTTTTTTAAAAATGCAATATCTGTGAAGTGCAATAAAACGAGGTATGTCTGTATATTTTATCTTAAATATGTCTGTATACCAGGAAACCAACTCATACCTTTGAATTGATAACACCTTAAAAACATTAACACAAAAATTATACAGAGCTCCTCATAGGTAAACAGAAATTCATTATTCGTATTATCTAAAGGACTTTAATTTGCTGCATGTTTGCATATGTTACAAGCAGTCCAATATGGCAAGACAATCTGAGTCAGGATTTACAAACCTTTTTGGGCTTCTGCTAGGACAGACACTACCCTTGGGTGTGCTTGCTGAAGGCTGTGGCCTCACTAAATATTTTCTTCACATCAGTTTTATGGGAGGGGGGTGTTAGGAGACATTTTTTTCATGAAATCTGCCTTCCAAACTTATAGTCACAATACTCAGTGCTCTTCATCTGTGTGCATCTATTTAATTCAATCCGGCATCACTTTCTTTCTGTCTGAAAGGCTTCTTTTAATATTTCTTGTAATGTGGCTCCTTCAATGACGAATTCTTTCAGATTTATATGCCTAGTAAAGTTCTCATTTTGCCCTCTTTTTTTTTTTTTTTTTTCCGGTACGCGGGCCTCTCACTGTTGCAGCCTCTCCCATTGCGGAGCACAGGCTCCGGATGCACAGGCTCAGCGGCTATGGCTCATGGGCCCAGCCACTCTGCGGCATGTGGGATCTTCCCAGACTGGGGCACGAACCCGTGTCCCCTGCATCGGCAGGTGGACTCTCAACCACTGTGCCACCAGGGAAGCCCTTGCCCTCATTTTTGCTCCACTGTTCTCTCTTGCATTTACTGTTTCTAACAAAACAAAACTAGATATTCCTTGTCTTCATGTCTTTGAATATATTGTGTCTTTTTTCTCTGCCTCCTTTTAAGATTTTCTCTTTATCATCAGTGCTGAACAACTTGATTTTAAAGTTCTCTGGGTGTAGTTTTCTTCAAGTTTCTTACGCTTGGGTTTCATTGGGTTTCTCGGATCTGTGACTTTATAGTTTTCATCAAATCTGGAAATACTTCAGCCATTAATTCTTCAAAAAATTTTTTTTCTTTCCCACTATCTTCTCTCCTTTGGTGACTACAATTAAGTGTACATTAGGCCACTTGGAATTGTCTCACAGGTCATGGATTCCTTTTTCCACTTTTAAAAGTCTTTTTTTCTTTCTTTGTGTTTCACTTTGTTTAATTCCTACTGGTGTCTTCAAGTTAACCAGCCTTTTCTTCTGCAGTGTCTAATCCACCATCAGTCCCATGGAGTGTATTTTTAATCTCAAACACAGATGAATCAAACATGTTTAGAAGTTTCACTTGGGTCATTTTTTTAAAATCTTCCATGTCTCTATTTAACTTTCTAAACATATGGAATATACATATTAAAAACTGTTTCACTGTCCTGATTTGCTAATTCTAGCATCTGCATCAGGTTCCCAGCTGGCTTCCCAGCTTGGCTGGAGGGTGTAAGCTCATATTCTGGGTCCTGGTGTGAGCATCAGCTACTAGTTCCTCCCATCCTTTCAGGTAGTTTTTTCCCTGCTCCCTGGTGCTTTCCTTACATACATGTGCTGCTCAGTTCTCTGCTGAATAGTCCAAGGGGACCCTCTGCAGATCTCAAGGGTTCTCTTTCTGAGCAGCAATCACCTTTCTCCTATTTTTCCCTAAAAATTCCAGCCACCTTTCCCTCTCTGGACTCTCAGTACTTTCTCCCCAACTCAGGGAGTCTTCTGGGCTCTGCCCGGGTCCCCCTTCCCTTTCTCCACTGTTGTGGGGAAACTCTCTCAAGGCAGTAAGCTGGGGCAATTGTAGGGCTCACCTCATTTGCTTTGTGTATCTAAAGAATCCTTTTTTTCAGTTTTTTTTGTTTTTATTGAAGTATAGTTGGTTTACAATGTTGTGTTAGCTTCAGGTGTACAGCAAAGTGACTCAGTTATATATATATGTATATATATATATATGTATGTATGTATGTATATATATATACATGTATATGTATATGTATGTATACATATGTATATGTATATATACCTATGTATATGTACATGTATATGTACATATGTACATATGTATATGTATATATATACATGTATATGTATATATACATGTATATATATATACCTATGTATATGTATATATATATGTATATGTATATGTACATATATAGGTTTTCATAACATACACACAATGAATTTTTGAGAAATAAAAGTTGTCTTACAGAGCTTTATGTTTCTTTCACACACACACACACACACACACACACACTCATAATCACACACACTGCTATATATAAAATAGATAACCAACAAGGACCTACTGTATAGCACAGGGAACTATATTCAATATTTTTTAGTAACCTAAAAGTAAAAAGAATCTGAAAAAAAAATATATATATATATGTCAACTATACTTCAATAAAAATTTTAAAGTCCTTCATTGCCTAAAGTATAGTGTTTTGAAAACTGGTGTGTTCTTTTTGTTGTTGTTGTTGTTTCAGGTGGGAAGCTATTACTTCTGGGTCACTGTTACTTTTTTTAGCTGAGAGGTGAAAGATTAAGAATTAACTACTTTTCCCCCATGCTTGATTTGTAAATGCTTATTTTCCACTGTATTTAAAAATTAATACTAAATGTACTACTAAAGAGCTAAGTACTGAAGTTTTTACCCGTTTAATTTTGTTCACTATTTCAGTATTAAAAATAGAAGCTCCTTTTGGGTTACTTGTATCTTTAGTTTGTATAATGACTTTTTAATTGAATTGGAATTTTCTTTATTAAGGAAACTGAATCAATGCTTTGCCTTTTGAAATGTCCATTCAGTAAATGTTTACTTTGTCATTGCATATATGAAACAAGCAAGTAATTAAGTGAATTTTCCCTCTGTGTTTCTCTAAGGAGTACACAGCAAATGTCAAGGTCTTCCAGGAGCAAGGAGGTTTCTCTTCTGCACCTAAAATCCTATATTTTATTAATAAAATAACACAAAACATAATAATAAAATTGGAGGCAAAAATATTTATTGAGCGCTTACTATTGAGTGCATAATTACTAGGACAGCATATAAAGAGGGAACTTTTCCTGCTGAGTTGCCACTGTATCTGGTATCTAGGACAGTCCTGGCACATAGTAGGTGCTCAATAAATATCTTTTAAATAAATGTACCTACACTAAGTGCTTTACATGCATTGCCTTATATAAATATCATAAACCTGCGATTTCTTAGGTTCTGTTTTTTTCCTTACTTTACAAAAATGTTAAGATAATGGGATGAAAGGATTAGCCTTGGTCAGGAAAGAAATTATTCCTTCAAAAGTAGGAAAGATAATGAGATCAAAGATGATGTTTTAGGAGATCTGGACATAGAGAAGGGAAATGTTGAATGAACGAATTAATACTGAATGAACTAAATATTCCCAATACTGTCAATTATTTTGTTTCAGAGACCACAGCAGTCCATTACTGTAGAGAGATGTGATGTCAGTGTAAACTATGAAGTTCATTAACATTCATATTTACTCATTATTTAAATAGTTTTTATTTGTATGAACTCTAGAGATTGGGTTCCAAAATGCCATATTGCACTGTCGCTTATTTTACAGCCATTTTCTACCTTACCCCAACCCAAGGGCCTAAGACTTATAAGAAGGGCTGTTTTGGCCACAGCACATGGTTGGGGATGGGAACTGTCAGGGCCTAAGCTAGTCCTAGTATGGTTTTACGCTTGGAATTGAAAACTGACCTTAGAATTGGGAACTAGCAGAGCTGCAATTGAGGTTCTCAAACTTGGATCACTCCTGTGGCATAAAGGCATCTGTAGTATCCTCCAGGGCATCATTACAACAGTGAATGAGCTTCTATTCCACTGGGAGATACTTAAGCTGTGATGTGGGTGGGAAGATGACCTTCCCCAGTTCTAACTCAGTTTGATATCTAGAGGGAGAAAAGACCTCTCAGGACTGAATAATTCTTGGGTATCTTAGAGACTTTAAGATGAAAGCACATTCAAGAGAGGGATGTTGCTAATAAGGCCTGGTGGGTACCCAATAAATTAATGGGAAAAATAAATGTAGATATATTTAGTGAACTTTATAATACTGGTTGTAAGTGAATATGTGCTATTAAATTAATTCAGTGAAGGTGAAACTATAAAGAGAGATGAGAAGAAGAGTGAAGAAAGATCTTTGCAGGTTATCTGGATTTGGAGGGAGAAGGAACAAGAGAAGTCAGCAAAATAAATACAAGAATAGCCATAAGGCACAAGACTGCTGATATGGCTTCTGGGCAGTTTCAGTGGAGAAGTGGTGATATAAATCAGGCTATATAAAACATGATATGACACCAAAAACACAGGAAACAAAATCAAAAATAGACAAGTAGGACTACATCAGACTAAAAAGCTTCCTTTTCTGTCAGCAAAGGAAACAGCCAACAGAGTGAAAAGGCCAACTATGGAATGGAAGAAAATATTTAAAGGGGTTAATTTCTAAAATAAATAAGGAATTCATACAACTCAATAGTAAAAAAAAACAAAACAAAAACAAACCAATTAAAAAATGCATTAAGTATGTGACTAGACATTTCTCCAAAGAAGATTCAATGCAAATGGTCAACGGGTATATAAAAAAGGCACTGAACATCACTAATCATCAAGGAAATACAAATCAAAATCACAATATGATATCATCTAATAACTGTTAGGATGGATATATCAAAAGAACAAAGAATAACAAGTATTATTGAGGATGTGGAGAAATTGTACACTGTTGATGGAAATGTAAAATGGTTCAGGCACTATGTAAAACAGTATGGAGGTTTCTTAAAATATTAGAAACAGGGGCTTCCCTGGTGGCACAGTGGTTAAGAATCTGCCTTCCAATGCAGGGGACATGGGTTTGAGCCCTGGTGCAGGAAGATCCCACTTGCCGCAGAGCAACTAAGCCCGTGCACCACAGCTACTGAGCCTGCGCTCTAGAGCCCGTGAGACACAACTACTGAGGCCCGTGCACCTAGAGCTCATGCTCCACAACAAGAGAAGACACTGCCATGAGAAGCCCGTGCACCGCAACAGAGTACCCTCTGCTCGCCACAACTAGAGAAAGCCCACGTGCAGCAACGAAGACCCAACACAGCAATAAATAAATAAATAAATAAATAAATAAATAAATAAATAAAATTAGGAACAGAACTACCATAAGATCTGGCAATACCACTCCTGGGTATATATATCCAAAAGAAGTGAAATCAGGATCTAAAGGAGATACCTGCACCCCCACGTTCACTGCAGCATTATTCACAGCAGCCAAGACATGTAAACAACTTAAATGTCCAACAGACAAATAGATAAGGAAAATGCGGTATATACATATAATGCAACATTATTCAGCCTTTGAAAAGAAGAAAATTGTACTCTTTGCAACAACATGGATGGACCAGGAAGACATGCTAAGTGAATTAAGTCAGTTACAGAAAGACAACAACTTTACGATTCCACTTACATAGGTATCTAAAATAGTCCAACTTACAACAGAAGCAGAAAATAGAATGGTGGTTGCCAGGGGCTAGGGAGTGGGGTGAATGGGGAGTTGCTGTTCAAGGGTATAAAGTTTCAGTTATACAAGATGAATAAGTCTTGAGATCTCCTATATTTAACAACAGTGTTAAAATAGTTAACTTAAAATTTTGTTAAGAGAGTATATCTCATTTTTAGTGTTTCTATAGCACCCCCCTCAAAAAAAGGAAAGGGACACAAGGAAACTTTTGGAGGTGAATGGGTATGTTTACACATTTATTTCCTTGACTGTGGTGATGGTATCCTGGGTGTATGTATATGTCCAAACTCATCAAACTTTATACATTAAATATAGGCGGCAGGGTGAGGGGTGGAGGTTGTATATCAATTATACTAAATAAAATTGTTAAAAGAAATACCCCCAAAATGTGGACTTAGAAACTGTCTAGAGAATGGGATTTCATGGGAATTAAGAATAGTGGGTGAATCATAGCAGCACTATTTACAATAGACAAGACATGGAAGCAACATAAATGTCCATTGACAGATGAATGGATAAAGATGTGGTACAATTTAATACTACTCAGCCACAAAAAAGAATGATATAATACCATTTGCAGAAACATAGATGGACCTAGAGGGAAGTCAGACAGAGAAAGACAAATATTATATGTTATCACTTATATGTGGCATCTAAAAAATGACACAAATGAACTTACTTACAAAACAGCAACAGACTCACAGACATAGAAATCAAACTTATGGTAACCAAAGAGGAAGTGGTGGGAGGGATAAATTAGGAGTTTGAGATTAGCAGATACTCGTTACTATGTAATAAGGTTATACTCTATATCACAGGGAACTATATTCAATATCTTGTAATAACCTATAATGGAAAAGAATCTGAAAAAGAACATATATATACATATATATATATATATATATATATATATATATATATGTATATATATGTAATTGAATCACTTTGTTGTACACCTGAAACTAATACAACATTGTAAATCAACTATGCCCCAATTAAAAAAAAAAAAGAAGTGGGTGGATTACAGTAAAGGAGGTTTTTAAAAAAAGCAAGCAGTGTCAGAGGACCTTAACCTCCCCAAAAGGTGGAAATTATCTTGTTTTTGAGATCATAAAAATTTATAGAAATAGCAGATGTATGATACTAAAGTTCATTAAAATTTACTAAGAGCCAGATTTAAATGATTTTCACTCCTAGAATAGCACATTGTTGAGTCACATCATAGATTATGACTATTATAAGAAAAATTATCATATAGTTTTATAACTTTTTCCTATAGAGCCTAAATTAATAATTCACTTGACTTAATTAAATGGAGTTCATTAAATGTTTTTTTGTATTCACCTAATTGACTTTATTTTTATTTATTTGTTTATTTATTTTTGGTTGCGTTGGGTCTTCGTTGCTGCATGTGGGCTTTCTTTTAGTTGTGGCGAGCAGGGGATACACTTCGTTGTGGTGCATGGGCTTCTCACTGCAGTGGCTTCTCTTGTTGTAGAGCATGGGATCTAGGCACGTGGGCTTTAGTAGTTGTGGCACACAGGCTCAGTAGTTGTGGCTCGCAGGCTCTAGAGCACAGGCTCAGTAGTTGTGGCACACGGGCTTAGTTGTTCCGTGGCATGTGAGATCTTCCCAGACCAGAGCACGAACTCATGTCCACTGCATTGGCAGGCGGATTCTTAACCACTGCACCACCAGGGAAGCCCCATTAAACGTTTTTAAATGGATAAAACCACGTAAAGTCCCTTGAGGGGGCTTAGCTAGTTCAGTATGTAAACTGAAATCAGAAAACACTTACACATAGTTTCATTAATTCCTTCAATAAATATTGTATTTATTGTGGCATAACATCAGTCTGAGGTTTGAGAAAGTGGAAAAATTTAGACTGAAAAGAGCATTAAGTAAAACTAGATTTGTCCTGATTTTACGCATATGAGAAGATGTAAAGGAGACTGGACAAAAGTGGAGAAGGGAGACAATGGATGAGATGTTGGATGGTTTAAGATAAAAGGTGTTTCCCACAGTGCTGATCTGAATGCTGAAGTCCAAGGACTTAAGATGAAGTCCAAGGACTTAAGATGACTGTGCCAGCCAGACAATATGGGAAGGGGGACCTGAAGCATCCTGAGACTGTTTGGGTGGACAATACACACTCAGGCATCGAGGCTTCTTTGTCACCCTCCCCTCCAATAGGAGAAAAGAATACTGAGGACCAGCAGGCACCCAGACACAGAGCGGTGGTCCTGTGAAAAGTCCTCTTGTTTGCCAACGGAATGGTGGTAGGCATGAGGGCGGAGGGCAGAAAGGGGCATGGGCTCTGACGGGTACAACCTCCACAGTGGAGGCTCCAGGGTTCTCCTCAATAAGCCCTCAGGAAAACTTGCCCCTCGTGCTGAATCAAGTTAGATGAGGAAGGAAAACCTATTAATGAGCCACAGAAGGTACTGGTTTGTTCAAGGTGCTAGTTCTGTGAGGAAAATTGAAAGACTCAGTCAACTTTCCTACTGTGTCTATTTCTTCCATTTGGTCCGTACCTAGTTTTAATTTTGAGTAAATCCCTGGGTCGGTAATAAAGATAGCAATCATGCTCTAGGCCTGGGGCCTTTATAGGAGCATCTTGTTAAGCAATCAACCTTCTTGGGGACTGATGCCCTTTCTCTATATTCCATTTCTGTGCCTGCTGCTGGCTTCATTCGATGGTCCCTTGGCCTGTCCAATGAGCCCTTCACCCAGCAGATAACTCTGCTTTCCCCTGACCTCTTCCATCCTCCCATCTAAGGCTGCCCTAATATCTCCCTGCCTCTTGCTGGAGACTCAGCACATTGTCTATTTTGCCCAGACACTCACTACACCCTCTCTATTTCAGTCGCCCCCCATGTCTTGCCATCTTTTCTGCAGGTCAGACCTAGTTTTTAGAAGCACCAATATCAACATAATCACTTCAATTCTATGTCAAAGGAGAGAAATGGAAGATCATTGATAGTTCTTTTCAGGCTCTAAGATACAATGATTTTAGGGAATCTGACTTAGTGACTCTGCTTGCAATAGTGGAGCAAAATGACTGTTCAAATGTTTTGAAATATTTTATTAGACAGTGAATTATAGTCAGTATCATCATATAAATGTTGTCCTCAGATGTTTCTCTACCTGGGAGAGAATCAGGGTCTAGGAATTGTTCTCTGTCCTCTGGCTTGAATCTCTGCAGAAAAGATGAAAGACTAATTTTCCACTGTGTAGATGAGTTTTTGCCCCCTGATTCCCTCATCTCTGCATCCATCAAGGATTTGTATTATCAAGTGATCCTGGGATACCTTTATTCTCACATCACTTTTAATTCTCCTTTCATATGAACGAGTTGACTTCATAGCCACAAATTCTGGCAATGTTAATTTCATCCCATGGAGACATGTTCTGAAGCCAAATCTGAAGGGAAGGTGGCACAGATGACAGGGTAATAATAGGAGGCTTACAGCAAAGCATCCAACAAGTTTGGAAAGAACAAGCCCAGATGTCAAGATGGAATGGAACAAATCAATGTCAACTGTAAAGCTATGAAAACCCCATCGATGAGTCAAAAACTACGGCAAAGAGCTGTCCGTGAAAGTTTCCAAAACTGACAGATTAATGTTTTAAACAATCACGTGGTCATCCTGGGTCACCTAGCAAGACAGCGGATGACAGGAATCAGTGCTCCGAAGCGGAATCATACGCACCTTTCCAGAACAGTTTCAATAAAATAAAATATAACAAATACCTCTTTCTGACCAACTCCTTCAATCTGTAAGATTCCATCTGCTTTGTTCTAGCCAATGCGTTGATATCCAAATAAAGCTTGTTTATCAAAATTTACTTAATTCCACTAAATGGCAGTGCTCCACAAAATAAAGGCCGCATTTCTTGGGCATTTAAGATCATGTAAGAATCCATTAGGTTCCATACAAAGTTCAGTGATGCTACTATAAGGGTGACCCTTACCTACATCATGATAATCTCTGGAACTGTTTTTTAACACCTGGTACATAACTCAGAGCTACAAAATAAAATTTTCTTGGTAATGGGGCCCTAATGTACATCTTGAAAAGTTTCTACTAGTGATTTTTATGCCCATAACTACTTGGGGATAACTTTCATTTACGACACAGCCCACAATAATCACAATCAATATTTTATGTATTTACTTATCGTGTATCATGCTCAGCTAAATGCTTTACATGCATTAACTTATTTATTACTCACATTGACCCACAAAGGGACGCATTTTATTTTCTAAGACATTGCAAATTTAAGGATGTTAACTAGCTTCCCCAAGGATTAGCCGGGACTAGGACTAGAAGTCGATCTCACACTAACTGTTCAGAACCCCACTGCCTCAAAGCTCTTGAGTATTTATTCGCATTGTTTTAATGGAAGCTATAGAACTAGGAACAACACAGCCAACATAATAACACAACTCCCCTTAATGAGGAATGACTACAGCTCACTCATCTTAGTTTTTCTTGCCTTTCTAGATATAAAATATTGGAATTACTATGTCCAATCATAGGAAGAATTATGCTCACTGTACCATGTAAGTTCACACCACCACTGAAATATTTTCTTCTAATACAGGCCCTTGACTTTTAAGAGGGCCACTGCCAAACTCAGATATACCCCATGAAGGCAATGAGGATGCTGAGGAGTTATACTTCAATGTCCTTGTCTATATTTAGCCTGTAATGGAGAAACCAGCCTTCCAATATTTAAAGGGTGAAAGAAGAAGTACTAGAACCCTAGGCTCAGCCAAGATCCATGACTTGCAGTCCCTCAAATGAACTCTGAACATTCTCACTCTGTACCCATTGCTCTGAATATCCACTTCCTCTTCCCCACTCTTTCCCTGATTCTAAGTCTAGGGAAAATGCCTTTGCCTTCAATTTTATGGTGCCAATCTCAGCACTGACTCATTTAATTCCATCTGTTCTATACAAGTACATTCATGACGTGCCCCTCACTCCTTACACAAGACAACAAATGACCATGACATTCACAGCACCAACAATGCTGTATCAAATTCACTTAACTACATACTTGTCTTCTTTCTTAGAACATACATGTTTTGTTGGCAGGGACCATGCCTTTGCATTATCACCTTCTTCTCATCAAGCATAGAGTGCATTCAGTAAATGGATGGATGGATGGATGGATGATGGATGGATGACTTAATGTATGACCCAAATATATTATATTGGGTCAATGTAAGAAAGTGTGCAATAGTGTGTATGAATAGAGCAAACTTACTAATGCATCTGATAAAATGCAGAAGTTGAAGTTAAATTACTTTTGTGGCACTTCCAATGCAAAATTTCTATAATTTTTTCCATGAATTTCTCTCTCTCTTTTTCTCTTTCATTATATGACTTTTGTATAACTAACTTGAATTATGGGATAAGAACTGTAAGAATAATTCTATTCAAAAAACAAAAATAAACAAATGGCACGTAATGAAACTTAAAAGCTTTTGCACAGCAAAGGAAACCATAAACAAGATGAAAACACAACCATCAAAATGGGAGAAAATATTTGCAAATGAAGAAACTGACAAAGGATTAATCTCCAAAATATACAAGCAGCTCATGCAGCTCAATATCAAAAAAACAAACAACTCAATCCAAAAATGGGCAGAAGACCCAAATAGACATTTCTCCAAAGAAGACATACAGATGGCCAACAAACACATGAAAGGATGCTCAACATCACTAATCATTAGAGAAATGCAAATCAAAACTACAATGAGGTATCACCTCACACCAGTCAGAATGGCCATCATCAAAAAATCTACAAACAATAAATCCTGGAGAGGGTGTGGAGGAAAGGGCACCCTCTTGCACTGTTGGCGGGAATGTAAATTGATACAGCCACTATGGAGAACAGTATGGGGGTTCCTTAAAAAACTAAACATAGAACTACCATATGACCCAGCAATCCCACTACTGGGCATATACCCTGAGAAAAACGTAATTCAAAAAGAGTCATGTACCACAATGTTCACTGCAGCTCTATTTACAATAGCCAGGACATGGAAGCAACCTAAGTGTCCATCGACAGACAAATGGATACAGAAGAGGTGGTACATATATACAATGGAATATTACTCTGCCATAAAAAGAAACGAAACTGAGTTATTTGTAGTGAGGTGGATGGACCTAGAGTCTGTCATACAGAGTGAAGTAAGTCAGAAAGAGAAAAACAAATACCGTATGCTAACACATATATATGGAATCTAAAAAAAAAAAAATATGGTTCTGAAGGACTTAGGGGCAGGACAGGAATAAAGATGCAGATGTAGAGAATGGACTTGAGGACAGGGGGATGGGGAAGGGTAAGCTGGGACAAAGTGAGAGAGTCACATGGACTTGTATATACTATCAAATGTAAAATAGATAGCTAGTAGGAAGCAGCCTAATAGCACAAGGAGATCAGCTCCGTGCCCTGTGACCACCTAGAGGGGTGGGATAGGGAGGATGGGAGGGAGATGCAAGAGGGAGGAGATATGTGGATATATGTATATGTACAGCTGATTCACTTTGTTATAAAGCAGAAACTAACACACCATTGTAAAGCAATTATAGTCCAATAAAAATGTTAAAAAAAAAAGAATTCTATTCAGAACATAAATGTTTGAGTGACAAAAGGCCAATATTTATCTTTTCTCACTCATTGCTCTTGGTTGAAATTTTTTTGTTTTTGTTTGTTTGTTTTTTTTGCGGTACGCGGGCCTCTCACTGTTGTGGCCTCTCCCGTTGCGGAGCACAGGCTCCGGACGCGCAGGCCCAGCGGCCATGGCTCACAGGACCAGCCGCTCCACGGCATGTGGGATCTTCCCGGACCAGGGCTCGAACCATGTCCCCTGCATCGGCAGGCGGACTCTCAACCACTGCGCCACCAGGGAAGCCCTTGGTTGAAATTTAAATAGCTAAATATTCATACCAGTGGAATAATTATATATGCTCTCATAACTAAACCACATCAGTATTTGACTTGACCTACAGTTAGCATTTACTTTGTTGGCCTCTCCTTCCTTCCTGGAGCAAACTCTTCATACACCCCTCCCCTGCTTTCCTTCCCACTTCTCTGGCTGCCCTGATTCTCAGTGGATGTCTCTCTCTTAAGCAACCATTCTCCTGGAATTCTTTTAAATTTCTATTTTCGTAAACTTCCTCTGAATAATCTCATCCATTTCCATAGCTTCAATAACCAGTGATGGTGTATATCCAACTGTCCACTGACATCTATTCTGGAAAACCCAGAGGTTCTGTCCAAAACTGAAATCACAGCCAGCCTGTAAACCTGCTGTCCCTCCTTTGTTTTCCTGTTTCAGTAAATGGCACCTTCATTTACCCAAGTTGCCTAATCCCCAAATTTGTGTATCATTCTGGACTTTGTCCTCTCCAAATATACATAACAAATCATTAAGTACCACTGTGATATTGTGATTTATAATAAGAAGTATACCTTTGCTCTTCATCCCCATTTCTATCACAGAAACCCTTGGAATTTCCCAAGTGAGAAGAGTGTGACAATGGTGTCTTGTTATGTTAATGAGGTTACTTTTGGACCACACTTAAGGATGGGGGTTGGTTGCCAGGAGAAGCAACAGATAATTAAATGGTTGAAACTTTCAGTCCCAGCCCCTGGACCTCCAGGAAGGGGGAGGGAGCTGGAGATTGAGTTCAAGTGCCAATGGCCAATGGTTTAATCAACCACGCCAATGTAATGAGGCTTCCATAAAAATCCAAAAGGATGTGGTTCAGAGATCCTCTGGGTTGGTGAACACATGGTGATTTGCAGAGAGTGGTCTGCTCTGAGAGATTTCTGGGCCCTTTCCCCATTCCCTGCCCTATGCCTCTCATCCATCTGTCTGTTTCTGAATTACATCCTTTTATAAAAAAACAGTAATCTAGTAAGTAAAATGTTTCTCTGAGTTCTGTGAGCCACTCTAGCCAATTAACTGAACCTGCAAAGGAGGTTGTCAGTT
The DNA here is from genome assembly GCF_964341445.2 of Mesoplodon mirus. Classification (NCBI taxonomy): domain Eukaryota; kingdom Metazoa; phylum Chordata; class Mammalia; order Artiodactyla; family Ziphiidae; genus Mesoplodon; species Mesoplodon mirus. Next base: position 174,774,042 of record NC_138980.1, on the reverse strand, counting down.
GGTTAGAGGAACAAGTGCCAACTTTGACTTTCCATTGGCATCTTAAGTGTATGTCGGGGTGGTGGCTGGCAGGGGAGGATCTTGTAAGACTGAGCCTTTAGCCTATGGGATCTGATGTTGCCATCTCCAGGTAGGTAGTGTCAGAATGGGGTTGAACTGTAGGACACCCAGCAGGTGCCAGAGAATTGCTTCTGTAGAGGAAAACCCCAAGCTGAAATTGACAGAAGAGTTATAACTCTCTAATCTGTCCACTATTCCCAGTGACACTTCTCTCATTCTGGCCACCAGTATCTCTCGACCAGAAACCTAAACTCACTATCCTAACTAGAGTGTCTGCCTCTTGTTCAGACTTGCTTTCAATCTCTTCTCCATGATACAGCCAAAAATCATCTTTAAAAAAATAAACAAATGTGATTCCATTATTCATCTACCTAGAACCTTTCAATGACTCCTTATTTCCTAAAGATAAAAATTAATAGTTCTTAACATTTAATCCCCCAATGGCTGAGCGCTTTATAACATTAAAGGAAATATTCCTGACCACAAGCGTCATGATGTCTCTCTTAAGTCTATATATTAATTGGAGGACTTGAATGTGTTAAACAAGTCTGACTGGTTGTCCCTATTCATTTTTCTCTTTTGTTTACACAAAGACAGATTTTTGCAAGTTAATATAGTTATTAGTTTGAAATTATAGACATAACCTAAAATAATTAACTGAAACAATCCTGTCATCACATTTTCTTCCAAACTTCACTACTGTTTAATTACAATCAAACAATTTTTGTGGTAACTACAACTCAGTTACTCCCGTGTTCAAACATACTCTCCCTTTGGCCACCAGGAAATGTATGTCATAATTTTCGGAGCAAGAAAGAACACATCTTTGATTTTGAGAAAAGCATCGGGAAGTACTTGCTTTCTAGTGACCTAGCCCCCAAAGTTCTCTTGAGAGGTTGTGAAATCCGTATTTAAAAAAAAAAAATCTCAACTATAAAACTGACATTGTCAGTTACTTTTATGCTATATCATTTGTGTGGCAGAATAATCAATTTTCCCATGATTTACCATCTTCTTAGCACAAAATTCTCTAATGAAATTCACTGGTAGCTCTCTGAAGTTTACTGAGCACCTGTCATTATTTCAGAACTAGATGTGTCCAGTGTCTTCAGTGGATCCAAAATTCCTAGAGAGTTCTCTCATTAGATCCCTAGAAATCAAAATTTGTCTCCAGTAATCTGGTGATTTTGCTGCTTAATTTCTCTTCAGTACTACAATACCAGGTTCCTCTGGCACATAAATGACATACAAAAGTAACACTTCTCACTAACAGCAACCTAAGGAGGGGACTGAGCCATCAACACTTACTTGCCTGGTAGCAAACTACAAGTTCCAATTATTCTGGAGTGATTATTCTTATGATTGATTCCAAGGCAAGAACAATACTATCTTTTCATTCAAATCTCTAGTACCAGCTCAACAGTAGATGCCAAATAAACATTGATGGAATGAATGAATAAACTAAAAGCAGGGCAACAGATATTTACGTGCAAAGAATTCTGCAAGGTGCTGAATGACACAAATAGGAAAGGCATGGGTACAAAATTAGTTCATGTACGGATCCTGTGATGGTTAATTTTATGTGTCAACTTGACAGGGCTAAGGGATGCCCAGACAGCTGGTAAAACATTATTTCTTGGTATATCTCTGAGAGTGTTTCTGGAAGAGTTTGACATTTGAAACAGGAAACTAAGTACAGAAGACCACTCTCACCAATGCAGGCAGGCATCATTCAAGATGGTGTTAATTACAATGTTAAAAACAAGGACACGCTTATATTAACTTGTTTAATACAGATGTAACAACAGAATCTGATTTTATTTTTCATACCTTATCATTCTACACAGTTGATTAAAAAAAATATGCTCTTGGGCTTCCCTGGTGGTGCAGTGGTTGAGAGTCCGCCTGCTGATGCAGGGGACATGGGTTCATGCCCCGGTCCGGGAAGATCCCACATGCCGCGGAGCGGCTAGGCCCGTGAGCCATGGCTGCTGAGCCTGCGCGTCCGGAGCCTGTGCTCCGCAACGGGAGAGGCCACAACAGTGAGAGGCCCGCGTACAGCAAAAAAAAAAAAAAAAAAAAAAAAAACAGAAAAAAAGAAAAATACGCTCTTTATACTAAAGTAGCTTCGTGACTTAAATGTTTCATTGTGCTCCTTTCTAATACAGATCCTGTTGATTTATGTCTAGCAAAATTATTGAAATCTTTTTCAATTCTTTGAAAGTACATCATCAGCTAGAGTACAAAGTAAAATAATAAATTGTGATGAGAGATTTAAATGAATTTCAAAGACAACATCCAGTTGGGGAAGATGGAAGGGGGTGGGGAGAATGAAGAAATCAGGGACAATGGCACACGCAGCAGGTGGCATCTGAGATGGACGGGGAGAGGTTACCCTTTGACCACATGAAAGGGTAGCGGAAAAGCATTACAGATGGAACAGCATGAATCAAGGCACAGAAGTAGGCAAATACTGAATGTGCGCTTATGTGTTTCAGGGAGTAATTGGAGTTCAGTTTGATTGAAGCATATGGAGCAAGACTGAATACTAGGCAAATTAGCTTGGAAGTTTAGACTGAAGTAAAAGGTTATATTTAATAATGATCCTGATTTTCATTATTCATTGACTGTGATGCACCATATCTCATCTATTTCCATACTCCAAGGAAAGAGCCCTTTGAAATTGTATTGAGCTCATCGGTTTCCTTGTTAAGAAAATACCTAACAAAATTTAACTTTTTTTTTTTTTTTTTAACATCTGAAGGTCAGTAGTGTTAACATAGATCCTGTACTACACTATAAGGATATTGCACTGCAAGGATGTTAGTTTGCCTGTCCTGAAATGTCCCTGTCAACTGTAGATTTTTTTTTCATAATTAGCTGGACACAGTCAAGTCCTCTGGGGTTGTGGACACAGACAGCTATTGGCTCTTACAACCAAAGAAATGGTCTCATTTCTCTTCCGCTACATTTATATTATTGACATTTCTTTCTGGTGACTTTTGTGTGTATCCTTCAGAACTCCTGTTCTTCGTTGCCTCCAGAGTGGTTTTTAATTGCTACTGTTACATATGCTATTGATTGAGGGACCCGAGGTTAGCACAGGGCTGACATCAGGTAAGAGGGAGTTATTATTATATGTAATTGCACCCTGATATAATAGTATAATGGTTTTACTCTTTGTATAACAACAGCTGTACTGTTACTCTAATTATTTTGTCTTCAAATGACCCAGTGAATGATTTAGGATATGAAATACAATCCATTTGTGTAAAGAGGAAGGAACTGGCCATCAGAGAGGTTAAGTGAACAATTCAAGATTACCCAGTTAGTGGTGTCACAGAGACAATAACACAGTGACAGCCAGCCCAGCGGTCTTTCCTATTCTTGACCAGGTATGTAATATGCATATCAACTTTTTTGTTTCATCTGTGAAATATATTTCCCCATTGTTTAGGTAGTAATACATTCAAAACATGAACATTCTTATATTAACTTGTTTAAATACAAACAGAATAACAGGAGTTGAGTCTACTTTTCGTTCCTTATCATACTACACAGATGATTTAAAAAATACCCTCTTTGCTACAGTAGCTTCATGGCTTGAGTAGCTACATCTCACTGTGACCCTTTCTCTAATCAACTTCCAAAGGCTGAATTTAAACCTATCTTCAAGCTATGAAAGTTTTAGTTTCTTTTCCTTTTATTTTTTTTCCTTTTCAAAATTTCTCTATTGGAAGTGAATTAAGTGGAATACATCAAGGAATATATCCATATTTGCATCCTGAAATTCAAACAAGAACTTGTAGGAATGCAGTGTTGATGACTGTACCACTGTTGGGAAGCAAAATGAACTGTGACCAATAAATCCCTTCCCTAGTCATCATCCTTCCACATCTCCCCAATTTGGGGAAGTGTCTTAATGGATGTGCATTATCAAGTTTGCAGGCTTATTTTCAGTCATAAAGAAGGGTGTACCAGATGCTCCTGGTACACTGAATTGGGCACACTGTAGACAAGCTAATCTCAGTATGAGAGACCACAGGGGAAAAAAGAAAAGATTCACATTTAGTCCATATTAACTACCAGAAGACCCATCAAGGTAGTTGGGCTGGCTCATGATACAGCAGCTTCTAGCAAATTAGCAGCCCATAACAACTTAGTTATAATGAGCTGCAAGATCTTACAACATAAGCTCCATGCTAATAAAGGGAATTCAAGTACATGAATCCATGTACAGAGTATAACCTTAACATCTGTCTGCGCTTAGCCAATATTTTGTTTATGCCTTTTTAGGAACAGCCAAATTATCCTCGTGTCCCCTGAAACTAGGAACTGTAATTTCCATCAACTGCGGTTTTTACCTGCTAGAGAGGGTAGAGCTGATCAACATCAGCCTCCCCGGCCACAGAGCTGGGCAGCAAGCTGCTCGTGATTCCGGCAGCTGTTTTGCACATATTAGGCCAATTTTCTCCCAAACCATTTCCTCTTGCTATTCAAGTGGGAAAAGCAAAAGTCTAGTCATAAATTAGGCAACAAGATGTGCCTATCTATAAATATTGTAAAACTTATACATTTTTAAGCAAAATGACTTAAACCATATCCTACTAAACTCAGCATGAAGAACCCTCCTATTTTAATTAATTTAGGTCATTGCCATTGTTTTCCCTAATAAAACAATGTGCTCCTCCTCTTCCCATAGTGGAGTGAATATCCTTTAGGGATTCAGGAAATAATAACAATAATTATAATAATAATAGTAATAATATCACTATTATAATAATTATTATTTCTGTTTTATAGATGAGGCAATAGTGCAATAGATTACCCAAAGTTAACTGGTTGCTAAGCTAAGGGAACAGACACTTAATATATAGTTTAAGGTATTTTCATAGAGTTTTATGTCTAGAATGAATAAATAATTATGTGAAAAGTATAACTTCCCTATTTTTATTCTGTCTTAAAAACAGTGGGTGTACATGAATCACTTGGGCAGTGTTTTCAAAATTCATATCCTTCCTCCTACCTCCAAAAACCTTAGCATGTAGAAAAATGGGTGCTGCAAATATCATTATGGGTTTTCTAGATTTTTGTCAAAATCTAGATGCACTCAGCCTACATCTAGTTCTAATCAACCTACATATAATGTCTTAAACATCTCACAGGATTTCTTCACAAGTGGATGGGACCTAGAGGGTCATCTACCTCATCATCCATCCTTCTTGATGAGTCAGCCCCTCAAACAGTCGCTGGCTGAAAAGCTACCATGGACAGAAGCTCAAACTTAGATGCATGCCATTCCACGGAAGGACAGCTCCGGTTGTCAAAACCATAATACGCCTTTTAGTAAAAATCTAGTAATTGATTCTGATTCTGACTTCTGTTCTAGTTCTGTCTTCTGATTCACCAAAGCATCACACTGACTTTTTCATTGATATGATAGACCAACCAATATTTGAAAACTCACCTTCTCTTCTGTGATTTACAAAGGGGCAGTTCAGAAGTCTCGACATCGTGTTTAGAGGTCTCATCATTCTCTACCCACTTCTGTATTGTCTCTCTAGTTTGTAGATTCCCCCCCACCCTTAATTCTTAATACCCAACATTTCACACACTATTCCATATATAGTCTGAAAAGTGCCAAGTACTTAAGCATCACTTGTTTTGTAGCATTGAAATTGAACTTCTGTTGATGTAACCTAAGATTGCATTAGTTTTCTTCACCTTGTCAAATAGTTGCCTTATACGAAATTTGAATTCAACTAAACCTCTAGTACTTTTTTCCCTAAACTGCTGCCAAGTTAGGTTTCCATACAGGATGTACATCTGCAGTTGATACCTTTGAACCTACAGACAAGGCTGGACATATATCACAAATTTTCAACTTCTTGTTTTTATCTCAAATTTTTTCAGCATTTTAGGTTCTTCTTGAAATCTAATTCATGCATATTTGCATCAAATGTATGCATATTTTCTTAGCCTTGTATAATCTACCAATTTTATAAGCTTGCTTTGAAGACATTAGCTCCATTCTTTGATTATAGTTTTGAATAGAACACACATAGCTCAATGCTTCCCTAATGCAGGCTCTATTTCAAGTTCTTAACAATCTACTAAATGGTGTATCCAAAGGGATATATAAAAACATTCTTAATACATGGCATCAACATACAAAGCACAGCATAAGCCTTGGATTGCTTTCTAGTCCCTAGATGGAGTACACTGTGATGTCCACACTGCCTTACTGGCCCCCCACCTGCAGAATGCCTGTTGGTTATTATGCACTCATTTGCAAATGATGAATGATCATTCACAACTATATGATCTTCTTCATCAAATTTAGTTATAGTCAAGGCAGAGGGTCTTAAAGGGACAAATGGCTGAGCTTTACAAGTATACCTATTTCTCCTATCTCAGGTTTTGAATTTGAATTTGATTGTTAATTTCCCAACACTGCTGAGCTGTTCAGCTCAGATGTGGCAGCAACTGTGTCTAAAGTGGGATGCACCAGACAACCCATGGGAGTTGGGGAAGCAAAGGCTTGCTATATTTTAAACTATTGTTCTTCTTATTTTTTAAATAAGATTTTTATATTTTCTAACATGCAAGTTTTGATACAGTAGTATATATATATCATGTATAAATATATAAGCACATAATGGATGTTCTTGCTCAAAAGACTTTTACTAATCAAGGAGTGAACGTGACAAAGGCTGGAGACCCCTGGATGAGAGACACACACAGGTTGGGCCAGGGACCCAGGTAAGACTTGACCTTGTAAGCAGCTCTTTGCAGAAAGCAGCTCTTTGCAGGAGGCCCTCTGTCTTGTCAGGTTAGCAAAGCTAAACTTTAACTAATCTTTACACCAGGTGCCCCCATGCCCCATGCTTAACTGACCTCCAGCCCAAGCACACCTTTCAAATCTTTTGATCACAAAATACCTTGTCTAACCTGTTGATTCTTTCCTTAGATTAAAGAAGTAGAAATGAAGACTAAGTAATTAACAGATGACTAGATCTTTCCCCCAGATTCCCCTTCAATAATCCCATGAACAAACTGTGTGAACAAGATGGTATCTAAAGAAAGATTACATAGGGCCAGCAGGTCTACACACAGTGAAAAATGAAGAGGACTCTGAACCCCTCCCCAGATGATTAACTGTGACTAGCTTCTCCTTTTTCCTTTTAAGAACCTTCATGACCGAGGAGAATCTTTGGAATAGGTTTTTGGACGCGAATCCACCTTCTCCCAGGTTGCTGGCCTCCTGAATAAAGCAACCTTTCCTTTCCAACCAACACTTGCCTCTCGAGTACTGGCTTTAGAGTAGTGAGCAGGCGAACCTGAGTATGGTACCAGCCTCAGCCAACCTGCTCTGTTCTACAGCTAAACGGTGACAGCTCAGCACAGGGAGGCCCCTGTACGAGAGATAATAAAATCCTGTTCATTTGGAAGGGATCACAAAATTGAAGCTTTTTTTTTTTTTTTTTTTTTTTTTTTTTGCGGTACGCAGGGCTCTCACTGCCGTGTCCTCTCCCGCCACAGAGCACAGGCTCCTGATGCGCAAGCCCAGCGGCCATGGCCCACGGGCCCAGCTGCTTCGCGGCACGTGGGATCCTCCCGGACCGGGGCATTAACCCACGTCCCCTGCATTGGCAGGCGGACCCCCAACCACTGCACCACCAGGGAAGCCCAAAATTGAAGCTTTTAATTTTGCAGGTACAAAATCTGAGGTACAGAGGGATTTAGTGACTAGATTGAGATCCTCAGAGCCCTTTGGGGACATACCAGGGAGAAGAAATGAAATGAAATAAGGTTCACACCAGAGTTAGACCTGATCCCACTCTATTGCTCTTACTCCAAATATATTACCCCAATAAGGAAGTAAACAAACAAACCAAAAGCCAAAAACAGCAACAAAGAAAGAAAAGAAATAGAAGGGATTGGAGGGAGATAGTCACTTAACTACATCTTTTGGCATCTTTCAACTCATGCCTCAGTGAGCAGAGTCACCTTCTAACTTTAAACCCCTTTAGAATGCTATCTTCAAAAGTTGTGAACATACACATTTTTCTAAGATGAATAATACACTGCCACAAAATAAATCAAGATTACAGTAGGGGAACCTTGATCCAGTAAAATGTTCCTGTGCAGAAGGAAAAGGAAGTTACTCTACACTTTATAAATGCCATCACTTTGCACCTGAGCATGATAAGAAGAATGTCACTGTTCCTACGGAGAAAAAGTTGTGTACAAAGTATGTCCACATTTTCTTAAAATCCTACAATTGGAGTGTACCGAGGCTTGCATATAAAACTAAGCCTCTGAAAAAAAATTAAACAAACAGACAAGAAACTAAGCCTCTGACCTCCAGGCCCATGTTTTGTCCTACTACACCCCAGATAAGGGTGAAAAGCTACCATGAAAAACTACTTCATACCTGGTTAAATACACTACAAATTTTGTCTCCAAGGAAAACACACATTCTTGAAGTTTCCACAAAACATCAATGTTACCTACAAACAAGGACGGTACAAAAAGTTGCCCTGGCTTCCTCTTAAAAATGGAAGTTAAGAGTAAGGTCTTATAGGACACTGACAGTGACAAACTTGCTGGGTCTCATGAGGAGGGGCATAGCCTCTGTGTCACCATAACACACTCTACTCCTAGATCATGGTGCTTTGGAAAGGAGGAGTGATAGTAACAGCAGTCATTGATTTATCTTCCGGCCCCTACTAGGATGACAGCTCCACGATGGCAGTGGCTTGGCAGCTCTTTATTCCTAACTTTTAGAAGAGGGAACGGCAAGTAGTAGAAGCTCAGTAAACAGGGCTGTAACAACAACCACATGATGTATGCCATTTCATTTAAACATCCTTGTGAGATGCTTTGGAAATACTGAGATCTGTAGACTTATTAAATGGAGTGAAAATGAAGTGGACTGAGAAATGGGGACAACCTCCTAAGATCAGGCCTGGACCCACGTGTACAGCATCCACCCTCTTAGCACTGAGTGGCCCAGCTGGTATCCAGGCAAACAGAACTTGCCCTCCCCTCTGACTGCCTCCCTCTCTGTGTCTATGTGTGCATGCACAAATACAGCACGGCAGAGGGAGGGCCTGGAAAAATACAAGATTGAGACTAATCACCTGCTGGTGACCCCTCCAATCTCTTATCACCTTGAACCTGTCACCTGCATGAGTCTCCAAGGTGGCAGATAGGACTGTTCCAATCTCTACCCTATTCTCCGCAGAGAACTGTCAGATCGCCCTTGAACTTGACCCTCCACCTCCTGTACAGCCAATTTCTCCATCTGTAGAATCAGAGACGTGGTTCTCAAGTAGTCATGGATCTAGCAGTTTTCTAGGGAAAACTATTAAAAATGGAGATGCCCAAGCCCAGCCTTTGAGACGCTGAGTCAGGAAGCTGCATTTATAACAGTTGCTGATTCTGATACAGGAGGGCTTTCCGGAGCACACCATTACCCATCCCTGAGTTCTGGGCCCCGCAGGATTCCAAATAAGAACATGCTGATTAGTGGGTAAAACCATTTACAGTAAAAGGCAGAGCAGACTGGAGCCCCTGGGCTGGAGGTGACTAGTAAAAAAAAACAAAAAGAAAAACACAAAAAAACAACAAAAAACCAGAGGGAGTGACATGAAATGGGGGGGATGGGTGGGGACTGGATATCAGTGAAAAGGCAAAACTCAACAAAGGTTTTCCAAAATCTAAGTGAGACAGTTAAGTGAGCAGTGCCATTGGATGGAAGGCTGAACAAGAGTGAGTTGCAGAGTTAAGCAGACACGAATTTTAAATCTTACATTAATTTATCTCCGTGATCTTGGACATACCACAGGACAAAATAATTACTCAGCTTACTGTTTCTCATCCATAACACAGGGATAATATCTAACACATATAAGGCCTTTGTGAGGATTTAATGAGATACGGTAAGTAAACACATAATCAGGAGCACTGGATGAGCTCAGTAAGTGCATCACTTATAATTTCAGAGCAATAATAAAAGGAAGGGTCAAGTAATCATTTTTTAAACGAAGAAATGCTAAGTTCCTGTTTAAGTCCATATACCTAGAGAATAAATAAGTCCCTAAAGAGGAAATGTACAACATTTGACAAATATCTGTGTACTCTGTTTGCCAAATACAATAGAGTCTGCAAAGTAATATCAGGTAGAAGGCAGGACTGCCTCCAGCACAGCTCTCTGGGCTGCAAACAGCTGGGGAGCAGCAAGGCTAAACGGCCCAGCAACCCAGGGGCCTGTGATTTCATAGACACAGGCGACAGCCCACTCCAAGTGTCCCTCATTAAGTCTTTTCATCTTCACCTCTGCATTGATGGGTTTTTATTTTTGGCAGAAGTTCTCTGTGACAATGTAGGTGCAGTTAATCCCCAAACATGGCACCTAAATTTAATTGCCTTTCATATTTCCATGTCAAATAGAGTATCTCCTGCAGAAACTCTATTAATGCTGATGAAAATGATCAGAAATTGGTTCAGAAGAGCATGAGGGCTTGAAATGAACTGAAGCAGCTGAAATTCATGAAGAGGGGACATGTGACCAATGAGGAGGCCATGCAATAAATAATCACATTCCGAGTTCCTCTCGTTGGAGGGACATGCATACAAACATTACACTCTAGGTGCAAATAGCTGAGGCTTACGGCATACAGAAAGGTTCAATAACCTATCTGCCTCATACTGAAACAGACAGTTGACCGTCACAGAAAATTAGTTTTTCTTCTTCAAAAGTGAGCTAGTACCACTGGAATCCACAGACAAACTCAACAGTTTTATTCCTAGAGGAAGTAACCTTCACATCTTTGAAAAATATTGAGATGCTAGAGAAGGTCACTATGAAATTAGCCACACTGTAGTGTTTATTAAATTCCTAGAGCTTGCAGAGTTTATTTTTAAAACCACAAGTACTGAGTTTAATTAAACTTGTCAAATGTACAATGAACTTGATGAGACAGAGGCAGGTGATCGGATCCACAAATAACAAAATATACCCAATGTTATTATGTTTTCTAGGTGAGCCAGCATGAGACATGGCCAAATGATACAAGATATCATTGTGGACACGATTAATATTGACTGGTAATTCTTAAGATCCCAAGAATGTACTTTGCTTTTTGAGTAGCATTTTATTTAACCAAGCTGCTGACTGCACATGACCACATAAATAATTCAGGCCGTTGACTCTTTTTCTCGTGTTAATGGACATTAGAAACATCAAGAAATACATGATTTAACATTTTAGAGATTGTACATACTTCTTTGTGTGTTTCTTATAAAAAATACTTTGGAGACCATACAGATAAATCACAGAACCTTAGGGAGAGCTGGACTATTACAGTGAAAACCACACCTTTTATGCTGAGAAGCAACCTAAGGCTATAGAAAGTAACTGAAGGCACTGGTCAAGTTTTCACAGCTGAAGGGTGGGACGAGGGGAGAAGAAGCTGGGTTTTTTCACTAAGAGTCCATCTGATGTCACAAACCATGCCACAGAAGGGAAATTCCCAGCTCCTATTCTGTAATAACATAGGAGACTTGGCTAGGGATGCTCATGCACAAGCAATTATGAATCTGCTTCTTGTATTTGACTGCTTTCACATTTAAGCTACAATAATAGGTTGTAAGTGATAACTTTCAACATCCTCTACTTTATTTTTAAAAATCTGAAACAACAATAAAGTAGAACGCTATATATTTGGTGTCATCCCTCAGTATCCTTGAGGAATTGGTTCTGGAACACCCAGTGGATATCAAAATCCACAGAGGTTCAAGTTCCTTATAAAAAATGGTGTAGTAGTCCCATATAACCTGTGTATATCCTCCTACACACATTCAACCATCTCTAGATAACTTATAATACCTAATACAATGTAAATGCTATGTAACAATAAATAGTTGTGAATACAATGTAAATTCTTTGTAAATAGTTTCCAGGGCACAGCAAATTCGTTTTGCTTTTTGGAACTTTCTGGAATTATTTTTTCCCAAATATTTCAATCTGCAGTTGTTTGAACTGTGGATGCAGGACCCACCAATACAAAGAGGCAACTACACTCAGATCTTCATTTGTTCATTCAGTAAAAAAAGTCAGGCATGGGTCTAGGTGCTAGGAAAGCATCAATGAAAAAAATCAGACAAAAATCCCTGTCCTTGTGGGGTGTACAATCTAGTGGAGAAAATGAACATTGGACAAAACGGATAGGTGGATTACACAGAGCACCATCTTTGGTAAAGGCGATGGAGAATACCAATTCAGGAAAAGATGGGGAGGGAATTTAAGTAGTTAACAAGAATGAACTCACTGACAAGGCGGTAGATGAGCAAAGATCTGAAAGAGCTGATGGAGTGAGGCAACGTGTCTACCTGGGCTGGATTTGGGGTGGAGGGAGGCTGTTGTCGGGTTTTAAGCAGAGGTAAAGGTCAAATGCAAAGGCCCTGTGCTGGGGGCACCCTCCAGGCGAAGCAAGGAGTTTTGTACGAGGAGGCAAGACTCTGAGGAGATGCAGGGGACACAGGGGCGGCAGGCAGCAGACCACGGAGGGGCTTGCCCACCACTGTGTGGCCTTTGACTTCTACTCTACATAGAGTAGTAACATGATAGGATTTACATTTTCATAGGATATCTCTGCCATACAGAAATAATCTTTATAGTCATTCATTTACAGTCATCTTCTACAAGTCACTTAACCTTTTTTCATCTCAGGTTGGGAGGATCAAATAAACATATTTTAACGTGCTGTATAAACCTGAGTGCTGCTTCATGGTCTCCTTGGCCAAACCTCCATGAGAGCAATGAGTCTACTGCATGACAGTTACTAGTTCTCACATCTGCATCCCCACCAGATTTTTCAGTTCTTGGAACCTCGAAAATACCTCTTTCCATTTTTGTACCTGGCATCTGATGCAATGTTTAGCACCTAAAAGGGACTCAACAAAGATTTAGTGAATAGAAGGTATTGTGAAATACAAGAATTATAAAAGAGCTATAAAACAGAACTCTAATTCAGAATTCACATGTTAATGAGCTACTTGTAGAAACACAAACACAAAACTTTGTTCCAAAACCATTCCAACAGGAACTGTTGGTCAGATTTATTCACTGTAATTCTGCAAGTTGACAATATAATCAGCTGAGTTGGACCAAATCTAGAATCGCCTGGGTAAATGTGAAAATATTTTTCTTAATTGTGTGCATAAAACTTAAGAGTGAAATAGCCCAGAAAGGATTCTGCCATTTGGCATTTGGAAATCATCAGAATGCATTTTTTAAATCATATTTTGTTTGACTCTCTGCTTATGTTTCAGAATGTCACCTAAAGGACCTATTTAGTGTATTTTCAGATATATCCACATGATATAAATACCTGGATTTTAAAGAGAAGTTACCTAAAAATAGTTTAAATGTCCTTCCCATAAAAATATTTATACTTGGCAATGTGGGGTAATAGCATCTCTGCATGTCAGTTAACTTTTTGTTTTTTTAAAAACTATTTGGATAAAATGCATATACTGTGCCCTATGGTTTAAAGATTTAACGTCATTTGTACCCATTAGACTGATGTTACCCAAAGTGAGTACCTAGGCACTATATTCCTGAAGTGAAGCTTAACAGTCATTTACCTTTATATATAGGCAGCATTATTAAATAAGTCAATATATGGAAAATCTTTCAAAGGTCAAAGTTTTCTTAAGACACTATCCTCAATCTATACCATTGAGGTTTACTTCCATTCCTTAAAAATGAAAAGATTTCTTAGCCTTAATATGATTAACATATACTTTTAACTGTAATTAAATGAAATATTTATTAAGAGGTACCCCCAGAGTATATGCAAGCCTTCCTTTGTTAGCTTCTTTAAAATAAAATTTATCCATGCTAGGCAATTAAAATACTAAAACATGTAACAATATGTATCTGATAAAAATAAATCATTTCTTTATGTCAACATGGTCATTATTTGTACTTAGTATTTAAGTTACAAAGTCATTCAAATTTCAAATAATACTAATCATGTAGAATTGTTAATTGGTGATTGTCATAAGCTGAGAGTCATCCTCTGTTGCTATTATCATCCATTTGGAAACACTCTAAAGATAAAAACCTAAAGACTTTACGAGGCATTCCATTTTACTATACTCACAATTCTACAATGTACACCTCTCCTACAAATATACAGTCTGATATACAACACCCACAGATGGTCATATTGTTAAATTGCCAGCATTCTGAAATTGTGTCTTTAATCCCTTGAGTATCACAAATATTTTAACTCTAGCAGCAACACAGGTAAAATCTATGAAGTCATTGTAAATTTGGTCAATGATTCTCTCAATGAGCTATCTGAATAAAAGCAATCTGGAAACATTTCTGTGGTAAAGGTTTTCTATAATTATGGGATGACTGCATCCCATTTACACCTGCACCATTTAGAATGATCAAAACATGTAATTATTGTATTCTAGTTCCAATATAAGCTCATCATTGAGAACTAAATTATCCCTATAAGGGATCAAATTACCTCTATAAGAAAGGGTATGCAATGCAACAAGTTAGCTGCCCAGTATACTGAATTTTTAGTTACCTTACATAGTGTCAGTGTTTGGGTGATTGTTATGCCTTTACTCTCTATGAATAATTTCTTTCTGGGTGAGGTTATTCATTTAATTCTGTACCGAAGGGGGGGGGGAAGACCAAATTAGCTTTTAATTACTAGATAATTCGCACTTAATTATACATGGCTAGTTACACGGACAACCGTAACTTTCATAAAATCTAAAGTATGTATCTATGACACACCAAGTTTTAGTAAAAGCAATTATTAAACAGTTACAATGGTTAGTTGAAAGGGAAATGGCACATCGATCCTTACAACTACTTTCTGTTTAATTTGGTATTTGGTAATTTGGTATTTAAATTTTTTTACAATTTCAACATTAATACACTGAACACACTGACAACTGTGAAGCCAGAAATAAATTCTGTCCATGTTTTCTACACAGAACTCTCAACCTGCAGTTTTAAAACTTTAGTTAAAACCATCACAAAAACAACATTCACAATGAAAGCATTCAAAAAACAAATACGTTTACTTTTCACTTTTTCTATGTTACCTTTGGAAATAAATGGTCCTTAAATACTTCAAAACCGTAGTCTAGGCAAACAAGTCCACTAGCCACAAAGATGCGGGCTTATTTTTCCCTCCTTCCCAAGCAACGAGGCAGGCGGTTCCAGGCGATCCCCCTCCTCTCTTCCCGTCCCGCACCACGGCTACAAGGAACCCCAGAGGAGCTCAAAAATCACGAACGGCATGGAAAAACAGCCTCAAAAAAGTCAGGACGTCAAATTATCAGAGTTTAATTTCTGCTTTCACTTGCAAACGGTTTAAGAGAAAGCAAAGCAAGAAGCATCAGAGATACCACAAGCCTAGTGGTTGCAGTCTTAAAAGAGAAAAGAATTGAGTTCAGCCAGGCACAAAGGTCTCCATGGCAACAGTGAATTTAGACCCCCATCGGCATTATTTATGCAACATTTCATCACAAAAGGACCCTCCCACTAGCCTGCCTAGCAAATTCTAGTTTTCTAATCTTCCATTGCTTTGCCCTGAAATTGTATCTGGATCCCTATCTGCATCTCAGCATTAAAAAAAAAAAAAAAATCCCCACAGAATCATAAAATTATTCTCAAACTGAATCTACACTTTGTTTCCGTGGTGAATTCAAAGGCAGGAGATAGATTCAAGATTGTTTAGAGTTCACATTCAAAGCCAGTCTAGTTATATTTCAAAGATGGGCACTGCAACCAACACAAGTTTATTCAAAAATTTTTCATTTTTTGAAATGAGATTGTAATTCAAAAGAAATAAAAAATATGGCAAAGTCTAAGCAACCCAAAAGACTCACAGAAAAGAGAACTTGTCTAGATGCTGACTTTGAGACTAAACTTTATATACTGATATCCACCCCCAGCTATTGTAATACCTCAAACATTCCTTTGAATCTTTTACCCTATTTTCCCCATTTTAGCCGTGACTTACAAACACACAAATTGAACAACGTATTTTAAACACTTTTTATTGAACAGTGTACCGAAGGGACTCAGGTCACATTTTATAATTATACAAACTGGGGCAAGTTATTTAAAACAGAGGTGACAGCTCAATGTAATTGGGTAACTGAGAGTATTAACAAGGTGATAACTTATTGACGAAATACTGTCTTTAATTCTAAAAGTTTATACAACTATAATTGTCAGGATAATACTTGATGATGTTGAAAGGAACTACTACTAGTCCTCATTTGAAAACGACTGTATTTAGTATTAGCTCAAATAAGAACCAAACAGGGTGACTTTTTTATGGTTTATTACAACTGAAAAAAATTTTTTGTGGTTTTATTTTTTTTTTATTTTTTGGTTGAAGTACAGTTGATTTACAATGTTGTGTTAGTTTCAGGTATAAAGCAAAGTGATGCAGTTATATATATATATATATATATATATATTTATATATTTATTTATTTATTTATATTTATTTATTTATATTTATTTATTTATTTATGTATATATATTCTTTTTCAGATTCTTTTCCCTTATAGGTTATTATAAAATATTGAGTATAGTTCCCTGTGCTATGCAGTAGGTCCTTGTTGGTTATCTATTTTATATACAGTAGAAACAGTGACTGTTTAAAATTGTTTTGATTTTTTAAAAAAAATACAAGCTTACTGTTAAAAATTCAAAGAGTACATACTTTTATAAAGTAAAGGGTATTTCTTATTCCACACACCAACACCAATCCCACTCTCCCTTAATACAGTTGTATGTCCAGACCTAAATCATGCACCATGATGCATAGTCAATCATAGGTCTTGATTGACTATGTCGTCCCTAAGACAGTTTTGCAAGAATGCTTCATGGGTGCCTGTGTTTCCTGCCAGTGAAGATTTGATAAGATTTTCTGTCATCTGCAAGATTGGTAAATATCCCTGTCCCATAAGGCCAGGGGGCTTTATCCACCTAGAATAGGGTGTTCCTGGTGCCTCCAGAGTTCAGCTCACCTCCATTTCTGTGAAGATACCCCTGAAGTCGGGCAACTCATGGCCCTACTTAGAGGTTCTACAATGTGTGTGAATAAGTCATTCAGATCTCTTCTGACATTGAAAACTGAAGAAGACAATACTGGCTGAGGCTGATAGTCTCAGGCTGATAGTCTCTCTTTTAAGAAAATTATTTTCCCAGGTGAGAAAAATGACCACTCATACATTAGTTCCCAGCTCTCTCTCTTCCATATCTATTGCCTTCTTCTTTGTTGCTTTTATGTGTTTTTTTTCTCTTTTGTTTTATTTCCCCACACCAGTCCTCTTTATTTCTGCACTGTCTATTCTTGAGGCTTTGAATGTGGTTTCATTTCAGGAAATGGCTTCATTTTTTCCTATCTTTCCATGAGCGTCACCAGCTCACTGTTACTCCTTTCATGTCTTTTTGGTCTTATCATCATCTCTTTGATTTCATTTTTCCCCCATGATTTTAAATGTCTTCAGGTTATAAAAAAGAATATGGCTAACTTTCTCTTAGGTTTCCTGGGGGTAATTTTATTTTCTGGAGTTATACTTTCTCTGCCTTTTGTATATTATTGTGTTACTTACTTCTCTTTCTGATCTGTTACTTTTTTTGATAGTGTTAACCCACTGTCTTTATTTAAACTCTTCAGTTTATTACTTATTTTTGAATTATGGTGACCTTATCTTGGCCTGACTTTTGCTTAAAAACAGATTGAGGAAGAGAGGGGTGCTGAGTATGAAGGAAGTGAAAACTAAAAATGCAGTTCTTGTAACACCCCCTCAAGATTATTCTCTCTTGTTGAAGCTTGTCCTCCTTGGGGCCTTTTGTCACTCCCATGTTCCCCCACGTCTTCAGGGCTCCGTGTTCCAATGAAGAATGCTGAGTCTTGACCCTGCTTCCTTCCTTCCATCCATCGTTCCCTCCTTCCTTCTTTTGAAATGAAATTTCCATATCGAATGAAATCTGAAAAGCAGTTTCTAAACTCTGCATACCTTCTTTATATGAGTTTGTGGCTGATTCTGTTCCAATAGCATTATTGTAAGTGGAATCGTATTTCTAATTTTTTGTATTCTTGGTTGATCTTAGTGTTTCCCGGAAAGAAGCAGAATGAGCCGAACATTGTGGAATATTCATAATAATGGTTTAAAACTATATCCTAAAAAAGCATAAATACTTGTTTTTCACAAAATTTAACAGTCATCTGTAATTAAAAAAAACTATCTTTGAAAACTAGGCATGGAGAGGAGTCCCCTCCATTTGATAATGAAAAAATTACAATCAGTTAAATACTGAAAACACCTCCTTAAATATGAATGAAATGTCCTTCACTGCTATCACCATACTTCTTAACACTATACTGGAGGTCTTAGGCAATAGAGTAAAAACAAAAAGGAAATGTAAAAAAATCAATTTTGTTTATGTACATTAGCAATAAAGAAATTAAAACAATAATCATATATATAAATATCATAGAAAAACATCCAATGACTAGGAACATATCTGTGAAAGTGGTATAAGACCTCCACACTAAACACTATACAATGTAAGCAGCTCCTCTGCCCCTTTTCTGTTTGTTCATCCCTGTTTTCCTCAGACCTTCATCATAAAGATGAGATCACTAGGCTAGCTCCTGATTCTTGCTTTACTGAATGTACACAATGCCTTGCCTAACCTGTTGATTCCTTTCCTGGATTAGAGGAATGAATGAAGAATTAAGTAGTTAAAGAATGTCTGACTCTACACTCCCAGCTTCCCCTTAGTAAATCTGCAGGCAGACCATGCAGGCAAGAAAGCATCCAAAGGAAGATCAGGAGAAGTCAGCAGGTCTGCATGCAATGGAAAGATGATGAAGAATCCGACCTCCTACCTTAATGATTAACTAAGATTGTTTCCCCTTTTTCCCTTTAAAAATTGTCATGGCTGAGCACAATCTTCAGAGTTGGTTTCTGGACATGAGTCCACCTTCTCCCCAGATTGCCAGCTTTTCTGAATACAGCATCTTTCCTTTCTACTGACACTTGCCCCTCGATTATTGGCTTTTGAACAGCAAGCTGCCTAACCTGAGTGTGGTAACAACACTGTTGAAATTAAAGCAGACCCAAATCATTGGAGGGAAATACCATGTTTATGGATTGACAGATTCAATACTGTAAAGATTTCAATCTCCTTGGGTTAACTGATAGATTTAACACAATTCCAATACAAACCTCAGCCTATTTTTTTCAGCCTCTCCTTTCAGGGAGAGGCTGAGGTAATGGATAGTGGATTCTAAAATGTACATGAAAATGCAAGTTGCCAAGAAGAGCAAGTAGTCTTAAAGAAAAGAAACAAATCCGGAAGGCTGAACCTAACAGATAAGAAGGCACATTACAAAGCTGTGGCAATTAATACCATGTGGTGTCCACATAAGGAGAGACAGAACAGTGGAACAAGAGAGAATCTGGACACCAAGCCACACATATTCCTAATTTATGAGGCTCATGACACTGCCATGCAGTGGAAAAGATAGTGCTTTCATCTGGATATCTATATGGTGAAAAAGTGCACCTTGATTCCCATCTCAAAAGTATGCAAAAATCAATTCCATGAAAAGTGCTGATCTAGATATGAAAGATTAAGCAATAAAGCTTTGAAAATGAAATATAGAATACACGTATGACCTTACAGTAGCCAAGGCTTTCTTACGCAGGACATAAAAATTGCTAACCATAAAAATAATAAAAAAGGTATAAGCTGGGCCATATTAATTGGAGAAATCAGTTTATCAAAGACTCCACTGAAAAAGTGAAAGAGCAGTAATGGAAGAAAATACTGTATTATGTGTATGTGTGCATGTTTGTGTATGTATATACAAGTGTATGTGTGTGTGTGTGTATATATATATATATATGTATATACACACACATATTTCAAAATACTTGGACAAGCACTTTATAAAACAGGATATCCACATAGCCAATAAACAAATGAAAAGATGAACAATTTCATTACTCACAAGGGATATGAAATTTAAACTTTCATGGGATGTCAATACATACCCATCAGAAGAGTTAAAATAAAAAAGAGAGAGGAGAGCAAATGCCAAATATTGGCAAATATTGGGTGTTAACAGAACTTTCATAGACTGTGAGTGGGAATATAAAATGGGAATATAAAACAGAAATTTGATGTCTCTCTATCTCTTTTAAAGCTCTTTTATGCATATTCTGTGTCCCAGAAATTCTCTCAGGTATACACTCAACAGAAAGGTTCTTAAGTGCATCAGAAGACATCACCTAGGATGCTCATATCAGCAATATTAATATCAGCCCCCACTGACACTACTGAAATGCCCAGTTATAAGAATGGATACAGTATGCTATATGTGCACAATGAAATGCTATTTAGCAAAGAAAATAAGCCAATAACCAAACTCAATACTGTAGTCGAGTGTTATACACATCACCTTGAGCAAGCTATACCTGATGGCATATGCTCTTTTTTGTATGTATGTTATACTTAAAAAATAAAACCCTAAGTTATCTTCAATCCCAGATATTTGGACATTATAATAGGCATGCATGAAAACAGGAATATTATTTACCTTCTAACGTGCTCGATTTTTTTAAATACCATTTTAACCTTAGAGTTTTCCAGCAATATCCTTACCAATGTTATTTTAAAAGAAAATAAAGGATTTTTAAGTCTTACAAAATAAAAGTAGAACCAAAGAATGAAGGACTCACTATTTGGTGTACTATAATCCATTTTAAAATAATTCATTATGTTGAGGTTCTTTTGGGCAAATAACCAAATTGCTCAGACCAAATAAAAAGAAAGAAACTGCATTTTAACATCCTGGCTATTTTTATCTACTAATACTGACAGCAGGGTAGAAGAACAAGTAGCAATAATGCAGGAATGCTTTAACATAAATAAGTGACAGACTTCGTAGTGATTTTAAATAAGTTTAATATGAATAGTTTATTTATTTATTTTGATAAAACCAGATCTCTTGAAGAGACGTTTTAAAGACTCTTCTGGAAATTTTGGCTTTTCATTTTCTAACAATCAGCATTCCAATAGAAAACTCTATTCTATTTATTATCCCTCCAGACTCTAAGGTATAAAATTACAAATGACTGACAGCCAAATTACTGGGTAGGCCTCTTCTGAGGGGCATGGTGAAGCTCTAGCATAAAGATTCTTTTGCAATTAAACAGTTGCAAGGAATCATATTTTTAGAGCCAGTTCAGCTTTTCATTTGTAGTCTGCAGTTATCTCTGCTGTCCATGGCCAGAATGGATGGCAGGACGTGGGAGAGGGGAGAAGGGGAGGAAAGGAAGAGGAAGGAAGTCAAACAAACAACGCTGGCCTTTTGCCCAGGGCGCTGGTAGTGACAACGACTCAAATAAAAGCGAAACTCCCATGGTGCCCGCTGCAGCTAAACCCTGGTGACCTGGTATGGGACACACTCAGAATTAGGACCCTCCTTACTCAGAGGCTGGAAATACATACCTTCACACACCAGCTCATATTTGTGAATCGGTGTAAATTTGAACCCTCTAACTAGGAGTGTAGGATCTTTATACTAAATCCCATTAATAAAACATACTTTGGTTCTCATTTGCCTACTGGGGTAAAAACCTCCTATTTGTGACCTTTTACACTGAGCAAGACACTTGCCTTCCTTCACTCATTGCCTAAAATTAAAGCTCATACAATGATGGAATATGACAAAAGGATTTCAGGGCTCTCCTCTGGTATGAAATTAAGTTCACTGTATTCAAAGCACTCTTGGTTTCTCACATAGAATGTGTACTGACCATCCATCCGGTTATAGTTCAGCAAACCCCTGGCACCCCTAATGTTGTACACTGCCAATCCATGAAATTCATATACATTTATATTTTAGGCATAAACAAAGCCTGAAGACAGGAATCTCCAGTTACTGAATACATGCTTGCAAAGACTGCAAGAGAATGAATTTAGAACACAATTTTTTTCATGCATTAATTAATTAGAGGTAGAAACACATCTGCTCTATAGACGACTCCTAAAATGCCACAATGCAACAGTTTTACAGTGAGTATACATGCTTTCCAAATACTAGTAATAACAAAAGCAGAATTCCTCATTTTTAAAGTTCTCTCTCTCTCTGTCTGTCACACAAGCCTGCGCGCGCACACACACACACACACACACACACAAACACACTCCTTGGCAGAATGATGCAACATTTTAAATTTCCTTACAGCAGAACTCAGATGGAAAATGTCTAGTTTATTTTACCCTTTTTCATATCTCAAGCATATATCTGAGGCACTATCTCCTAAGAAATAAACTCAATTTCCCTGACTACTAAAGATTAATAGGTCTTCATCTCCCAGTATTAAAAGTAGCTTTTGTTTTGATTTTTTGCATAATTAGCTCATGTCTTTATGTGATATTTTTTAACATTTCTGTAAAGTGGTGATCATGAATAATGCTCTCTCAAAACACAGTGGGTCCTGTCCCTTTGGCCAGAGTTAGGTATGATGTCACAGCCCTAGGCCGATGCACCTCAGGAATACCAATAAGAAAACGCACATGACTAAGCATTTTAAGTTCTTCCCACAATGTGCCTGGCTAAGACACAAGCCAAAGGGAATACTTTAAAAATAGTTCTTTGCAAAAAAAGACTAGAGTTCAAAGAAATCAGAAGAATGTGTTTTAAAAAAAATGAGGAAATTGTTGAAAACATACATTTTAATACATCAAGTCATAACTCTAAGTATTTTGGTATAATTATTCCCTGTAGAAGATATTCATCCTCCTTGGGTATTAGCACGATTTCTTACATTTAGCCTGGAACATTCTGTCCTCTCACTTTTAAGATTTAACTGTGTGGGAAGTTAAGATACAGAGGACAGTGGCTACTGGGACTTCTGTCATGGAGATGCGGATTACACATGGATGAACAGGCTCAATATGGTTGGTGTTCCTTTAACTCTAGGACTCTAGTGTCCTTTTTGTGCTTTTTATTTGCTTCTCCGCAGTTTTTTTTTTTTTTTTAATGAGAGCAATATTTAAATATTTCCTCAGCAATCTTTCACTATAATCTGAACTATAGTGTATTTGTCCCATTTCTTCTTGGATGCCTGAGAACAATCTCTAAGTTCATTCTTTGTCCTATGGTGGGCTTTCGATGTGTGTGGAGCAGGGTAGGGAGCTAGCCTACACAAGTCCAAACTAACCTTTTTTTTTTTTTTTTTTTTTTTTTTTTTGCGGTACACGGGCCTCTCACTGCTGTGGCCTCTCCTGCTGTGGAGCACAGGCTCCAGACCTGCAGGCCCAGCAGCCATGGCTCACGGGCCCAGCCGCTCCGTGGCATGTGGGATCCTCCTGGACCAGGGCACGAACCCATGTCCCCTGCATCGGCAGGCGGACTCTCAACCACTGTGCCACCAGGGAAGCCCCAAACTGATCTTTAATAAAAGGACTTTGCAGATATTGTAACTCTGTATCTTAAACACGTGTGAATCACTACAGGATCAGTACCTTATCATTTGTTAAAATGTTAAATTCTCTTTCGAGAATTTTGAAGAATTTTTTACAAGACGCTTTGAATGCACCTTTATTTCTGAATGTTGCCCAAGCACAGGTATCCAAAACATGGAGGCCTTTGTATGATACAGTTTAAGTTGGTTCTAGAATTGATATTGTATATTTGAATAAGTGTTTGTTAGGATGCCTACAGGCTTAGCTTACAGCTCTTTAAAGCTCCTAAATACTGAGGTTGC
The DNA here is from genome assembly GCF_964341445.2 of Mesoplodon mirus. NCBI lineage: Eukaryota > Metazoa > Chordata > Mammalia > Artiodactyla > Ziphiidae > Mesoplodon > Mesoplodon mirus. The sequence continues at coordinate 174,750,126 of NC_138980.1, read as the reverse complement.
TCTCTTTGTAACTGTAGCTCATCTAGAATGAAATGATTCCCTGGCATTTTCAAAACTTCTCAGGTCATCCAATGGACTGGATTGAAAATTACAGTTCACTTAGCTCTGCAGATTTGTGCTATGTTCCCTGGTTCTTGCTCTAAATTCACAATTTGGCCTCCACAATGCTGTGCTTCCCTTAATTCACAGTCGAGCACTCTGGACTTGGGCATATTTAAAAAAATAATGAAGATGAGAAAAGCTGGCATTTTATTGGGTAGGTAACTCACCACTGGACAACAAGGAGGGCTCGCTTCCCACAGCCCTGGAACTGCCTCAGTCCATATCCTCATGGGATAAGGAAGAGTTGTCTTTTTTGTTGTAATAAAAAAGCCATTTAAGCACAGAGTGGAATTTTACTATTGTTTCTGCACACATTTAAATGGAACAAGTTAAATCTCATTTTATCGATGAGAAAAGAGATTCAGAAAGATTAAAAAAAATTGCTCCAAATCATACAGATTTTTAAGCAATGAAACCTGTGTATAAACTTGAACAGTTTGACTTCAGAACTGGTGTTATTTACCACAAGGATACCTATCATTATTTGCAAGGGTTTAAGTTTGTCTCCTAGAGTCATGCCCCAAAACCACCACAGCATCATGTTCTTATGGGGTTTGCACAGCAATGAAGAATTGAATTATCCATCTCCCTACCCCCTACCAAGGAAGAAGGTTCTGATGAGGAGGAATTCGAGCCCCCTAAGAATCACCCACATTCCTGAGGGAGCTACTCCCAATCCAGTCTACCTACTAAGTAATCCTTCACCAACTAGGGTTTTGCGGACCACTTCAAAGGTCATTAAGATCAATATTGTATACAGAAATTTAAATATCTCTTATCCTCTTACATTTGAATGACTTAGCTGTACTTCTTTAAGTGAAAGGAAACACATTTCAATTTCTCCTTTATTAGTCTCCTAGGGGATGGTTTAAAGAGGAGAGAGAAGTGTCTATTACTTATAGCCTTTTCATATATGGATTGTAGACCAAGAGCTGAAAAAAACATATCTTCACTCACCATGAAAATTTATGAGAAGTACAGGACTTAACCGAAACATTTGATCAATAAAGGCAAGTGTAAAAATGTTAATATTTATTAAAGTTAATATTCACTAAGGACTGGCTTATAAATATCAAAAGTAAGTATAGTGCCTGTAATAACAACTAAAATGTGTGGGGAAATCTGCTTTAGTAGATCATGAAACCACAGGTATATTCCCTGGAAAACTGAAAGAAACAGTGTTAAAGGAGAAAAGTTACTTATCATGGCAAGTTTTATCTCAAACAGGTATTTTATTTCTAACAGATTTTTTTTTGGAAACTTGTGTCTTCTAGAACTTTTTTGTAGGTATCAACATATCTGAGTACTTATTTAATGACATTTTTGCAATTTGTTTTCATTATCCCCAATCATGAATGAAATCTTGAACTTGCTAACAACAGTTTTTACCAGATACAGTGTTTTTCCCCCAAGCATGATATCCATGGCTGTCAAAGGACTTTTTCCTTTTTGTTTTATTTTTGCTAGTTCCTAAAACCCAAAAAGGTTGGAAGCCCTACTTACCTATGAGGGCGGTGTGGATCAAATGTGAGAATTATGCCTGGGAGTACAATTCAGTGATGAATCAGAGCAATGGAAAAGGGTTTAATGAAATATAATTTAGCCTTTCTGTTGAGGTTCACAGAGCCACGAGGTTTATTGTTTTGATGAGAAATGGCACGTGGATATGACTACCCAGTCTCCTAAGAGTCTTATTTATATATGCATGGGAGTCTCAAAGGAACCTCAGAGTTTCTTCTGACATGCTGATGGCATTCTCTTGCAATTGAATGGATACTTAAGTTAAGTGCTGAGGATTCCAAAGTTAGAAGTGGCTCAAAAATGCATCAACTTACTACTTCCTTCCTACTTTCAGGAAATTCCAAATATTGGGGCCATAAATGTTCGTTATCCAATACTGACACACGGATATAAATATGAATCTGAGGGTAAATGACTCATGATTAAAATATGTGACTCAGACTTCCACTTCTCTATCAGTCACCTATGTTTCCTCATCTGACACTGTTGGATGACCAAGGCAGTCACTGAGGTATTTATCTACTTAGAGGATTGATTACATAGCGACATGAAAATATCAATATGTGGGCACATTGTTTTTTTGTATCAATGTGTGAAAAGCATTTGCTGACACTCAAATTCTAAGCAATATTTGGAGCACCCTAAAAAGCTATACAAAATCTATGTATAATATGTATGTGTGTCTATCTATATACATATATATGTATATATGTATATAGATAGACACACACACATGTCTATGTATAATCTGTGCCAAATATTTTCTACAGGTATATTAAGTACAATACATGGTATGTTTTATTTTTCAAAGTTGAAAAAATATGTCACAATTAAACCAATATATGTGTATATCTTCTAAAATGAAGACTAGCACAGGAAATTATATTTCAAAATGATTGGGCAGCACATTTACAGACAATGATGTTGGTAATGAAAGGTTGATCTGGAAAGAAATGCCAGCAATTAGCTCCTGAGCAGCAGCCCAGAAGTTGAAGGTAATCAGAGTTTTGGTGATAGAAACGCAATAGAAACAATATTGTGAAGGCTTCCAGGAGTGCCTGTCTACTGGTGAGATTGAAAGCTCACAGATAAATGGCTGAATTAAATGAAAAGAATGTAAAGAATTCTAAATTTAACAAATACTGTAATTTGGCTTGTGTAAAGCAGCAAGAACATTTTTTATGAATGATACACTCCTTTAGTAATACTATAAATGGATAAAGAAATATGTTAGAATATCTCATCTTTTTTTTTTTTTTTTTTTTTTTTTTTTTTTTTGCGGTATGCGGGCCTCTCACTGTTGTGGCCTCTCCCGTTGCGGAGCACAGGCTCCGGATGCGCAGGCCCAGCGGCCATGGCTCACGGGCCCAGCCGCTCCGCGGCATATGGGATCCTCCCAGACCGGGGCACGAACCCGTATCCCCTGCATCGGCAGGCGGACTCTCAACCACTGCGCCACCAGGGAGGCCCAATAATTTAATTTTTAACATTGCAAATGGTTCCTAACAATACCTTGCACCACCATTTCAATACTAATTTTATCATAATTGGGACATTATAAGTAGAGAGATAGCACAGCTTTTTTTTTTTTTTTTTTTTTTTTCATTTTTGGCACCAAGAATAACTCCATGATTTTTGTCATCTGGGAAGATTTAAGACGCAACACAAACTAATATTTCTTTTCAGGCAAGTTCCCCATGGACATGTGTCAGTCTGCATAATAAACACGATGACATTAGATAGCACTATTCAAACAGTTTCTTGGCAGTTGCAGCAAGAGACAAGGGTACTGCCCTTTGGCCATGGAGACTAGAGCATCTCATCCAGTGTTGGTCCAGATGGAAGAGTAACACACTGAGACAGTGGGGACACTAATGGAATAACCTGACAATAGCCAAGTTTGGAAAAGACAGAAAGTGAGAGATAGTTTCACTTTCTCTTTAAATGTTAACACACACAAAAATATCAATGATCTAGAATACTACTTTTCATTTTCCAAGCTGATAATATTAATGCATAATGGTAGATGAATCAATCCTTGTTCTAGAATTCTCCTGTGCCACTGGTAGCCTAAAATCATTGAGGGGATAAATCCAGTACAATGTTATGAGATGATTTATGAAAAGATTTTAATAAATATAACACAAATTAATCATTTGGTAATTTAAAAGTATAGCTGCTTCTTGGGTTATTCTCTACCCTATTACATTGTAAAGAGGCATCGAAAAGAGGGTATTTCACAATGGGCATCTTAAGAACCGAACAAACTGTTGACTATGCCTTTACCTCCAAAATGCGACATGAAATATCATCAGCTTCTATAAGGATAGATGCCCTAGATTCATAAATCTAGGAAGCCAACTTTCAACTGCATTTAGTGTATTAAAAAAGAGGCCACCTACTCTTGCAATATGAAAGTTGTCAATTCTAGTTTTTTAAAATAGATTCAAAGAATACAAATTTAACATGAACCAGACCATGAAACAAACATAATTAGTTATCCCCATTGTAATTGTAAACGTCACAGCTGCAGCAGCTGATGGTTTTCAACTTTGCTACCCTGTGTTGGTATTACTGTTAGGACTTCATGTGCTACCTTAGGACTCCTGAAAAACATTGCCTGTTCTTAAGTAACCAAGATTACTTGCCAGTACCTGCTTTGAAATAGACTGGATTCCCAAAGGTATCCATGGTTAATGGCTAATTACAGAGGTCCTGCATTCCACTTCATAATCACATGATTTTATTTTTTCTTCTTTTATTATTATTTTCTTATTGAAGTATGGTTGATTTTCATAATCACATGATTTTAATGTAAAATGTAAAACCCAGGAAGATTATTTTCCCCAAAAATAAAAGCCAGTGTGGACAGAGGTTGAGTTTATGACAGATGACAAATATTGAAGAGAAGTCTATTACATAGCTCAATAAAGTTGAGAAATCTCCCAATTTGAGAAGGCTCTTGTTTTGATTTTCATTCATTTATTCATTCTTTCATTCATTCAACAAATAGTTATTAAACATCTGTTTTGCTCCAGACACTATTCTGAAGGGTGGTAAAATACATGGATGTGGCTCCACCCTCACACTGCTTACACTTCACCTTTATTTTTGAAATACTAATATCCGGCAATCTGCTCCTCCTTCTTCTAGAAACTCAATTTTATCTCTTTTAAACATATCAGTTTATTTATTCCTACAGTGACTTGCAGATAGTAAGCATCTAGTTATGACCTGACAGACTGAGTGGTATTTTTCTTCGTAACTGATAAATGTATAGTATTAAGGCACATTCTGAAACTCCAAAGTTTTACGTTACTTTACTATCACACATAAGAGGGTGGAAACAAGAACACAGGTATTTCCTTCTGCATGTTTGGTGAGCATTCGTATTCATAGGCTGGTTCTCCCTTTACCACTGAAGTGTCAATTGCTGGAATGTGGTCTAAGTGGGGTCAGATTTTGGAATAAAGGCAGTATTTCATTTATGCAGAATTCAGCTGAGGCCACTTGTGCCCCCATGTCTTTATAGCCATCCAGTTGGCCTGGGAAATTTACAAACACTCTCCTTGTTACCGTGAGTTGGACGGTAACCATGACCTAGACATTGTGCAAAGTTCTTTACTTCTATCAAGAACAACTTTCACCACTGCAGACAAAGCACTGTTTTCCTCTTTTAAAGATGAGAGAGATTCAGGAATGGGAGGGACCGGGGTCATGACGGCACCAATCTGGTATGTTGCAAAGCATGAGCCTGAGCACAAGTCTGTCTCTCGAGCCTTGAGTCTCCCCCCTTGCAGCATGTTAACCCCAGTTTTTGCAAGTTCCCTCCCCTCTTCTGTATGCAGCCTTACTCTCCTGTCCCCTGTTCTCCAAGCTTTCCAAATCTTAGCTCTTCCCCTCTCTCCTAGAAACCCTGGGGCTCACCTTCTCCAGATGTGTCTAGGGCAGTAACTTGACCCAGACTCCAATTAAACACTCGTGTCCCAAGATCTCAGAAAGTCACTTTGCTTTTATCACACTGATTGGGAAATTAAATGATGCATTTCTAATCCCAAGTATATCAGTGGAGAAACGAAGAGATTTTCATGAGCTTTTTTGTCAGCCTTTGGTTTTAGAGTTTGGAGACTTGCTTGCACACTGGCTACCCCAGGAACTAGGAAATGTGTAACAGGAAATATGGGAGACACAGTCAGGCCTGGATACCAAGTGGTAAAGGAGTGACAAGTCTTAGGTGCCAATCCCAAACCACTCAGCAGATGATCTCCGCTTTCTAACCTTCTGGTTCTGGAAAAGTGTTATTTTGTGTGGCTTCACCCTGTCAGTAGTTTTCTGGCATCTTCCATAGAATTTCATGTTTGAGAGTAAGAAAAATGTCAAAGAGAAGACATTAAACATTCACATGAAGAAAATATTCAGTTTTAGAAAAAATATTGAATAATTAATTAATTTAGCTGGGCTTCAAAAAAGTTGGGATAAATTACAACGTTGGTATGATTCAGAAAGGAATCTGCCAATAGAAACAACTGCTTGGAATTCTAGCCACAGAAGCAGCTTTCCTTGGGGAAATTACTCAGCTTCTCTTCAATGAAGTTCCTTTATTTACAAAATTAGAATACAATTTGTAAAGCCTGGTTCAAGAAAAGCTCATAGGAATTCAACGAGAGTAAAGCTACAAGTTCTAGAGGGTCAAGGACTTGTCTAACACATACAGTGTCTAAGGGGAACTCCTCATCAGGAAGAGGAGAGGGCACCCAGCACTGTGACAGCCTCACATTCTATGGAATGAAAGAAAGCAACCTAAATTCTACAGGGAAACAAACGTGTGGAACGATCCCAATGTCAGTGTGCTGTAGGAGCTGAAGATTTGGCTCTAAGGAAACAGATCAGGTTCTCACATTCTAACAGAGAATCACAGACAATTCACACCCACCATACATGACAAAGATGGCTTCTTGCAGGGATAAGAAAGTAGTCTAGTGAAGTGACCAAGACTTCACAGGAGTAAACAGGGCCTTATAGAGCATTTTAAGGTTTGGATCGTATGCTAAAGGGGGCCATTGGAGGGATCTAAGTGACATGATGTGACAGGCATTGTTTTACTTTTTTGTTTTGCTTTAATTTTTATTGGTGTATAGTTGATTTACAATGTTGTGTTAGTTTCAGGTGTACAGCAAAGTGAATCAGTTATACATATACATATATCCACTCATTTTTTAGATTCTTTTCCCATATAGGCTGTTACAGAGTACTGAGTAGAGTTCCCTGTGCTCTACCATAGGTCCTTTTTGGTTATCTAGGCATTGTTTTTAAAAAGATCGACTTACTATATTAAGTTAATGTGAAACCACCTGGAATAATACAAGTTATGAAGAAAGAGTCCTGTTTGGATCTGATAAGCCATGATTCATAGAAATCATGTAGGGTGACCAGTGCGGAGGATATGGTAATAATCCAGAAAAAGTAATGGTGGTTGGGAATATGGTTACAGTGATGAAGGGAGAAAAGCAAAAGTGTCCTGAAATGGAGAAAACAGGACATGGGAGCTGTAAAAGGGAGAATTCTAAAGGTGTCCCTCTCCCCCCAAGATGCCTGTGCTCTGGCTATTGAAACAGTCATCGAAATTCCACCAAGGGCCTTTAAAGATAAACTTAAAGTTACACATGAGTTGACCTAAAAATATGGAGATTATCCTGGATCCAGGTTGGAATTTTCTCCAGCTAGAGCCAGAGAGATAAAATAGAGGAGGCAAGAGATGAGGCAGAGAACAGGTGAGAGAGATTCAAAGCCACTGCTGCTGGCTCTGAAGATGAAGAAAGGGAGTCATGAGCCACGGAATACAAGTGGGCTCTAGAAGCAGAGAATGGCTCTCGGCCACCAGCCAGCAGAGGAATGGAAACCTCAATGCTAGGACTGCATGCAAGTGAATTTGACCAACAACTTGAATAAACTTGGAAGCAGTTTATTCTTCCCAGTACCTCCAGAAAGGAATGCCACCCCGCTGACAGCTTAATTTTAGCCCAGTGAGACACATGGTGGATTAGAACAGTGAGATAAATAAATGTGTGTCCTTTTCAGCCACTAAGTTGTGGTAATTTGATACAGCAGCAATATGAAACTACTACAGCAATGGAATAGATATAAGAAAGGAATAAGGAAAAGAGACATGTCAGGATGACTTAGCTCTTTGGGCAAAGTTTAGGGGAATAGAAGAATCATTTACTGAAGTGGAAAAGAATGATGGAAGAACATTAGAGGATGGGGATAGAAAACAAAAATTTGTTTTGAACATGTTAAGCTGGAAATGTCTATCATTCATCCAGTTGGAGGTGATAAGAAAGCAGGCAGAAATACAAATTTGGAGCATAGAGAAGTGGTCAGGGCAGGACACATACACTGGCTTCACAAATGTGTTATAAATGTATAAATGGGGCTACGTGTGTGTTCCTAGGGATATACATATATAGATACAATCAGAAAATCCTCAGGATTTTTCACTAAAAATGTCTAAGGAAAATAAGCAATGTTAGGGAGGAAGGGAGATTACATAACTTTACGTGTTGAATTGTATCTCTCCCCAAAAAACATATTGGCATCCTAGTCCCCAGAACATGTGGATGTGATCATAACTGGTTTTAGCATCTTTAAAGATAAAATCAAGTTAAAATGAAGTCATTAGGGTGGTCCCTAATCCAAAATGACTAGTGTCCTTATGAAAAGTGGAAATTTGGACAGAGACATGCACAGAGGGGAAACATCATTGAAGATAAAGGCAGATACCAGGGTGATGTTTCCTCAAGTCAAGGAACACCAAAGATGGCCAGCAAACCACCAGAAGTGTGGGAAGATCATGGACCAGATTCCCTCTTCCAGCCTCAGAAGGAACCAACACCTTGACCTTATGTCTTTAGTCTACAGAATAAAGAGACAATAAATTTCTGTTGTTTAAGCCAAAGAGTTGGTGGAACCTTGTTACAGCAGCCCTAACTAACTAAATACCACACTTAATATTGCAAAGTTGACCCCCAAGGTAGCTGCATAGATATATTTTGAGATGTATTTTGAGTACAGTCTCCATAGATAAAATTGGCATATATAAAATTATCACCCATTTTAAAATAAATAAAATCATTGAAAATATGGCAAGGAAAAATGATCTATTAAAATAATTCCAGCAGTAATCATACAATTTTAAGTATTTAATTTTTTAAGAAACAGCAAACACATATTAATTATAATGCATAAATTCACTTAGAAGTTTAAGTTTCTTTTATTAGATGATATTAAAATCAACTGCAATTCAATTGATATAAATTACTATTATTTGACTATTAAACCTGTGAAAAATTACAGAAAGAAAGGTGCCCAACAGTCTCAGTTATGAATCTACTTCGCCACGATATTCCTTGTCTTCATTCAAATACTGTTTTATTTAACTTAGACCTGTTAAACATGTCAAACTGTCAACATCCCAAATGGAAAAAACTCAAAACTTGGGCTGAATGTCTATGAACACAGCAGGCATCAACCCTCCTCCAATTTTAAAAGGAACATACCTTCTGCTATAAGCAGAAAGTTATACATAATTAGGTCCCATGCAACGAAATGTGCTTAAAGTATATGCTCTGCATTATAAAAAACTCTCAAGCTCATTAACAACCATAAGAAAAGAACCCAGGGCACTGTTATAAAATAGAGCACTTGTGAATTTTATCAACAATTTGCAACAAACCTGGAAATAGAAGCTGCAAACTTAATGTATTATGCTAAATGTAATGTGAACCTACCCAGAGCAATGGAAGCTATGAAGAGTCCTGTTAAATTCCGGAAAACTATGATTCATAGAAACCCAGAAAAAAAAAAAATAACTGGAAGGAGAAATTTCATACAGTTATCTTGTCCAGGCCCAAGGCATTAAACATCATCTCTATGCTGATGATTCCCAATGCTTTCATCTTTGGCTCGGCCCTCCCCACTGACTCTAGACCAGTCTAGTCAACTACCTTCTGCCCATTTCCACTGGGTATTTGTTTACCAGACTTCTCATAAGTTCACACACCAGAATCGAATTTTTTTTTAATTTCTCCCATTATCCCTACCCCATTTCTCCCAAACTTTCCTCATCTCTGTAAAATGGGATCACCATCAATCCAGTCCTTGGGGACAAAAACAGAGGAGATTCTGGACCAGATTCTTTTCCTTATAACCTACAAAAATACAGCAGAAAATTTGTTTGTTCTGCTCTACTGCAAACTATAGCCTGAACTCCTCCACCTCACATCATCCCTACGGATGCCAACTAGTCCATCATCTCTATTCTGCTTTTCTGCAACAGCATCTTACTTGGTTTCCCTCTTTCCCTTCTTGTCCCATCCCTCTCTGCCTCTAGAGTCTTATTTTCCACAGAGCACTCAGAGAGCTTTTTCCAAATTTTAATCCCATCCTTTCACTCCTTTGCTTGTAATGTTCAAATGGCTTCCCATGATCATCAGCATCATCCACATCAGCATCATTATCATTATCATCATCATCATCAGCAGCAGCAGCAGCAGCAGCATCTCATTCACAGAGCACCTGGATTTGGTCCCTGCTTACCGCTTTGACTTTATTTTCTTCGAGTGTCCCCTCTTTTTGCTAAGCTCCAAACATGGCATTTTCTTCCTTAGACCCCTGAAGGAATTCCCTTACCTGGATCATTCTTTGTCACCTGGCTTCTCCTGCTCTTTCTCTGAGTGTTAGCACACATGTTGCTTATCCAAATAAGTCTTCTCTCACCTAATCTTGCCCAACTCTCCCCCATTTATGCTCAATTTCATTGCCCTATGTATTTCATTTTCTTCATACCACTGACCACTACCTGAAACTATATGTACTGCTTATTTATTTTTCATCTTTGATTGTTGATTTTACGTATACTTTTATTGTCTCCCCCAGTAAATCAATATGGTTTATTTTCTATTTACTTATAAAACAGGAAGGTTTTTTTTTTCTTGTTGATGAATTATGAATTGTTGACCTAAGGTTGCAGCTATTTCTTTTCCTACTGAACACAGAATATGTGCGCTTTTCAAGAGTATAAAATTTCCTTCCAAACCAGTGGATCTCGGGGCTTCCCTGGTGGCGCAGTGGTTGAGAGTCCACCTGCCATTGCAGGGGACGCGGGTTCGTGCCCCGGTCCGGGAAGATCCCACATGCCGTGGAGCGGCTGGGCCCATGAGCCATGGCCGCTGAGTCTGTGCGTCCAGAGCCTGTGCTCCGCAACGGGAGAAGCCACAACAGTGAGAGGCCCGTGTACCACAAAAACAAAAAAACAAGCAAACAGAAAAACAAATCAGTGGATCTCAGTTGACCCTCTGTTACTATGATAGTCTTAACTGAGGGAGAATTATTAATCGCTGACACCCTAATGGGAGAATGACATTCTTGAACCTTTGGGAGAACAATAGTCTATTTCATAATACTGATGATGGACACAATTTTGAAACTTCCAGTAGAGATTAATAATGCCCAACACTGACCAGTGAGATAATAGAAGGGAATGCCTTTTCTGAAGGTCTGACTGTTCTAGTCCTGGAAAGATGTGTCTAGACAAAGCCTGGTCTGGACCCAGGAGTCCTTAGGTTTGAAGCCAATTGCCAAGGGGTGGCCTGATCCTGAGGGCCCTCCTCACCCCACCCCAAGAGTTGGGATGTTGACCTCACAACATGGTGATAATAAAGTTCTTCCACTTGGCCAGACTCTATTAGCCTTTTATCATTTTAGTTTCCTCCTAACAAAATCACATTGAGAATATTTTAACCTACACAGTGACCTCCTTTAAACATGAGGAGAAATTTAGAACTGATTTATTTGACAGCAATTTGGTTTGAGTCCTAGTATCTGTTATGTTGATTTATGATCACAATATAAGTGCCCATGACAAAGAGTTTTATGACTGGTTCCCGACCCAAAGTTCGACTATCGTTCCCCATACACTGAGTTCCCTCTAAAGGCACAGACTAAAGTCTCCAGGCCAGAGCTGACTAAGGCCCAGCCACCCCAAGGAAAGTAGTGACTTTAATAAATCGATCCTAAGCAAAAACACAACACCTTGTGTAGTTTGGGAAGGACAAACACTTGGTTCATACCATCAAGGAAATGACATGAAAAAGTTACATCTTGTTTTGTATATTGTATCTCAAATTACTAATGATTTCCAACTCTTTAGTTGAAAAGATCTTGAAGAATGTATTTATAAGGATAGCTGAACAGGACTCCCTTGGTGGCGCGGTGGTTAAGAATCCACCTGCCAATGCAGGGGACACGGGTTTGAGCCTTGGTCCGGGAAGATCGCACATGCCGTGGAGCAACTAAGCCCATGTGCCCCAACTATGGAGCCTGCACTCTAGAACCTGCGAGCCACAACTACTGAAGCCCATGTGCCACAACTACTGAAGCCCGTGAGCCTAGAGCCCGTGCTCCACAACAAGAGAAGCCACTGCAATGAGAAGCCCGCGCACCGCAATGAAGAGTAGCTAGTCCCCGCTCGCTGCAACTAGAGAAAGCCTGTGCTCAGCAACAAAGACCCAATGAAGCCAAAAAAAAAAAAAAGAGAGAGAGAGAGAAAGAATAGCTGAACATTCTAAAATACTTTAAAAAGATAAACCTGTGATAACCAATGTGATATTCACCACAACCCAATAAAACATGAGAAAGAGTATTCCCACTTAAAGGTGAGAAACTTTGGTCTAGAGGAGTGAAGTGTGTTTCCCAGGTTTATAAATCACTACATTTTAATGCCAGAGGGCTGTCCAGAGTTTTCCTCTCAGCCAAGGGCACCCACCTTCCAATAAGCCACTTTCCTTCCTCTGCTTATGAAAACAAACCCTTAGGATTCTAGCTGATGGTCTGTAACTTTTAAGCAATAGAATATTATTATCATGAATGTTGCCTGAATCAATCCTAGGGAAAAAATATTGATTCAAAAATATCATCCAGAGTTCTATTTATCTCAAAGAAGTGCAATAAATTCATATTTCTAATAGAAATGACATATTATAGATCTGGATACACGGATACCTTATTGAACTTTAGCTGCATGTATGTTTAGGCAGAAAAAAATGCTACTGCAAGCTATCAAAGGAAGTTCTTGTCTGCTGAAAGGAGACACTTTACCTAAAGCAATTAGATTAGAGGTAGACTGCAATTTCGAGCCAAGAGTTAGGATGCAAACCTAGGGTCTAAGTCAGTAGAAAAATTCTCTCTAACAGCAAAATCTGTCAACTCTAAAACCTTCAAAATTACATTTTAAGCAAGATTTGGGATCATCCTTGTTAGTCTACACTTAATCATGGAGTCTATGTATTTTCACTTTATACTCTGTTGATCAGGATGCAATGATAAAGGTCTTCTTGAACCCAGAACAGATGAGGTGGATGCCTTGACCAGGTCTCCTCTTCCTGTGCTCTGCTCAGCATGCAGGCCCTGGGTACCCCAGGTGTCTCTATGATGATAGACAGCAACACTGGAGTGAACACTCAGCCCTGCTTCACAAGCCTTTGCAGGTTCGGTTCCTTCTACTGGAATCCCTTAGCAATCACCACTCCAGTTAGCTCGTGCCTAGTTCAAGGGTCAACTGCCACACAAAGCTTTCCTCCTTCCCCCAAGGAGAGGGACCACCACATGCTCAAAACACCAGGCAGATGTGTTCTCCCAACTCTCAGTCCAGTGTATGATAAACATTTGTCTCTCACCACCAGTCCTTTCTAAACTCTGAGCTCTTTGAAGGCAAGGACTGTATCTAATTCCTACTTGTGTTCCCAATACAAATAAGCAATCAAGGAACATTTGACAGTAAAAACAAAATATCACATCCTTTTCATTTCTATTGACATAAGTCCCAATTCTAGGTATTCACCAAGCCTAGACTGTAGTCACAAAATGTAGAAATATAGAGCTTTAAACCTAATATTGTGTGTATATATATATATATATATATATATATATATATGTATTTCTGATAGGAAACCCCAAATATTAGAGAGTGGGCACTCTGTTCTATCACTTAAACGGTGTTGACTTTGGGCAAAAAGAACATATGAAAGTGCAATTTTTTTGTTTGATTTTAATCCCTATCTTTCAGTATACCACTTCTCATGCCTTCTGAGTTGGAAGATTTGTCTTTATAGAAACCACAAGTTTTCAGAAGGAATCATCTTAGAAAAATAATATTAAACAATTCAGTATTCCTGAAATATATTTAAATTACTAATGACCTAAATAAGCAGATTTATGCCACGATACACTGAATACCAGCTATGCATCTTCTTATTCTTTAATGGTACATGTTACATGGTAAATTTGAATATAAAGAAAAACTGTTCATAAAGCATGGCTTTAAGATTATATTGCTTAATAAGACTAGGTTCTGCTTCTATCTCTAAAAACAAAAAAAACCATAAAAACTTTCAGTGTTTTCTAAGGGCCAATTAACAACACTTTATGACAGAGTCACAGGTTTTCTGTCCTGGGTATGACATCAGTCTCTTGAGCCCACCTTTTCCCTTTTGCTGTTGTTTATTTTTGTTTTTGGTTTTTGGCTGCACTGCATGGCATGTGGGATCTTAGTTCCCCGACCAGGGATCGAACCTGCGCCCCCTGCAGTGGAGGTGCGGAGTCTTAACCCCAGGACTGCCAGGGAATCCCCCCATCTTTTCCCCTTTGAACAGAATGATGCTGTTGATGATCTATGGCTGTGGAGTACAGTACCAACCTACTTCTTGTGTGACATTTTCTAATAATTGTTTGCCAATGTCAAGATTTCTTAATCAAAATCCATTTTGCTTTGGAGTTGTCTTTAATGTCAAGATGGCATTCATATAGCAATTATCCTGTTTAAAGTAGCTTGTATAAGTAATGAAATTACAGATTAACTTGCTTCTTTCCCACAATTGTGTAGACATATGCATGTGTGTGTATGTCTATGTCATTTGTTGAAGCTTAAATTAAAATAATCTTTTTAAAAGTCCTTCTTATTAAAATTGCCTATGACATTTATAAAAGACAAAAGCAAACCCCAATGCTTCCTTCAAAATGATAAGAAAATATCACCAAGACTGCCATGGTATACAGAATCCAGAAGATAAACCACTGCTAGGAGCTGAGTAGCTAACCAAACCTGAGGTCCAATCAGGGCATTCAAAGGTATCATAATTGACCTGTTCAGAATTTATTTTTTATACAAAAATTTGCTCTTTCCGCTACAGGCAATTTATTGCTTCAGGATTGAATTAAATACTGCATGCACACTCCTCCCAGAGATAACCATATGTAAATAGCCCAAGGAATTAGGCTTTGTTGCCCATGGAAGTCTCAGTTCCTGTGTCACCTCTTTCCTACCTGCTCCCCTAATTTCCACAGCCTGGTTAGGGCTGGAATTAGAATTAGACCTTAATCTGTGTTTTCGTAATAGTTAGTGTACATCTGTAGCTCAATAACAACTGATCTGGGTATTTTAACTTCGATATCCCTTCTCTTCCTCTGACTCACCAACCAAATCCCCATTTCCATTTTATTAGATTTATCAACTCCTTTAAATCTTGTTCATCTTTGTATCCATGGTGACAAATCAGACTGTATATAAAATATACATGTATTTATGTACAGAAAGACAAAATGGATGCAAATTTTAAAAGTTTTATTATTTTGATACAAAATTCAATTTCTTGCTTGATAATATACCTTTTTTTTCTATACTTTTGTTTTAAATTACTTTGAAGGTACAATTATACTTCCAATTACTTACACATCATTCATATTTTTAGCAAATTTATACCGACTGCCTGTTATGTAGCAACTATGTTTAACTGAGTAATAAAATATCTTTCCTTTACAAAAGTACATAATAATGTTCAGAAAGGTTAAAAATTGCGCCTGGGGTATGACTTCTGATAAGTCTGAAGAAACAAGATTTCAAACACAGAAAGTTCTGTTGCCTCTAAAGCCATATTTTGCCTCTGTATCAAATACCGACTTCCTTTTTACCACCTGATCAATTATTTTTTCCGCTTCAGTCTACCAAGATTAAGAAATGCAAGTGATGTAGAAAAATGTGAAGCAACAGAATCTCTTCTATTGCTGATAGGAATGTAGTTTATATAACTACTTTGGGAAATAATTTAGTATTAACTTATTAAGATGAACTTTGACTCCTGTGTATATAATGAAGAGAAACTCTTAGAAACTATAAATTAAGCCAGGGGTATGTACAAGACCGTTCATGACAGTACTGTTCATAATAGCAAAACCTCAGAAACAACTCAAATGGCCATAAAGGGTGGATGGACAAATTGTGGTACTGTCACATGATTGAATATCCCAGAGCAGTGAATTCAGTGAACTACAGCTGGGCACAGCATGCAGGCATCTAAATCTGTGTTTCACCATTTTGTGAGAGTGGGTAGCATGGGGTTGAGAGTCCAGATGAAGGAGCCGGACCAGCTCTGGCACTAATATCAGTGTGACCTTGGGAAATTCTGTAACCTCTTTTTTTCTCAGTTGCCTCATCTCGAGAGTGAGAATAATGGTACCCAGCTCACAGTGCCTTTGTGAGAATTAATGAGTATATATATAGACACAGCACCTAGAACGGGTAATGGCTCTACATATGTGTTTGTTCTTACTATTTGAATATATTTTACTAGAATATAGGATTTGAGTAAAATTCAAATATATTTAATGTTCATATTTATTAAGTACATGTAGAAGAGATCCATTCTACTTCTTATAGCATAACTACATTTGCTATATTTAACATACGAAAAAGTTCGGATATATTTAACTGGAACTATAGCAGTTTTTAAACATGGAAGGATAGTAGTTATTGTTCATCCACAGTTACTTAAGGAAACATGTAGACACCCAACATAAAGTATTTTCCAATCCTAATTGGGTTTATATTTAAAATACTCTCTATTCTTAAAAATAATGTAAGGCCACTCACTAAATAAGCACTTTAGCATGACTATACATTCTTCAATTAAAAGCCGAAATTAGAAATGATGGAGATAGTTCTTAGAAACAGAAAAAAATTCCAAATTGGAGTAAATCTTTGAAATCATGTATTCAAAGCCCTTGATTTTTCACATGGGGAAGACTGAGACCCAAAAATCCAAAAACAATGACATGAGTTGGGGACAGGATGATAACTAGAAACCATACGTATGGACTGCTAGCAAGTTTTCTTTCTAGTACGTCATATAAACGCATTAAAAAATATAACAGATAACACAAGAGTTGAGCTGACTTTCTGAGCTGTACTGTTGATGGTGGGATGTAGCAACGTCTTCTAGGAGGAAGTTAGCCTTGTGGATATGTCCGAGAGGAACTTCTTAGGCAGTAAGCCCAGCTTCCCAAAGACCCCGAGGGGAGAATGATGGTTTTGAGGAGCCCCTGTTGTCTCCCTGAGGCCTAATGGCCTCTCCAGCCTCCAGGCCCTCCAATCTTACCTCTACTTTCAACAGATGCTCAACTCCCAGCAGCAACTTCTTATCTCCCTGTACTTCAAAATCCATCCGGGTCTTCAGGAAGCCTCCCCTTCTTTGCTCCTGCAGCCAAGATTCTGCTCCTTCCTCTGCTTGGGCTCCTCCAGGGCTGGGTTGCTCAATTAACCCCTAATTTTGCTTTCATATTTAATCTCATTTTCTTCGTTGGGCCATTCTCACTACAAAAATGCTCACTTTGTAGTTTCCATCAACCTTTTTGGTTAAGACACTTTCTACTGTGACTTTTTGTCAAGCATCACAAAATATTTCGTTTGATTCTTCCCATCCATCCACATCTTAGTCCACTGCAAGAGTTTCTATCATTGTCACTCCATAGAAGCTCTTTGTCAAACACGGCCAATGGTTTCCTCATTCTAAAGTGTGACTGCCTTCCCGAGAGACTTCATTTCATGTCTGTAGTATCTGACTGTTGATGACCCACCCTTCTTTACATAGTTCACGTACCTTGGCCGTGATGTTAATACTAGCCTTATTTCTATCTCTACACCATTTATTTTTGCCAATCTTTTTGTCCCCTCTTGCTTCCTTCCAAACATAGCCATTCTCTTATGTTCTGCCTCCAAAGATTGATTCTTCTCCATACATTTCTTCCATTATTTTGTCTGCTCACAAAGCATCATCCATCATAACTATATGTTTCACCCTTCCAGCCATCTCTTGCCTCAGAAGTCCCAGGAATATATTTCTAACTGTCCATTACCTCCATGATGAGCAAGGGGTTACTGAAAATCATGATCACAACAGTATTTTTCTCCCTTACACAAATGCTCCTATTTCTAGCTTCCCTATCTTGGTTTATAACATTACATTCTTCCTGCCCCCCAGGCTCAAAGCCATGATGTTAGCTTTGACTCTTCTTGTTCATTTGCTTCCTATATTTATTTCCAAGTTCAAGAGTGTCTGTCAAATATGACCCTTCATTTACCTCCAGTGAGACCATCTTTATTATTTCTCACCCCTGGAGAGAAATTCCTGGGCATTTCTCACTAGCTGGATCCCATTTCATTCTCATCTCATCTAATACCCGCAAGGCACTTGATGTCATAATCTCAACTTGAATCAGGTTGTGCCTTCCATGCTGCCATTTTTTTAGCTCATCCACACCATTCATTTATCATTTATGGAGTATGGATAATGTAATGTGTACTTGGATAAGCATTATTTTTCATGTGATCACTCGACAAACATTAACTGAGAAGCTATTCCAGGCTCTCTGTTAGGTCAAGAACACATTAATATGAATATGAGTAAAATATGGCTCTTGACCTCCATTCCTGTGTAATACTGGTATGCTGAGGAATATGGACCATTTTCCAAAATGTCTTGTAGGGAACAATATTTTTGCAAATGTTATGGGGAAATAATTCTGGCACATTGTATTAACTAATATGATAATAATACATCATATTAGTTCAGGTCAGGTTTAGACTCAAAAAGCAAAAAGCTTTTGGTCACTTGTCTCCTTAAGACCTTGCTGACAATATACTGCTAATTAGTCCCAGGAAACATCTTCACAACCCAATATTCACCACACACACACACACACACACACACACACCCCTCACAGATTCTGGAGCTAAATGATAATAACTGTCATTTGGTAAAAATACTACTTAATACATTAGATTGATAATAACAAGAAATAATTCTCATTCAGTGGTACAATTTACAATAAATATTTTTTTATAATCAAATAATTATAGCCTATTCTAGTTACAGGAAACACTATGATTATCACCCAAGCAATCTTTCAGGAATTAGATGAGCCTCTACATATATTTGGTATCGTTTGCATCCTTACTTTATCAGTACATTATTTTATCTCTCAAATGTTTATTTCACCTTGCAAAAAAAATAAAATTCTACTAAACATATTACCAATTAACTGGAAACTATGTTGCCCTCCAATTTTTTTGTAAGTTATATAATTTTAGGAGATGAATCCAAATAAGAATTTTGTAAAAAAATTAATAGACAATCATTTAAAAAAACCATTATCTCCTTTCTGGGGTTTTTCTGGTGGTGTATGACTTTCATTTATATGCACTACAAACTTAATCTTAAACACCCTAATCTAAATCTGAAACGATTAAAAATATATTTTCAATATTTTCCCCTTCCTTTGCCTTGCCCTGTGTGTGGTCTGAAAGTACAGGGGCTTTGTGATCCAGTGGGTTATTCATTATTTAGTCTTTTTCATTCCCATGTGTGAGACTCTCTGCTGATCAGAGCCTGTCTATACTTTTAAAGTGGGTCATAATTAATATATTTTAAATTTCTGAACTTGCTTCCATGACGGTAGAGTTTAGATAAACATTCCAAACAGAAGGCGTAAGTATTTTTGGTTTAGCTGAGTATACAAAAATGACATTATCAAAATATCCCAGTTTCTCAAATGTTACACAAGGAAGTGAGACTCTCTAATCCCCTCACTTATCTCAGAGTCATAACCCTTCACCATTAATGACTGGTGCCATCTGTTGGTACTTAGGGAATGAGCATCCAAATTGGAAGGTATTTGGATGTTTCACTGAGGAAACATCACGAGTCATCTTATTATCTGAATTCTGAAGTTATCATCATAGTATATGCCTCAATTTTTCACATTGCTCTATTGCCTTACAAGGCAGGAAGCATCTCCGGTGGGTGCCCTCTACCTGGTGTCACAGCTCATTTCCAGTTATACTGATTTGACCTTGAGGCCAAACATTGAGCTTTATATTTGTTTTTAAATAGGCTTTCAAGAAATATTTAAAATAATGTATCAAATGCATTTTAATTTTAACAAAAATAAATTCATAATCAACGATGTTTCACATTTCTAGATTTTAAAAATCTCCAACATCTTGAATAAAAACTTTGAAAATAGGAGCTGTACCGTTATTGTTGTGATTCTTCCTCAGAGTATTCTGTATCATAGGTGTATGAATCATGCCCTTTTATTTTCTATAATTCTGATGCATTGACACCTCTGGAGAGACTGCCCCTCCCAGGCATGGTAAATGACCCTCCCAAGGAGCAGGCCTTTCATATGCAAATGAGCCAGTCCAGAGCCCAGGCTCCCCACTGCATCCTCCATTAGGCTCTCACCCACAGGGTCAATATTCTCTTGCCTTCATCACCCCCAGGGCCAGGAAACAGACAAGCTGGGGCATCCCCTACACCCCCGAGACCCCTGATATTATTCTGGAAGCTAGCCAATCCTAAACCTGCTTGCCTTGCCTCACCTGTTCCTTCCCATGGAAAACACGACACAGATTCTTGCCCACATTTACCCCCTTGCTCCCTCTGTCTCCTGACTGACCCTGGCCTTTCCCGGTAAGGCGCCTCACAATGTGGCACATCCTTGCGTCTCTGGATCTGTGACTTTTCAATGGCAACCATCTCCTGATCTGCTGGCCTCACAATACCTGAATACTAATAAAACTTACATTTTAAAACAATAGGTCACTGGGCCCAGGTCTTAATATCTGCTTGTAAGTTTCCATGTTTGTCAACTCTGAATCCCCGCCCCTCTATCTGGGTTCCTAGTTCTAGGCACAAGTGTCAGATGACACTCAACCCAGTGGCTCTGATATGACTCCCAGCGTTTCCTAATGCCAAATGCCTGAACGGTTCTTCTGGTGCTCAGGGCATACCAACACCAGTACGGCCCTGATGAGCTGTTTACGGCTACAGAAAATACAACCTGTTAGCCAACATTTGGTCTGCCTGACACTGTCACGTGTCAGAGATCCAGGTCAACTCCAAGTCCTGGCTCGTTGCTATTTATCTAGCATTCCCAGGAGTTCCGTGGATGAGTGCCTGCATGCGTGTATACGTACACACATTCATATACACACGCATACACTTGCATATATCTTTCTTAAAGTAATTCTACTGTATGTAAACATGTAAAATCAATATCAAGGAAACTATGGAAAATCAATATCAGATTTTGGACTACCATATTTGCATATCTTAGAAAATAATTTTATAATATATGTGTGTGTATACACACACATACTCATTGGCAGATAACAACGGTAATTATACTTTGGCAAAGGAAAAAATCTGTTAAATACAAATTTCATGTTGATTACATTAATCATTACATTTTGCTTGAACTATAAGACAAATGTAAATATTACACTTTCCCAGCAGCCTGCGAGCTGATTTCACAATTGAGAATTAATGTGGTGTTTGTTCCAGAAGTTTCATCTATATTTTTAGAGATTTTGTTAGATAATAGTAGATTTCCTTGAATGTGGAATTTATATTTTTTATTGAGAAAAAACTGTAAATAGCACACATGTACAGTTTATATAAATATGCTTAAATAATGTAAAAACATGATAACATATCTTTCAAACAAATGTGGCACAGCTTATTTTATTTAGCTGTGTATAGATGAGGTATCAACCCACCCCAGTTTCCTTCATGCAACAAAACAGAACATGGTAAAAAGCCTGACTCAAAAGGGAAGGAGCTTTAGCACTAAGGTTATGGAAAGATTCTACTAAAATTGTTCTGTGATATTTCCCATGCCCCAGGCACCTAGGCTATGTCCTATATTAAGGATTGCTTCATTAAATATATGAAAGTTTGCCTGCCGGAGTTGACTTGTTCTTTAAGCTGCCTTTAATCACCTTTCCTTCCCTCATCCCAAAGCCTCTTTGGCCTGCATATATAATCTACAAATGAAAATATACTATTTTAAAAATGAAATATTCATCATCGTTTCAAAATAAAACTAAATTCAAATTCCACAAATGGACCCTTTAAAATTCAACAGTCTCTAAATATGAGTAAACCAAAATACTGGGTTTAATTCATAATGCTAACTTAGAGAAATGAACAGCATTTGTGTCTTCTTGCAGATTTACCAATAATTACCTAACATAAAATTCTGTTAAGGAATCATGTAACTCGTTCCTCTAGCTCTCAATATACTTTAAAATGATGATTGTATATAGGGATTTACACTGAATAGATTCTATTTCCCAAGTGAAGATTTACATTAAATGACAAAAAATTAGATGAACTTATTTTCTTACCAACATAAAACGTAATGAATATTATATTGATTGGAGATATAAGACTAGCCAGCTTAATATCAAACATCAATAGAAAGCAAATGCAGCTAATGAAGTTTGCAGTAAACACAGTAATAATAAAAGATAGTTTTGACTATTTTCTTGAAAAGAGTCCTTGTCAATAAATAGAGATCTCAGTTGTATTCCTATTGGCTCATGAACTGAACAGTTTTTGTTCATTTGGTTTTATTCCAACCATCCTAGATGGCAAAAGTGTTTGGACTGACCATGCAGTTAAAATGGCTAAATGATAACATTGACTATGGCTCTGTCCAGCATTTTCTAGAAAAACATGGCCTCCACAGAGGCAAACTTGTCACCACAAAAGCATGGATCTGAAAGCTTCCCCACACTCATACAACCATATCTTCTTAAGCATTTATTTATATCCTGTCTACTTCAAAACGGACTTGAGACAATTATATCAAAGAGAAAAAATCCTAGAAAGAAAGAAAAAGCAAACTAGCAAATAATTTTTGTATCTTTCACATTAAACTTCAGAATGATTGAAATGGCATGCTGCTCCAAAACATGTATGATTTCCACTATTTTCAGTCTACAATGACTATGTCCTTCAAAGTAACATTAACAAAATGACAGGTTTATTTCTGGCAGCATACGGAGAATATTTACCAGCAAACTGTTCCCACTGAGCGAGAAACTTAAATTACCCAGTTGTTCTTTAAAAATTTTCCAGTGAAAATATTCCTTCCTTCATACATGTATGAGACTTTTAACCTCCAGGCAGACTGCTCTTCAGCTTAGAGGGAAAAATGCCAAGTCAGGAGAAGAATGCATTGATGAATTTGCACTGGATTATATTTATTTCTTTATAGGCTGGTAAAGAAGTGAAATTAAGACCACACAACCCTTCATGCATTGAGTACTTACAATGTGTTAGATTCAGTGCCAAAGGCTTTAAGATAAGATCTCGTTGGATCCCCAGATACGATCTATTATTCTGTTTTTACAGACAAAGATTTTTTTGGAGAGCAAAAGTTTACACTTTTGATGAATTCCAATATACGCATGTTTTTATTGTGTAGTTCATTTGTGTATGTCATTTTAAAGAAATCTTTGCCTAAACCATGGTCACAACAATTTTCTCATACTATTCTCTACAAGTTTTATAGTTTTAGGCTCCATATTTAAGTCTATGATTCATTTAATTAATTTTTAATGGCATGATATAAGGGTAGGATAGAGATTGATTATTTTTCCTTTTTCATTTTTGCATATCATTTCTTAATTGTTCCAACACCGTTTGTTGAAAACATTATCCTTTCCCCATTGAATTGGAGGGACCCTTTGTTGAAAATCAATTGACTGTGTATATGTGGTCTTCTATTACAAGTTTTAGGAAAAATACCCCTCCTGCCAATCATCCTAAAAAAAAAAAATTTGGTGGAAAGAATTTTTGAGGATAAAGCCCCTTTCCTATGAAGACTAGAAGTTTAGCACAAGTCTGTGGTGGGGATATAAACCCAGAAAGACAGAAATTGTCCCTCCCTGCCTTCCATTTTATTGGAAGAGACAGAGAATAACAATTAAATACGGTTTTAAAATTACACATTTGAGTAACTGCATGGAGAAATTCATTAAGTCACTGTGATCTGGAATAACAAGAGGATCTTTTAAAGAGTTAGAATTTAAGCTCAGATTTAAAAGAGAAGAGGGAACTATATTGCTCAATTCCCACCAGTTTAGAACTGGATGAGTTCTCTTGGTGCAAAATTGTGTTTACTCCTGTGTGTGTGTGTGTGGGGGGAATAATATGGATAAAATATAATATGAATTGGGTTCAGTAATGAATTCAAACAAACAAAAAACCCTTGGCAGTCAGGAAAGTGAAAGAAAATATAACAAGGAGTAACCAAAAGTGTATATATTTGGGAAAAATCTTATGCAAATTAGGTAGGAATGGTATGGAGAATACTATATTAGCAATTTATAGGATAAGAAAAAAGATCATGTCTTGATGAAGACTGAACATTCAGAAATATGAGAACTCTCAAGCCATCTCCTTTAACTAAAGAAATAGCTCACATCAGTTGGCTTGTTAAGAGGAAAGAGGCACAAATGTGAAATCTATCTCTAGGGATGAATAAAAATATCGAACTACTGTTTCCATTTACATAAGACAATAAGGAATTCCTTTTAATACTTCTGACAACTGTGACATTTTAGTCATTGACAAAATAGACTGTGTAGGTTGTATTTTGTTAAAGAGATTTAATTTCAGATACAATTTTGTTAAACAGATGTAATTTCAAATATAAAATTAAAAGGAGACTTGAAAGAAATGGAGCAAGAATATTCAGAAAAATTTATATTTATTAAGAGTAATTTTTTTAAAGTGCTTTTTGTGATTTTGGTTCAGATGTTAGAAAAGGAAAATAAAACAAAATGATTTTTCTCCAGTTAAGGGAAATTAACAGGAGGAACTTCGCAATGATAGATCTTTTCTCTCCCTGAAATTTGCAGGTATTCCAAATTTTTACAAAAAAAATCCAAAGTAAAATTCAAAGATATAACTACCATTGATAAACCTGTATCTATCAATTGTGCATTCATTCAACTGATATCTTTTTAGAGTCTACTGAATGCCAGGTGCTGTACTTAAAGGTGCATGTAATCTACTATTTTTATCTCTATTTTTAGAAGCAAAGTCAAAAAATCCAGCAACACTAACTGCAACAACAAAACACAAAACTACAATTAACTTCAACAAAATGCATTGGAAATAGTATACAGAGAAATGACCACATGGCTGAAATTGTTAAAGCATAAAAGGAGATAAAAAAAATAATCAATGACATTTACAAAATAGCTATGAATCAGTATGTCCTTTGTTTCTTACTTCTCGTCTATCAAAAGAGTTTGGTGGTTTCCTTAAAAAAAAAACCAAAATACACTTAACATATGATCCAGCAATTTGACCTCTATGCATCTATCCAAGATGATGAAAACAAGTCCATGTTAAGACTTGTACTTGAATGTTCATAACAGCTTTATTCACAATCACAAAAAAATGGAAATAACTAGTGATTGGATAAACAAATATAATAAAATACTATTCAAAAATAAAAGGGAACATATCACTGATACACTCAATAACATGGATGAATCTCAAAAGTATTTTGCTAATTAAAAGAAATCATTCACAGAAGACTAAGTACTCTGAGTCTATCTACATGAAGTTCTAGAAAAGACACAACTACAGTGTCTGAAAATAGATCAATGGTTGCCAGGGGTCAGAGGGAGCTGGAGGAGGGGACTGATGAGAAAGGGGCACAGGAGGACTTTCAGGGTGATGGGAAGGTTTCCAGTCATGCTTGTGGTGGTGGCTACACGACCAAATACATTTGCCAAAACTCATCAAACTACATCCTTAAAATTGTTCAGTTTTATGATTTAGTAAATTATACTTCAATAAGTCTAACAAAAAAATTAATAGTACAGGGGTTTGCTGCAGAGTTCAGATACCAATTTAATTTTTCAGATAATAATTCAGGTACAGAATTAGTTTATTTTTTTACTTTTACATTTATTTATTTATTTATTTTTGCGGTACGCAGGCCTCTCACTGTTGTGGCCTCTCCCATTGCAGAGCACAGGCTCCGGATGCGCAGGCTCAGCGGCCATGGCTCACGGGCCCAGCCGTTCCACGGCATGTGGGATCCTCCCGGACCGTGGCACAAATCCGTGTCCCCTGTATTGGCAGGTGGACTCTCAACCACTACGCCACCAGGGAAGCCCCAGAATTACTTTTTTAACTTTAAGATTACAAGCATATTATTTTCACCCCAAATATATATTCCACAGGAATACAGCTTAATGCATTCTGAGTAAAATGCTGTCATTTGTGTGAACATAAGCATGATCATCTCTACTGTCGGATATTTCCTTTGTGGATATATCGTCTAGTCAGGCAGCTACTGCCAAAGAAAGGAAGGGAATACAAAAGTTAACACAGCTTCTTTCAGCAATATAGAATACAGGGGGGGAAATATTAGCAAGAGTAGGAGTCAGTTCCCTTGAAGTAACGTGGCTCAGATTTATAGTGCAGCTTTAGCACAGGAAGAGATGGATAGTACACTGACCACCCAGGAACCAGATAGACTCACCCCCAGGCAGGGTGAAGGTCAGCAGCAGAGTCACAGGTGAGGACAAGAAAGGTGGTGGAGGATTCTGTGATGATGTGGGAGGATGAGGACCAATAATGAGGATGGTGAGAAGACTGGTGAGATAACTTCAGGAATGAGATTTAAACAAACAAACAAACAAACAAAAACTTTGCAACAGGAACTTAACAGTCTCTTCAACTAATATCACTGGTGTCCAACTCTTGATGGGTCTGTTCAAAGACCAGGAGTCTCTAGGTTTCTATCTTTAGAGTTCAAGGTCTTGCTCATGACATCGTGAAAGAAAGAACTATCCTCATCTACGTTAGGGAGAGTCAATCTATCTTTCTCCACCTCTTCATTCGAGGAGGATTCCACTGTGGAAAGCAACCAGCCATCCCAAGAAACTTATGAAATAAGATAGACCAATCCTATCTGAGGATTTTGCTACTAGCCCACTGCCTTGAGAATTTTATTTGAATCACACTCAAAATCCTAGATACAATACAAAAGTGCTAAACAGTCAAAATGGACCTCACAACAATCCAATCATGAATCATCAGTAGCCCTCAGACCAGTCCCTGGCATCCCCTCTCAACCATAGACATTGTTTTTTGTTATAGACACAATTCCAAGAAGGTCAGTCATCTCTGACCAGGGCTGCAAATGACCAGGGGCTTAGAGTCATTGACACTTAGAGCAAGAAGCATTGGGTAATATCAAGAAGTGAGAAAAAATATGAGTACACAGCCAAAATCTAGTAATACAGCTGAAGACAAAGAACATCCAGATACTCTAAAACATATATTTTTTTAATATTCTGCTGACCAGTACAGAATGGTATCATCAGCCTCTTTAAAAGACTGAATACAAAGTACTAGGTATATCAGATACCTCACGTGAAATAAACTTTGAGGCCCTAATGGAAACGAAACCCAACTAAAATCTAAGAAAGCATTGGTTAGAAAGTTTTCCCATTGCAAGCACAGAAAAAGGACACTTTTCTTCCACCCAAGCCTTTTGTTCCCCCAAACACTCAGTAATGTTTACCTCTTATTCCATTTGATTGCATATTTCAGGCCGATTGCTTGTCGTGGCCTCCTGATTACCTCGCTTAAAGTTTTTAATTGCATTGTATTAAAAGTGAACACTATAGCATGTGTGATATTTAGTAATTAGGTAAAAACTAAAATATAAGCTTACAGGTAAGACATTTACATAATTCACTGAGATTGTATAAAACACTATCATATTAGGAATGTACACATTGCTAATTACAAAATTATATTCCATCAACCACCACAAATTGAAGAGTCAGGGTATTTAAGCCACTTAACAAGTTGTTAAGTAATTGGGTCTTGGAACGTGTTTGCAGTTTTGCTAGACACTCTGACTTTGTCTCTGGTGGCTGCCACTGTGTAATTAATGTTCTCTTTTTAGAGAAGCAAAGACAGCAAGATTAGCACTACCTTTGATAGAAGAAGCCATGACACCCATAGCCACCCACAAAAATACAGTCATTTGTGCTTTTTATAAAATGAAATACTTGCTCTAGACTATGCAATAAGTTTTATATGTAAATAGGAAAGTAAAAACATACGAAGAGTTTTACACACACACACATACACAAATTACCCATTGGTGTTTTAATCTAAAAGTCATGCAAAATTGTTCTTTTTTCTCCTTACTTGGTGTGCTGGAGGATCTTTCACTATTTCTGCTAAGCCAGGAACCTGTTTCATCTATTTTTAGCTGCCAGGTAGAGAATAGATGGTGAATAAAATTTGAGTTAATTTGCAGAGGTGTTTGGAAAGCATTTGAAAAATTACTGGTGGTCTCTAGGCTCCAAAATTGGGTCATGAAGCACAAGTCCCATAATACAGATCTTTTGTCTTTTTGATAGATGTATGAGCACTGGAAGAACTAGGGAATTCTGTGAAAACAATGTTTCTGGACTTCAGTCAAGCATCTGAGAAGTCTGTTCACAGTATCCTGGAATGTCCTTCTAACTCTCATCATTCCTGGTCATTCTTTAAGACCTATCCAGATGTGGCCAACTCTGCAAAGCAGACCCTAATTAATCCAGGTAGAGTCACCAGCAGCTGTTCACTGGTTCCTTAGAACAGATGTTCTCTATGGTGTCATTTTATCAGATGTGCAACACAGTGCTTTTAATAATTTGTTTTAACACCAGCCTCCTCTACTAGAATATGACTCGTAATATAATATAATGTTTGGCCTGCATTAAGGTTTCAAAAATATTTGTAGAGAGCTGTAGCTGAAGTCCTTCAGACAACATCTTAAAAATTTACTAGAGTAACACTAGATATAGACTGATACTTAATGACAACATGGAAACAGTGTGTACTATTTCAAATGACAGAGAGTTATCTTACAGTATCCGAATGACTTTCTTATTAACTTGTGATTTGGCTAAGGATAGCTATTACTTGGAAGACAGAAAGAATTCGATGAATTTTCACGATGCTGGAACAATGGGTTAAAGATTAAAAGGTAGAATTTAATGAGGATAAATGAAAAAGCCCTAATCTCAAGTGAAAATATTTTATGGTCCAGGATCAAGACACCGAAGCTTAATACATAACATGCATAGAAGAATACAAATTAGTGGCAAACAGTCCTAGAGCACCTCTTCTTCATCAGTTTAAGTGCTAAGCATTTTACAGGTATCACTCAGCTCAATCCTCTAACATTACAAGACAGTAATATCAGAATCTGTAAGTAAAAGATGAGGCAGCTGAAACTGGGAGGAGGGCTTAGGTAACCTACCGATGGCCACACAAATAGTGTGTGACACAACATAGAGTGAGATCCTTGGTTCTCCAGGTCCAAAGCCCATGCTCTTAATCCACATGCTACACTGATTCCCAATGAAGTCTAAGTGTGACTTGGCCCCTTAAAATATTATAACTTTAAGCTGTGCTAATAGATGTATTATGGCCAGACTAAGAAGGGTGATTGTTCTTCACCACTTTCTGTACATTATAAAATTATGGTTGTCCAAGATACAGCATTTCCAGGATGGTAAATTATCCAAAAAAAAAAAAAAAATGGTTACAACTTTTGAGAAGACTTGTAAGAACATGACCGCCATCTTGAAATATCTGAAGAACTGTCCCTTGCAAATTGGACTTTGCCTTTTTGGCCTGACTCCAGAAGGTGGGACAAGAGTCAGTTGGAAAAACCACTTAGCAATTACAAGTGCCCCCAAATAGAACAGGCTAATTTGTGAAATGGGAAATTCCTCTACATAGGAGAGTGCTCATTTGGAAGGTGCATGATGCAAGTTCAGGGAGCCAAACCAGGCCAGCCGATTTGACCAGGTGACCCCAGAGATGCCTCACCACCCTAAGTATCTGTAATTATATATTCACCAATCACCTAGTTAGCAGAACTGATGAAAATGTTAATTATGATTCAAAAACTAAGTTCCAAGTCAGTATTTTTGAAAAATGCATATCAAGTATTTCTTTGAATTACTGAACATGGCTATATTCTCATTGCCTAACCCAGAAAAGGGGGGAAAAACCTCATTTATGAGTCAATAAGCCTGAAGCCAATAAAAATACAGAAGGAGATGGGACAGATCTGTTTGGTGCACATTGTAACAGCTGTTCTCCACGGGTGGTATAGGGACTCCAGGCATCTCTTTAAAATTCTCCAGGATGCTCACATCACTAAGAGTGATATAGTATTTATGTGGAAATAATATTTCTACCTCTAAAACAGAACAGTTTGAACTTAAAAAACAAAACAAACAAACAAAAAACCCCAAAAAACTAGCAGCCATTAAGGGAGATCATGACATAGTGACCAAGAGCTGAGTAACACCACTGGCTTTTTTTGCCCATTTACAGTGTTATCCATTTTTTGTTTTATTTGAAGGCACATTTTGTTTATATCTGAACACTTGTTCAATTTCTTTTTAAATGTAGAGTCAGTCTCCAGATCAAATATGCTATGATATGTCTTACTTTAATGTTTGAAAAAAAAAGCTAATTAAATTAATGGAAAGTTAAACTACCTTATTGCTTTTTATTTTTTTTGCGGTACGTGGGCCTCTCACTGTTGTGGCCTCTCCCGTTGCGGAGCACAGGCTCTGGACGCGCAGGCTCAGTGGCCATGGCTCAAGGGCCCAGACGCTCTGCGGCATGTGGGATCTTCCCGGACCGGGGCACGAACCCGTGTCCCCTGCATCGGCAGGCGGACTCTCAACAACTGCGCCACCAGGGAAGCCCAAGCTACCTTATTTTTTATAGAAGAAAATGTAGAAATGTATCTGCATATTTTCCCCCAGGTTAAACTCTTATTGTTGGTCTATGAAAGGTCACTCTATTTTTCTGTATGTTTGTTTTTGTGTTTGTATGTGTTTGCTTTGATCATCCATCTCTTCATCTTCTATCCTCAGTGCAATCCCTATTCCCTCATAGTAACTCACCCAAGTTTATTTAACATACATTCTTCTAATTCATTCTCCATATGGTTATCTATTTATATGTGTATCTTTGAAAAAGACACATTGTGTCTTTTAATTCTGTTTGCCTTTTTTTTCACCTAACATTATGCTTCTGAGTCCTTGTGCCTGTATAGAGACAACTCATTACTTGAGGTCGATGCTGAGTTCTCCATGCACTGCTTTTTCATTCCTTGAGGCATCTCTCTTGCTCTTTACTACCCCAAATGCTGTGATGGGTGCCTGCAATGCATGGCTCCTTGTGAGCTAAGAGAATGTTCCTGGTAACATCCACCAGGGTGGACAGGACACTGGACAACGTGCAGACCGAATTTCACCCAGTTCAATCCCACTGGCTCTGGAGGGGCTGATCAGCACACATGCCAACCAGGACTGCAGGTGGGATTCTGTTTTCCCTGTTCTTGACAGCACTTGATATCATCTGCCTTTTTCCAAACTGACTGGTATAAAGAGATAATCTTTTTATTAAATTGCATACACAAATTACTAAGAAGAGGTTTTGGTTTCTACTTTGGCAACCTGTCCAGCTAAATGCTTTTGCCCATTTTCCACTAGGATAAGTGCACCTTTATAAAATTTATTTCTATTGCTTCCTTATATATTATAGGCATTAATTCTCTGCTGGTAAATAAACATGCTTTCTCGCAATCTCTCAGATGTAAGAGATTTCATACATCTCTTAAATTACTTCTCCATGTTCTCTTCCACTGAATAGAAATACTAATTCTAATATAGTCTTATAATATCAATTGTTTTCCCTTATGACTTTTGCTTTATAGGGAAAAAAAAGGCTGTTCAAGAAAGCTTTTCTTGGGCTTCTCTGGTGGCACAGTGGTTGAGAGTCCGCCTGTCGATGCAGGGGACATGGGTTCGTGTCCCGGTCCGGGAGGATTCCACACGCTGCGTAGCAGCTGGGCCCGTGGGCCATGGCCACTGAGCCTGTGCATCTGGAGCCTGTGCTCTGCAATGGGAGAGGCCATGACAGTGAGAGGCCTGCGTACCGCAAAAAAAAAAAAAAAAAAAAAAAAAAAAAGCAGGTTTTCTTATCCTGATGTCATTAAAACATTTTCCATATTTTATTCTACACATTTTATAGGGTTTACTTTTCACATTTAGGTGTTTATTTATTTATTAAATTTACTTATTTTTTTGGCCACACCACACAGCTTATGGGATTTTAGTTCCCTGACCAGGGATCACATTTAGGTTTCTAAAAGATCAGAAGTTTTATACTCTCTTCCCATTGTAAGAGAAGTTTCCTTGCAAGTCATACTATTTTTATCATGTATCACGTTTGCATATATTCATGAGTGTCCTTTCTGAACTCCTCTGAAGCAAAGATCTGTTTTTCTTTTCCTGAACAAGTATACACAGACTTTATTACTATGAAACTGTTCTTATTACATGGTAAAAAAAAAAAAGCCCTTACTATTTTAATATACTGAAGATAAGATACTTAATTTTAAAAAGTTCCATTCTATATTCTACAATATTGAATAAAAACATTAAGTTCTTGATAATATTCATACTAGATTAAGGGACACACTGTTAAGTTATCACAAAGACATCCACATATTTTCATTCATAAGGACTCTTCACCATATTTCCTATGAAGTATAAACATTTAGTTTTAATATAAGGGAAAGTTTTATAAGGTTTGAGGTTTCTTTACAACTAAAATCTGATGCCAAGATGTGGTTTTCACATTTCTAAGACAAAATGAATGGACATGATGATGTTGAAGGTCTGTTTAAGCTCTAATTTCTTTATGAGCCTATAAAAATCACCCAAATAGAAATTTCAGTGAAAAAGGTAATCTATCTCTATTTCAGGAAAAGTCTCCTAGAAGGTAGGATTTCTCAGGCATTCACCTTCATGCCTTGTCTCAAACATAAGATCATATCTACACCAACTGAGGGTATAGAAACCTCCTTCGTTCCAAAATAGGTTGATTAAAAATTAAATAGTGAAAACAACACAGGACTATGAAAATTTATGTTAAATTAATACTTACTAATGTAACATGATTCAAGACTGAAGATGAGCAGTTTAATAAAACAAGAGATAAAAGGATTAGACTTACCTCATCAAACCAAATCTGTATTTCTAAAATGGTATTGTACAAATATGTTCTTACGAATCAAATTTACATAGAGACAAAAAGGCACCTTTCTATGTCTAAACATTATAGAACATTTATTGAAATATTTCTTTGTGAGATCTCAGGGGGAAATAGTACATCATTTTAATACATATCATTATTTCAAAAATATGATATGTAATATCACTTAATACTGGTAGCTTATAATTACGCCAGTTTTCACCTCAGACAAAATTGAGTTTCTTCAGCTATTTTAGAGGAAATCTATAGTAACTTTCAAAAATGTAAGAAGTTTTACTTAGGGGCATTAAAATAACTATTTCATTATCACAATTTTAAAATGAGGCAACATTACACACTCTCCAGAATGGCTGAAATAAAGATAGATAATAACAAATGCTGCTTGGGATGTGGAAACACTATAACATTCATACATGGCTGGTGGGAATGTAAAATGATACAGCCACTTTGAAAAAGTTTGGCAGTTTCTTAAAAGTTAAACATAAACTCATCATACCCAGAAATTATACTCCTAAGGATACATCCACGAAAAATGAAAATTTATGTCCTCATAAAGACTTGGATGTAAATGCTCATAGAAGTATTATTCCAAATGGCTCAATACTGGAAACAATACCAAAGTTCACCAACTGGGAAATGGGTAAACAAAATGTGGAATATCAACACAATGGAATACTATTCAGCAGTTAACAGGAATGAACTACTGATGCATGCTAGAACATGCATGACTCTCAAAACCATTATGAAAAATGAAAGAAGCCAGAGGCAAAAGACGATATATTTAGGATGCCATTTTAATATGAAATGTTTACAAAAGGCAAAGCTATAGAGTCAGAAAGCAGACTAGTAGTTGCCTGAAGCTGAGATTGGGAACAGGGATTA
Organism: Mesoplodon mirus; assembly: GCF_964341445.2. Classification (NCBI taxonomy): domain Eukaryota; kingdom Metazoa; phylum Chordata; class Mammalia; order Artiodactyla; family Ziphiidae; genus Mesoplodon; species Mesoplodon mirus. Next base: position 174,716,263 of record NC_138980.1, on the reverse strand, counting down.
ACTGGAAAAGGACATAGAAGTTTTTAGGGTAAGGGAGATTCTAAAACTGGACTGTGGTAGGGAAGCCCTTTCAAGAATGGGGGTGTGACAAATATCAGGAACCCTTTCTCCAATGAAACAAACTGGTAAGAATGATTTTTTTAAAAAAAACAAGCAACCATTTAAAGCCTCTGGATATTATCTTAAGGGCATGTAACAAAGGGAGAAATTTTTACGTAAGACAGTCAACTAAATATTGGTTTGAAGAGAACCTGTGGCATTGGAACCATCGCAGACTCCCCTCCTTGCCCTTAAATGGAATGGAAACTCTCTACTCTGTGTGGCTAGGCCAAGAAGACAGGGTTCCCTCTCTCACCACCTCCGAGTCTAGGACTGTAGTTTCTTCTCAGGAAGGGCAAACTACCAGCATTACTTATCCCCTGCAGCTCCATCTTGCAGAAGCTCTGTTTCTGGCAATGTGACCGAGAGGTCTGGAGCACTCTTCCTCCACCCAGACCAATGCATATGAGGAAAGCTCTATCCCAGCTGCAGCAAGCTGGCTCTGATTGGTCTCGCCCCATCTTGCTTGTAAGGAGATGGTTCTGTCCTGGGAGAGGAAAGCTGAGACCAGGAATTATCATTCCAGCTCAGCGCTCTGCTCATAGAGCAGGAGTGTCACTCCAAAGAAGTGGGCCACTGTCCTGGTCCCACCTCCAGAGCAGTGGGGCAGATGTTCTGCAGAAAGGGAGGTGTAAGAAAGAACAGACAGGGCTTCCCTGGTGGCACAGTGGTTGAGAGTCCGTCTGCTGATGCAGGGGACACAGGTTCGTGTCCCAGTCCTGGAAGATCCCACATGCCGTGGAGTGGCTAGGCCCATGAGCCATGGCCACTGAGCCTGCACGTCCAGAGCCTGTGCTCTGCAACAGGAGAGGCCACAACAGTGAGAGGCCCGTGTATCGCAAAAAAAAAAAAAAAAAAAAAAAAAAAAAAGAAAGAAAGAACAGAGAGCACCAGTCCTCTCCCTGATGGGATTGAATATATTAGAAACAGAGCACAGGGAAGTTCAAGCCTAAGGGTATACTGAAAACAAAGATGATCTTGGTGATAGGCATTTAAGAGAAAGCTAGCAGCTCGACGATAGCAATAAATGAAGTGGCAGACCAGCTAGAAGTTTACCAGAGAGAATCCAGGAAACAGACAGCTATGCAGACAGCTCCTGGGGATGGAGCAAATCTCAAAGACCCAGGAGATCAAGGAAAGAGACAGGGAAAGACAGCCTGGCTAAACCAAAGTCAACCATGGAGTGAAGGAAGGCAGTAAGGGAGACTGTGTGTATGCCTAAGGGTGTACCCTCTGAGGAGCAACATCAGGTGATGACCAGGGAAAACAGACCTCACTGAACTAGTCCACCAAAGTCACTAAAAAATTAAGGAAGCAAACAATGGAAACAACAAGCCCAGGCATGCGTGTCAGGGGAGGAATTGAATCAGTATTTACAATTGCTGCAATGTATTAATACTATCTATATTATCTAAAATGTCAAGGTTTCAACCAAAATGTGGTGAGACGTACAAAGAAGTAGGAAAGCAGGACCCATAAAAAGGACAAAAAAATGAGACATATGAAACTGTTGTTGAAAGGGGCCCAGATGGTAGATTTAGCAGACAAAGGTTTCCAAGCAGCTGTTGCAAACATGTCCACAGAACTAAAGGAAACCAGATGAGACCTGCAAGATGGCAGAGGAGTAAGATGTGGAGATCACCTTCCTCCCCACAAATACATCAAGAATACACTTACATATGGAACTGCGGCTTCAGGACAACTACTGAATGCTGGTAGGGGACCTTAGACTTCTAAAAAGGTGAGAAAATCCCCACATAACTGGGTAGGGGAAAAGAAAAAGAAAAAACAGAGACAAAGGAATCAGGATGGGACCTGCCCCTCTGGGAGGGAGCTGTGAAGGAGGAAAGGTTTCCACACACTAGGAAGCGCCTTCGTGGGCGGAGACTGCGGGTGGCAGGGGGGCAAGCTTCGGAGCCATGGAGGAGAGCGCAGCAACAGGGGTGCAGAGGGCAAAGCAGAGAGTTTCCTGCACAAAGGATCGGTGCCGACCAGCACTCACCAGACTGAGAGGCTTGTCTGCTCTCCCGCCGGGGCGGGCGGGGGCTGGGAGGCGAGGCTCGGGCTTTGGAGGTCAGATCCCAGGGAGAGGACTGGCGTTGGCTGCGTGAACACAGCCTGAAGGGGGCTAGTGTGCCACAGCTAGCTGGGAGGGAGTCAGGGAAAAAACCTGGGCCTTCCAGAGAGGCAGGAGACCTTTGTTGCAGGATGCACAAGGACAGGTGTGGGCCTGCCATAATAGCTTCCTGCTCCATGCACTCACAGACTGCAGGGCAATGCCTACGTGAGCGCAGCCACGAGCTGCAGCTGTGATCTCGGACCCCAGAGGCTGCCACTGCTGCCTCCAAGGGCCCTGTGTGGAAGGCAGGTCCCTGCCCACACCTTCCCAGCAGCCCGTGCAGTCAGCCACAGCTGAGGGTCCCACGCACCAGGGCCAAATTTCCGGAGAGAACTCACGATGCACCTCAGGCTCTTTCAACTTCACGCTGGCCTCTGCCCCACGCAGGCACTCCCCGCACATCCCAATTATGACTGCCATTTCCTTCCCTCCCCCCAGGCCTGAGGGAGAAAGTGAGCCCTAATCAGCCGCTGCTTTCGCCCCCTCTTGCCTGGGCAGGGAACATACGCCTGAGGGCTGCTCACAGGAAGAGGCGGGGCAGAAACCAAAGCTGAACCCCAGGGGAAGTGCGAACAAAGAAGAGGAAGAGAAATATCCCTGTGCAGCTGCAGGAACTTCGGATTAAATGCCCGCAATCGGTTGGGTAAACCCTGCATTTGTGGAACACCTGAATAGAAAACAAGTGTGCCCACAATTGAGGCTGGGAATGTTGGGGGCAACTGTGGGCTTTGGGGGCCAGGACACGCAGGACTAAGGCCAGGTCAGAGTCTGAACTGGCCCCACAGAGCCCACAGCAGGTGCAGGGACCTACCCAGAAGGACTGGAGGGCTTCCTCGGGAGGCAGCGACTGCCTGTGGCTCACTGTGGGGGCCAGGACACTGACAGCTGAGGCCACAGGACGATATTGCTCCTTTTATTTATTTTGGTTCTGTTGTTCTTTTTTAGTATTATTTTACTTTTACTTTTTTATTTACTTTTCATGCTTTTATTTATTTATTTATTTATTTTTGTGGTATGCGGGCCTCTCACTGGTGTGGCCTTTCCCGTTGCAGAGCACAGGCTTCTGGATGTGCAGGCTCAGCGGCCATGGCTCACGGGCCCAGCCGCTCTGCAGCATGTGGGATCTTCCCGGACTGGGGCACGAGCCTGTGTCCCCTGCATCGGCAGGTGGACTCTCAACCACTGCGCCACCAGGGAAGCCCCCATGCTTTTATTTTTAATATATATTTTATTTTATTTACTTTCCTAATTCTACTGCACTTTTTCATTATGTTGTGTTTTTTCCTTGTGTTTGATTTTTTCCCTTGTTTTGATCTGTTTTCACTTTATTTTTAACTATATTTTATATATTTTTATTTTTACTTTTGTATTTTTTTGTATTTTTTCCTTTTGTTTTCGTTTTTCTTTTGTCTTCACATTTTTCTTTGATCATGTTTGTGTATTAGTTTTATGCTTTCATTGCCATTTTTAGTTTGCTTTCTGCATTTGATTTGTTTCTGGTTTTATTTTTTGTTACTTTAGTTTTTAGCATTTGTTTTCATTTTTGGATTTGTTTATTGGTTTGGTTACTCTCTTCTTTGTTTTCTCTTTTTTTTTCTTTTTGTAAGTGCATGTGTGTATGTTTCTTTGTTTGATTCTGTCTGTTTAGTTTTGCTTTAGCCATTTCTGTTGGGGTTTTGTCTGTTTGTCTGTTTGGGTTCTTTTTGTTTTGTTTTGTTTTGTTTTATTTTTTCTTATTACTTTTCTTCCATGATGTGCGGCTTGCAGGGTCTTGGTGCTCTGGCCCAGGGTCAGGCCTGAGCCTCTGAGGTGGGAAAGGAGAGTCCAGGACGTCAGACCACCAGAGAACTCCTGGCCCCATGCAATATTAATCAGTGAGAGATCTCTCAAAGGTTGCCGTCTCAACACTAACACCCGGCTCCACCAACGGCCAACAAGCTGCAGTGCTGGATGCCTCATGCCAAACAACTAGCAAGACAGGAACACAACCCCACCTGTTAGCAGACAGGCTACCTAAAGTCATACTAAGCTCACAGTCACCCCAAAACACACCACTGGATGCAGCCCTGCCCATCAGAGGAACAAGATCCAGCTCTACCCGTCAGAACGCAGGCTCCAGTCCCCTCCACCAGGAAGCCTACACAAGCCACTGGACAAACCTCACCCAATGGGGAAATACAACAGAAGTAAGAGGAACTATGACCCTGCAGCCTGCAGAAAGGAGACCCCAAACACAGTAAGTTAAACAAAATGAGAAGACAGAGAAATATGCAGCAGATGAAGGAGTGAGGTAAAAACCAACAAGACCAACAAATGAAGAGGAGACAGGCAGTTTACCTGAAACAGAATTCAGAGTAATGATAGTAGGGATGATCCAAAATCTCAGAAATAGAATGGAGAAAATACAAGAAACGCTTAAAAAGGATCTAGAAGAACTAAAGAGCAAACAAACAGTGATGGACAACACAATAACTGAAATTAAAAAAAAAAAACTCTAGAAGGAATCAATAGCAGAATAACTGAGGGAGAAGAATGGATAAGTGAGCTGAAATATAGAATGGTGGAAGTAACTGCCACGGAGCAGGATAAAGAAAAAAGAATAAAAAGAATTGAGGACAGTCTCAGAGACCTCTGGGACAACATTAAATGCACCAACATTCGAATTATAGGGGTCTCAGAAGAAGAAGAGAAAAAGAAAGTGTCTGAGAAAATATCTGAGGGGATTATAGTCAAAAACTTCCCTAACATGGGAAAGGAAATAGTCAATCAAGCCCAGGAAGCACAGAGAGTCCCATACAGGATAAACCCAAGGAGAAACACACCAAGACACATATGAATCAAACTATTAAAAGTTAAATATAAAGAAAAAAGATTAAAAGCAGCAAGGGAAAAGTAACAAATCACATACAAGGAAATTCCCATAAGGTTATCAGCTGATTTTTCAGCAGAAAATCTGCAAGCCAGAAGTGAGTGTAAATATTTATGCACCCAACATAGGAGCACCTCAATACATAAAGCAAATGCTAACAGCCATGAAAGGGGAAATTGACAGTAATACAATAACAGTAGGGGACTTTAACACCCCACTTACACCAATGGACAGATTACCCAAAATGAAAATAAATAAGGAAACACAAGCTTTAAATGGCACATTAGACCAGATGGACTTAATTGATATTTGTAGGACTTTCCATCCAAAAAAAACCAGAATACACTTTCTTCTCAAGTGCACATGGAACATTCTCCAGGATTGAACACAGCCTGGGTCACAAATTATGCCTAGGTAAATTTAAGAAAATTGAAATCATGTCAAGCACCTTTTCCGACCACAGCAATATGAGACTAGATATCAATTACAGGGAAAAGAACTGTAAAAATTACGAACACAGGGAGGCTAAACAACACGCTACTAACCAAGAGATTGCTGAAGAAATAAAAGAGGAAATCAAAAAATACCTAGATGTCTTTGTCTGGTTTTGGCACCACTATTTATAATAGCCAGAACATGGAAGCAACCTAAATGTCCATCAACAGATGAATGGATAAAGAAGATGTGGCACATATGTACAATGGAATATTACTCAGTCATAAAAAAGAAACAAAATTGAGTTATTTGTAGTGAGGTGTATGGACCTAGAGTCTGTCACACAGAATGAAGTAAGTCAGAAAGAGAAAAACAAATACCGTATGCTAATGCATAAATATGGAATCTAGAAAAATGGTACTGATGAACCTAGTGGTAGGGCAGGAATAAAGATGCAGATGTTGAGAATGGACTTGAGGACACAGTGGGGAAGGGGAGGCTGGGACATAGGGAGAGAGTAACACTGACATACATACCCTACCAAATGTAAAACGGATGGCTGGTTGGAAGCTGCTGCATAGCACAGGGAGATCAGTTCGGTGCTTTGTGACCATCTAGAGGGGTGGGACGGAGGTTCAAGAGGGAGGGGATATGGGGATATGTGTGTGAAAATAGCTGATTCACTCTGTTGTACAGCAGAAACTAACACAATATTGTGAAGCAATTATACTCCAGTAAAGATGTATAAAGAAAGAAGAGAACTAAAGGAAAACATTTAAAGAATACAAGGAATGTATGAACAATGACTAATCAAACACAGAATATCAATAAGAACCAAGTGGCAATTCTGGAGTTGAAAAGTACAATAACTGAAATGAAAAATTCACTAGAGGGGATCCATGGTAGATCTGAGCTGGCAATAGAAAGATGCAGTAAACTCAAAGATGGACCAATACGCAACCTGAAGATCAGAGAAAATTTAAAAAAAAGAACAAAATTGAACAGAGCTCAGAGAAATGTGGAACACCATTATGTATCCTATGATACATGTAAAAGGACAAGAGAGATAGAAACAGAAAAACATCAAATAAATAATAATTGTAAATGTCCCAAATTCAATGGAAAACATTAATCTATACACCCAAGAAGTCCAATAAACTTCAAGTAGAATAAACACAGAGATTCACATCCAGACACACCATGGTTAAAATGTTAAAAAAAAGTCAATGAGAAATCTTGAAAGCAGCAAAAGAAAAATGACTCCTCATTTCAAGGGAATACCAATAAAATTCACAGTTTACTTCCCACCTGAAACAATGGACACAAGAAAGCAGTGGGATGAAATATTCAAAGTATTGAAAGGAAAATAAACTGTCAGCCAAGAATCTTATATTCAGCAAAACCCTCTTTCAGAAATGAAGGTGAGATAAATAAATTCTTAAATAAACAAAAATAAGAGATTATTGCTAGCACACTCATCTTATGGGAAGAACTAAGGAAAGTTCTTCAGGCTGAAAGTATATGACACCAGACATTAATTCAAATCAACATAAAAAAACAAAGAGCACCATTCAAGGTAATTACGTACTTAGTGTAAATGTTTATTTCTTCCCCTTTCTTCTCTTGACTGATTTTAATAACAACTGCATAAAATAATATGTGTATATCATTATAGTATTGTTCCTGTCATATATATAAATATATTTGACAAAAATGGCACAAAGGAAGTAAATGGGAAGAAAGCATCATTAGAGTAAGGAATGACACCAGATGATAAATAGAATACGCAGAAACAAATGAAGAGAATTTTTTATTTTTATTTTTATTTTTTTTGCGGTACGTGGGCCTCTCACTGTTGTGGCCTCTCCCGTTGCGGAGCACAGGCTCCGGATGCACAGGCTCAGCAGCCATGGCTCACAGGCCTAGCTGCTCTGCGGCATATGGCATCTTCATGGACCAGGGCACAAACCTGTGTCCCTTGTATCGGCAGGCGGACTCTCATACACTGCGCCACCAGGGAAGCCCGAGAATTATTTTTTAAAAATTCTGTAAATATATTCTTGCTCTCTTTTCCTCTCTCAGTTTCTTTTAAAAACATAAAGTTATACAAAGAATAATTATAAAAATACGTTTCTGGTTTTGTAATGGAACACAGGTATTTGTCATAATATAACAATTAAAGCACAAAAAAAGTGGGAAGAAGGAAATAAGCTATATGAGGATAACTTTTCCATAGCCCCCTGGAATTAATTTAGTATAAATCTGGTAAGTTAATATGTATATTTAGGCCCTAAAGCAACCATAGTTGGCCCTCTGTATCCATGGATTCCACATCAGTAGATTCAACCAACTGGACTGAAAATATTTGGGAAAAAAATTCCAGAAAGTTCCCAAAGCAAAACTTGAATTTGCTGTGCACTGGTAATCATTTACATAATATTTACATTGTATAAGGTATTGTAAGTAACCTAGAGATGACAAAGTGTATGGGAGGATGTTCATAGGCTATATGCAAGTCCCATTTTACATGAGGGACTTGAACATTTGAGAATTTTGGTATCCTGGAACCTATCCCTGTGGAACAACTGCACAAGAAAATCACTAAAAAAATGTAGTAAAAAAAGTATTAAAAGATTTAAAATATTATACTAGAAAATATTCACTCAATGCAGGAGAAAACAAGAAAGATAGAGGAACCAAAAAAGACATGAGACATATAGAAAACAAAAAGAATGACAGATATAAATTCAATTATTGCAAATATTAAATGTATATGAATTAAATAATCCAATCAAAAGCATAGATTGTCACACTGAATCAAAAAAAACAAACAAACAAATAAAACAAAGCACAAAAAAACACAAGATCAAACTATATGCTATCCAGAGGAGACACCCTTTAGATTCAAAGATATAAACAGATTAAAAATAAATGGATGCGGAAAGACACTGTACAAATAGAAGAAAAAAGAAAGGGGGAGAGAGAGAAAACTGGAATGGCTATCCTCATGCTAGACAAAATAAACTTTAAACAAAAATGTCATTACAGATAAAGAGGGACATTTTTAATAATAAAAGGGTCAGTCCATCCAGAAGATATAAAATTTCTGTACATACAATGCAATGAACTATTGAGCCCCAAAATACACAAAGTAAAAACTGAGATTTAAAAGGAGACACAGAAAATTCAGCATTATTAGTTGGAGATTTAAGTATTCCATTTATAGTAATGAATAGAAAAACGTGATAGAAATATAGATCAGTGGAATAGAATTGAAAGTCTAGAAATAAACTTGTACCTTTATGGTTAGCACTGGAATTCTTCCCTTTTGTGTTGGGTACAGACTTTCTTAAAACATTTCAGTCTGAGCCCATAACTTTCTAGTTATATTAGGTTATTAAAAATAGTGTCTTTCAGATTAAGACTTTATTCTATCCATTTGTGTAAAACCTTCCTTGGAATAAAATATCTTCCTTCTTCCAATGAGGTCTAGACTTGAGGATTTTAGTGATTTTGAGTGGATAGGGGTGAAGTCCATCTTCTTATACCTGATCTTTCTCCTTGGGTATTAACCAGGGATAGGGAAAGAGAAGGTGTTTGTTTATGAAGCTGTCATTGAAAGTGGGTAATTATTTGTAAACACAATGAAACCCAGTCCTCCTAAAGCCAAGTTCTCTGCTGAGTTTATAATTAACCTCTGTAACCAAAATTTTATTCTCTTTCTTGTCCCTCACCTGTTTTCCCTCAAGAAGAAAACAGAGGACTGAAACCAAGCAGGTCCCTGTAGGGCCCTTCCAGGTACAAAAGCCTTCTGTGTCCCTCATTTCTTGTTTGCAGACCTTCCCTAAGTTCTAAAGGGCAAATTCAAACAGTTACTAATCAGGGAAGTGAGGGAACACAGAAACGAAGGAAAAACAGCCAAGAAACAATAATGCAGCATAAAGCAGAGGCTTAGTTCCTCCACAGGGGATAAACATAACAATCTGAAACATATCTCTGAGTTCTTCTACAGGAACCAAGGCCCCCACCCAGGTAGAGGATGATAACTTCAGGCTGAGCACAAGCATGTGGACCTCAGACTGGTTGGAACCAGAAGGCTGATGACTGAGGTTCCTGGAGCACCACCCTGTTACCTCACCACCAACCAATCAGAAGAAAGTCACACACCCTGCAGCCCTCCCCCCAAAATTTGCCTTTAAAAACTCTTGCCTGAAAATCATTGGAGAGTTCAGGTCTTTTGAGCATGAGCCACTCATAGTCCTTACTTGGCCCTCACAATAAACCGCTCTCTGCACAAGACTCCAATGTGTCAGTTTGTTTGGCCTCATTGTGTGTCGGCCACGTGAACTTGGGTTGGACAACAACCAGAACAATTCTACCATGAAATTCCAGTCATAGTGAAAAGATGGATATCCCCCTTGTGCTGGTCATCGTGGCACACCCAGCAACTTGAGAAATATCATTGTGAGAGCTGGTGGAGGCTGAGAACGCATAAGGGACATGGTGCCAGGCAGCACCCCCTGGGAATGACTTGTGAAACCCAGGTACCTTGTTAGTCCAATATCTGGCCGACAGAATCAGGCTCATGCTTCTGCTGCACACAACTCTGTCTTATGCTTTCGTGGCCCCCAATCTCATCTATCTTCCTTTCCCAACTCTTGAGCCTTTGGCTACAATGGGATCAGTCTTCTCTACCTTCAAGGAACCATACCCTCACCAGAAAAAGAGAACTTTATTCTTTCTTTATCTGGTTGTACCTGGTACCATATTTTTCCAGTTTTTCTTAGCCCCAGTGGAACCAGAGCAGCACCACAGGCTCACATACACAGACCCAGGAGCAGGGCAGCTGTTTCCTCTTCTTGAAAGTACTCACAAACTTCACAAGGGATTCTCTGGAGAATTCACATCTTGGGACTTTGGGCAGCAGAAAGTAGATAAGCACTTTTTCCTTCCACTTCATGGGGATGTAAAATGCACGGATAGTCTCCTTTTTTCTTCTTAGTCCCAATCCTGTGTACCATCTCTGCAGTCCTCCTGCTATTCTGGAAGAGGAGAGGCGACAAACCGGGATTCTCTCCCAAGAGAGGCTGAGTTCTCAATGGTTGCAGTTTCTATGCACTCTATGCACTGAATTTTGAAAGACAGGTCAGGAAAGTTAAATATTTTACAGTTTTAAGTAGGTGGTAGTTGAAGAGAAGGTAAGATGAAATGACCCAGAGAGTATGTGAATAGTGGCAAGAGGATCAGGGTAGAATTACGGGCATTGTAATATTGAAGGGAAAGATGGAAGAAAATGAACCAGTGCTTGAAATGAGATGAATTTTCAAGAAAATTCAGGATGAAAAGAGTTTCCTAAATGTGCAGCCCACAGTATTAGATGCTGTGAATATGTCAATAGGTTAAGAAACAAAAAGAGGCTATTATTTTGGCAGCCTGGAGATCATGAGCCTTTAGAGCAGTTTTAATGTCATATTGTGGGCAGAAGATTGAGCCAAGAGGTTGAAAGATCAATAGGAAATGAGGAATTAGAGGCAAAGAGTGTACAGCATGCTTTCAAGACATTTGGTGGTAACAGCAAGGGAAAGATAGCTTGAAAAGAAAAAAATCAAATATTTTTCCCCTATAAATATAGGATGGAGGCAATGATTTGGGCACATTTTTAGGCAAAGAATATGGAGCAATGGGAAGAGCGTTATTAAAAATTTGAGAAAGAATAAGTTATGAAGCAAGATTCAGAAGAATATGGACAGGAAAGAGTGTGGAGGAGTGTGATTAAATGTTATCTTTAAAAAGAAGAAGGGACCACCCCTGAGAAAGGGGTAATGACTGGATAGAAGATGAGAAATTGGAGTCTTAAGGTCACCTCCTAAGCAGGAAGGAAACAAGAGAGCAGGAAGCTTGGGGGAGGGAGGAGATGGAGGGGCAGGAATGGAGCTCACGAGTGCCTTGTTTATTATGTACTGAAATAATTCCACAGGAGCTTTAAGAGTTGAGATTGGGAGGATGGAACTTTCATTATTTCTGAAGGGATGTCAGGGATAATACATTTCTATTATTAACATCTACAGTTCTCCAAATTCTTTTTCAGAATCACCACAACTCAGCCACATCTCAACACGGTTAATACGCTAATCTTATTTCTAACATTCATTTCTTTTCCTGTTTCTATGACTGTACTTTAGTAAATCAGCTCCTGACATTCCTCACAGGAAAGAGCTTGCTTTCTCTTCTTATAAGGTAGATAGGCTATTTTTAACCCCTTGTTTTCAGGCCCCTTTTCAGTCTTGCCTTGCAGACCTCCTGTCTGGGACCTGGAGCCCCTCTGGGTTCTGCCAGCAGATCAGCAGATCAGCTCCCAGTTCCCAGCCCTCCCTCATCCTGGATGCCATCTTTTCTGCAAGCATTCTGAATTTCTCTGTCCTCTACTTGATGTCATAAATCAAAGCTCTTCTGCTAATTTGCGGTCTTCTAGAACTGTGTTCAAATTCTTCATGTTCTGAGGACATGAAGAACACAGCATCAATAGTTTAATCCCCATTCATTCATGTTTCTACTATCACCTTAATGGAGTTTAAAGGAGATGAAAGAAAAATGAGAAAAACCTGCCCCTTCAATAAACACTACAAATGATCCTTTGATACATAATCAATTTAGCATGTATATTACACTTCCAATGGAAATTATATATACACACACACACAACTGTTTATAAGTTGGCTATAGACTCTTTTATAGCTGTAACTACTGCCAATCTCGAAACTACTTTTGCCCCAGGATCATTCTACAGGAAATATCAGCTTTGCCTTCCCCTTCTTCCCATTCTGGAATGAAATATCTATCAAAGTAGGAAGTAATTTTTGTGAAGGGGCATTCTGCTTTGTTATCTCCATCTAGATAGTGGTTATAGCAGAGATTTCCTGTCCTCAGTAATTATGGAGATAAAACTTTTACTAGAAAGGGAATATAGACTTGGGGTGGAGGAAGTTGTGCCGATGACTAATATCCACTAATAAGAGGCAGTGATGACAGTGCAGGCAACTTTCAGTGAGTATCTCTACCCCCTCTTGATTATATCCCACCCTCCAGCACAACTTGGCAAGCTACCTCTACTGCCTGAAAAAGTGGAACTCTCTTAAAGAAAACCAGGTCCAATGTTCGAGTTTGGAAGATACTTCTGAAACATTATAAAGTGTGTCATCTTAGCAACCAGCTGGAGTGCATCCACTTGGAGCAGATCTATTTATCAATCCACGCAGAGAGCAAGCTGAAGACTTGCACCCTGGTGCTGAATGGAGCATGAAGAAAGAGCAGTGGAGACCGCATAAACAGTAAGCAATGACCTTCCGCTTAGAAGTTGGAGGCGATTCCTCACATGGACTTTTATGCATTTAGAATTTATTTCTCGGGGTTCCAAGGTGCAGGCAGATTGTACTAGGAATAAATAGTATCATGATCTAGAAAACCATGGGGAAAAAAAAGGGATACCAGCAGAAAAAGGAGTCACTACCTCAAACAGATGGCAATCGGAATAAAAAGACAGCCATTTAATTTCGTAGCTGTAAAGTTTTAAAAGAAAAACAACACCTTCAATATACAATCATGACCGTGGAAAATGCATACCTAACTTTTTATATTTCTAAGTGTCCTCTGAATATTTAAGTAACTAATAGAGGGAAAGTGTATGCCCCTGAGTAGACCGAGTTCTTGCCAATGAACTCTTTTAATAGAACACACAACTCAGGGCTATAGAGATATATTAAAAGACCTTCTTGCTAACAGCTTGCTTGAAATAATGAGTACAAATGCCCAAAAGCGGTTGAGAAGTTGGCTTCTGCTTCAAACAAAATCTGCATCACAAATATTTTCATCTTGAGAGTATGCATGCCAATACCTAGCACTTAATTTTCCCCCAATTACCTTTCCTGCAAACTTTTATACAACAAGTTGCTCTTATTTGAATTGCTTCTGATTTGCTTATGAAAACCTCTAGTATAGAATTTCACCTCTTTAGCCTCAGAACAATACTACTCAAAATTAGGCTGGAACACACAAATAGTCTGTAGTATCGATTTCTAACTGGCATGAATGTCTCAGTCCTCATTTTGAAAATGATGATAATGACCTTTATAGTCTGTTAAAACATTAAAAAGATAGACCTTAAAAACCAGCCCATCAACTATTCACCAAATAATCAGTTTATAAATACATTTTTTTTAATTATCATCTATGATTCATTTTTCAAACCCACTTTGGTTTCTTCTCCCTCCATTAAAAACCCGTGATAGAATAACCACGTTATAGAATAACACGTTATCTTGAAACTGGAGGAGACCTCAGAGATCATCTAATTGAAAGCCTCACTTTATAGGGAAGGACACTGGGGCCCAGAGAAGAAATACATAGAAGGATATAGGCTAATCTGCTTAAGAAAACTAGTACCTGAGAACAAGGCATCAGTAAAATCTAATGTAAAGAACTGGTCTCCAGAGTCTTTGATTTTAATGAGAAAAGATAATAGCCTCTCTCTCTCTCTCTCTCTCTCTCTTAATTCAAATGAATTCACTTCAGACTTTTTAAAGTTTTGTGAATGTATTCTGAGAACTTTAGATTAGATGAGGGGGTAGAATTTGCCCCCTCCTGGAGATTAATGGCCACAGCATACTAATGTCCACGTCTGGCTACAGCACGTCTCTTCTCTATGGCTCTGTAAAGAATGTGCACACAGTTCCTTAAAAAACTAAACATAGAGCTACCATATGATCCAGCAATGCCACTCCTGGGCATATATCCAGAAAATATGAAAACTCTATTCGAAAAGATATTTGTACCCCAATATTCATAGCAGCACTATTCACAATAGCCAAGACATGGAAGCAACCTAAATGTCCATTGACAGATGAATGGATCAAGATATGATACATATATACAATGCAATATTACTCAGCCATAAAAAAGAATGAAATAATGCCATTTGCAGCAACATGGATGGACCTAGAGATTATCATACTAAGTGAAGTAAGTCAGACAGAGGAAGGCAAATATGATATGGTATCACATATGTGGAATCTAAAATATAGTATAAACAAATGTATTTACAAAACAGAAATTGACTTACAGTTATAGAAAACAAACTTATGGTTACAAAAAAGGAAAGGGGGGAGGGATTGATTGGGAGTATAGGATTAACAGATGCACACTACTGTATATAAAATAGATAAACAAGGATTTACTGTATAGCACAGGGAAATATAATATCTTATAATAAACTATAATGGAAAATAATTGAAAAAACAGAATATAGATATATACATATATATGTATAACCGAATCACTTTGCTGTATACCTGAAACTAACACAATATTGTAAATCAAATATACTTCAGTAAAATAAAATAATAATAATAGTAAAAAAAAACTTTTAAAAAAGAATATGCCTCCAGACTGAATGATTCCCAAAAGTTCTGCCAAGGACTCTCTCACTAGAGAATCCAGTTCCTTGGAAAGCTATCAACGCTAATGTTTGGTATTTTATATTATGTTTACTAATCTTTTATTTATGCCTCAATTCTACTTTCACTTTAAAAATTAGCAAGAAGCACTAGCATTAGTCTAAGGTATAACTGGTACTCTAGCAATACACCGGATGCCTTAATTCTCTTCGTTAGCTCTGCATATGTCCTTAAATTTTCTGAATTCCCATTTAGTTCTTCAGTTCTACAAAGTCCATTTGAATTATAAACATGTTCCCTGGAAAAAAGTCATTAACTGCACACCAACCATCAATATAACTGAACAGAACATGGGTGCCGACTACTCTCTTTCCAGTAACCCCAATTTTGCAAAAAGGTTACTTTCTTATTGCTTTTTAAGAAGAAAACACTTCCATGATCTATGACAATTTAAATATCCTGGTTTGGGCCAATCATTTCCACTGGAACTGAAAAGAAAGATTTGAGAAATCAGAGACAGCACATCATCTCAGTACAAACTATCACAATCAGTGGCTTTCAAAGAGGGCGATTCTTCCTCCAAGGAGTATCTGGCAATGTCTGTAGACGTTTTTGACTGTCAAAACTGAGTGAGGAGGTGCTACATAGTACCACATAGTCATCTAGTGGATAGAAGTCAGCGACGGGACTACACATCCTGCTATGTACAGGATGCCACACATGACAGTGATGCCCAAATTGTCAGTAGTGCCAGGGGTGAGAGAGCCTTGATCTGAATTCTTGCTACTCCGAGTATTGTCCTCATACCAGCAGCTTTGAGCTCTTCTAGAAGCTTCTTAGAAACTTGAGTCCCACCACAAGACCTACTCAATCAATCTACATTAGCAAGATCACCAGGTGACTCAGGTGGACTGTCAAGTTTGAGAATCACTGATTATACAACACTTAGTCAATCCTTAAGTGCTATAGAAGATCAGCTGCCTCATAGCCCAAAAGAATACCCTTCACTTAAATAATAGGCTCAATGCTACAGCATCTTGTCTTTAATACAATATTACCCTTATTACCACTAGTTCCATTTGATGTCAGTCATTGTTACATACAAAAAAAAAAATCCATTGCTCAATAATATGGAAAATTCTATGTAGAGCAAACTTAAATGTATTGAAATCTCTAATAGGCTAATGTACCTTAATAATCTCCAAGAGAGAGCTATCATATGTACCATTTCCCAAAATTACTTAACCATAGGATCTATTTTTCCTCGGAGCATTTAAGAGGCTTAAGGTTTCACAGAACACATTTTCCTTTTCTCAGCATGGAAACTAAAGAGAAATTGATTAAAGTTCAGATCTCTCTCAATAGAGTCTTGAATGAGTTATTACCTATGATACTACATGTTGCTTCAACAAAAGACAAAACCCAAGCCCTGCCTTGACAGTGAAGAATCTCCTGGGTACCACTGCATATTGAAAGGACAAACGAACTTCAGGCCTGAAGATGAAACCTCCTTGTTCAGAAATCATATTAAAAAGACACTTGCTTTCCTCATACTATCTGACTGCTCTAGTGATATAACACTTTCTTCAGAATGTCACAGTAAAAAAAAAAAAAAAAAACAAAAACAAAAAAAACATCATTTCACAAGCAATTCTTTGGAACAAATTGCAAAATAGAAGGGAAAAGACATAAGTAATTCAAGGCCAATGGTGACTTTATTATGCACATAAATTATGTCTAGTCACAGACTGTCTCTTTTCATCACTAATTATATTAAGGGTTATATAAGATTCACTTAATGAATAGAATTGCCACAGCTTTGCAAAAACCATGGACATTTCCTTATCAATTAACAATGCCTTAGGGATGCTACACACTAAGTCTGAATCCCTGGCATTTAATGGACTTATCTATAAATAGATACAGCGTTACACTACAAGAAAAAAGAAGCATACCTTTATATCTGTGAATAATGGCTAAAAGACCGGAATATGGAGTCACACATGTCTGGGTTCAAACCTCAACAACCCCCCCCCCCTTATTAAGGCCTGAATTCCCCATACCCGGCACACCCAGCCATATAAAAGAAAGCATTATACCTTCCCCACCAAACACCTGTACCAATGTGGCATGAGAGATCTGAGCTATAGGAGCAGGGATCTTGTACGTAATAAGGCAGTGTGGTACCAGCAATTACTATCATTTTATTTTAAATTTATATTTTTAAGGCTTTCTAGCTACTGAGATATTACCTAGCTACTGAGACATCATTGGGTGAAAAACAGTCATTTCAGTTTATCAAAGTCATTCTCTTGGACAGAGTTCCCATAAGGAAAAATGAGCCAAATCACCTGCGACAATCAATGATGTGATAAAGGGATAATGAACCACATCAATTCTGCTGATCAATGGAGTGATAAATGCCAGAGCCGCACAGCATTAAGAGCAAACCATAACAGTACTTAACTTTTACTGAGTGTAGCATTTATATTTTAAAAAAATCAAGTGTTTACTATGAGATGCGTGTTTGAGTTCAAGGTGTTGGGCAGAGGTTTTTCTAAAGGTAACCATGAATGGATTCAAGCCCACTCTGAGTACAAGGTACAGGATTTTGGAAAAGGTGAGCCATCCTCCCCTTTTATGATTCCATGTGAAATTACTGAACAGTTTGATTCTTTAACAGTATAGAATCATCAGCTAGGTACCTCTTAATTCTCTCAGACATTTTGCCCTACTGTGTGCAATGTGAGGGTTAAAAGCATACACTGGAAACATCACTGGTCCAGGAATAAGATAAACTCTACTCTGATCTCACTTCTGCTATGACTGTCCATGCCCTATCAGAAAAGTCGTTCAGTCTCTTTTGGCACCTATTTCCTTCTCAGAACAAGAATAAAGGGAAAAAAACTGTTTTCCCCTCACTCACAAGGTTATTCAAAGAATTCATTCAGGTATCATAAAATAATTTATATGTTTAAAATGATAAAGTTATTCATTGATCTCATTATCTTCCCAATAGCTTCTTCTGTATGGGGCATGATATAATCACATCTTTCTCTCACAAGGCTTAATGTAATTGTTGTTTGTTGTCCTCAGTGGATATTAAATTGCACAAGATTGACATGTAAGATCAGGGAAAATTTTTCTTAAAAGTGAAAAAAAGACACAAGGCTTTGAAAACAACTATGTACTCCAGTTACACATAGTAAAAATCAAGGTGTAGCTATTCAACAAATAATGATTGAGTACCGTTATGTATCAGATATTGCCCAGGTGTTTGGACAATTTCAGTGATGAAAACATACAAAAATCCCTGTCCTCATGGAACTTAGATACTAGCAGCAGGAGGCAGAAAATAAATAATGATGATTATAACAAATTATATAGTCTGCTGGAAATGCTAATCAAGTATTTTTTAAAAAGAATAGTAGATGAGCTTTCCAGGCAGAGGAAGGAGCAATGCAAAGGCCCTGAGGTTAAACCAAACTGGTATACACAAGGCCTGCAGGGGAGCTAGGCAAGGTGGGCAGGTGAGGGCCAAGAGGTGATAGGGAGCCTGCCAGGTCTTAAAAGAAGAGGAAGCAGGGTTCCCCTGAGTGGGACATTGGGGACAGAGTACATAGGTACAGGCGATAAGGATATACTTTGTGGAGAATTTAATGATAATAACAAACCAACTGGTAATGGAAAAGAATCTGAAAAAGAATAAACAAACAAATGAATAAATACATGTACATGTATAACTGAATCACTTTGCTGATAACTGAAACTAACACAACACAGTAAATCAAATATACTTCAATTAAAAAACATTTTTTAATTAAAAAAAATTGGAATCACTATGCTTTTCTTTTACATCACGTGCCAGCAACTCTAAGCAATGTCACAGATAAAATACTTCTCAACCCCTAAATCTTCTGTTGGTCTAAGTTCTAAATGATTGCTGTGGTTACTGTGAAATTTTAATTGTATGTAAGATATACAGTATAACTTCCTGCTATCAGTCAACCCCTAAAAGCTGCTGACTCAGCCACAGGTATTCATTGCAGGAGGAAGTCTGTAATGATCCAGATTGCCTGAATTTGCTCTGGATTCAGTTTGTGTCTCCAATCCTTGTGGTACTACAGGATTGTGGATCTACTGCCTTTAGATTCAAAGTCAGGATAGCACAGTGATTATAACGGCAAAGAAGTAGATCTTGAGTTATATTCTATGTAAGCTCTTGGTATTTTACTTGTGTTTCAAATTGAAAACAGCAAAACAGATTGCAAACTGTAAGATGTAATTGTGTGTGTGTGTGTATGTGTCTGTGCAAATTTTAGTTCATACAAGTAATATTTTACTTGTTTTCAACTGCAACTTTAGAAAAGTATTTTTAAATTGTTATTCCTCATATCATAACTTATTAAACTGTAGTATTATTTTTAAATTTTTACTGAAATATAGTTGATTATACTGTAATATTATCTATTACTGTGAGACACAAAAAAGCAGTATGTATCTTTTCTATTTTTTTCCTCAAAAATGCACTAATGTAACTAAGAAATATGAAACGATTATGTATTTCCTTTTTACCATTATATTTGTTTGTTTTTTACCAGCCTGAATATACATAAAAGTACAATCAAAGAAATTTTCAATTTCACCTTTTCTCTGGTCATCACTAGTATTCATCTGATTTTGTAATTATTATTGGAAATAACTTTTTATCTAGAGGGGGGAATGTTAAGAAATGATGTACTCCAGTTGTCAGATACACAAGATAGGCCGATGATGGGAAGCAGCCCCTTGATTTTGTTTCTTAAATATTCAGTGTACGAAGTACAAGAAAATCACTTAGTCTAGAGTCCGACTTTGTTACTTTTGGCCATCTTCTCCACAGTGGGAAAAGGTTCATTAATAGTTGGATCAATAAATGGATCAATAGGAAAAAAGTGAAAACAATCTAGATAATAGGATCTGAAAGGCTGATAGGAACACATCATGCCAGATAGAGAACACAGATACCAAAGTGTCACTTTGTGTAATATGTACGGCAATACATTAACTTATTTTCTGGCTGTAAATATCTGGAACATGTTTTAGGTAAACAACTGTAATTGTTACTTCTAACTACAGCAACACTTAAATTGTGTGAATGATACCCTGCAATGTATTTTTTAAAATTCTGCTGGTTTTATAAATACATAATGACAGAGGACATCAGTCATGACTGTCTATCACTGTATTGGCTCTTCAGGCATAAAATCAGACAATTGATACTTGTCACCTATAAATCAACCTGAGGTTAAATATTAAAATAAACTCAATGGGTACTTTTTTCAAGTAGAGATATGATAAGTAATAGATAGAGATAAGTAATTTAGTTTGATAGCAGAAACCTAGCAGATGTGTTATAAAACCATCAAGAAGCAAACTATTAATTTTCTCTGATATACAAACTCCAAGCTATAATGATTCCTTCCATATATTTATTATACTATGACCCAGCAGAATATGGAACAGGTATATATAACATAAAATTATACCCAGAAACTTTGCTCTTCATAGCATTTTTTAAAAGAAGAGACATTAAAATCATTTCCTGTAGTTATTTCTGCTAAATTAAACATATATGAACAATTCTTTATTGAGATATTTGAATGTGTCAATAATAATCATTATAGTCTTTCAATAGATTGGGACTCTCTTCTGGTGCACTAATTAAGAAAAAGTCTGTAGCACTTCCAGACACATTTTCTGTATTACTCGTTTACTTGGAGTAGTTTCATTTTTAGAAACAGGAAAATAAAAATTTTCGTGTGATTACTGATAATCTAAGTATTACCTCCTTACCATAAAATATTCAGAAAAGTAAACAATATTAAGAAGAAAATAATCATACCACCTATGAAAATAACACAATAAAAACTACACCTGTATCAATACTTATTTTATAAAATTAACCATGTTCAAATTTTTTTAAAAATGGGATCATACTATTTATCTAGTTTCATAATCTGCTTTTGTAAAATTAAAAAATCTGTTTCCCACAACTGTTCTTGTCAATATGCATAAATATATAATATAATATTCATCTTCTCAATACACTGTATTTTATTTCACCAGTAGACTGTAAATGATTTCTTCTCTTCCCTTCTCTTTTCTTTTTTTCAGTTCTCTCCTCTCCCTCTGCTTATTTTTTATTTTTATTTTTTTAGCATTATTAAAATAAACTGAGGACTTACCATGTGATATCTGAGCTTCTGTGTTCAGGGTTTTATGTGTGTCATCATAGTGTCCCTCAAAATTTTCTAAGTAGTCAGTACTAATGCACCCATTTTACTGATAATGGAAAGTGAGAATTAGAGAGACAGAGGAATTGCCCAAGGTCATCAAGAATAGTAGGCGGCAAAGCTGAGATCCAAATCCAGGAGGGTCAGTTTTCTATAACCCTCCCTTAACCATTTCACTGAAACAGACCTTGAAACACAAATTGCCAGAACACTTTTCTCAGAATAAATTTCCCACAGTGGAATTCCTCATGTCCTAATTTAAAACTTGCGACATGTATTTTCAAATGATCTTCAATTCACGTTTTGCCATACATGTGTGGAAATTCTTGGCTTTCCACTTCTTGGGATCCAATTTTCTTTATTCAATATTTAATAATATTTTTGTTCAATTTGTCTTTTTGTTCCGATCTGCTGAGGTAGGAGTCTTCTCCACAGTCTCATACCTCCTGAGCTCACCAGAGGAATAAACCTACTGACCCAGCCTTCCTGAGGCTGTCCAAGGATAATGCTGTCTGACCTCCTAATGCAGTCAAACCCTTAGATGCCAAAGGTGCATCCTGGTCCCAGGTGCTGTCCCTCCATGCTCACAGAGCTGTTGACACTTGGGATCTGGTCTCTTTGGTCCCCATGCACACTGGGCACTCTCCTCCTTAGAACTGACCATCTCTCCCAATGCCCCTCACAATGTCTCCAGGATGCCAAGGCAGTGTGTGCCCAGGTCACAAAGTCCAGGGGAGCCTCAAAAAAACAGCCTTCTCCTCTTCTGTCTTCTAGTCCACTTCAGCCTTCTATTCTTCCAGCACCTCCAATCTGTTAGGTCTGGTAAAATCATTCCTGTGCTCATGGGCAACTCAACCTGTGACGACTGGCCTGTCCCATCGCCATTTCTGCCTATCCAGCATCTCTAGTGCTCTTCACTCCCGTCATTCCTTAACTGAACTCCCCGCTGTATTAAAACCCTCAACCAGCTTTCCTCAAGGACCTCTAAATCCCTTGTCCATTTCCTTTCATTACTAGTCTGGCAAAACATCCAATTAGGCTGTCTGCCTTCTCCATGTCTGAGTTCCAACTAGTTGATTTCTTCTGGAAAAATAGCCCAAATGCACAGACTGCTGTTCCTGAGAACCCATACTGTGGGGAATCCAACCCCAGCTCTCCCTACAGTACTGCTAGGTCCCCAGTCACCTGGCCCCTCCTCTCCATCCATCACTCTGCCCACTGTGGTCTGGCTTCCACGTGAACTCCTCTGCGGACAGAGCTCTCACACCAACCTTCTGTTCATCAGTGATGATCTCACTTCACCTCTCCTGTAAGTCTGAAATCCTCTTCCGCTGGTTTCCAGGACACCTCACTCTCCTAGTGTTTTTCTATATGATTTTTCCCCTTTCCCACTATACTTTCTGGGTTTCTCTGTCTGTCCCAGAACTGGTGGTGACTCGGGATGCTGCTTTAGGACCTGTGCTAACTCTACACTCTGTCCCTTGTCAATCTCTTCTCACGTGTTTTCCATCACTAGCAGCTGGCTTGATGATGCCTGCATTCTACACATCCGTCAAATCTTGCTCTTGATTTGGAGCCTATGTATCTAGTTGTTTATTTGTGTATTTCCTTAGAAGTCCAGGTTTCTGCCTTTGCCACTTGGATAAAATATGGTTGTGTTCACAAATAGGCATAGGAAAAGGAGCAGGCATGCTTGGCTACATCTTACTTAACTTTGAGATCTTAGCTTAGATATTGTTTTCTCTGGGAAGCCTTCTATAAGTGCTAAATCTGGATTAAGTGCACTTCTTATTCAAAACAGCCTGAACTTCTATCACGGCACTTAACACACTGTATTATAATTTCTTACACAATTTTTTTGTCTCTCTCAGTTGACTGTAAACTGGCCCCATGAGGACAGAGAAAGTGCTGATTTTTTTCCACACTGTATTTGCAACACTACACAGTGCACACAGCAGGTGCTCTGTTACTGAGATGAACTGAACTGGATGGAATTAGATTCTTCCTGGGTTTTCTCTCCATACAGAGGCCACCAAGGCCAGGCAGTTTTGTCCTTCCCTGTTAATCTCCATGCCTCAGCTCTCATTTTTTAGGGATGGTGGCACAGACATCTTCTTCAAAAGCCCCCTTTTCCAAGCTTATCAACTCTTGCTAACTGATGCCAATGAAGACCCAGCCATTTCTCAACGAGGGATCAACAGACCCATCTGGGTGCAGCTTTACACCTTGCTACACTTTGGAAAGTCCTTCCCATGATGACTTCTTCCAAGTTTATTTAGATTTACTTAGCATGCTGACATATTTAATCAATTTGGAAAGTAAGGCAATTATATATATATATATATATATATATATATATATATATATATATATATATATATATATATATCCAGTTGGTTAGTTATCCTAGCACTATTTATCAAACTCTTTAAATATTCTCCCGTGATCTAACATTTCAGCTCTACCAAACAGTAAAATCTCCTAGGGCGTGGAGAAGAGTGTGGACTCTAGGGCCAGCTTCTCAGATCCAACCCCACACTGACACTCACTAGTCCTCGGGCAGGTCACTTAACCTCCCTGTGCCTCTGTAATTCAGGGGTAACAACAATAGTATCTTTCAGTGTTGTGATTAATTTACATGTAAAATGCTCAAAAGAGTACTGATACAGAGTAGATCTTTAATTGCTACTGTAGATTATCACTGTCACCTGTTTAGATACTTCATCTTCAGCTCTGTTCACCTGCTCATCTTTGAGCCTGTGCCTCACTGTTCTAACTGCTGTAGAAAGAGAACGCAGTTTCCTGTCTCGAATAATCTCCCTGATCATTGCCCCTTTCCCTCCTTCCCTTATTTAAAAAAAAAAAATCACCTTTCTACTCTTGTACAATTATTTCTTTAGTAAAACACTTTTCCCCTCAAATATTAATAACAGTCAACTTTTACTTGCAAACTGCTTTCCATGGGTCAGGCAGTGGGTCAAAGGCTTTATTGACATGGATCATCAAATTTAATTTTATGAGATATACTTCATCATTATATTCGCTTTACAGATTAGGAGAACAATCATTGGAGCCATTAAGGAAGGAACCCAGGCTCTCTGATTCTAGAACTTGTGCCGTGTATGACTACAGGGCATCGCTTCCATTATAAAAACTCTTGTTGAGATTGGGCTCAGATTTGGATGAAATCTCTATATTTATTTGGGAAGAACTGACACTGTTGAATGCTAAGTCTTCCTATTCAGTATTATGATTATTCTTTATCCAATTATTTATTTATGTTCTTCATTAAAGTTTTATATCATCAATAGAAGTAATATTTATAGAGTACTGACCACAGTGTAGACACTGTTTAAATGCTTTGCAAATATTAACTACTTTAATTCTCACCATGGCCCTGTGGTGTTGGCCTTGTTATTATTTCCATTTCACAGATAGGGAACCGAAGCACAGAGATGGCTCTTCACATTAAATGACTTCGTATCGCACAACCAGTGAGTGACAAAGCTGGTATTTTTATTACACTCTCTTGGCTCCAGAACCCATGACTTTGGCTACTAAGCTCTCAGATTTACCTCTCAAATCATGGGTAAAGTACTATATTTCTACCTGTTCATATACTATTGATATTTACCAGTGAAACTTTTCTCAGTCTATTTTTATCTTGTTATTGCTAGTCTATAGGAAAGCTTTTTTTTTTTTTTTTTTGTATATTTTCTTGCTAACCTGTTGAAAAGTTATAAATCCCAACGACTATCAGTTGATTATCTTGGGTTATTCAGGGAAGTCATCAAAATAAAGCTTGGTTTTGTTCCTCAATATGCAAAATGCATCCTTTTCTATGCTTTTAAAAAACTATTTGGGTTAGCACCTCCCCCAAATTTTAAATGAATAATTTTGCATTAGACATCCTATTCCACTTTAGGGGTCATGCCTCTAGTTTTCCTCTCGTAAAAGAACTTCTGAGGGACGGACGCAACCTTGGGTGTCCCAGCCTTCGCTCGAAGGCCAGCGCGTCGGCCGCGATGCCCGGGCTCCGGCGCCTCCGGCTGCTTGGCCGCGCTCTGCGGGATGAGCGCGGCTCACACCACCGCCCTGGCCGCGAGCGCGACTACACCCGCGGCTTTACCGACTACCACCAGCACAGCCCCGGCGCCGTCGCCGCCTTTCCCGCCGGGCACCACTCCAGCCCCAGAAATCTGTGAGAGCCGCAGCACGGTGTTTCCTGCATTGATGCTAATGCTGCTAACGCTACCCGCTTAGGGCCAGAATGAAAAAGTAAAAGCTACGGTTCAGATAATCCCACAGTTCGTGATGGCAAGGGGGGTGAACAGCACAGAATTCTGTCCTGGGCTCCCTGCCACACCGCTGCCAACCATTTCTGCAGCGAAAACCACAACTCCGCCTTCCCCGTCTACAGCTTGCACCACGGCTACTACATCAGGTACAACGGATACCACTTCAGCTCCCGACTTCACAAGTCTACCTTGTGCGCAAGTCTACCTTGGGGGCAGCCGGTTTCGTTGAAGGGCCTGTCCTCGTCTTGGGTGTGCAGGCTGTAATTTTCTTTCTCTATAAATTCTGCAAATGGAAAAGAACGAAACTACCGCACTCTGTAAACAGACCGGCTAAATTAACACGGACAGGTGTGTAACTCTCTGAAACCAAAATATTCTCTTTCAAGATGTGCCACATGGAAGACGCTATTCTAGGATCTTTAATTTTTCAAAGGATGCATATAGGAGCATAGCCCTTGAAGAGAAACCAGTTAAATCTATTTGCTCAACGGGAATATTTAAACTATTCTGCATGAATCCTTGTGGCTGTCTTCTTTTATTTTAAATGGCTGCTGCTGTGTGATTAAGTTCTCTCTTCTTGACAGGCCAAATGTAACTCTGTAAGTGATGGAAAACATTGTCCTGCACAGACGACCTCATGACTCTTTTAGCAATTCAAATGTAGTCATTTTAAAGCCTGAAAGCTGCATTTTTTCATGCTAACTCGGGATGTAGTTTAGTGACCGGAATTGAGAAAAATGTGCCAAATGAGCAGCAATCAGGGGAATTTGGGGCTATAATTGCAAAACGTGGAATAACTTTATAAATTTAGTATCCTTAGAGTAGAATTTTGTGCTTGATAAGTTATTTTTTCTACATTAGAAAAAAGATGCCACACAAGGAATTACATTCCAGATTTAAAGAAATGAATGGAAAGGGTACAAAACATGAAAGTGTAGTAGGTTATTGTTCATACTTGTAAAGCACCTTATATCGTTGAGAAAATAAAGAACAGAAAGACAGACTGAAAGGTAGACTGTAACTTAAAATGTTGGTGATTTGTTCTTTCACATTAGTGATGGGAAAGGTTGGACTGAGGATGTAACTGTTGATGTGAGCAGTAGCAAACCTTCTTTTAGATACCATAATGTTAGTATTTAATTGAAAACGTACCTACTTTATTTCAAGCCTGAGTAACTTAAAGGATGTTACACAAAGTCAAAAGCCTTCATCTACTGAACCTCCCAACATTTTGCTTATGGCTGTTAAAAAGTATAAAGTTGATTTAATGATATTTTCCTTTGTACTTCAAAAACTTATCCTAACACTGTTGTACCTTAAAAGGATTTCCACCAAGCTTTCTGGAAAAGTAACTTCTATAAGGCAAGAAAGAAAGAAGTTGTTTTAGAATCATTTATTAACTCTTTAAATAAGACAATCATTTTAAGTTTTGAGATAGCAAATGTGAGCAGTGTAATTTCAGAAAAAAATTTAGTTGATCAGATTACTGTAGATTTTTAATAATGATTGCCCTGGATAAACAGATTGTACTTTTTCTTTCTCCTTTTCCATCCTTCCTTCTTCTTAGTTTCAATTCCTGCAGTATGATATGCATGCATACTTTTATTTCTTTAGTTTCCTTATGAAGCACTAGTTTTTTCAGGTTTAGAGGGATACTTCTTCCCTGCCTTTGACACATTGGATTAGTTCAGAGGCTTAAATCAGTTTAAAATGAGCTTCTGCTTTTCTAGGTCATTAAGGTTTTTCGTTTTAGTTTCTTTAGCCTACAGCAGTTGTGTTTAGCACTTGGTTTTCAATATTTTATAGTAAGAAATGACAAGTTGCTTTGGTCCATTTCAGAAGCCAAAATTCCTTACATTTAGATAATTAAAGATTCTTAAAATGAAGATTTACTGTTTCTTCTTTACTTGCTGGTATAGCTAAAGTTTGTTTTACTTGCACACTGGTATATATACCTAATGTTTTCAAGTGCCTTAATTGTTTAAAATCTCTGGCTTCAAAGGGTTTTGGGGAAAGGTAGGCTTACCTCACATTTTTGTTTCCCTCAGTAGTAATATTTTTGGTACTGCACAAAAAAATTTATTATAGTGCCATGGCTATTAGTTTTTAGTGAGTGCTTTAAGATACAAGATTCAGTTGAAAATATACACAATTTCCATTCTCCCAAAGTGGTAAAAATTAGCTACAATGTTATAATTGTCATTTACCTAGACAGGAATACCTTGCCACACATTAATGTTAACACTATAGCTATTTTTGTGAAAATATAGCTGATGAAGCCTCTCATCTTCTGTAATTTTGAATACTGATCTAACAGAATGATAATATGGAATTAGATTTTACAAAAAGAGCTCTTACAACAGAACTCACAGCCTTTTCCCCTCTTCCTTTAGCAATTTAGTATCTTGAGCCATTAATAATTTGGGGGTTCTTTTTTTTTTTTTTTTTTTTTTTTTTTGCGGTACGCGGGCCTCTCACTGTTGTGGCCTCTCCCATTGCAGAGCACAGGCTCCGGACGCGCACGGGGCCAGCCGCTCCGCAACATGTGGGATCCTCCCAGACCGGGGCACGAACCTGCGTCCCCTGCATCGGCAGGCGGACTCTCAACCACTGCGCCACCAGGGGAGCCCTGGGGGTTCTTTTTAATCCAGAAGGTATATAGAAACCTTTTCAGATTTTTCATCTGATTTGTTCATGCAGATTACACTTCTATTAAAATCCCTTATTTTACCTTACAGATATCTGTCTCACAGACACTGCTGTATTTAGAAATTTCTATTTCAGTTCATTAAAAACTGCAAAACCAATCGGTACCATGTACCAAACTGATTTAAAATAAACCTACATGTTTGTTGGATTAAAAAAAAAAAGAGAACTTCTATTATTATTATTTTTTTAAGACAGGTACTCTCTAACCTATTAAAAAACAGTAACATTGAGATTCTTACATTCAGTCAGTGACTATCATTTCCTGGATTTTTCATTATTATAGGGTACCAAAGCTCTCCAACATCCTACAAAATAGGGCTATATATTCGATGGAAAAGAAAGCTACGTATCACCCAGGAGACCTCTGATTTCCATAATATGGATAGATAACAATTGGCATTTGTAAATACAGAGGAAAGGCAAGAGGAGAAATTTATTCCTCATTCTTGTGATTAATCCTTCTGAGTTCATTTAAAATCATTCTATAATAAATTATACTTAGAGGTAATTTTTAAGGAAGGCATTCATTGTTCAGCCCAAGGTTAAGTGTTTTTGATTGAAAGAAATCACAATCCAAATGGCAGAAGGCTTTGCTTATATTGAATGATTATTTTCACTCAGGCCTTAGGAATCAAATGAGATCAATCCAAATGCACTAGAAGCAGCTGGAAGCAGCTCTCACACATCTCATATATGGTTACCCGGGAAGTAAACACTACACACACTTGTGGTTTCAGTCATTGAAATGGTTACAGAACTTTGAGAGAGTTCCACAAAATGTGAACACCTATAAATTGGCACAAGACTGAACTGCAGCCAAAGAAGACTGGCAGGTGAAGCAAGACAAATCTGAACTTTTAAAATCTATATTTATATTCTTTTTCTGTTTTAATCCATATGCACCTTATGCAGAAATATAACCAATAAGTGGTTTTACCTCTCTGCTCTTTCCTTAATTCTGTTTGCAATGTCACCCTTTGCAGTGGTCGTACAAAACTCAGCTAAGTAAGAGCAGTGTGGGTCTTAGGAGATTTTCCTTCGAAGCTTGCTTTATAAAACCTCTACCTCTAATTAACCCCACATCTCTGCTTCTATCCTTTCTGCTGAATGCTGCCAGAGAAAAGTGCCATACTAACATGGACTAGAGCCACTGCACCACCCCATTTTGGTCCTCAGAGCATCTGTTAATGGTTCTTTGTGTTCTGGATTCTCTGTCCCAGTCGCGGCAGAGGTTACCTCAAACCTATATCATGCTGTCTCCTCCAATGAACCCACCATCTCTCCATCTCAAGAGATAACTTTTGTTCTTACTGACCTATGGGCCGCAGAAACCTACAGACAGGAAAGCCTTCAACCTGTCCTACACAGATGAGCTTTAAAGCAGAGCCCCGTAAGATAGACATTTAACACCTTTTAATTTAACTATACAAACTCAATAAGAGTGATAAAAATAAATGAATGATAAAATTATTGCATTCCAACAATTCTGAGATGCACACTTTTCATATCTTATCATCTCTGAAATCAGAATGCATCTTCCAGTCAGTAGTTTCTTACAATCACTTTCAGCCAGACGGTGGTCATGACACTGTTCTCAAGTCCTGCCACAGGTGGGAACTTGGGCCTGCTGTGTTTCATTCAAAAAACACTTTAAGGACTTTGAGAAAGAAACATCAGTGTTGACTATTATCTGAAAACCTTCCAGGGACACATTCTGGTGAGATCAAGAAAAGAAAACTTGCAGAATGTGTCACAAGAGCTGGAAAGACAATCACAGAGGCAACCGTGAAACCCTTCTTAAAAAGGTTCTGTACCCTCACCACTTTTAGTGTCACTGAGGATGGCTGTGCATGGAAAACTAAGACGCTGATGACAGAGCATCAAAAGTGAATCATAAGAGAGACTGTGGAAAAGTTTTGGGAATACTTCACCAACTTATGGAACTTGTACTTTCATTTTTAAGAATGTATATGATAATATATGATACAATAATATATGATAACAAAAATCTATATCTAGATGAATCTAAAAGAGCTTTTCCAATAGGGATGAAACAAAATTTTAAGTAAAAAAAAAAACAACTTTGTGTCCCAGTTTGCATCCTAATTTTCTCTTTCTGTCCTTCTCCTTCTTTCCTTCCTTTCTTCCTTCCTCCCTCCCTCCCGCCCTTCCTTCTCTCTCTCTCTCCCTTTCCTTCTCCCCCTCCCCTTCCTTTACTCTGCTGTTTCTTTTTTTCTTCCCTCCTTTTCTTCCTTTCTTCCTTTTTCCTTTCTCTTTTAGTTGTATATAAAATAATGGTGCATATTTAAAGTGTCTCAAATTTTATGAAATTTGGCAATAACTTAAATAGTGCTAGTGATTCTGACAATTAGTCACACAATTAGTGACAATGAATCTGAAGATTGATAATACAAAAAGCAATTTTCCAATTAATATGTTTTTATAAGTACATTTTAAATGGCATACTAATCAAAATATATTTTTAAAGTATTTTTGATAACCCTATTGAACTTAAACTTCAAATACTCATCAAGTTAATGCTTTATATTTTAAATGACATAAATACCTGGGTTTTTTCTTATTCACTCCATGACTTTTGTCATATAGATGTTTATAATCTTCAAAGTAGCTGAAAATCATCTTCTCCAAACCATCGTCCAAGAGAATGTTATTTTATTATTCAAGTATTTTTTTTCTTTTTAAAATATTACTGCATTCATCTTTTTTATTTGCTAGTTAACATAACAAACATATCCTGAATGTCCATATCCATAAGTTACAATAAACTTTAAAGTTTTATAAAGAAGGTGAAACTGGCATTATTATATCTTTGTCACCAAATGAGGATAATACATATTTCCTGAAAATAACTTGTATGTATGAGTGTTCATATTGACACATGAGCTTGGTTCAACAAACCTTTCACAGATAACAAAGACTATAATCACTGCAAGCAGAGGTCAAGAACAAGAGCAAAAAGAAGAAAGAGGGCTTCCCTGGTGGCGCAGTGGTTGAGGGTCCGCCTGCCAATGCAGGGGACACGGGTTCGTGCCCCGATCCCGGAAGATCCCACATGCCGCGGAGCGGCTGGGCCCGCGAGCCATGGCCGCGGAGCCTGTGTGTCCGGAGCCTGTGCTCCGCAACGGGAGAGGCCGCAGCAGTGAGAGGCCCGCGTACAGCAAAAAAAAAAAAAAAAAAAAAAGAAGAAAGAAAGAAACATGCATTAAGGAAAGCCTGTCTGAACATCAGGTATTTTACAGTAGCTTGATGGCGGTGGTGCAGTCTGAGTTCATCGGCTGTTCTGGAATGGATCAGGAGTCAAGTCAAATTACTGACAACCAACAAGTAAACAGAATCCATTACCGGAAAGCTCTTACTTCCTGTCTCCCTATGCTATGCTGAATTGCTGTATTCAGTGGGAAACTCACTAAACTGAAAAAAACCTGACATCCCTCATCGTTGTCAAGGCCCTAAAAACATTAGTCAACATCTTGAAGTCACTTAAGCCCTCTGGCTCTATGCACTCTGCTCTCAAGCTCTCCATAAATGATGGTTGCTTCCTAATGGGAGGAAGTGACACATTAGTGAATTACAAGTTTACACTGTGCTATATGAATACATTTCCTGAGAATTAGCATTATTGGCTGCTAAGATGTGTTTTGAAAAGAGGTACAGAATTTAGAATTTTCTAAATTGAAGTCCTTCAATTGTAGTAAAATTGTAATAAAAATTACAATAATTTTTAATAAAAAGAAGTCACATTTTTATCTAGTTTACAAAGAATAAGTGAAAAGAATGTATAGATCTGCAATGATTCAATATTATCATTACATGGTGAGTATAACTAGATAGCATTTTAGAATCACTTCACATTTTCATAAAAAGTTAAAAACTTCATTGTGGTAGGCTGTGCACAATTGGTAGGCTATTTTCTTGCAAAGATTCTTAATGTAGTATATGCTCTTCAAATGAGTCACTAAGTCCTATAGAAGAATAAGCGTAAGTAGAGACTCTAGACATCCAGGCATAATTCTTCTATTTGTCTACTGCATCATAGCTTCCCAGTCTCAGCAGGTCCATTAAAGCAGGAGCACCAGCTCATAAATGTCTCTACAGATAGAATTGGAACAGGGACCATGGGAATAAGGACTCATGATACCTGTTCAGTGGGTTCTCTCTACACAGCTGTAACAGACCTTCCAGAACATCAAGCTTAGAAGATGTGATGGCCAAATGCAGCTCTGATCACGACCATCACTTCCTGAATTCAGGCTTGATGTTTTTGTGCTTTTTTCCTCTCTCTCTCTGATGTTTGTTTCTTCTCCTTGCCATTCTGAAATAACGGCTGCCTCACTCTATAATTTTGACATTGTGCTGCAGTTTCAACTCTCACTCTAGGGTTTGGTCTTACTAGAACTGAACTAAATTGTTCAGTTCCTTGAATGCATCATACTTTGTTTTCTTTGGGGACCTTTCTCCAGGCCCTCTTGCTAGAAACAGTGCTCTTGTAGGTATTAGCTTGAGTCATATGGATTTGCCATTTCTGTAGGTCAAAAATAGCAGAATCTTAGCAATACTGCAAGGCTGTAAGGTTTACCCTAATATTCTCTCTTCAAGTCTCAATTTAAAAATCCTTCCCTCCAGGGCATTTCTCCAGTCTGCTTCTTTTAACCTTCTGTAAGCATTTGGCACAGGTCTAAATATTTGTAATTCCTTATTCAGTTGTTTGACTTGAACATTAACTGTGAGATCTTTGAAGTCATGAGCCATATTCTATTAGACATCATTGTTATCCTTAATGCCTGGGAACGTTTTATTGAATATGGTAGGTAATACTTTGTGTAAAATAAATGTAGAGGAATAAATGCTATTAATAGATCCATTTAGTGAACAAATTCATTCAAAACAAAAGGAGCCTTGAAGCCCAAGACAGTACCTTTTCTTAGATTCGACAACACTCAGCCCAATGTGTAGTTCAATTATTTTTTCTTGAATGAACAGGTGAATTATTTGCGTTAAGCAGTGTACATTTATGTTTGCTGATATATCATTTATACAAACAGTTGTGAGGCAAGATCATTTCTGATAGTTGCTCTATGAACGCACCCATCTATATCTAGCGTAATTCCTAGAAAAACCATCTGAAATGGGCTTGGAAGCCTGGTAGGATTCAAATGAGAGGAAATAAATTAGAAAATGTAAAAAGTCAGACAAGGGGGCATTCAAAGGTATTTTTCTCATTTGTTTTTTCTAGGTCAAACTCAATTTCTTAAGTAGTTATTTATCTTTTTGAAAATATGAGATAACATATGCCTAAAGTGAAATGCACAGATCTTAAGTATATAATTTGATAAGTTGCTAAATACATACAACCAGATAATTCACCCTTGAGTCAAGACACAGAACATTTCTATCACATCTAAAAGTACCCTCATGTTCCTTTTATTCATGCCTCAGCCACTATCTGATTTCTGTCACCAGAGAGTAGTTTTGCTTGTTCTTGAACTTTGTATAAACAGAATCATAAATAAATTGTGTCCAGGGTCTTTTGCTCAGCAAAATGATTTTTTGAGGTTTCATCCATGTTGTTGTATGTTTCAGAAGTGTGTATACATACATACATACATATATCATTGATGAGCAATATTCCATTCTATGGCTCTACCACAATATGCTTATCATCACAGACATTTGGGTTGTTTTCAGCTTGGGGCTATTATTAAGAAAGCTACCATGACATTCTGGTACAAATCTCTTTTCAGACAAATGTTTCCATTTCTCTTGGGTAAATATCTAGAAGTAGAGTGCTGTGTCATATGGTAGATGTATGATTAAATTTATAACAAACTACCAGAATTTTCTCCAGAATGGTTATATCGCTTTATACTCCCACTAGTAATATATGAAAAGTCCAGTTGCTGCATTATCCTTGTTATAAGGGAATATTTTTGCAATCTTGACCTAGGGAAGAATATTTTAGAGAGACTAAGAAAGCTCTAAAAATAAATTTTTAAAAGGTCAATTTAGATTTCATTAATTTAAAAAAATCTGCACACAGGAAACCACAAAGATATTGCAAGTTTTGTCCAGACCACTGCAATAAAGCAAATATCATAATAAATGAGTCACACAAATGTATTTGGTT
This sequence comes from Mesoplodon mirus, assembly GCF_964341445.2. Taxonomy (NCBI): domain Eukaryota; kingdom Metazoa; phylum Chordata; class Mammalia; order Artiodactyla; family Ziphiidae; genus Mesoplodon; species Mesoplodon mirus. The sequence goes on along the minus strand of NC_138980.1, from coordinate 174,681,865 downwards.
TCCCAGTGCATATAAAAGTTATGTTTACACTATACTGGGGTCTATTAAGTGTGCTATAGCATTATGTCTAAAACATGCACATTTCTTAATTAAAAATACTTTATTGCTAAAACATGCTAACCATCATCTGAGTCTTTAGCGAATCATAATATTTTTGCAATAGTAACATCAAAACTCACTGATCACAAATCACCATAACAAATATAATAATGATTAAAAAGTTTGAAGTATTGCAGAAATTACCAAAATGTGACACAAAGACATGAAGTGTGTCAATGCAGTTGGAAAAACGGCACCAACAGACTTGCTCAATGCAAGGTTGCCACAAACCTTCAATTTGTAAAAAATTCAGTATCTGCAAAGTGCAATAAAAAGAAGCACAATGAAACAATTTATGCTTGTATAATTTTTAAGTTATTTTCAGAATATCTGTGAACTTATACTTCAAGTGTAACTCTTGTAGATAGATTTGAGTCTTCTTTTTACACAATATGACAATTTCTACCCTTAAAATGGAATGTTTAGTCCATTTATATTTATTGTAATTTTTAATAAGGTTGAATTTAATCTACCATATTTCTACACTTTTCTATTTGTTACTGATTCATTGCAGGGAGTGTAGATTATGCTGTTCCCCTATAAAGTGTGCTAACTTTTTCTCTAACAGATAGTTAAGCTACAACTGGAACATCTGGATTCTCTCAGTGTGGTATAACAGGAAATATATATTTGTTTTTTTGTTCCAGGCTCCTGGCACACAGCTCCTAAAACCCTTGGAATTCCCTGAGTGATAAGGGTGATTGATAGGCATGCCTCTTTTTACTAATTAGGCAACTCTTGGCCAGCTCCTAGACAGATTCAGGATGTAGACTGGTTGTAAGAAAGACCAAGCCTTGGTTAGAAGCTTGGAACTTTAGCCCCAGCCCCCAAATTTGGTGGGGGGTGGTATGGAGAGGTGCCAGAGATTGAGTTAATAATCACCAGTAGCCAATGATTTACTCAATCATGCCTATGGAATGAAACCTCCATAACCCCCTTCTGCAAGCCCCTAAATGTTGGGGTTCAGAAAGCTTCTGGCTTGTTGAACACACTGTGGTTGCTGGGAGGCTGGTGCACCCAGAGAGGGCATGGAAACTCTGTACGCCACAAGACGTACCTTGCCCTGTGCATCTCTTCCATTTGGCTGTTCCTGAGCTGTATCCTCTACAATAAATGAGTCACAGTAAGTAAAGTGTTTTCCTGATTTCTGTGAGTTGTTCTAGCAAATTAGACCTGAGGAGAAGGTTGTGGGAACCCCCGATTTATAGCTGGTTGATCAGAAGTACAGGTGACTCTGGGACTTGCAGTTGGCATCTGAAATCAGGAGCAGTCTTGCAGCCCTGAGCCCTTAAGCTGTGGGATCTATCATAACTCTGGGTAGTTAGTGTCAGAATTTACTTGTTGAGCACCTGGTTGGTATCCAGAGAATCGGAAAACTGGTTATTAGCGTTCGAAAACACCCCAGAGTCAGGCTTAATTTCATTCATGATAGTGTCAGTGTATTCGGTTTTTCTCCTTAGTACCAAGACATCACTTTTACTCTTGGCTGTGGTTACTTCCAAAATGTGGCTTTTCTGGGATCTCAACGGAATGTCCACTGTGCTCAGCAAGGCTGTTTCATTCTGGAGAGATCAGAACTCCAACATCACTCAGCACCACATGACCTCTGATTGTAGAGTTGAATATCCATCCAACTCTTAGTTCCACAGCAGCTGTCCTACCTGAAGCCTTTGGGAGTCTTTTCCTGTGCATGTGCACTCAGCCCTCAGGTGCACTCAGATAGACCTGAGGGACCATCCTATGCAGATCTTACATTTTCCTCTTCTCTGATATCTGCTCTTTCACTCACAAAGCTCCACTTTCTCTCCTTGGGTTAGTGCTGGGAAACCACACTTAGGCTGAAAGCTGAGACAAATATGAGACACCTCATATGCTTCTTTTCTCTCAAGAATCAAGTCCTGCACAAACTGTTGGCCAAAGCCTGAAAATGACTGCATCACATACAATATTTGTTCAGTGTTTGCATTTGCTTATGCCATAAGTTCCCATCTTCTACTAATTGTTTCTTTATGACCAGAAGCAGAATTCCAGTCAAATACACGTGAAGAAGAATTGTTACTATTGTAGTAATAGTATTTAACTAACATAATGAACATTTTCAGGTGAACAGTAAACATTAAACATTAAAACAGGTTAGAATATTAGGTCTTCTTACTAAAGTAGTAGAAAGATAGATGGAATCAGATTATGGACTTTTTTTTGTTTTACGTGTAAATATTTTTATTTGTGGAGTAATTATTGAAAGAAAGAAAATAGAATACATAATTTACAAACTACCAAGGAAAAGAATAACAACAATAATAATAATAAATCCAAAAGAAGGAAATAAAAGAGAACAAAAAGAAGGAGAACAGATGTCTTTTCCCCATTGGTCTATCCTATTTTATTCTCTAAAATTTCATTTTTTATTTTTATTGGAGTATAGTTGCTTTACAATATTGTGTTAGTTTCTACTGTACAGCAAAGTGAATCAGCTATATGTATATATATATATCCCCTCTTTTAAGGATTTCCTTCTCATTTAGGTCACCACAGAGCACTGAGTAGACTTCCCTGAGCTATACAGTAGGTTCTCATTCATTATCTATTTTATACATAGTGTCAATAGTGTGTATATGTCAATCCCAATCACCCAATTCATCCCACTCCCCCCCTTCCCCCTTGGTATCCATATGCTTGTTCTTTATGTCTGTGTCTCTATTTCTGCTTTGTAAATAAGATCGTCTATACCAACTTTTTCAGAATCCACATATATGCGTTTTCTAATATGCAATATTTGTTTTTCTCTTTCTGACTTAGTTCACTCTGTATGACAGTCTCTACATCCATCCATGTCTCTACAAATGACCCAATTTCATTCATTTTTATGGCTGAGTCATATTCCATTGAATATATTGGACTTCTTTAGCTGCCAATAAAGAGTCTTACTCCATTAGATTGGCAAAGGGGAAGCTTTGGAGAACCCTGAGCCAATAGCATGAGATCAACAGTTTGTGCTTGAGGGAGGTTAATCCATCTGAGCTTTAGCAGAGACCAGAAAAGGGATGAGCTCTGCATAGACAGGGAGACCAGTGAAGATGCTGCTACCTGAGGTGGTACGGCCACAAACAAGGATGGGGACAGTGAGGAATTTAATGCAAGGATAGTAGTACACTCCATTTTGAAGGACTACAACTAGATTAGTGTGGTGCAAGAAAAGTACAAGCCAAAGGTTTTGAGTCTGCCTGATCTGGGGGAGGGGGAAAGTACAATCACTAGAAATGAGGAATTTGGGGAAAGTAGCTGATTTCTTTCTTTTTTTCTTCTTTTTTTTTGGCCACCATGCAGCTTGTGGAATCTTAATACCCCAACCAGGGACTGAACCAGCCCCCTCAGCAGTGAAAACATGGAGTCCTAACCACTGAACTGCCAGGGAATTCCCGAGAGTAGCTGATTTCAAGAACAACTCTATCATTTTGAGTGGGAGGGCTGGTAGGATAGCAAACATTGACAAAGGACATACCAAGATGGAAAGGACCAACAGACAGCTGATAATATTGGTCTAGAGTCTCCTGATAGGACTGTATTCAATATATTAATTTGAGAATATTTGTTTATATGTAGGAGATGGGCGAGTTACATAAGGAGAAACAATGAGTCATTAGCATAAGATAGAATTTGGGGAAAAACCCAAACTTGGAAAGGGAAGATGGAAATACCTACATGGTCTCAATTATTCATACTTAGGGACCATTAGAAGTCTTTGCATTTAAAGTATTAACGTAGCTTGTGTGTGTGTGTGTGTCTGTGTGTCTGTGTTTCCCAAGTTGACATATTAAACCTTAAAACGGTTATCATTGTAATGACACAACATTATCCAGGTGATAATAAAGTAAAACACAGTTAAAGCACACAAAGCTACGTAGGATGAGTATCATTAAAAGCAAAATTTAATTTTAAAACCTTGAGAAAAAATAATAAATGGAAAACTGTAAAGAAGAATATTAGTGGCATTTGAAAATGTGCCTGAATTTCTGAAACATGTATAGTTGATTCCCGGATTAAATAATTATTCAAGTAATATTTATTTACTAACCATGACAACTTTCCCCGTGAAATATATAAAATAAGAAAACATAAAAAGTCAGTCTATTATATCTGAAAAATAAACTCTTAGGGATATAAATATAAGTGTATGATGATTGTTCTTTTTTTCTTACTAAACCCAAAGAAAGCAGTTGTTACAAAAGTTACCAGGAAATCAATTAATTTTTAAAAATTGATTATAATTATAATCAGGAGTGAGAGTGAGCAGAAAGCCTCTAGATTTGAAAAGAGTATTAGACAAAAGCAAGAATACTCTCTATTTTGCCACATAGATCCCATGATGTTACTTGGAAGACACCTTAGAGATCGCTCTTTCTAGAGAAGAAAATCTGAGGTTCAGAAAGGTGAGAAGATTTTGCAAAAGTTTACACTGAAAAAAGCAGCAAAATTGGAACTACACTTCTCACTTTTTACTGCCTCTTCAGACCCTTTAGAAACTTAGTTCCTGATCTCTTAAACTAAGGCACTGATTCTTATGGAATCCATCACCTGTCTCTTGAAATGCCAACTTTTTTGAGTCTTGTGACTTTCTTCAGTGTGACCTCTTCAGTGGTTTATATTTCTCAAAATTAATTTTCCCCAAACATGATTAAATCATCTCAAAATTACTTTAATATATTGTTAAAATATACAGATGAGATAATTTTATAAAAGTATACCTCTAAAGTTGCTGCAAATTTTATCTTTACTAGGCCATTGAGAAAGCCACTCATGGAACTAAAAATGGAAAGAGAGCCATTTCCTCCCTCTTTAGAAAGTAATTACTTCTTTCTGATTGGAAAGATCAAATAAGAAAGAATTTTAGATTTCTAGTTCAGAGATGGATATTTTTGCTTTTCTTATTACCTTTTGGGGACAGAAATAAGTTCAGAGTGAAGAGTAAGCCCTTCTAATTGGTGTCAATAATAAGGAAAGCAAATTAAGGTTTTTACTTTAATTCATTCTATGAGCCTAACGTGATTACTAGACAACTGCTTAGACAAAGGCCACCAGTGAACAAATAAAGTAGCCAAAATTCTCCAGTCTCTACTCTCTTGAGAAAGAAAGTACCAGATAGGATTGTATTAAGTCATGAGTTAAACAGGTTTTGGGAGTCAGGAAGAAACCAAAGTGTTCCCAGTTATTTTTAAGATTTTCATTGAAAAGAAATGCCTCTAATATGGGTCTTAATGAAGGCAAGACTCAAACACAGCACCCACCGAGTCATTGTAGATGACTTGCCCTGAATCTGGACTTTCTGGAGAAAAAGTGACCATGGCATTGTAGAAAAACATGTCTGCATAATTGATGTGAAATATAAACTGGAAATAAAAATTAGATTATCTTAATGCTCTCCACTATCCTAATGTTCTCTGTCCATAGGTTGATCTATAATTAAAAGAGAATCATATTTTCCCACTAAAGAGGAAATATTAAACCATGAACTTGAATTTCCATTCCTATCTGCAAGTGACATTGTATATATACAGCCTGTCTATGTATCCAATGGAAAATAGAGTCAAGTTAACTATTAAGGTGCTTAATGAGTAGGATGGAGATATTGCTGGAAGAAAAGATATCTAACCCTGGAAAATCAGATGTTCTTTTTTCTTTATGAAAATAACCAGAAAGACCACTGAAGTATGATGTGCTCATAAGACCATGAATTAGTATTACATGTGTGTAGGTACAGAATGTATCTGTTTGCAATTAACAGAGAATAAACATTCTTCTTAATTACCCTTCTAAAATACTATATTCTAGTACATGGGCTTCCCTAGTGGTGCAGTGGTTGAGAGTCCGCCTGCTGATGCAGGGGACATGGGTTCGTGCCCCGGTCCAGGAGGATCCGACATGCTGCGGAGCGGCTGGGCCCGTAAGCCATGGCCGCTGAGCCTGTGCGTCCGGAGCCTGTGCTCCACAGCGGGAGAGGCCACAACAGTGAGAGGCCCGCATACTGCCAAAAATAAATAAATAAATAAATAAATAAAAGACTATATTCTAGTACAGTATTTATAAATGGGAGATGATGAAGCCAAAGTTTAAACTCTCATGAAGTCTTCAAACATGCACATTAAATTCAAGACCCTGAATAATCAGGAATTATGTCTAATAAAATAATCAAGAAAGGAGTCAGTATTTCACTCAGGAAGAATAATTATAATTATAAGATATTAGATAAGTAAAATAATAATATTTAAAGATATTCTTTATTTCACCATTGCATTCATGCCTGATAGCATTAAGTAACTCTAAGTTATGTCATTGAATTATGTTAGTTTGTGAAATTAATTTTAATGATGGTAAAAGGGAGTTGATTGGCAATGTTCCACATTAGCACTTCCTAGTGAGCCAAGAAGGTAGAAACCATTTTAAAACCAGATGGCTATTCCACTTTCAAATTCCATTAGTTGCCAACATATCTCAAAGCTACAGAGAAGTTAATTTAAAAAAGGTTTAGTCTTGAAATTCATTCAGATCTCAATGCCTCAGCTGAAGCTGCTAATGAAAATGCTATTCCATACTAATAGAAATTGGTTGCTAACATTGATATCTTCATTCAAAATATTGTATGTCTATCAAATACTTATGCACATACCACGACATTGTCAAAAGAGCATTTGAAAAAAAATAAGATCACTGCTGGGTCATTCTTTGAGAAAAAAAAATTTTAATTAAAAAAAATTTTTAATGTAAAACCATAATTCAAAAAGAGTCATGTACCACAATGTTCATTGCAGCTCTATTTACAACAGCCAGGTCATGGAAGCAACCTAAGTGTCCATTGACAGATGAATGGATAAAGAAGATGTGGCACATATATACAATGGCATATTACTCAGCCATAAAAAGAAACAAAATTGAGTTATTTGTAGTGAGGTGGATGGACCTAGAGTCTGTCATACAGAGTGAAGTAAGTCGGAAAGAGAGAAATACCATATGCTAACACATATATATGGAATCTCAAAAAAGAATGGTTCTGAAGAACATAGGGGCAGTACAGGAATAAAGACTCAGACATAGAGAATGGACTTGAGGACACAGGGAGGGGGAAGGGTAACCTGCAACGAAGTGAGAGAGTGGCATGGACATATATCCACTACCAGATGTAAAATAGATAGCTAGTGGGAAGCAGCTGCATAACAAGGGGAGATCAGCTTGGTGCTTTGTGACCACCTAGAGGGGTGGGATAGGGAGGGTGGGAGGGAGATGCAAGAGGGTGGAGTTATGGGGATATATGTATACATATAGCTGATTCACTTTGCTGTACAGCAGAAACTAACACAACATTGTAAAGCAATTATACTCCAATAAAGATGTTAAAATAAATAAACATAAATAGTGAAAAAATACAATTTCAGGACTAATTGTATTAAGGAGACTTTAAAAAAATAAAATAGATACCTTAATCTCATAACATAAACTCATGAACAAATTAAAATATCACAGAAAAACATGTGCTCATTGCCTGAGTCTCAGATGGCTGAGATCATTTTCATCCAAATTATCAGCTGTAATTCATCTGCCTTGCTACTTCCCCCCACGGAAACTTATCAGGGAAAGCTAGAATTGACAACTTAGTTTTCCATTCTCCACAAAATGAACTGCTCCATTAGCTCGTGTTCAGGGAATGAAGTATGAAGTTGCTCTTCACTGCAGGATTAAGTATGTAATTGTAGAACGAAAACAAATTAATTGCATTGTGAAATCACTGCTTTGAAGGAAGAATCCCAGCTAAAGGAAGGGTTCCTCTGAATGGGAAATCACTGAAATGTTTATATTTGGTGTCATTTGGTTTCCTAGTATTCAAGGTACTGGCCCTCGTTAAACAATGAGCGTGAGGGTGAAATGGAAATTAATTTCCCCAACCAGATTCCCACTGAACAACTAAAGTCATGATTGAGTTTACAGGTAACTGGGTTCATATTTGGAATAGGCACACAGTATACATCAATAATGAAATTATGTAGCTCACAGGTATGGTGATGAGTACAAAGACTCCCTGGGAACTGAGCCTGTGAATCTCAGTCCCACTACTTAGTGATGAGATAGTGAACAAGTTAAACTGAGTTGCTTCGTCGCTAGAATTGGGATAATAACACTTATATTTAAGAACTGTTGTACAGGTCGATATAAATTGCAAAGTATCTAGTTGTAGCATACAGCAGGCTACATAATACAAACAGAACTCCTGAGACCTGTGTGTAATTCTTAACCATATTTCCACAGACGGAAAGGTACTGTCGTAAGGGATTTCGCTTGAAAAGAAAACAGACTACGTGATATAAGGGTTTTCTCTCTTTTCAGGTGTAATTTGTTTTATATTTTGTTTTATATTTTGATATTACATCAAGCATGGCTATTTTCCTGGATAGTTTTAACATTCTAAAATGGTAGCTTTACATAATTGCACACATATTAAATAAAATGTATCAACTTCTATCTTAAAATGTTGGCGCAGAATTGAGAACTGAGTAAGATGTGTCTTCAGAGACCAGCTCAGTGACAAGAAAGGACTCTTTGCAGTCAATCCCCTCAGCCTTACCTGCCTCACCTTGCCTGAATCCCTCTGCTTTGTACTTCCAAATGGACCAGTTACCCTCCTGCTTCACAAATACAGTGTCATGTTTAAGATGTACAGCAGAAATGTGTCAGAGGAGAAGAAAATACAGCATACTTTTTAGCTAAACATCACTTAGGAATCATATGTATTATGAGCAAAGAAATATAAACAATTTCCAAAGATCTGAACTCTTCACCAGACCTGGATGCAGTGAGCAATTATTAAATTTACTTCACACAAATTGGATTTGTACTATAGAAGGATGGAGAAGAAAGATGAGATGATTCTGAAACCAAAGGTTAAGGGGGATAAAGGCATTTACACAAAACTGCAACCTGACATAACATCATGGCCCCCGTGTCCAGTTGCACAGTTTGTGCACTGCCCAAAAATTTACTGGAGGAATAAGTCACTAGAGGCTGAAATCTGACCCTCATTACACTGGCTGAGTTATGCACCCTTTTCCAGGGCTCTGTCTTCCTAGAATGAACATCCCAAGTCAATAGGCTTGCATCCCAGAGGCGAAACGAAACCTTAGAGACTCAGAAGAAAACAAGTACCTTAAGAAAAGGACAAAGACCAAGGAAAGAATGATTTTGCCTAGAAAGATCCACACACCCTCCAGAGAGGAAGATTTAAAGAAGACTTTTCATAGATGGGATGATCTCAATAGTCAGAACTGACAAAATAAAAAAAAAAGTTTCCCCACATTAAGTTGGAGGAATACGTTTGGGTAAAAATAAAAGTGCACTTCTGTAATACGATTGTAAAACGGTACTAATTGTGCCTCACCGTTGCACATTGTTCTCTTTCTGCATCTGAGTAGTAGGCACAAAGCTTGTTGCCTGGCCCATTTCTGTATAAGCAAAAGAAAGAACGGGCTGGAGAGCCTTAATCACTCTTTTGTAATGTGAAGTGAATGAATTCTTTTGCATTTAGAGTTGAGAGAATCAGGTTTCTATGAAACTGATATGAAGGCCACAAATTTGGGATACAAATCGGCAAATCACTTATCATGTTTTAGTTGATCGCTTCAATACTCACAGGTTATACAATCAGGAAATCCAAGAACTCCATTTTGGAAACACACCACTCCTGAATTCTCCAGAAAGTCTGGAACTTATGCAGTGTTAGGTGGGCTTAATCTGATTTCCCCACACAAGTAGGGAGCAGCAGGGGGCCGTACTTCTTGCTGTTGACTTTACTGCCTGTAGTTCTCTCTCGTTATATTTATCTTTCCATCTTTTTATAGATATAGCTCTCACTATGTATATAGATAGATACAGATATAAATGCCACTGTAGAAATACATGTTTGTGGTTTTGCAGTATTTTTTGTTTTGAAAAGCTGCTTCCAACATTGAGCAAAGACTTATTTCAAATTGCAGTAAGTAATTATGCAGATGCTTTGGTTTTTATGAGTTAAAATTAACTTGGGATGTTGTGGCTTTACATTTGGGAGTTCAGTCTAATCTTCTTTTTCTTGTATTTTAAAATCTTATTCCGAAGGCTGTGTTTTATTGTTCTGGAAGTTTTACAATGGCCTCTAGCCAAAAGCGTTAAGGTTTCGAGTTGATGCTAGCATGCTGATGTACTTATTCAATATCAGGAATAACTGATTTTTACATTAAAATTAAAGTGGTGTTTTAGGAAGGATTTTATTCATAACTTCAAATAAGAAAATGGGATACAAAACTGAATACACACACATACACACACACACATCTATATACCAATGTTAGTTGGAGGCTCTCTCATTGATCAACAAGTCCTACATCAGAACCACAGAAAGGAAGAGGAAAGTTTCCCAGGTGTTGGCTCCTGGCAAGGTTTCTGATTTGTGCATATTCCCTAGACCATAATTATGACTGGATAAGTTCAAGATCTAGGGAAGATCAACTCAGTTTAAACCATATTGACCAGAACTGGGCACACTCATCTCCTTAAAAAAAGAAGTGAAGCCCCATATATTCACAGAGATTTGGGAAATAGATCTAAGTATCTAATTACAAGAAAAAGTCATCCATAAATTCAAATGAGTAAATGTGATGACGTTTTGGACCCCAAACAAGAATACAATATGGTTAGTCTACATGTTGAACCTTTGAATGTCTTTTGAATGCCAAACATAAGGTACACCAGCAGATTTTAAAGTAAAATAGTATCTAGAGCTTTTTTGCTTAATGAAATAATCCACTGACTTTCAAAAAGAGAGTTTTAATGAGTCTGGTTTGATATAACACGTGTCAAGTTTCATTAAGAGCTTTATAACCTACTTAAAGAAGGCAGAATTTTTGAGTTGATTCAAATATTCAAAGTAAGATTGCAGATAGAACTATTCTGAAAGGCACTGAGCTAAAGAAAGTATGGCATTGACCAAAAACAAAAACAAAAACAACAATAACAACAAAAAGCACCTGATATGCCATACACATACTTGAAATGGGGACTAAACCAATCAGTGCAGCAGGTAGAAACTTGTCTTCCATACCACCTACTCCAACCCCTGTTTCAATTTTGTCGTCTCATTTTTGAAACATCCATTGGCATGGCCAACAGAGACTTATCTAAATAGAACCTGTGGTCTGCCAGGCGAGTACAGACATTTTGAATCCAAGTGGGATGGTGGCCTCCGGTCAGGAAATGCAGTGGGACAGAAGGGAGGGAAACACAAGAGGTCACAGAGACCCTGAAGAAACTGGAAAGGGCTAGTCCTGTTCCTCCCAGGACCCCATCTTCTCTTACTACCTCTGTGTAACCCGAGCCCTCCCCAATTTTTATCTCTTTTTCTTTGTTTCTTCCTTTCTCTCCTGCATTTTCTGTTGTCAGTCTTTCAAATCATAGGTGACCCTAAAGAGATTTTTAATGTGGCAAAAATCAAAAATTTTCCCTGTGAATGAAACACCCATAAATTCACTAAATATGAATTTTTTTTAAAGAACGCAAGTCCTACCTATGCATAATATTTTTCAGTGGTTTACACAAATTTCCCTTTTTTCTCTATCACCTTTCAGGTATAAAGACAGCTTTCTCTAGCAGCTTACTTTCTAAAGAGGCCTTATGAGATGTGGTAAGAAAACCTACATCATAGCTGAATATTGTCACGATTGCTGTGTCACTCTCAACAGGGTTACAATTACTAAGAAAAGAGGTGGGAAATTCTTAGAGAGTCATAAAATATGGAAGTGAGGGCTTCCCTGGTGGCGCAGTGGTTGAGAGTCGCCCTGCTGATGCAGGGGACACGGGTTCGTGCCCCGGTCCGGGAAGATCCCACATGCCGCGGAGCGGCTGGGCCCGTGAGCCATGGCCGCTGAGCCTGCGATTCCGGAGCCTGTGCTCTGCAACGGGAGAGGTCACAACAGTGAGAGGCCTGTGTACCGCAAAAAAAAAAAAAAAAAAAAAAAAATATGGAAGTGAAATAGATGTTTCACACATCTTCAGCATTGTCAATCCTGGGCCTCATTTATGGGACAAGGAGTCAGAAAGGAGAAGAGTGAGGTGAAATTCAGTGATTAAATACATTAAGGAGAAGCTTGCAGATTGGAAATTAATGAGTATTTACGAGTGATGTAAATCTCCAAAGTTTTAGGGTAGCAATCAGAATATTAAACTTAGTCTAAATAATCTTTGGATGCTCACAAAAGTTAAAAGAAATAAGATGTACACCTTTCAAATCCCTTGGAGTTATTTTTTCAATACCTGAAAAAAACTCTTTTAACCCTAAATCTGTGCCATATTTTATCATTCCTTCACAGGGTTTTTCTCTCAAGGGTAGAAGGCAGTTGAGACATTCCTCATTGGTGTAGATAAACTGTATTTTATGTTTACTAAGGTTTTCTGCTATTCTTCTTGATTTCAAATTCATTTTTTAAAATTAATTTATTTGTTATTGAAATATAGCTGCAGTGTTGTGTTAGCTTCAGGTGTACAGCAAAGTGATTCAGTTATACATATATATGTATATTCTTTTTCAGATTCTTCTCCCATATAGGTTATCACAAAATATTGAGTATAGTTCCCTGTGCTGTACAGCAGGTCCTTGTTGTTTATCTATTTTATATATAGTAGCATTTATATGTTATTCCCAAATTCCTACTTTATCCCTCTCCCAAGCTTTGCCCTCTGGTAACCATAAATTTGTTTCCTATGTCTATGAGTCTGTTTCTGTTTTGTAAATAAGTTCATTTGTAGAATTTTTTAAGATGCCACATATTTGACTGAAAATTCTTAAGCCCAGGATGTTTCCTATGAAATATACTACTCCAATTAATACTGAATCTGTTTCCCTTTTGTGTAAATTAATATATTACCAGTAAATGGTATAAAGTTTACCAAACATTCCATTTTTTGAAAATTCTCTCTCTAAAAGGATGGTTCTCAATTGGTTGCTTCCACTGTAAACCAATCTTTTCATTTTCTCCTGGCTTGCTTAATTGATTCTCTGCTGACCTTTTTGTTTCTAAGTGGTTCTCCAGTAAAGTGACACCAGACAGATTATTATAGTGATGGCCATTCCTAGAAACAGAGGTTAATATGAAGAAATATTAAGAGGTGGAAAAGGCTTCCAGCAGAAATATTTAAAGCTCTGAGGTATAATAATGTATTTAAGAAATGTGAGCAATTAAAAAGTATATATACAGTCTTAGGCAAACCCATGCATTCAAGTCGTTGTTTTTTTTTTCCCAATCACTATTGTTCAAAAATGTGAAAATGAACATTTTATGAGTAAATTCTATTTTGATCATAAGTATGTATCATTTCCTCACCAAATACCTAGATTTTGTCAGTGCTTGTCCAAGACATTTCTAACAAGAAGTCCAGATTTGTGGCAAAGGTCAGGTTAACCTGATTCGGGAGGTTTCAAGCAGACCACTTCAGGGGTCCTATTTAGGTTGGAAATGTTTATTTTTCCTTATTTTCTACCCCTTCAGAATACTACTCTGGGCCAACATTCCATAAATGGATAGTGTACTACAAAGAGAGAGAAAGGATTCCTTCATCAAATCAGAAGAAACATCCACTCCATCATAAATCATTGATGAGCAGGAAATTGACCAAAACTTTGACAATAAACAGTTAAAAATAACTTGGCATTGACAATGAAGCAATTATGGAATGTCAGAATTCCTTTCACTGTCAGGAAAATAATCTGAGTAGGCATTTTCATATCAGATCAATCCTCTGTATGCCAACTTGGAGTTACCTCCTCTTCTGATAGAAATGTGCTTTCATTTACTATTCAAATAGCTGCAACTTAACAACTCCAATATCTATTGGGGGGGAGCCTAGGTTTCCTGAGTGATGACTTCAGAATTTCAGGACTGTATTTTACCTGAATAGAATTGTCTAGAGCTATGTGCCTCTAGTGAGTCCAGAGTGATAATAAAACCCAGTATTCTTTCATCTGGACAGGTCAAGAGGCCACAATGCACAAAGCAGAGCCTATGAAAGATCTCAGATGAAATAAGAAGGATTAGTTAATGCTATAACAACCATGGGGCTTGGTTAGGAAATTAAATATTAAGGTACAGCACTCTAGCACTACTGGATATTGATACAAGCAGTGGATTAAGTCTAACATGAGGTTCTGCATCCTTTGATCCACCCTGCAAATTAATCTGGCTAAAATAACGTAAACCAGGCAGATCATGAAAAAAGTTAAGGCTGTTCTTCCTGACTGTGGTGAATTATAGCTTAGTTAAAAAAAAAAAAATCTTTTCTGGCTCCTATAAATGAGAAGTCCAGGTACCTGAGTTTCTGGCATAGCTGGTTCCAGGAACCAAGAAGAGATGTCTGTTTGATCCTTTTCTCATTACCATTTCTTTTCTTTACTGGCCTGTGCTTGGTCCCATTAACAGATATAAATATTCCACATGGTGTCAAGATAGACACCAATAGTTCTACGGTTACAACATTCTGGAAGTTTGAGATACCAGAGGGAGAAAGAGTATCTTCATCTGTTCAGGATGCTATAACAAAACATCACAGACTGGGTGACTTATAAATAACAGAATTTCATTTCCCAGAGTTCTGGAGGCTGGGAATTCTAAGACCAGCAGATCCAGTGTCAGTGAGACCTGTTTCCTGGTTCATAGATGGCAGTCTTCTCACTGTGTCCCCACATGGCAGAAGGGACAAGGAAATTCTCTGGGGTCTTTGTTATATGGGCACTAACCCCTTTCATGAGAGCTCCACCCTCATGGCCTAACTACCTTCCAAAGGCCCTGTCTCCAAATACTATCTCATTGAGGATTAGATTTCAACATATGAATTTGTGGGGGACACAAACATACAGTTTCTCAGAATCCTTATAACCATATTCCATGGGGGGACTCTGACTGGACCTTCATGGAGTGATGTCCATCCAGAAACCAATCACCATGATCAAGGAGATGAAGTCCTACACTGGCCAGACATGACTCACATCCTTATCCTTGACAACTAAAATCAACCATTCCAAAAGAACCACACAGAATGAGTCTACTACAGACATTTTTTTTTCAATCCACTTGGATACTATTTACTGAGTATCTAGTATGGGCCAGGCCTTGTGCAAAGCCCTAGAAAGCCAGAAACGTGAATTAAAACTGACGCTGCTATCCATTTCTATCCCAATTAAAGTATTGTAATTAACAGAAGTGTACAACCAAGTCTAAAACACAGTCTGCAATAAGGTCAAGGAATTTTTATCCAGGCTGGGTCTCACCCGGTCAGGTGTTAATAACTTTAACCACAACCCAAAGCTTTAGGGATAGACTGAAATAACTGCCTCAATGGCTTTACTGGCTAATTCAGTGGTCCCTTTTTTTTACCACTCTTGCCAACTTCCTTACTTTCTGTACCTAAATATGCTCAGGACTCTTACATACTACCTTCACAAACATGTCAACAAACAGAGGCAAACCAACTCCACATAATATAGCTTTCTAAACTGGTGTCATATTTCTTTTGATCTTGCCTTTGTTGTCAAACATTATAAACCAAGGTGAATCTTCATTGTCTTCAAGCTCTTGCCTCTCTTTAACCTGATTTATTGTGCCTACGTATTCACTGAAATGTCCCCTCTCATGTAACCAATGACCTTCTTATCACCTTGCCTTGCACCATTTCTGTGGCTTCTGGTACTGCTGAACAGTTTCTTGAAACTCTCCTTTCTTGTCTTTTTTTGATGAACCAGTGTCTTCAAATTATTCTTAACTGACTTTTCTTTCCATGCTTGCTTGAATTTTCCTCATCCTCCATGCCTTTCCTAAATATCACCATGAGCAGACACTATTGGCATGCCTACCAAACACTGATCCCTCCCCAGGACCAGGATATGGTCAGGAGTTTACTTTTCCTCCACACGGTAAGTGTGTGTTGAAGGGGGTCATCAGAAACGTGAAGGGGGGAGATCAGGAAGAGTCTGCCAAGCAGATCATGGTCATCCTGGTCACTCTGACAGTGCCTGGTTCAGGGAAGTACCAGTTTGAAACTGGCAGGCAGACATGTGAGAGTTGGGTGATGCTTCTGTGATATGCTGTCTTGCTACTAAGAAAGAGACCTTGGAAGAGCTAGCCTCTTCTCTGTCTGGAAATTGTCATGTCTATGTGTACTACAGCCTGCTTCCCACCTGCCTGAATACTGAGTCTATGAGCAGAGGACAGCAAGACTAAAAGAATAGTGGAGCAGCAAGATGTAAGATCCAACCTATCTCTATACACCCTGCTTTGGGGAATAACACATTATCTTGTGGTTTAAGCTAGTCTGAGGTGAGATTTTTCTGTTTCTTGCAGCCTAAAGCATCCTGTAATTTCCCCTAAACCCTCACGGCTGCCCCTTTTCACAGGCCCCACCTTCTTGGCAATCTCATCTACCTTCCAGCGTTTCCCTTACTGACTCTCCAGATGGAGGATCTCCAGCTCATGCCTCTCTGAACAGGAGCTGCCCTTTCTGACCTACACTTGGCCATTTGCACCTGCACATGCCATGCATAAGCCAAATTCATTCAGTACTCACCATCATAACCCCAAACTAGCTCATTCCTCTGACACCCTCATTTCTCAGATGGAAATCCCTATTTGGTGACAACATCAATTTTTTTGTTCTCCTGACCTTTCATTACATCGTTGTGGCTCCCACTTCCAAAACCTCTCTCCAGATGTTCCTTTGGTTTTTATTCCCTTTGTTACCACCCTTAGTCAAGGTCTAGTTATCTCTAACCTCGGCTGATAAGACACCTACTTTGTTTTTCTGTCTCCTTTCTCTCTAGCCAAGCACATGTTATACAATGCACCAAGGCTTGCTTTCTAAAGCAGAGCTCTATCATCTCATGCCCTGGTCAAAAACTTCAGTGATTTATCATGGGCTACTGAACAATGTGACCAACTGGATAGATGTCAGTCAAGATCCTCTGTCATCTGTCCCAGCCTACCTTACTGAGCAAACTCATGCTGTTGAGTTACTTTCAGTTAATTTCAAGGCATTCCACACTCAAGATAAACTAGACCTTTTCCCCAATGTACTTCATAATTTCCATCCTTCCCTCCTGCAAGCTGTTTCTACTGCTTGAACTTTCCTCACATTATCTCTGTGCATCCAAACACCATGTGTCCTTTAGACCCCCTCAAATTGCAAATGTTCTAATAAGCCTCTCCTGATCTTTCTAACACGATATTGCCAATCTTTCCTTTGCAGCAGAATAGCATATTCTTTGTACCTCATTTATAACCCATTTATCTTGTCCTATAATTATGTGTATTTTTAAACTTAGATTATAAAGTTTTTGATGCCAAAAACTATCTCCTCTCCATAGATTCTCTCACCACTAGAACTTTGCCTTGATGTGTCAGTTGCTATTGCTGCTGTAATAAGTTACCACAGACTTAGTGTCTTAATGCACTATAGGTTCTGGAGATCTTAATTCCAAAATCAGTTTCACTAAGGTAATGTCAAAGTATCAGCAGGGCTGTTTCCTTCCAGAGGCTCTAGGGAGACTTTATTTAACTGCCTTCTCTTGTTTCTAAAGGTTGCCATCATCCCTTGGCTCATGGCCCCTTCCTCTGTCTTTAAAGCCAGCCATGTCACCTCTTCCTTCCATCATCCTATTGCCTTCTTCTGTAGTCAAATATCCCCTTCTGCCTCCCTCCTATAAGGATGGTTTGTGAAAAATCCAGATAATTCAGGACAATCTCTCAAGATCTTTAACTGAATCACATCTGTAAAATTTCCCCTGCCACATAAGGTAATATTCATGTCTGTTGTAACTGTGAGGATGGGGATGCTACTGACATCTAGTGGGTAGAGACCAGGGATGATGCTAAACATCATACAGTACAGAGGACAACACCACAACAAAGAGTTGTCTGGCCTGAATGTCAACAGTGTTGAGGTTAAGAAACCCTGCCTTAAAACAACGGGAAACCCTAGAAAGGTTTTAGGCAGAGAAGTACTAAGTTAAAATGTGCACAAAATGTACTTCACACAAACAAAAAACTGAAGCTCCTACCAGGAAAATAAATAGGAGAGCAAGAGTAGATGTGGGGCGGACAAAAGGGGAATTGCTCCAGGACAGGACAGAAATGATGGCACAGACAGGTGTGGCTGTAGAGGTGAAAAGTATGAGCATATTCAAGAAATGGCATGAAGCAAAGCCCAAGGGGCTTATTTGTAATCAGCCATGGGGGTAACATGGGAAGAGAAGGTTCCAAGAATGACTCCTATGGTTTTAGTTTTTGCAACTGGGCAGGTAGAGATACCACTGACTAACAAGGGGGAGGCTCCAAGAAGACCAGCTTTTAGAGAGAAAAAACACACATTCAGTTTGGATGTGTTGAGTCTGAGGTGCCTCTGAAGCAGTGAAGTGGAGATTTAGAGGAAGTAGGGAAGGTGGGGCTGTTATTAATTACAGATGTCAGTGATGGACATGAATGAGCTCATCTAGGAAGACCAGGATGAGACACACAGAAAGGCTCCAGCAGAGCCTCGTGGAATTCTATTCCACATTTAAGAGGTGGGAAGGAACCTACACTGTTGGTGGGAATGTAAGTTGGTGGAGCCACTATGTAAAACAGTATGGAGGGTCCTCAAAAAACTAAAAACAGAGTTACCATATGATCCAGCAATCCTACTCCTGGGCATATATCCAGACAAAACTACAATTCAAAAAGATACCTGCAACCCTCTGTTCATACCAGCACTACTCACAATAGCCAAGACATGGAAGCAACCTACATATCCACTGACAGATGAATGGACAAAGAAGATGTGGTACATATATACAATGGCATACTACTCAGCCATAAAAAAAGAATGAAATAATGTCATTTGCAGCAACATGGATGGACCTAGAGATGATTCTCATACTAAGTGAAATAAGTCAGAGAAAGACAAATATATGATATCACTTATATGTGGAACACGAAACCTAACACAAATGAATCGATCTATGAAACAGAAACAGATTCACAGACATGGAGAACAGACATGTGGTTGCCAAGGGGAAGAGGGTGTAGGGAAGGGAAGGATTGGGAGTTTGGGGTCAGCAGATGCAAACTATTATATATAGAATGGATAAACAACAAGGTCCTACTGTATAGCAAAGGGAACTGTATTCAATATCCTATGATAAACCATAATGAAAAAAGAATTTTTAAAAGAATGTATATATATATATAATACATATATATGTGTCTGTTCAACTGAATCACTTTGCTGCACAGCAGAAATTAACACAACATTGTAAATCAACTATACTTCAAAAAAAAAAATGATGGGAAGAATAAGATGGCAAAGGAAATGAAAGGAACAGCCAGAGGGTAAACCCAGAGAAGAATACTTTGTACTCAGCAGCCAAAAATATTTCAAGAAGGATGGAGTCTTCAACACTATAGCATGGAGCCTGGAGATGAAGTAAAATAAGAACAGAACCATGTCCACAGCTGACACTCAAGAAATATTCAAATGAATGAATCTAAGTGATCCCAAATTAAAGACTTTGGAACTTAATAAAAACTTTACTTTTTTAAAGTCAAAAGCACGTGTCTGCACTGATATTTGAGTCCTGCCTTTTCAGATTACCTTTTTCTTTCTTGGTTTGGCTTTTCCCCTTCCCTGGATTAACTGAGATATAATTGACTTACAACAATGCGTAAGTTGCAGAGGGTCTCTGTTTATTTGATACATTCATGTACTGCAAAAGGATTACCACCAGAGTGTTAGCTATCTGCATCACATCACATAACTACAGAGGATCCCTGACTTATGATGGCTTAACATGATTTTTTGACCTTAGGATGGTGTGAAAGGGATATGCATCCTGTGAAAAGCATATGTAGAATTCTGAATTTTGATCTTTTCTGGGGCCACCAACACGTGGTGGATACTCTCTCGTGATGCTGGGCAGTGGCAGCGAGCCTCAGCTCCCAGCCAGCCGTGCGATCATGAGGGTCAACAATCAACACACCTACAACCATCCTGTACCCAGACAACCATTATGCTTTTCACTTTCAGTACAGAATTCAACAAATTACATGAGACATTCAACACTTTATTAAAAAATAGGTTTTGTGTTAGATGATGTTGCCCCACTGTAGGTTAACATAAGTGTTCTGACCACACTTTAAGGTAGAATAGGCTAAGCTATGATGTTCTGTAGGTTAGGTGTATTAAATGTATCTTCAACTTAGGATATTTTCAACTTACAGCAGGTTTATTGGGATGTAACCCCACTGTAAATCAAGGAAGATGTGTACCATTTCTTTTTTGGTGGTGACAGCATTTAAGATCTACTCTCTTAACATATTTCTAGTACAGTGTTATTAGCTATGGTCATGATGTTTGTACATTCGATTCCCTGGTATTCATCTTATAGTTGGAAGTTAGTAGTCTTTGACATACATCTTCCATTATTCCTCACTCCCACCCCAACCCCTGGTAACCCCCATTCTAGTCTCTGTTGCTATGCACGGGGCTTTTTTAGATTCCACAGTCAAGTGATATCATACAGTATTGGTTTGGTTTCTTTAGCAAACGTGGTCTTGCTACCTATTCCAGTGCCTCTACTGTGTACTACCTAAAGGACTCTCAGCAATCTTGTCTCTTGAGTAAACAAACCATTCTCCTTCCATTTCCAACAGGGTAAGTTAATGAACAGAGGAGAAGTGCAACAGAAAAGTATAAAGACTCATTTATTTGTACAAGCCAACACTTTTTATTACTACTCAGTAATCTTAATTATAAAGTCATTTATCACAAGGTAATTACCACTGACGATTCCAGGATACATGTTACAAGTTTATGCAAAATTCCTTTAAAAAATCGGCTTACACCCCTCAGAAAGGCAGATCTTGCCAGCTACCTGCATGTTCACTAATTACCTGTTATGAGAATCTCCTGACGTGTCAGGAAAGGGTTACTTTTTCTCAGCAGCCTTCCCCTGGCCACCTTTTGAAGTAATTATCACCATATAGCAGGAAACAGACAAGCTGTCTACCTAGAAATGACTGCAACAGCTTGCTGTCCTTCTGTGCAGGTAAATGCACTGCATGTTCTCCCCCAGGCACCTGGGAACAGCACACTGGCCTCTCTGTAGCTCCCCGCCATTGAATCACAGCACAAAGTCATGTAGCATCTGAATTCTCTCTGGCTTTCAGGGAGAAGACAGACAGAGGCAGCGCCATGGTTTAACGTATGGCAGCCTTACATCCTCTTCTGAGATAAGCAGATCTTTGTATTAAAGTGATTCTCTGTACCTGAAGCCCAGGGCACTTCTACTGGGCTGGTTTCAATATTTACTGGCAACCAACAGATGGAAGCAGGATGACAAGATAGGGCCAGGTGTTGAAGATTGCCCTTGCGCCCTAACACACAATATTCCATAGATCATCCAAAGACAATTTACTCTGGACCATTTGCACGTTATACCAGTGACATCTGGATACACTCATAAAATGTGAGCATGTGTAGATGGTGAATGCGTTCAAAAGCAAAGGATTCCACTGAATGTATATGGGAAGGACATTTTCTTGAGTAAATTTGGAGGAGAAAAATAAGGGTCCACCTTTATTGTCCTTCTTACTTATTTTGCTATATTTATAAAGGTCAACAAACTTGGTGCAATGTATATCCAAACACATTTCACGATAAACGGAAGGAGAACAGTAGAAGGAGACACATACTGTCTCATTCCCAGTTCCTGGTATACTGTAGGTGTTCAATGATTCAGTGCAGGTAATACTAAGGGTTCTTAGTCTTGGGGAGAAAGGCAACAAATAATCAGACCAAGAACCTAAATATGTTGGCACATATTCTGCCGTTCAGAATAGGATTCGACAACAGCAACAAAACAAATATTACAGAAATAAACACGTATGAATGAGGAGGAAAGAAAGGGAGAACTAAAATTTACAAACTAAAAGTGGAAAATGTAATAATTTAATACAGATAATTACTAATTTGCTCAGAATAGAATAGGTATCACCACAACATAATTTAAATCCCATTTTCCCCATCATATATCTGCCAATCAATCAAGCATCGATTTATAAATTCACCTGTATTTTCTTAAGGTTCAGTTTGCACTGCTACTAATCATGTTCTTATGGGTTATCTGACTAGTTTCTGACATATCTTACTTACCTTTCTCTGTACATCACTTAGAAATTCACAGACGCATGGTGGAGACTCAAGACATTTAAATATTCTTTTAAATGCAGTGCATTAACCAGAATATTAAGCTTCCATGTCAGAATGTAAACTCCAATGAGGTGATAAAAATTTCACTGAAACAATTTTAAGTATTCTCAGCGTTGCACAAACTACGTGTTAAACAGCAGTAGAAAGTGAGCAAGTTTCATTTGCTCCTAACATTTACTTTCTCCTAAGTCACATATTTAAACCTTGATTTATAATCCATGATAAAATTATGAGTAGAATACTCATAATCCAGTATAAAGACAATGATTTTCCCCAAAAAACCCGTATTTATCTTTTTTAATGGTTCATAGACAACCTAACTTAATGATCCCATAATTGCTGAAAGCCTCCTGTGCATTTACACAGTACTCTGCTGATAATTAGCATTCTTTGTTTCTTTTCTACAAGACTGCTCTTTATAAAGTGCTCAAAGAGAAAAGGAATGCATATCTTCTTAGACTTTTAAGTGAAGGCAAATACGCTCTGGGAAGTGGAAATGCCATGGCTAAAATGGTCCAAGGGACAGATCACCCTGATCAGACGCAGTGAGTTTCCAACCTCGTGGCTTTAAAATGCCACTTGAAATCACACAGGGTAAACTAGAAGTCTCGGCTGAAACCCCATGGAGAAACAACATACAGAGCTCCAGCCAGGATGACAGTATATTTACATCATGATGATTGAGTGACAGCCTCCAGGTCAAAGCTCCAAATCACTGTGTCCTGCCCACGTCCCCACTTCCTCATGTGTAACATGGAGGGTTTGGAGGAAATAAACTGAGCTCTGAACAGTTCTAAAGCGATATGACGGTAAAAGTGCTAGGGTCGCATGATTTCCGGGACGACAGTGACACCTTTTTAAAAGGTTTCTGCAGCTGTGCCACATCTGGGGAAAAGTATAGGCAAAAAAATCCTGCCTTTGTGTGTTTGTCTGATTTTCATGTTGACCAGTGTTCAACACACTATCGAGTATATCCCAGAAGATGATGATAGGCTTTTTGTGGCAATTTCACTTTCAGAGAGAAGCTGTGATCTTACAGTCTGTGCTTGATGCCAACAGAACTTTACTTCTTAGACAGATAGGAGTATTCCTTCCACCCCCAGCCCCGGAAGGTCCTTCCTTTCTAATTATAAATGTCAAGATGGCTTTTAAAACCAGTTATGTTTACTTATATTAACAACATTTTTACATGTTGACAGTTTTTGATTTTGCTACAAAAGGACAGAGGATTGGAGGAGAACCCCTAGTAAAGAACCAAAAACTTCACAAAGACTAAAAAGAAGGAAGAACACATTAGGCTTATTATAATATTCAGTAAAAGCACATCAAGGTGGGTGATCAAAAGGCTTGATGTTGCAGAGTATACGGTACCTGCGGTACTTTGTTACTATAGTACTCTCATGTGACCCACTGAATACTCCTGTGATTACTATGTGCTTGGACAAGCACTTTGGTGAGTGCTTGTACATCTCATCACCTGTACGTCTCAAGATTTGTATGTGAATCATCTCCTTACTTAACTGCTTTAAGGACAAGAAGAGTTTCCCCATTTCTGAAAAACCTTGACCTTCCTTCCTTAGAATCCTTCCTACCATTATAGTCAAACAAGTAGGAGCCACTGTCTTTCCTCTTCTCTGTTAAATTATCACCTACTTGTTACCCTCATGAAAATAGCATTGGACTGGAGCTTTGCAGCTTATTACCTTCATCTTATTAGTGATAGAACCAAATAAAAGTGCCATTTTATGGGTCTAAAACAGTCTAGTATCAGCAATTCCATACAGTTCAACATAAGTGGATTGTTACTTTCAGAAAAGTAGATGACTACAAAACCCAGATGATAGCATTCAGGAATATCAAGACGATGCTGAGCGCTAAGACATTTTTCTTCACTAGACCTGAGGTCACACATTCAAAAGAGAGGCAGCAGATGAAGTGTACATGTGAAGTTGATGAGCATACAAACTAAGGGAGTCATGAGGACCAAAGTGACCTGAAGAACCCATGTTCTGCCAAAACTGGTTCAATTTCTTTAAAAATGAAATTTATCCTAATAAACACAGGGACAGTTCACAATCTCATCTTTCATGAATTTCTTACAACAAATTTGAGTTTTCTGGTTATTCAAGTGCCAGGTTGTACTCAATTTTATGTAAACAATCAGACTAGGATTACATGACCTACCAGTTGCTTCAAGAGAGATTTGGGGATTTAGGTGTAAGAATTAATTTAAATAAAGCAATTTATTCTAACTACAACTTACTTTACCAAACAAATTTTTTTTTTTTTTTTTTTTTTTTTTTTTTTTTTGCGGTACACGGGCCTCTCACTGTTGTGGCCTCTCCCGTTGTGGAGCACAGGCTCCGGATGTGCAGGCTCAGCAGCCATGGCTCATGGACCCAGCCGTGCCGCAGCATGTGGGATCTTCCCAGACCGGGGCACGAACCCATGTCCCCTGCATTGGCAGGTGGACTCTCAACCACTGCGCCACCAGGGAAGCCCCAAAATTATTTTCTTAAACTCAACCTTTTACTTAATAATAAAGACACTCAAGACAGCAAGCTTTGCATGTAAACAGTGGAAGGTTTTTCTAGGTTAAATTAAATCAATAAATAATGCAATAATCATTTTAATGATAAAACCAATCTTATTACTCCTAACTGCCATTTGACGAACACTTGTAATTTTATTGATCTCTGTTCCGAGAAACTCTACAAACATTATCTCATGTAATTCCTACACACCACACCTACATGGGAGTTATTTTCCCTAGTGTAGAGATGAGGCAATGAAGATCAGAAGTGTTTATCATTAACCCCTCACAATCCCTAAAAAGAAGTCCCCTTAACATTCACATATATTATAGATACAAGCTTAACAAATTAAAAAAGAAAACTCACAGGAAGCATTGCACTTTGGAAAATTCTGCTGTAGTACAAAAGATAAAGGGATAAAGAGACCGTGAATGACTTTGCCAGGCACGGCAGTAGAACCCGCCAACAGCAGACCGCCGCATTGGTTATAATCAGCAGCAGCCCACCTTTGTATTCAGTATTCTTTTCCAGGCAGTTAGGGAAGCAACCTTTTGGAGGTGAGCTGTTAGTTGACGGGGGTGGAGGGGGGAGGATGTGCTATTAAATTACATCATCATCATAATAAGGATAATACTATTTCTAATGAATAAACTATACTTATTTTTTATTTTTGCCATATTCAAAGGGCTCTCGCAGGAGCACTTGTGAGCTCCCAACAGGGGTTCCCGGAGCTAGTATCCCTGACCCCTCATGGAACAGCTCTTGCTGCTGAATGTGTGAGGGTGATACATCCCTAAATGTTAGCACGTTAAAAAAAAATCTCACCAAAAACTTTTTTAAAAAAATTGATAAAATTCTCATTAAAAAATCTCACAACATGGTTTGTTAGTGGAAGTCATATATAATATTTAATACTGTATAATAGTATATTATACATAATCATTATATAAACTATATAGTAATATATTTTTAATATAGAGGAAAGTAGGAAACATAGTCAAGAAGGTAAGAAAATGGAAACTTTCATCTCCCATCCCTCCGAGAAATGTGTAACCCAAGACTCTCTCTCACATGCTCTGTGTATCTACTTTTACTACAATTCAGTCCATTTTGCCTTCAAAAGTCTTTTGAATTCACCCTCTCTCTCTATTTCCACTGCCATTCACCGGGTTAAGTTCTTTGTCCACTTTTTGCCTGGGCTACTCTGATAACCCCCAACTGGCTTCCCAAACAGACACTGATTCTTTCCAATTTATTCATACTTTAGCTGGAATGATCTTCCTGAAACCCAAGCCTGATCACATCACCCCCTGCTCAGCATCCTACAATAACTTTCATGTATAAAAACCGAACTGCAGGGCTTCCCTTGTGGCGTAGTGGTTGAGAGTCCGCCTGCCGATGCAGGGGACGTGGGTCCGGGAAGATCCCACATGCCGCGGAGCGGCTGGGCCCGTGAGCCATGGCCGCTGAGCCTGCCACGTCCAGAGCCTGTGCTCCGCAACGGGAGAGGCCACAACAGTGAGAGGCCCGCGTACAGCAAAATAAAAAAAATAAAAAAATAAAAAAACCCGACGTGCACCACGAAGCCAGCAGACAGCCTTCATCACGGCCTCCTGCTGGCCTCACTGCCTCAATTTCTGGCACTCCTGACTCACAGCCATCACACTGATCACTGTAACTATTCCCAGTGACCCCAATACATGGTGTTCTCTTTCCTGTCTAGATTCAAGGGTAAAGATTCAGCATGTGGTCTCTAGCAGCATCTACCAGGATTCAAAACTTGCTTCGACCCCTCACTAGCACAGGCCTGGGGAAGCTGCTATACCTCTTGAAGCTGTGGTTTCTGCTGTAATAGGAAGGACCTAATCGGACCTAACTCAGAGCTTAGCTGTAAGGATCAAAGGAGATAATGCATGGAAAGCTTTCCATACAGTGCTTGGCTCACGCACTGGTAATACTTGCAGAGCCCTATTCTAAGAGGTAAAAATGCATTACACTTAACAGGCAGGGGAAACCCCAGCCCGCATAGAACACATATTCCAGTGGAGACAGACAACTTAAAAAATTGATGAATATTTTATATAGTATGCTGGAAGTTAAAAACTCCTTTGAAGAACACTAATGCAGGGTTAGCAGAAGTGTCATTTTAAGTACGGCAGGCAGGGAAGACCTTGAGAAAGTGGCATTCGATCAAAGATGTGAAGAAGGCGAGTAGGTGAGCAGCTGTGTGGACATCTGGGGAAAAAGATTCAGGCAGAGGAAAGGACAGGGTTAAGACCCTGCAGAGGGAATGTGCCTGGTGGATGTGGGGATCGCAGGGAGACCTGTGAGGCTGACTGCCTCACAGTTGCCGGGGTGACCGTGAGAATAAAATCAGAAAAGCCATGGTAGGACTTCCCTAATGGTCCAGGGGTTAAGACTCTGAGCTTCCACTGCAGGGAGCACAGGTTCGATTCCCTGATAAGGAACTAAGATCCCACATGCCGTGCAGCTTGGCCAAACAAAACAACACAGAACAATACAAAAAACCATGGTGAAGCAGATTGTACTGTGATTTGGGAGCCATTGTAAGGATGTTGGGTTTTACTCCACCGCTGGCTATTCGCACTTATTCATCTTTGTGGGAAATTTTACCCAAATCTTCCAAGCTGGGTAAGAAACCCTCTGTCTCTGCTCCCATAGTGTACCTAGTACGTTCATCATGGCATTTATTACAGAAGCCTTTGCAGATCTCCAACTCAACAGGGTTCTGTCATTCATCTCAGTATCAGCAATTTTCTGGGTGCTCAGCATGCAGGGATGGTTCGATAAAGAACGAATGAATAAATGGTGAAGAAACAAATGAACAATAAGCAACACACTTTCAGAAGGCCAACAAAAAGTGTCCATGCCACAGTGAGCTGAGGAAATAGCATATGATATCGCTTGTATGTGGAATCTAAAAAAAGGGTAAATGAACTTATCTACAAAACAGAAATAGAGTCACAGATGTAGAAAACAAACTTACGGTTACCAGGGGGTTTTGGGGGAAGGGATAAACTGGGAGACTGGGATTGATATATACACACTACTATATATAAAATAGATAACTAATAAGGGCCTACTGTAGAGCACAAGGAACTCTACTCAATACTCTGTAATGACCTATATGGGAACAGAATCTAAAAACAGAGTGGATATATGTATAACTGAATCAATTTGCTGTACACCTGAAACTAACACAACATTGTAAATCAACTATACTCCAATAAAAATTATTTTTAAAAAAGGATTCTAAAAACGGTGATAGAAAATAAGCATATGTCTCCCACTGACATTATGTTTGGATTTTCAGCAATTTCAGCAATCAACTTCAGAGACACTAGACTACTTTGTGAAAATTATTTTTATAATTCTCAAAATTCTTGCATGTGTTCTCTAAATCTGTCTCAAAAATAACCCTGTGCTTTTCAGACTGAAGAATCTCGGTTCTCCAAGTAACAAAATTGAGGCCTGAAATAACAAGTGACTAGAGGCAGATGCAGTTCTGGAACTCAGGAACCCACGTCCTGTGAGAAAGGCCTGGCGGCTTGTACTGAACAGCTCTACACCTTACAGCACAGAGAGCACAGAAGAACACCCACATCAGAGCAGACCGGCTGCAGCAGAGGGAGCTGGGATGGGGCAGAAAAATTCCAACAACCATCTGAGACAGTGAAGCAAATTTTGAGAGTGAGGGGGTGGAACATAGCAGGAAAGAAGTTCATTCTGCACCTACTAATCACAGATGGTGTCACCCTTTCGATGAATGAGGCAGTGGGGACCACAAAACTAGAGGCGCTGACAAGGACTGCCAAGGTGACTTGATCCAACAGTATTTACACCAAAACTACCCCCGATAGTGTCTATTCTCCATAGTGCTGTTTTATTATATTGTATTTTTGTCAAGTCTAATGCTGACGTAGTAGTATAATCTGTAATATATAATGCAGGGCAGCTGTAGCGCCAATCACAGACTAATGAACACTGTGCTTGGACTCAGGAGAGACTGCATTTAACTACCTAGGAGATCTTTGACATGCTTATTTATTTTAATCCTGGTACACAGTTTTCCAATCTATAAAATGGGGGTGACAATATCTATTTGAAAGGTTTATTACAGGACGAATAATATGGTAGGTTATTAAAAATGATGATGTGTTCTCTGAAGGTAAGAGATAATGAAAATCTCTCTCTCCATATATATTTGTGGATTAATTGTGTTGCCTTAAAATTACATGATATTATACTAAGGATTTATTTTATTATAATTATAAAATATATATGAAAGAATTTTTCTACCATGTAGATAGGTAGCAGAACCTAAAACCAGCATTACACTCCACTCTCTTTCATAACTTTTGAGTAAATCAATTTGTGAATGTCACTGTAGAAAATGTTGAGACATACTATTTTTTTTTCACATAGCATGTGCCACATTTTCATACAGTTTAAATCACTGAATTGCAGACATGGTCTAATAGGTCCGTTATTCAGCAAGACCACTTCTACATTATGGTGATATTGTGACATTTGACAAGGGGTAGCTATAAAAGCTTGTGACCATAAAGAAATAAAGAATGAGTACATCAAATTACCTGCAAAGATAAAGTAAGGAAATTTATTTCCTCCAACTTAATATGAGCATCCTACCATCTCTTTGCAACAGTATATACTGTCATATAGTAAAAGTTACTTTGTCACAGCAGTATTACAATCCCTGGCCTCCAGGCAGGATAGCAAATGTACAGTATGAGTGAATCACCATCCTTCTTCCCTCCTACACAAAATAGTGAAGAATATGTAGCACCAGTCAAACATCAGGGAGAAATCTGTCTTGCTCTTTGAGAAAGAATAACCTGAATATAAGTTTTAAAAGATAATCATTCCAGGGGGCCTCCCTGGTGGCGCAGTGGTTGAGAGTCCGCCTGCCGATGCAGGGGATACGGGTTTGTGCCCCGGTCTGGGAGGATCCCATATGCCGCGGAGCGGCTGGGCCCGTGAGCCATGGCCGCTGAGCCTGCGAATCCAGAGCCTGTGCTCCACAACGGGAGAGGCCACAACAGTGAGAGGCCCGCGTACAAAAAAAAAAAAAAAAAGATAATCATTCCAAGTTTGGCAATTTTCAAATTGCCGCAATTGTAAAATGACTTGAAAGTGACAAAGTCAAAGAAAATTGCACTTTGATGAGGAAATAAAATCAGCGCCAGGAGTGAGCTGGAAGAGAATGCAATCCAATGTATCAGGCCACTGGCATATCACAAGATCATGTAACTGTTGACAAATCCTTATTCAGCAACACAGTAGCTTAAATGTACAACTAAACATTAAAAAAAAATCTGTCAAACAATGTTACAAATGAATAAGAAAGTGTATTTGTTGAAGACCACATGGTCCTCAAATGCTGCTTCATTTTTAGAATTATAGGAGAAGTTAAACAAAGTGAAAATGCACAAATGACGCCACAGCCCTCTTACTCACTCAAGGTTGCAGGAGCTCTGACTTAAGAAATCTGTGCTCTCACAGGGAGATCAGCTCAGTGCTTTGTGACCGCTTGGAGGGGTGGGATAGGAAGGGTGGGCGGGAGACGCAAGAGGGAGGGGATATGGGAACATATGTATATGTATAACTGATTCATTTTGTTATAAAGCAGAAACTAACACACCATTGTTAAGCAATTATACGCCAATAAAGATGTAAAAAAAAGAAATAGAAATCTGTGCTCTCAACAAAATACTGTTTCCAAAATAATAAGTCTGACTATTTAAAATTATGATATAAAACGTTACTGTGTACACTATGTGTTACCATGAAATTAATAACTCCACACAGGAGAACAGTAGCATACTAACCTGAAAACACACTGAAAAGAAAAAGTAAACCTTTAGTTAACAAAACGTAATGATTCTGACCATGTCAACAGCTGCATTGTTTTGATGCTTTTTTAAAAAAAAATCCATCAGACAGGGAGTCTCCACAAGATAAAGACAAAGGAATGTGAATGAAGTAAATATCTTGACAGAAATGATATGTTTGGTTAATAGATCACAGAATGTGGTATTCAGGGTGAGTTTCGAAAATTATAGGTTCCCCAAACACACAAGTACTCAACAAAAGCATCAATGCTTTGAAAAGTGACTTTCATCTTAAAGATACAAAGTTCAATACAATTTTTTATGTTTTTGAAGGAAAATTTAAGTATAAAGAAAATAAAGAAATATTCTGGTTCTCAATTATGCAACTACATTTTTTTAATGTGCTCAGTGCCTTTTTCCACACAAAATGTTAACATTTTCTTTGAAGTGGTTCTCTAAAATCTAAAGGTTATGTAGTTAATAATTTTAAAGTATACAATTGAAACTTTAGTTTAGAAAAGTTTACTCAACCTAATATCTCAAAACATCACAGATATATTTTTGAATGATGCTGCTATCATTAAAACCTTGTGTTTTAGCAGATGAATATTTAATCATTTGGAAACATGGCTGCAATATATTTTTTAATTTTAACCTTGGAAAACATTGAGCATATAATTGCTGGAGATTTTAATTTTCTCCCTTTTGCTCTTTTTTCTAAACTCTCCAGCAAAACAAAAACAAAAAAACAAAACAATAACAACAACAACAAAAAACCCTATTTTTAAAATAGGAAATATGAATCCTAAGCCATCTTAAACAATATAAAACTTGAATTGGAAAAATATCAGAAACAGAACAAGGTATTAAAATGAAATTAACCAGAGGTATAATGAGCTTGCTGCCTCAGATACAGCTTTGGTGAAATCTCAGTGTCTGGACTGTGTCTTACTGTGTAGCCAAGAAATGTTGACAAGAGGACATAAAGACTGAGGAGGGTCCTGAGGATGCGGAATAGCTCAAGAGGTGGCTGGAGGCATATGCGACAGAAAAGACGACGACGCTGAGTTGATAAATGCCACTGTGAAATTTAGAAAATGATGCAGACATAGATTAAAAATTTTTAGAAGTTTAACCGTGAGATGGTTGATAAAAATCTCTTCTTCCTGTGACCCCAAAACTTTAGAAAAAAATCTCCAACCCTTTTCAAAGTTTAATCCTAAAAATGTCTGGGTTATCCATCTTCACATATTGCTACACATAAACTCACAATTCAGAAACCAAGAACAGTTTTAAAAGGTAACTTCAATTTCCAAAGAACAAAATGAAAAAGATCTACCAAAGGCAACGCAAAATTAGTACCATGATGTAATAGTCACCTAAATTACTGAAGCTGAAGAAATGCTACTCTATAGCATCTAATATATGAAACAAATATTCAGTAGCCATGTGGATTTTCTATGACTATATTGTCAGCATGTTGTTTTCAGTAATTTAAAAATAAATGGTGATGTAACAGCATAGTATTTAAGAGCACAGATTTTAGATCAAGTCATCTCGAGTTTGAAACTCAATCTTGGAAGATACTCTGTTTTATCTTGGGCAACTTATTTATTTGAATTACAGCTTCCTTTCTTTAAGATGGGATTTAAAATATCTGCTTCATGGTACTGTTGAGGGGATTATGTGATATACATGCAGTGATGGGCACAGCTCTTAGAAATCAAAAAATCTTAACTGTGATGGAAGCACACCGAAGGCAGGAATGTTCGTCTTCCGATCACTGCAGTTCACCTAGCACACAGAAATGCTCAATAACTATTTGTTGAATGAATAACTACTGTTATTATCAATAATTATTCTAAGAATTTTCCCTAAATGTAGGTACCAACCTAAACATAATACAGTAGATTCTCTTATGTTATACAAGGTCAATGCAAACACTGAATTAGTGATAAAGGAACCACTGTTCATAGAGGAGATAAAGGGTTAGGTTCCTGCAAGGCTCTGGGTCACAACGTTTTCAACAACCTATCAATATATCACCTTGTTTTCTGTGAGTTTCTGTTTAAAGACACCTTATTCAGGATATATTGTTGATTCATTAACCTTGAACTCATGGCCAACAGCACTATAACTCATGCTTGAATGATGTTTACCTAATATATGTATTTTCTCTATAAGGCACGCCACAGCTTTCTCGCACTTAGGAACACGAGACAGCACGTAAGCACTATGCCTGGGACCCATTTGAAACAGCAAAATAAATACAAAAAAAGCACAGAAGTTGAAAAAAGGGCACTAAGTAGACTGCAAAAAGGACACTTGTTTATAGTATGAGAGCTGAGGAAAAAAAGGTAGAGTGTCACCTTGTTTGACCTCAGTTCTGAAAGTGCATGCCAGGTGACTAAAGGTTTTCCCCACCCTGTGCAAGTCTTGTGAATGAATGCAAAAGAAACACCGATATTGATTTGGGGGTTACGGATAAATGTTAGCAAGTAGGCAAATTTCACAAATACAAAATTTGCAAACAATGAGAACTGACTGTATATCTAATAGGGAATATAAGAGACTCCTATAAGGATCACACTTGCTAATTTTATATACCTTTCTCCTCTCCCCTTCTCTCTGTTCAACAATATCTTGAATACTGCTTTTCAAGCAGTAAACACCCAATCAGCGCTTGCTAAATAGGAAAATGAGCACGTCTGGGAGATTTTTAAGGCCAATGAAAACAACATATACAACAGGACTAAGAATCTCACAACTTTGCTTGTCATCTTAAATATTTACAGTAGAGTTGCCATCCAAAAAATATTATATACAGCAGGTTATTTTGAAAGACGTTACCAACAGAGGTATTGCCTTAAACAAACATTGCTGGGTTGTGGAACAGTTAGAAGAAATGGAAATGTGTTACATGGGGTTGAGTAAAGTGGAAGCTGGTAGAGAAAATCACTAGCTTCAGTCAAGGACTATAGAAAGTTACAATCACAAAAGGTCAGATCAGGAAGAAGAGGGATCACACAAAGGAGGAAGTGGTTTTAAATAGTACATTATTAAAAATGCTGATTCTGTCACAGCCTGTCACATCCCTTATTGCTCAGGACAAAGTCTAGCAACTAGCTTTAGAGGAAATTAATACCCTATCATAATCTATCCAAACCATTGCTCCTGGCAAGCAGTGAGGGGAAAAGATATTTTGTCTTGAGAGCTCTGTGTTTTGTGCATTGGTTTAGGGTTTCTGACCCCACTAAAGCTCTAGAGTAGAATTATTCTCTAGAGAATCATTAAAAACTACAGAGAGAGCACCCACCATCTCTCCTTCCTCTTTTATAATGTGATGGACAAATAACAAGCAATTCAGAGGTGTTTTCCTGTTTATATCTTATAACAGTGCTTTCCTATCTCTTGAGAATAAATGAAATATTTTTATTCCCTAATGATGCCACATTCATGTTTACTTCATTTGTAAAAAAAAGACTATGCAAACTTCCTTTTTCTTTGCCTTGGCATGAGTTTGCTGTTTTATGTTATTATGGAGTCTTGTTATTTTAAAGCTGATGAGGCTTATGTACAATAAATATAGGTTTATTTAGGGAATAAATACAGAAAAAGTAAAATCCATAATCCCTTAATATGCCCGCTTTCTTTTTCATTATAAATGTACATAAACATATGTTAATATTAAAACTGTGATCTCAATATATATGTAGTCTTGCATTATTTTAAACATTTAATACATAATGAGCATTGTCCAGTGTCACTAAACAGTCTTCCAAAAGAGTTCACAGTACCTGTGGCTCAATGTTAACCCCGGTGACACTGCCCTGTTACCTCACCATCAACCAATCAGAGAATTGTGCAAGAGTTGATCACACAACCTAAATGTTGAGAGTTATGTTTTATTTGGTGGACAAACCTGAGGACTTAAGCCTGGGACCCAGCATCACAGAAAACTGGGAGATGGCTCTGAAGATTCAAGGGGGTTGGAGCCAGGATATATAAGAGTTTTTGTAACAAAGACCAGGTGGTCAGAACACCAAAAGATGACTGTTAATTAAAGAAAACCAGACATCTCAAGTTAAGGAATTTAGCACTTTTCTGTGTATGGGAAGATGCGAAATCTGGGCTCACTGAAAGCATTCCTTTGATATGCACCTCAGCTCTCTGGGGCCAGTATCCTCCATTTTCTCAACCTGAGTTTCCTCAGGGTGCACCATCCTGGGGCAGATCTACTGGCTGATGGCTGCAACATCCTTTGTTTACTGATATGGAAGGTGACAGTCTTAGTTCACACCTGTATTGCCTGAGCTATTTAAACACTGGCCACATTTACTGTAAGTATTTGTATACTTTTTATGAATATCTATAATTTGCTTTAAAATACTGAGCACAGATAGTGTGATATTGCCCCTGTGTTAGTTTAAGCCAGGATCAACAAACTCTTTCTGTAAAGGTGTGACCAAGCAGGACCCTATGGGGCCTTCCCGGGACAGACCCCTCCCCCCATCCTCCCTGCCTGACTCTTCTTTATAGAAAAGCTGTAGTCTCCCAGGCCTCCCCTGAGTCACAAAAGCCTGGCTGAAGAATTAATGATCCAAAGCATGCAAACAGGTAGTAACAAAAGTAGCAACTGGACCAGGAGAACTGGTAAGAATTTAAACAGTAAATCAGCCATATGGCAGTCACAGAATCTTTAGCTCTTTTCTGAAGTACCTAGATAACAGTATCTCATGCACATGGCCTGAGTTGTTTTACAGATGCTAAAACCACCACTAAATGGAAGAAATTAACTACTTGATGACGTAGCCCCCAGACTTACTGGAGCCTGAGGACTGATAACACTAACCCCTGTGACACTGCCCTGTTACCTCACCATCAACCAGAGAATTGTGCACGAGCTGATCACACACCCTGCAACCACCCTCCCTCACCTGGCCTTTAAAAATGCTTCCCTGGGACTTCCCTGGTGGTCCAGTGGTTAAGACTTCACCTTCCAATGTAGGAGATGTGGGTTCGATTCCTGGTTGGGGAGCTAAGATCCCACATGCCTCGTGGCCAAAAAGCCAAAACATAAAACAGAAGCAATATTGCAACAAAAATTCAATGAAGGCTTTATAAATGGTCGACATAAAAAAAAAAATAAAATAAATAAAAAAAAAAAAAATTCCTGAAACCCATCAGGGAGTTCAGGGTTTTTGAACATTAGCTGCCCCAGATGCCTTGTCTGGCACCTTACAATAAACACTGAATTCTCCTTCACTGCAACCCCATGTCAGTAAACTGGCTTTACTGTGTACAGGTGTGTGTGCAGGTGAGAGGACCCAAGTTTGGTTCAGCAACAAATGTACCAAGTAAATATTTTTGGATTTCTGGGTCACAAGGTCTCTGTCCCAATTACTCATCTTAGTCATAGTAATGCCAAATTGTGATACACGGTGCATAAACAATGTGTTCAAATAAAACCTTGTTTATAGATGCTGAAATTGGACTTTTACATCATTTTCACATGTCACAGAACATATTCTTCTTCTGATTTTTTCCCAACTATTTACAAATATGAAAAATCATTCTTAGCTCATAGGCCATAGAGAAACCAGCAGCAGGCTGGATCTGGCCCTCAGGCTGCAGTTTGAAGATCCCCAGTTTAAGCAGATATTTTAAAAATTTATATCAGAATGAGTTGTCAGTGGTGAAACTGGGGGCTTGTTAGCATAACAGATATTAGAAATGAGCTCTCACTGTTGAAATTAGTGGTATTCAGTGCCAGCTTTTAACCCTTTCTTACTCATTCAGGTTGAGCTCCTATAGATTTTAAGGGAGGTCAGAGGAACCCTGGGAACCACATAGGAATTATATACCACCCAGCACGAACAGCTAGGATTTAACAACCAATTTAGCGGGGCCAGGGCACAGTAGCTGAAATCAGCTCTGCCTGAAGGGACTCTCTGATCTCACATACAGGCGGATGCACTCTTTTCTTGCCTGCTTGAGAATCAGTTTGCCTTACTAATGTCTGTAGGCATGGCAGAATTGCTTTTGAGAACTGCTTCCACTTTTAGCTGTTTAAAAAAAAAAAAAAAAAAAAAGGTTGTGCCTCAGCAATATGGTTTGATTTAATTTACAAAAACCTCAATTCACAGATCTTCAGTAAAATATTGGCTGAGGTTCTCCTACGTGCCAGGAATGACTGGGGAAACAGTGGTAGAAAAAAGAAGATACGGTCCCTGCCGTGACATTGTTATTATAAAAGAGGGAATTAAAAAAATAAGCAAACAAAATGTATTAAACATTCTTTTCTATGTTATAAGATAATAATAGTGTGGCATAGTAATCACTATAATCACACAATTTCTATTATAATAGAAATCACAGTAGGGATTTCTATGTGCCAAGCATTGGCCTCATGCACCGAGGCCATGACACATATTCAAAACCCCAAATTATCAAATAGGTTACCCCTGATGTTATTAACCCTATCTTTCAGATGAGGAAGCTGAAGTACATCCTCAAGGATTAAGGAATCTCTTGACATCATAAAACCTTAAGATGGTGGTTTTGGATTGTAACCTGAGCTGCAGGAGGCTGAGTCTGTGCTCTTAACCTCTGCACTTCCAGGTGGAGGAACTTTGGGGTGGCAGTGTTGTTTAGGAGGGCCTTCAGGGAAAGCCTATCTTATCAGAGATAATTTAAACTGAAGCCTAAAGGATGGGAAAGAATCATCCATGGAAAAAGGCAAGCATTCCAATCAGCACATCTTAGATCCTGAATCTGGAAGATTTCTCTGTTCCTGGAACAGAAAGGAAGCTGATATGCCTGGAAAACCAGAAGCCGTGGTTAGGAGCTAGGCTTTCGTGTTAAGGCAACAGAAAGTCAATGTGGGGTTGAAAGTAGGAGAGTCACAGATCAGATTTAATTTTAAAAATCACTCTGGTGACTGTGTAGAAATTGGGGAAGGGGAGTTGGGGACAAGAATGTATAAGGCGTCACAGGCTAGTGGTTGTTGAAGACCAGAAGCAATAGCAGCTTAGACCTGGATAAGTGCTGTAGAGAGAGAAACTGCCAGAGCCCATTTAAGAAACAGTTCAAAAGCTTCCAAACAATTATCCGCAACCTAACTCTCCATGAAATCAACTTGATGCTGAGGATAAATCACTGTATTTCTCATATTAAAGGAATACATTATCCTAAACTAAATTACACACTCCCTTTATCTCTTGGGCTTGCACCTACCTCCCTCTCCATGGAGCACTGGAAATAAGGGACTGAATTTAAATAGGAAGATTTTTTTTTTTCTTATCTAACTGAGCCATAGATAAATTCATTGAAAACATTACAGAAGCAGTGGAGCTGGTATCACAACAAAGTTGACAGTAAGAACTGTCAAA
Source organism: Mesoplodon mirus (assembly GCF_964341445.2). Taxonomy (NCBI): domain Eukaryota; kingdom Metazoa; phylum Chordata; class Mammalia; order Artiodactyla; family Ziphiidae; genus Mesoplodon; species Mesoplodon mirus. The sequence goes on along the minus strand of NC_138980.1, from coordinate 174,643,666 downwards.
TGTAATCCATTATGCACATCATTTTTGGAAAACTAAAGTTTTAGAGAATTTACAGATATATTCTATCATTTATTCTAAACTATAAATACAATTATTCAAGCATAATTCATATCAATAGACATATTTCCTTTTACCTATTGCCACATATTACTATGCTATTAAAAGCAATTAAACTAGATTTATCATGATGATCATTTTGAAATGTACAGAAATATCAAATCACTATGGTGTGTATCTGGAACTAACATAGTGCTGTAGGTCAATTATACTTCAAAAACAAAACAAATAAACTCATAGAGAAAGAGATCAGATTTGTGATTACCAAAGGCAGGAGGTGAGGGACGGGGAACTGGATGAAGGTAGTCAAAAAGTACAAACTTCCAGTTATAAGACAAATATAGGCATGCAATGTACAACATGATAAATATAATTAACACAGCTGTACGTTATACATGGAAGTTGTTAAGAAAGTAAATCTTAAGAGTTCTCATCACAAGGAAACATTTTTTCCTTTAATTTTGTATCGATATGAGATGATGGATATTCACTGAACTTATCATGGTCATCATTTCATGATGTATGTAAGTAAAGTCATTATGCTGGACATAAACTTATAGTGCTATAAGTCAATTAGATCTCAATAAAACTGGAAGAAAAAGAGAAAAAGATAAAATTGTTCTCTTTAAAAAGTGATTAAAATATATTACAATTTATGTTTTAATTAACTAAATATATAATTCTATATATATAATATGCATACACACATATCTGTAATTTTACCTAGCTACCTAGCTATCTAATCATCTTTTTATAATTTATTTTTTAAGATTTTGTGATTTAAGAGCAGTTTTAGATTTATAAGAAAATTGAAAGTACACAGCTTTTCCATATATCCTCTACTTCTACATATGTATAGCCTCCTTCATTTTCAACATCACTCTCCAGAATGTTTTCTTTTTCTTTTTTTTTTTTTTTTTTACCAAGGATGAATCTACATCGACACATCATAATCACCCAAAGTCCATAGTTTACCTTAGAGTTCACTCTTGGTGGTATGCATTCTATGGGTTTAGACAAAAGTATGATGACATAAATCCATTATTATAATATCATTCAGAGTATTTTCACTATCCCAAAAATTCTCTGGTCTCCCTACTCTTCTCTCGCCAACGCCAGCACCAAACAACCACTAATCTTTTTATTGTCTCTACAGTTTTGCTTTTTCCAGGATGTCATATAGTTTGAATTGCACAGTATGGAGCCTTTAAGATTGGCTTCTTTCCCTTAGAAACAGGCGGTTCCTCTGTGTCTTGTCGTAGCTTGATAGCTCAATTATTTTCAGTGCTGTACACTATTCCATTATCTGGATATACCATAGTTTACTTACCCATTCACCTACCGAAGAACAGGTTGGTTGCTTCCAAGTTTTGGCAATTATGAATACAGCTGCTACAAACATCCATGTGCAGGATTTTGTGTGGACATAAGATTTCAGCACTTTTGGGTAAACACCAAGGAGTGTGATTGCTGGATTCTGTGGTAAGAGTATGTTTAGTTTGGTAAGAAATTATCAAAATGTCTTCCAAAATGGCTCTACCATTTTGCATTCCTCCTAGCAATGTATGTGAGTTCCTGTTATTCCACATCCTTGCCAGCATTTGGTGTAGTCAGTGTGCCAGGTTTTGGCCTTTCTGATACGTGTGTAGTCGTATCTCATTGTTATTTTAATTTGCATTTCCCAGGTGGCATATGATGTGGGGCATCTTTTCATACGCTGTTTGTCATCTGTATGTCTATTTTGGTCTGCTGTCTTTGGCTCATTTTTTAAATTGCATTGTTTGGTTTCTTACTGTTGAGTGTTTAAGAGTTCTTTGACTATTTTGGAAAGCAGTCCTTTATCAGACATGTCTCTGGCAAATATTTCTTCTAGTCTGTAGCTTGTTTTTTTTTTTTTTTTTTTTGTGGTACGCAGGCCTCTCACTGTTGTGGCCTCTCCCATTGCGGAGCACAGGCTCCGGACGCTCAGGCTCACCAGCCATGGCTCACGGGCCCAGCCGCTCCATGGCATGTGGGATCTTCCCGGACCGGGGCATGAACTTGTGTCTCCTGCATCGGCAGGTGGAGTCTCAACCACTGTGCCACCAGGGAAGCCCCTGTAGCTTGTTTTTAAATTCTCTTGATATTGCCTTTCAAAGAGCAGAAGTTTTAAATTTTAATGAAGTCTAACTTTTCTATTATTCCTTTCATGGATCATGTCTTTGGTGTTGTGTCTGAAAAGCAAGATTATCAAGGTTTTTTCCATGTAATCTTTAAGAGTTTTATAGTTTGCATTTTACAGTTAGGTCTGTGATCCATTTTGAGTTAATTTTTGTGAAGAGTGTAAGGTGTGTGTCTTGATTCATTTTTTTGCATGTGGATGGCCAGTTGTTCCAGCACCATTTAATGAAGAGACTATCTTTGCTTCATTATGTTGCCTTTGTTCCTTTGTCAAAGATCAATTGATTATATTTATGAGGTCTATTTCTGGGCTTTCTATTCTGTTCCACTGATCGATTTGTCTGTTTTTTCACCAATACCACACTGTCTTGATTACAATAGCTTTATGCTAAGTCTTGAATTCGGGTAGTGTCAACTTTGTTCTCCTTCAACATGTGTTGGCTATTCTGATCTTTTGCCTCTCCATATAAACTTCAGAATCAGTTTGTCAATATCCACCAAATAACTTACTCAGGTTTAGACTGAGATTGAACTGAATCTACCCATCAAGTTGGGAAGAACTGACATCTGACAATATTGAGTCTTCCTATCCATGAACATGGAATATCTCTCCATTCATTTATTTGATTTTGCTCATCAGGTTTTGTAGTTTTCCTTATATAGATCTTGTATATAATTTGTTAGACTTATACCTAAGTTTTTCTTTTTGTCTGGGTGCTGATAGAAATGCATTGTGTTTTAAATTTCTAATTCCACTTTCTCATTGTTGTTATACAGGAAATCAACTGACTTTTGTATATGAACCTTGTATCCTGAAACCTTACTATAATCACTTCTTAGTTCCAGGAGATTTTTTAACAGATGCATTCAGATTTTCTACATGGATGATCACGTAATTTGTGAACAAAGACATTTTTATGTCTTCCTTCCCAATCTGTACACATCTTATCTTCTTTTCTTGACTTATTGAATTAGTAAGGCCTTCTAGTACAAGGTTCAAAAGGAGTAGTGAGTGGAAACATCCTTGTGTTGTACCTGATTTTAGTGGAGAAGCTTCAAGTTTCTCACTATTAAGTATGATGTAAACTGTAGGGGTATTTTTGTGAATAGTCTTTATCCATTTGAGAAAGTTCCTTTCCATTCCTAATTTACTGATAGTTTCTTATCATTAATGGTTGTTGGATTTTGTCAAATGCTTTGTCTGTATCTATTAAGATGATTTTCATTTTTTAGTCTGTTAATGTAATAGATTACATTAATTGATTTTTGAATGTTGAACCAGCCTTGTTTAACTGGGATGAATCCCACTTGGCCATAGTGTATAATTCTTTATACACTCTTATGGAATTTAATTTGCTAATATTTTATTAAGTATTTTTCCATCTATGTTTGTGAGAGATATTGGTCTTTTCTGGCAAATTTGGCAGTTTTCTTTTCTTGTAATGTTTTTGTCTACTTATGGTATTTGTGTGATGTTGGTCTCATGGAATGAGTTAGAAAGTAGTCCCTCTGCTTCTATCCTCTGAAAGAGATTAGAGATAATTGTTATGATTCTTTCCTTAAATATTTGGTAGAATTCACCAATGAACCCATCTGGGACTGGCACTTTCTGCTTTGGAAGGTTATTTATTGTCAGTTCAATTTTCTAATAGATAGAAGACAATTTGGTTCATCTTTTTTTCTTCTTGTGAGGTTTTGGCAAATTGTCTTTCAAGGAATTGGTCCATGTCATCTAGGATATCAAATTTGGGGGCAGAGGGTTGTTCACAGTATTCCTTTATTATCCTTTTTATTTCTATGGGGTCTGTAGTGACATCCCCTCTTTCATCTCTGGTATTAGTAGTTTGTGTCCTTTTTCTTTTTTTCTTAGTTATTCTGGCTAGAGGCTTATTAGTTTTATCGAACTTTTCAAAGAACCAGTTTTGGGTTTTGTTGATCTTCTCTATTGATTTCCTGTTTTTAATTTTATTGATTTTTGCTCTAATTCTCATTATTTCTTTTCTTTTGCTGATTTTGATCTAATTTGTTCCTTTTATAATTTCTTAAGGTAGAAATTTAAATTATTGATTTTAGATCTTTCATCTTTTCTAATATATGCATTCAATGCTATAAATTCCCCTCAAAGCATAACTTTTGCTGCACCCCACAAATTTTCATAAGTTGTACTTTCATTTTGATTAAGTTAAAAATATTTAAAAATTTCTTTTTTGACCCATGTATTATTTAGAAGTATGTAGGTATTCTTTTAAAAAGGGAGCAAACTTTAAAAAATTGTCACTAATCATGTCAATACTTATCAATGAATATCTGTAGAATAGGTTTGCCACACCCAATCATAATATTAAGAACTGGAATGATATTGTGAGGCTTGCATTTCAGAAATTTTGCTCGTCATTGTATGGATAAGTTGGAACAACTCAGAATAGAGGTCAAGAGCCCATCAGGAGACAAAGTGGAAAGTAAGGAGTCAGAAGCATAAACTAAGTGGAGGTAGGGATGGAGGGGAACAGATATTAAAAAGAGGTAAGAAAGAAGAATGAGGGCTTGGTAATTAATTGGCTGTGTGCAAAGAAGAAAGGAGCATGTCATGGCCTTGGGTTTTTTGCTTGGGAACTGGGGGGATAACTGAGTCTTCTGAGGATTTAGATTGAGGATGACAAGAGGAGAAGATTGGGGTGAGTGGAAAATGAGGTTAGTTAAGGGTGTGCTGAGCTCAAGGTGTCCATGGGGAATGGGCAGTTGAATCAAAAAGTCTAAATCACTGAAGAAAGTACTGGGAAAAACTTTTCCAAATTTTCAGCAATGTAAGTGAAAACAGGGGAAGGAAAATATTCTTCAAAGATATAGTGAGAGGGACAGAAAAGAGACAAGAGGAAAAGAAATATTTAAAGGGCAAGAGGAGAAAGAGGAGCCTCAAAAAAACAAAAAAACAACTTTGGCTCACTTCTCCTTCCTCTTGTTGGCATCTCTATAAATTCTTGCCACATGGAATTGTGTATAGTCCACAAGTTTCTTTCCAAAATGAAAATACTTGCTTAAGCAAAATTTTAATTACTCCTTTGTGAATTTAGAAAGTATAAGGATGAGCATGAAAAGAATACAATGCACCAGACTGTAAATTTAATCAAATTCCTAGAAGGTGGTTTCCCTCCTCTTTGGTCTAGCTTCATTCTTGTACAGCAGAGGAAGTTGGGTGCTTTGCAGAAACTCCATTTTACTGATCTTAAAGGCTTTGTCTGAATCACTTATACATTGGGTTTTAAAATGTTTGTGTGTGTGTGTGTGTGTGTGTGTTTAATATCATTTCAATATTTACTGAAAATTAATTTTTGATTCAAAGATTTAATTACTGAAGGTGATGGCCCCTGACACTTAGCTTACAGTTTATTGTGGGATAATGACTTAATGAATCAAATCCCCACTTGGTTTTATTAAGTGTGATTGGAAAATAACATGTAGTGAAAATCTGCCACATAATGACACACATTTGAAAACTTTTTGTTTGCACTACACAGTTGTATTTTCTGTCATCTTCTTGCACTGGCATACTTTTTTCTGTTACCTGTCCACTCACTGAGGCCAACAGTTAATATAAATACCAATAGAAATTCACAAGAATTTCTTAAAAACTCAACAATGCCTGGAAGCTTAAAAAAAAAAAAAAAAACAGAGAGAGAGAGATATGTGATCCTGAAATAAGGGTCCTAATGAACAACTGAGCTAAAGAGAAAGACAGGCCTTTTTAAAACAAGTGATCAATTTGTTGTTAAAACATGTTGATCTACTGAAATTAGAGGATTGGGTCTACAATATAAACTTATTCTGTTGAGAGGATATGTAAGAAGTGGGTGATGATAGAATCTGTGTGAATTCTGGATTACTCAGAGAAGATTATCTCTGCTTCATTAATATCATATCTAATCAAATGGAAGTTGCTTTATTAAACAGATGTTTATTTTGGTTAAATATTCAGTGATCACCCAAGACCATTCTGCATAGAATAATTATCTAGGGTGTCTAGCTGAGTTGTCAAATTCTGAAAGGGGGCTTCTAAGATAATCATGAGCCACGAGTAGATATTTTTCCTCTTTATTTGAAGGCACAGCAGGCTTTCTGAGTGTCCATTTCTGCTTTAATAAGACCTTCCTCTCCATGATGACATCTCCTAAGAGGAGCTTCCAGTGCTATGCCATCAGCCAGGACCTTCCCATGTAAGGAATTCCATCACCTGATATCAGAGATAACAACTGCAATTCAACCAGTCTGCTGGACAGACATGAGGAACTGGCAGCTGAATGCTCTAGATAAAAGTGTGTAAAGTATAAATGAATCCAAACTGAAATTAACTGACAGCTTAACAATAACATCAAATTCAGCCAATTGACATCTTGCACAAAAGTGTTTATATCAATATAAATGTCTCAAAGGATTTCTATACAGTCAATATTTATATTTATTTTACTTTAAGCTAAACTTCAGGAATTATAAGATACTGAATTATTATTAAGTTTTATAGGTGACTATATATGTGATGACAGTATATGAGGACATAAATTGTTTCCACTTCATTTACTATAATATAATCTGTGTATTAAAATTCATTAAAAAACACCTGTTCATGAATATAAGAATAAAAGAATAAGAGAATGGAGTGTTATGGCATACTCCTTTATATAAGATCCCTACAGTATAAGTATAGAATTTTCATCACAAAGTCTTATAAAATGTATGACCATACATATTTGTCATTTGTATATTTTTTATCTGTGACAAAAAGATAATGGTGAGAAAATATTTAATAATTCCATCAGCCAAGGTAGGCTGGGTTACACTACAGTAAGGACATCCTAAAAACTTAGTGGCTTAACACAACAAAATTTTAGTGAAGATTAATTCTGCAGTGCCCTTCCACTCTGTCTCTGGATTTGGCCAAATAATGTGTAACGGCAAACACGACACAAGTAAAGGCCTGAAAAGCACTTGCACAGTTGGGTTTGTCCTCTCTCTTGTGCTTCAGCCCCTGCTATGAAAATAAGCAAAGATGAGCCTATGAAACATAGAGAGCAGACCTGGGTGCCCAGTTGTCCCAGCTGACATCCAGCTGACCCTAAACATATGAGGAAGTGCAGCCAAAATCAGCAGAACTGATCCAACATCCCAGCGTTGTGAGCAATAAATGTTTCTCGCTATGTACCTCTGAGGTTTTGTGGTTGCTGTTACACAGCATAATTTTGGTAACAGATGACTGACATAGCTATTAATCCCCTGGTATCTGAAGGTACCTCCCAGTTTATTTTCCTGTTTTGATGGACATCATTTAAAATCAGTTGCAAGCCCACACCTATGTGTCAGTTTCCTCTATCCACAGACCAAGAGTTACGCAGAATACACAAAGGTGGTATTAGAGAGTACTTGTTTTACTGTATTTCTTGCCAAGATGTTAACAAGAGTCATTCTCCTTGGCCCCACCGAGCTCTACTTTTTCCACATCATGTAGTGCTTCTATCCACCACCAATATCACTTCTCTTTTTTTCCTCCTTCCACACACAACTGCAAAAATAACCAAGTGTCACCATCCCCAAGCCACTCTCTGAAGGTCAAGGATTGTTACGTTGGATCCTGGTGGTGAAAATCCAAGATGAAGACCTTGTCCGGCTGTTCTGCTTAGATGTGAATATAATCCCTTCATATAGGGAGGGCTTCCCTTAGACACTCTTCAAAAACACCAAGGTTATGAACCCAGTTTCTCTCTCTCTACTCAGAGGTACTGAGTCCCTCTTTTCCTGGGATGCTTTCTTCCATTTCTTCTGGCTCAAATCTCTGCAGATGCAAATGAGGCCTAATGACCCCACCCTGAACCAGACAACCAAGCTCCTTACCTTAACTTGGAGGAGAGACCAAGTACCTCATCATGTCAACTTTAGTCACAATGTCACCTCCAAAACATGGCAATAGGAGAAACCCACCACAGGGAAATTTAGGGTGAAGTTTTCACGGACAAGAAAGGCAAATTCCTATAGGATCAGGCAGGTAATGTACATAGTTGCAGTGGGCTGGCTGGCGTAGAAGTGACCAGAATCTGCTAGCTCCATCCAAAGCAGGGAAGAGCTACTCAAACTCTTCTCAATCCTTCCCAAGAAAAATGTTTCAATCTTCCAAATGCTCAAAAGAAATAAAAAATATCTAGTTGGCAACTGATTCTTAAAGAAAATCTTAACCTGGTCCAAACAAAATAGATATCGGGGCTATAGTTTTGCTACCTTTGAATCAGGAGATGGCAACTAACCAAAGGAGTTTGATCTATTTCGGGGATTTTTCCAGCAGAAAAACCTGAGAGGTACCGGGACCATGCTGTTTATTGGAAACAACATGCTCCCATCTTGCCTTTAACTGAGTTTTGCAGAGTCAGAGTGTAACACAGAGGCACTCACAGGCTACACAGGTAAACCTGTATTGTCACTGTCAAATCACAACTCCTGCCAACCTCAAGTATATATTGAAATAAAGTCTTCACCCTCATTCTAATGCTTATTGAGCAATTGTTAAGCTCAAGGTACTGCTTTAGTTGTCTCAAGGATTTAGAGCAGAAGAAAACATTGTCTCTACCCTCAAGAGAGTAGAGAGATAACTGCACAGAAGTATTTAGTAAATAAAGAAACATATGACTTTCAGTCTTTTGTGTCTGAAAAAGGTAGTTTTAGAAAACTGGATTTGAATTATTTACCTAGATATCTTGTATATTTACCGAAGAATTAGAATTTGGAATAAAGATATAAAATACACTTTGATTAGAACAAGTTGTCTTTGATCAGAACCAATTAGTAACTGAATTAGTTAAGAAGGAATAAAGGAATATTTTCCTGGAGGGAGAAAATGAAAAGAATCATCTCTTGTCTGAGGGATTCTTGTGGAATCTTAAAAGACAATATATAGTATCTTAGTACTTGCTCTGGACTCTTCATCTCAAAGCATCATTAGTCCATAATCCTATGACCTTTGCATCTTTCATTAGGAGGAGAGAAAAGAAGAAAGAAAATGATTTCTGAATCAAAAATCTGAACATGCTGTTTTAATAGCAATGACTAGAAGACTACATGTAGTCAAACTTCTTTGAAATTAATTATCTAATAAGTCTCAAGAGCACCCTTCCTATCAATCTTGTTTGGGCTTGACCTCAAAGGACCACCTACAAATGTGTGAAGGAAGCTCACACTTCAGAACTGTTCCATTCATGGCCTTGGCTGACATTCACTACATGAAGATTAATTAAGAAGGCTTCTCAGAATACAGATGCCTATCTAATGAGAACTGAAGTGACACATACCATTTTTCACTTAGGTCAAGTAGCAGATGGTTAACTTTAACGTGGAATTGATGAAAATAGGAGTGAGTGCCTCTCAGTTCTCAGGTGGCGGAGTGTTGAAGGCACCACAGTCACGCAGAGGGATCCTGGACCCCAGCCCTGAACTTCAGGGATGTAGCTCAAGTTCTGGTTTCCAGATAACAGCACACATTAGTGGACACCACTGAGGTTTAAAACTGAATGTGCTGGTCCTAGAGGAGTCCATTTGTATCAGCTCTAATAGATGCATCCTAACCTTTAACCCATAATATGATGAATGCACTTAAGCTCACATCTAAATGAATATACATTCAGCTTATTCCTTTACAGACCTTCTGTCTAGCCTAGTTATGAAGTAGTTTTTACAGTTTAGTTGTGGCTCAGAGTTAGGAAAAGGGGAAAACTGCCTAAGTATATTTCCTTGGCCCCCTTCCCTGGAACCTGCTGGAATGAAGGAGAATAACTGATGTAATCACATATACTAAAAACAGAAAATATATACAACACAAATGCAAACCAGTGAAACTCAACTAAGGATACACAAAAGCCAAAGTGTTTCTCTCCAGAGCTTGACCAGAAGGCAGATTTCTCTAGAATAAAATAAGAGAATCTGCAGAGTCTCAACCAATGATCCATTTTTCTGACAATTAAACTAGAGAAACTGAAGATGAAGCCAGAGGGAAACAAAAAGAAAATAACTACAAGCATTTGAAGAGCTGACATTTGTCAACGGTACAGAAATAAACCCTATCCAAATGGCCAGTCAAATACCTGTAAGGGGAAAATACCACATGGATCCTCTGCCAGGATGATCCACTCCTTCACCTGGAGATGTGTCTCCAGTCCAAAGGATGCTACAGATTGTATATGGAGAAACAGAACATATCTGAGCAAGTACGCCTGCCAAGATTACTTCCCCCACACAATTTCATTCTTGAGCAAATTGTGGGTAAGATCTCTATTCAAAGACTAATAATAATTATTAGAAAAAGAAAAGATGAGAGAAATAAATCAATAAGCTACAAAACCGTTTATATAGCCTGATCCCATTTATATAAATATATATGTATATGTGGGCATATGAAGAAACTATCTCACGTGAAACATCTGAAGATGTAAATAGATATCTGAGTCATGAGCTAAAGGAAAGGAGGTGAAACTTCTACTTTTTCTTCATACAGGTACATTTTGATTCTCTTGAAATACCATTTAAAAAAGATCTGAGCTGAGTTTAGTCTCTGGAAATAGTGGACATCTCTCCAGAAAAGTACTGTAATGCTATGTACTGTGCTATGTACTAATGCTAGTACTGTGTCAAAGTTGAACCTTTACCCTATCCACCCCCTGCCAAACGCTCATCCTCACATACTCAGTACTTCCCTGGTCCCGATCCAGCTCCCACTTCTGTCATGCCATGAACTGCTCCCCTCCAGTAACCAGCAAACTCCCCTCTCTCTCCCCCTTAAAGAAGACTTTAGGATATACCCCCATGATGTCTGTCTTCTGGTGTGCACACCTTCATGCAATACTCTCCTCTTGAGCATGGGTAGCACATGGGACTTGCTTCTAACCAAAAGAATTACACTACATTACTATCTGTGATTACACTACATTACTAAGACTCCCTTTGCTAACAGCCTTGCTGAAGAGACTCTCCTGGCTGGCTTGGTGAGGTAAGCAGTCACGTTAGGAAAGTCCACGTGGCTAGGAACTGTAGGCAATTTCTAGGAACCAGGGAAGCCTGTAAGAGCTGAGGGCAGTCTGCAACCTCTTACAGTCTGAATGGGTGTGGACACTCAGACCTATAGGTGTGACAAAAAGAATTCTGCCAATAACCTGAGTGAACATGGAAGCAGATTCTTCCTCAGTTGAGCCTTCGGATGAGAACCCAACCCAGCTGATACCTGTATTACCTTCATGTGAAATTGTGAGCAGAGGACCCAGTTAAACCATGCATGGACTTCTGACCTGCAGAAACTGTGAAATCATATATGTGTGCTGTTTTAGGCCAAAAACAAAAGCAAAATTCTGAAACTGAAACTATTTCCATTAGTATGATCTGAATCATGGTGATAAAACATGAGCAGGGCAGGGGAGAGGGATGAGGAAAACTTCTCAAGACCTGTGTTCTCCAAACACTTTTTAAAAGTCAAGTTCACTGATGTAAAATTTACATTCAGTAAAATTCACCCTTTTTAAGTATAAAGTTTAACAAATTTTAACAAATGTCTAGAGTTGTATAAGCACTACCACAATCAAGATATATCAGAGGAGGCTGAAAAATCTCCTACAACGAAAAGCTTTAAGTAAGAAAATATTACATCCTTCTGCAAGGGTTTAATTATGGCTCTTTCCAGACATCAGAGAGATTCTAGTACTTCTAATACTTAAAATAACACTAACTATAACTCTTTCATTTACCTACTGTTATATCTGCTGGGATGTGTCCATCTTCACAATCTGAATAACAATGTCTAAAAACTAAAGGTTGATATTCCTCGCATGATGAGTCTGGCGGTATTTAGTCTAGGACTTCAATGCTGTGACTCAAGGATGTTGAAGACCCAAGCTCTAACCTTCCTGACGCTTCCCCATCCTGGGTGTGCTGCTGGCCAACTCAGGGCCGTGAGCTGCTGTTGTAGTTCCAGGCATCAATCCACAGTTGAGGCAGGGATAATGGGAAAGGACAGTGCATCAACCATTATCCGGAAGGCGAGAACTGTCTCAAAAAAACTCAGTAGGTTTATTCTCTTATTTGTCAAATATATGTCAGCCTCGCTGTAGAAGAGGCTGGAAGGTAAAATTTAGCTTTCTCATTTTTATAGCAAGGTTGGAAAGGGAGATGGTGGTTGAACTTGGCCAATCTGCAGTGATTGGCAGAGACTTTAAAAGTTCAAAGAGTTTTTACATTTTTTTTTTCATTTTAAGGACATCAGTAGCTAGAGTTAACTCCCAGGCCCAGTTATATATAGGTATGAATTATCTCTTATTTAATGATTACTGACTCTGGGAAAATTCTCAGCTACATTGTGACATGGTGTGTCTGTGTTTCTTTGTATAATTTAATCATGTAAAAGCTTCTCTTTTCTCTGATCTGTTAAGACACTTGTCAAAACGTCAGATAAAATATGATGATGAACTAATACTGTATTCTAAAATGGTACACAATAATGCCAAGTACTTTGAGTTATTTTAATTTCTTTCCTGCTTACTAAGAACATGCAGTGAGCTGCAAAAACAATGTACAAAGTTAAAAGTTATGCAAAAAGCAGAAAGAGCAGCCCAGAGAGAACGGTTTCCAGCATTTTTGAAATGGTACTCAAATTATGTGAAAAGAATGCAAATGCTGTTATCAATTAGTATAAGATCGGGATCTTGTTAATATAAACAGATTTTGTAAAGAACAATATTTTAATATTAAATTCATGTTCTGTTATCTAAAACATCCTGTAGTAAAACTGCCATCTAAGTATATTTAAAAAAATAGAAATTATCCTCATTTAAATAAGATTAAATGGAGATACTATAAAAATCATATTGGTAGATTACTACCAAGATGTACTTACTTAGGAAAATGCCCGTAGTGTTTCACTTAAAATCCATGAATGCTGTGTATTCTGTGATACATGGAAGTTAAACACATTTTCATTGTAGAATTAACCTAAACCCAGAGGGATCTTTCAATCTAGCGAGAGAGAGGAGACATACACAGATAACTCTAATATCAGTTGAAAAGTGCGATGGGTCCCAAGAGAGATGCAGGCACAGGAGAGATGATTGTTCCTTGGGGAGGCTTTGGGAAGCCAAGAACAATTAATTTGGATCTCAACCAGCTTTGCTTTGTCTCCATGTCCTAAATCACCTGAAGGTTCTTTTTTTTTTTGTGGTACGCGGGCCTCTCACTGTTGTGGCCTCCCCCATTGCAGAGCACAGGCTCCGGACGCGCAGGCTCAGCGGCCATGGCTCACAGACCCAGCTGCTCCATGGCATGTGGGATCTTCCTGGACCGGGGCATGAACCCGTGTCCCCTGCATCGGCAGGCAGACTCTCAACCACTGCACCACCAGGGAAGCCCTCACCTGAAGTTTTAGGTTAAAAGGATCCACTAACCCCTCCCTGTGACTGTCAACATCCAATCAGCGACCAAATCCCATCACCTTCAGCTCTCTCTTACGCCACTCCACTCCCCAGGCTACCTCCTTGGGATAGGGGACTGTTTTCGCTCTCCTGGAGTTTTGCAAAAGCTCCTACCCTTTCGATTAGATTCCCAGCAAGGCCTCTGGAGTCATTTTTTTTCCCCAAAGGAAAATCTGATTACAGTACTCCGTTGTTTTAAAACACAACCACTGCCACCACTCTAATTGTAATTTGTTCAAAGAGGCACAAACTTTCACTAATCTTTCCAGTTCTGGCATATAAATAGCTCAATAAATGTTTGTTGACTGGTAGAATCTACAAATAGTTGAATGAACAAATGAATGAACTTTCTCAAGACCCTATCGTATACCTAATTCGCTGTTTCTTTTCCTAGATGATGTGAATGAGCTCATTTAGCATGTCTCTTACAAAGCTCCTCAGGTGATGTTCTCAAAATTCCAGCCCAATAAATGTGAAGAGATACAGGGGTTAAGTCTAACTTTAACTGGGTGAAATCTTCAACTGTTCTAAGGAATTTATTCCCCAGATTTGACATACGAATCCAAGGCTGTGTCTATGTGATAAACTAAATACTTCTTGGAAGTTAAAAAAATAGAGTTGATGGTCAAATAGTTGTGAAGAAGCCTAAAATAGTTTCCCTGCAAACTGATCTCAGATATAGCAAAAGCAACACAAAGGATGTCTAAACTTTCTCCTTCATTAGCTTATACATGGAAATCCTCTAGGATAGGTCTGGGAGGAAGGAACTGAAGATCAGTCACAAACTTTAACTGCATGTATCCTAGTGTTTTCACTGAATACCTTAACCTGGTCCCTCCTCCAGCAGCTGTAGCTGAAGCTCGGGATAGTGGGCCACCACAAGAGCACAGTCAGTGGGCAGAAGGGTAGGCATGAGCCAACTATTACCAGTAAGATTTTTGCTAAATTACTATTTTATTCTTTGTCATGGCAAAGCAAAATGCAATGCAATCTGATCCTTTGCCGATTAACTTTAAACACATGAAGGCAAACAAGTTTTAATCACCTGTCACTCCACATAACCCACACAGATACTACTCTTTACTTTCAAATGTCTTTCTTATTGATTTAGTTCTCCAAGTGGTACCACTGAGATTCACATTCTTTTTTACCCATGACTGGTCCTATTTGATGACACTGTTTATAATTTAATTGGCATAGTCCTAATTTTAACCTGTAGGGCATTTTTATCACTTACCACTTACATATAGGAATGTATTTCTGTCAGTTTCAATTGGTTTAATACCAAGCTATAAAACATAAATGCTCAGCTTTTACGATTGTCTTTTAAATTAAAAAAATAAGCAGATATTCTGAGGCTAATATCACATAAAAGTAATATCTCATAATTATGGTTTACTACATACCATGCACTGTTTGAAGCTCTTTACATATGAACTGTGAAATTCTCACAACTCCTTATGAGGTAGATAGTATATTGATGTATGAACAGATGAGGAAACTGAAACACAGAGAGGTTAAATAACATAATAAAATATGTTTTACAACACTTTTAGTTATGAATAACTCTTACATCTTGAGCATTTGTGCCTTGCTACTTACTAGCCACATGGGATTAGGCAAGTTACTTTACCTCATTAAACCTCATCTGTCACATGGGTATTGCAATTGTATATGCTTGAATATGGGGAGGATTAATAAGATAATGTATCTGGCACAGTGCCTGGCTCAGAGTACGTCCTCAATGATTTTTAGTTAATATTATTATGACTAAGATTCGACATTGACTTCTAGCCTTGGATCTGGAGCTAATAATCTGTATAATGTTGGAGAAGACACTTAAGCCCCGAATTTCCCCAGTTTCTTTACCTGTGGAGTGAAATGAACTAAACCTCCTCTGCTGACTACATCAGGTAGCACAAAACCACATCAAACAGTATTTGCAGAAGCAGTTGGTCAAATGTAAAGAACTATATACATACAAACTATCACTTTTACTAAATCAACTGGGAGAAAATTGCTTTGACCTTTTATTCCACAATTGCCACTTCAGAAAGTTTCAGGGTCCCTGAGCTCACACAGCAAAATGTTTTCACTACATTTTTTTAAATGGCAAAGTGGGAGATGATTTTTTTTAAAAAAGAAAAGAAAAACAGCTTTCAGGAATATATTCAACAAAGCAACTCTCTGAGATTGTCTTGGGACACAGGTCTGTCTCTTCAAAGTTTCATAGCCCTTGTTCCTACAATTATGGGTGAAATTCAGTAAATTTTGTGTTCCCACAAACAACACCCAGGCAACAAGAAAACTTTGAAATGTTTTCAGTGTTTGTTCTTAATTCACTAAAGGAAATAGATCTTAAGATAAAAATAATTTTATAAGCTAATTTAGATGAAAATATTATAGTGCTGACAAAGATCAAACATTAATAAAATGTAAATTCCCTTATTTATTTTAAACTAATTTTCCAATGATGCTGAGTAAATGGGTATAATTTAATATTTTTAAAATCTAGAGATATAAGCATTGCTTTTGCATGTAGCAAACAAAGAGTAAAATAACACTAACCAGTCATTCATTATAGAACTTAGACTTTAGTAACTTTCCACAGTTCCCATATCCAGTGGCTTAAAACAGGTTGAAAACAACACAAAACAAATATACTGGTTTGAGAAGGAAAGGCTGTATAAGGTTAATTTTTGATTAATTATATGCAATACAATTATGGGGAAATGGTACCAAAGCACATATGAAAGTAGGGTTATTTCTTGCTAATAATTTCTTCTATATGAGCCTGAAATCATGCTAAAGCTAAATAAAAATAAAGTGATAATCTCAGTCACTGCAAAAATGGTATGTATACACTGTTGCAAATTAGATTAAAAGATGAAAGAAATGAGAACTTCAGATATTTATACCTTCCTATAAAAAATAACATTGAATATGACCAAACAGAAATAGTAAATATACTTAGTGTTTTATTTTCACTTTAGGATGAAGAAATGAACATGATTCAGATATTTCACCTACACCATTTTTTTTTGCTATTATTATGAAGGCTGAGTTAAAAATTATTTACTCTTTATAGAGATATTTAGCACCTAGATACACAAGAAATGCAAATATGCACATACCCAGAACAGTTCTTTTCCTAGTATTTTCATCAGGAAGATAAGGCTTCTATACCAACAACCTCAATATCATTAAAATATTTTAAGACAGCTCCACTTCAATAGGGAGAAATAAAGTTTAACACAGAGCATCAGTTCTGTATCTTGCTTAGGGTATAAATTGGAACAAAATGGATGGATCTGAAGATTAAAATTAGTGGTCTGAAAAGTTCAATCCATCTTGACCTACTGTTCTCCTGGAGAGGAGACCAGGGCCACCCTGAAGATTTCAAGTTATACCCATTCAACCCCTTGTCTCCGACAAGACTGTAGGTCTGACAGTAAGTGAAATATTACCCTAACTGTAAATTACCCTCTATATTTAATTCCGTGATATAGAGGTAATATGTTTCCTGTGAGTGATGGTCTATTTTTAAAGAGAACCTGAAAGATTTTTCTTGTGATTATATCTGAAAACAAAGTGAACAGATCTGATGGAAGAGGGTTCCTGTGGTGCTAAGACTGGTAGAAAATGAAAAAGGGAAACCCCAGCAAAAATGGACTGGAGTCGATCTTCCAGACAGAGAAACAAACGCCTCAACAAGTCTTTAAACGTTTTTATCTTCTTAGGCATGATGAGTTTTTTAATGAGAACCTCTGTATTTTTCTAAAAATAATTGCCTGAATTTCTCTCTCTCCTCTCTGACACCTTATTCAGGTAAAGTTTCAGAGCCCAACACTTGTTGCCCTGATTGCTTACTTCATTTAAATACATTATAGAGCAGTGTGGATGTGAACTCGCTTTCAAGGCAAGGAAATTTAGGCTGGGATCCACTCTGAAATTTAATATACTATACTATACTATACTATACTATACTATAATATAATATAATATAATATAATATAATCTGAGCAAGTTGCAAATTCTATATCAATCTCAACTTCATTTCAAAATGGGGATAAAGCAACCTTCCTCCCAAGTAAGTTGTAAGGATTCAGGAAGCTAAAGAGTGATAAATACATATTTGTATTATGGCATGTAATCCTTAGCTATTATGTTACTATGATTATCATTATTAAAAGCAACAATAGTAGCTATGTAAAAATAAAATATCTTAAGCTTTTGGGAGACAAGATTTTTGTCTTAGATTAAATTTAGATTAGATTTCCCTCTGTTGCCATAAATCCAGGAAGGCAGAATTTTTTTAAGTGCCCCAATTTAATATTCAGTACTCTCTGGGCAAGAGTTTATTTCCATGGCCAGTGCAGATGTGAACTGTACTGTCATTCATAAATGCTTCATTTCCTCATTTTACATAAGAATATCACAGGAGACTGTCAAAGGCTTTATTGAACTCAGAAAGCACTACATCTTCAGATTTTCGCTGCTCTTATTTGTATGTTAATCTATTTTTTGGAAAAGAAAAAAAATTTTTTTAAAGGCAAAATTTGTAAAACTTCCTCCTTAATGCATCTTGATTGGCTCCTTGTGATGACTTTTTTTACAAGTATTCACAAATAATTGACTTCACAGTTACTTCTAGAACTCTCCTCTTACTCAAACAAGTCTTTTTTTACCCAAGGAAAAGATCCTTTGACCAACTACAAAATATTGTCTAAATCAGAGGTACATGTGGAAAGCAGATTTCTTCTCCTGCTCTTTACTGGGAATTCAGTTCCAAGAAGTCTTGCGGGAACTCAATATTCTGGAATGTTTTAACTCTTCAACAGCTTTTTTAAAGTCTCTTAAAATAGAGAAGGAAAAGTGATGGGTCTGCCTTTAACAAGCTTGCCCATCAATTTTCAAATACATGATTTAGCTAGGACTCATTTGGTTTCAAGTGACAGAAGCTCAATTTGAACTGGTTTAAGTAAAAAAAAAAAAAGACACAAAACAAACAGCAAAAAATAAATATTTGCAAATGAAGCAACTGACAAAGGATTAATCTCCAAAATTTACAAGCAGCTCAAGCAGCTCAATATCAAAAAAACAAACAACCCAATCCAAAAATGGGCAGAAGACCTAAATAGACATTTCTCCAAAGAAGATACACAGATTGCCAACAAACACATGAAAGAATGCTCAACATCACTAATCATTAGAGAAATGCAAATCAAAACTACAATGAGAAATCATCTCACACCAGTCGGATTGGCCAACATCAAAAAATCTACAAACAATAAATGCTGGAGAGGGTGTTGAGAAAAGGGAACCCTCTTGCACTGTTGGTGGGAATGTAAATTGATACAGCCACTATAGAGAACAGTATGGAGGTTCCTTAAAAAACTAAAAATAGAACTACCATATGACCCAGCAATCCCACTATTGGGCATATACCCTGAGAAAACCATAATTCAAAAAGAGTCATGTACCAAAATGTTCACTGCTGTTCTATTTACAATAGCCAGGACATGGAAGCAACCTAAGTGTCCATCAACAGATGAATGGATAAAGAGGGTGTGGCACATATATACAATGGAATATTACTCAGCCATAAAAAGGAACAAAACTGAGTTATTTGTAGTGAGGTGGATAGACATAGAGTCTGTCATACAGAGTGAAGTAAGTCAGAAAGAGAAAAACAAATACCGTATGCTAACACATATATATGGAATCTAAAAAACAAACAAACAAAATGGTCATGAAGAACCTAGGGGCAAAATGGGAAAAAAGATGCAGACCTACCAGAGAATGGACTTGAGGATATGGGGAGGGGGAAGGGTAAACTGGGACAAAGTGAGAGAGTGGCATGGACATATACACACTACCAAATGTAAAATAGATAGCTAGTGGGAAGCAGCCGCATAGAACAGGGAGATTAGCTCGGTGCTTTGTGACTGCCTAGAGGGGTGGGATAGGGAGGGTAGGAGGAAGGGAGATGCAAGAGGGAAGAGATATGGGGATATATGTATATGTATAGCTGATTCACTTTGTTATAAAGCAGAAACTAACTCACAATTGTAAAGTAGTTATACTCCAATAAAGATGTTAAAAAATAATAATAACTTATTGGAATGATACTGGGATATCTCAGTGAATTTTTCAAAAAGTTGAACAACCAGGCATTCTGGCTTTCTTCACAGGTCAACAACAAGGCCTCCAACTGTCCAACTTCATATGTTAGACCATCAGACTCTACTCAATATATACTGCTGGGACAAAAAGACTCAGAGAAATGTGATAATATTCCCACAACTGTTCAAGCCACCACGCAGAGGCCATCAATCCTCTGTGCCAACAGAAACACTGGGTAACTGGGACTGTACACAAACTGGGGGCTTAGGGTAACCTGGCAGACACCTCTAAGTTGTCTCATCTCTGGTAGTAAACTTCTGGAGGCCTGCAGTGACACTGTGTCATTATAAAGTCATAATGCTTAAAAAAATGTAAATCCTAGCAATAAAAAGAATAGCAATTTAGTTATACACACAGCTAAGCAGTTTAAAGAACGAAATCATAAATGAAGGAAGTTAACAAGGTGAAAATGCAATTTCTCATTCATTATTCATGTGTACATAATCAGAAAGGTACAATTCAAGCAAATACCCAGACATATCACATTATTGTGAGTAGGAAAGATGGTTTACTTTGGTTCAACTATTTTAAAATTAAACGTGAGGTATTACTGCTAATGAAATAGTCACATCATGACCTTACAACTCTTAACTCTATCTAAAAATATTAAATTTCATCTACTTATTTTCTTTCTACATATAATTCCTAACAGTTGTTATTTAATTATTCATTCATTCATTCCACCAAAAACTGAATCATCACCAGTTATGAAATTAGAGAGTACTGGAGCCTTGATACTAGGAATTTTGTTATCAAATAAAAATTTTGGAAAAGGCATAAAATGTGTTTCACTAAGCTCGCTTATTAACACTATAAGGATTCCAACATTTTGAATGAAATAGGTGGATTCATTTCACTTACTTCCATAAAACAGTCCAATAGCAATAAAACATCAGAACTCCTGGAAAGAATTTTACACAATCAATTCAACCTTGGTGGTTAAGAATGAAATTTATTACTACTGTTAGTCATATTATTAATTAACAAAATAATGCTAACTTTCTTCATTGTAACCACTGTGCAAAGAGCAGCCTCCATATGCCAGGTACTATGAAAGGCCCTTCATACAGTATACAAAAGAAAAAAGGAGCACTTTCTACAGTATCATTCAAATATTGCTAATGTCCTTGATATTTAAGTAGAGCTACCTGGGGTCCCCGATTTCATTTTGTGAGAATCCCCACTGGCCCAAGATTTATGCAAACCCTAGGGCCTAATGTTCTTCCAGGCATCTTTGGCTCTGAGCTCCAGGTCTGTAGGAAAGAGCTCCCTCCTCTCTCACACACAACTATTCCGTGTACAGACCAATATGAGGAACACAACTTGCTCTCTTTGATTTTCCCCAGACTCCTTGATATCAGACACTGGCCTGTGCTGGGACTTCCACAGGCCTGTGGTTTCAGAGGATTTTAAATCACAGCAACAAAAATGACCTGATTATCAAGAGTTCTAAACACATGTTTCTTTATTTCTTTACGAAGAGTTTGATTTAGAAAAGTGAGAGAAAGAATGATCTACATATTCTCCCAGCAAGTTGAAATTTAACATAGTTATGTGTCATCAAGGAGCTTCAAAACACCTCCCACACTCTCTCTTCAGCATTATATTTATCGACCATCTCATGTAATAATCTGACAATAAGTAAAACTCTAAAAGCTAATTTAATATAGTTTTTTTCTCAGTCAAATATCCTCTTCTCTCTCAATTTCCTAAGTAACTAAAGAAAATCCAGATTTACCTTTGGGTTTCACGAACTCATCCAAAGTTTGAGATTGCATATATGTTTAACTGCCTAAGAAAGACTGGTGGAGAGCAATTCACCAAGCTGATATAAACTAATTAAGAGCATAGATTTCCATGAGATCATAATGAACTAATTAAATAACATGTGTTTGTACAAGTTGTGTTATAATTTGCATACATTCCATCATAACCCTGATATATGATTGTCCTCATTTCACTAGATCATCAAACTTAGTTTTGGAGAGATGTTATATGCCTTAACCAAAGCCATTCAATCAGAAAATGCTGGAAGAATTTGAATCAAATCTACTGATGCCAAGTTTATTACTTTTCCCATCATGCCAACTATTGGCCCAAATCCCATATCTACTTACAAATAAATCATTAAAACAGGATGACACACTTCACCTTCAGAAGCTACTGCTAGCTTACTATGGTGCCATAGCAGAAGTTCTGAAGTTTTAATTTGTCCTTGAAACTGGAAGAAACATTTTTAGCCCACTAATGCCAATTGCCTTTCCCGCTAACTATCAAGGTTCATCAAATGTCTTAGCTTAAGTCTTTAATTGGACTTGCTATGGAGGCAATAGTTTCTAATGCTCCACGATAATAATCGGTCTGTTGATAGATACCAAATATTTAAAAGTTAGGACTATCTGAGACCACTGGGAAAAGACTCTTAGCAGGTATGACAAATCTGCATATATTCAAACTTTGCCAATATTTATAAAATAATTTGTAATATTTATCTTTAGTGATGGAGTACTAATAAGGAGAGTTTATTTACTAACAAGTTGAATGTCAGACTTCAAAAATATTTAACATTTGGAGAAGCCCTGAGTTCACTTAGTTCAACCTTTTATCCAAAGTGAGTCCCTGACAGATACTCATTCAGATTCTCCTTGCTTAATTTTAATAATCCAGAATTTGATGTTTCTTTCTTTGAAATTATGGGAAGTCTAAACTTTTTTTGGGGGTAGGGGGTTAGGTAATGGTACAGCACATATCCTTCCCCAATTTTTCATCTCCTAGTATCCTAGAAATTCCATATCCTAGTTTTATGTTCTAGTTAGAAAAAGAATAACATTTTTTGAGCATCCTGTGGAAAGGCAATAGATGAAACTGGCAACAAAGGGCTCCCGCACCAGCCCCATCCAGGGCTGCAGGGATCACTATCAACACATTTATAGACAATCATGGTACATTTCTGTGCTGCCACCCACTGGTCAAAAGGGCTGCCATCGATCCTTATTTGTTGGTGAATTTCCTGAAGAGGCAGTAATAACTAGTTGTACTTTTTGGTACTATACTAAATTTGTCATTTGCCAGCATCCTTGAGAGCATTCCTTTCATTTTTGAAAGTTGCCACCTTTTGAACCCATCCCCAAGGTAGACTTGCAAGAAAACTGTCCATCATCCTTAGCAATATGAACCCCAAGTCTTACTATTTGGACCTTCAAAATATTTCATGAGTTACCTATGTCTTTGCACTATTCCTTTTCAGCTTAAAATTGCCTAAGTTTCAATTAAGAATCATGTCTGATATGAAACTGAAACGTGCCTCCTTCAAATGTTGATCCTTTGTCCTAATTCTCTTAGCTGTACAATGTCTGCTCAGTAGATGTTTCCTCCTTCTTTTCCATATTTGATGGCATTTCTTATAGCTCTTCTTCTGACCTCACCCCAGCACTCCTACTCTACCACCATAGTTTGCAAGCCAAACATCCTTGGCTCTTCCATCTGAAACTCAACATAACTAGGCTTCTGGACTCTTCACAGGACTGAGTATGCTGCCCTGGAAACACTGGGGCTTACAACAAATGTTTGGGAGCTTATTTTGTCCACTGCAAAAATATACTGCTAAATAGTTTTTAAAATATAATACTTAAATATTTAAATATGTATTATTGATCTACCATAGGATTGTCTGGTTTGTGTCCTCAGGCTCTGGTCTAGCAGTTCATTTAAAAAAGTTGCCTTGGCCCAAGAGCATGGTTAAAATAAGTAAGACAGACAAGAACAAGTGATGGCAGGATGTAAAGAATGTGGTACACTAATAGATGCAACTTCTTTGCAAAATAGTTTGGAAGTTCCTCAAAATATTGAGTTGAGAGTTATCAGATGACCCAGCATTTCCATTTCTAGGCGTTTATCCACGAGAAATAAAAACATATGTCCACACAAAAATTTATACACAACTACTCATAGCAACGGTATCCCCAATGGCCAAAAAAGTAGAAACAATCCAAAAGCCCATCAAGAGATGAATGGATAAATGAAATAAATGAAATATATCCATACAATGGAATACTATTTGGAAATAAATAAAGGAATTAAATAATGATGCATACTACCACATGGGTGAACCTTGAAACATTATGAAAAGTGAAAGAAGCTATTCACAAAAGACCATATATGTATGATTTCATTTATATAAAATGGCCAGAAGAGGAAAATCTATCAGGAAGGAAAGTATATTAACTGTTTCCTAGGGCTGTGAGGCTTAGGGAGAAAGTGGAGTGACGGTTAATGGGCATGGGATTTCTTTTTGAGGGGACAAAAGTGTTTCAAAGCTAGATGGTGGCGACGGTTGCATCTGTGACTATACTTGACTCTGTGACTACACTGAAAACCACTGAAATGGGTGAACTGTATGGTATGTGAGTTATATTTCAATAAGCTTATCTTTTAAAGATACCTCAAGATGTATAGAAACATAAGACTTAGAAGTAGAGAAAAGTATACAGACGGTCTAATACAACTGATTTTTTATAAGCATGGAAAATCAACTAAATCGGTTATCTACTGCTATGCAGCAAACCATCCCCAAACTGGCTTAAAACTACAATGGTTTAGCTTGGTCAACATTCTTCAAGTATCAGTGGGATCAGACTGTAGCTGGGGCCACTTGTCTGGGACTCGACTGTAGATGACTCATTGGAAAGGTGATGAGAGAAAGCTGGCGAGTTGATGCTGGTGTCAGCTGAAAGTTCAGATGGGGCTATGAGCTGAAGGACTGAGCATTTCTCCACATAGCCACCTCCACTTTATGGTGGCTGGTTTCTAAGAATGAGTATCTCAAGAGAACCACCTAGAAAGTGTACTGCCCTTCACACTCTAGTCTCAAAAGTCCGACAGTGTCACTTCCGCCATAGTCTCAAGTCCACATAAAGTGAAGGACAGGGAATAGAGAGCCTATCTGTCAATGGGAGAGTGTCAGACTCACATCAGAAGAAGGTCACAGAGCTGGGAAGTAATGCTGTGGTCACTTTTTAACAATACAACCTCGCACAGTGAGTATTATAGGGTCAATATATTATCACCTGTTTTAATTCACCATGAGGCAACATTTATATAGGGTCCACATTTCTCACAAAAACAACCTGTTTACTTCTGGTGTTGACATAGAAAGTATACTCCGATTTTATGTTTTAGTGAACTGGCTTTCAGTAACAAGCTGTTTTAAAGCCATCTTCACTTTGCAGTGTTTTCTCATGAGAAAATGCTGCAAAATAACCCTCAAATGAGCTGAGGACATAATCAGGATATGCTACAATAGCACTTATGATTGTTCAACAGAAATCCTTATAACATTTTAATATGAAGACTCTATTTCCTGTAACCTATAGATACGACTGAAATTATTCTTGTATTGAGTTATGAAGAAGCAAGCTTCCTATGTGTCCAGAAAAGTCCAATTAAAAAAGCTCATGATGGGGGGAAGGGATAAGTTAGGAGTTTAGGATTAACATAAACACACTACTATATATAAAATTGATAAACAACAAAGACCTACTGTATAGCACAGGGGACTATACTCAATATTTTGTACAAGAGAAAATAATCTGAAAAAGAATATATATATAGACAGATAGATATATAACTGATATATATATATCAGATATATATCAGATATATCAGATATGTATATAACTGAACCACTTTGCTGTACACCTGAAACTAACACAACATTGTAAACCAACTATATTTCAATTAAAAAATTAATTTAATTTTAAAAAGACACAATGTATATTATGCCAATACATAAAAAAGCCAACAACAGGAAAACCCCACACATATGCAATACATACAGCATACCACCATTTAAAAAACATACAAATAAACAGCAACTACAGAACAATGTACGTCAAAATCTGTAATAACCAGGAGATTTTACTATGACCATATTGAGTTCCATCAAGTGTGAATAGGTGAAAAATATCCCAAACACAAAGGAAATGCAAGACCAGCAAACAATTATTGTAGCTGGATTGCTCTAACCTCTGGAGGAAAGTATATTTTCAAAGAATAGTTAGAAATGATTGAGAGAGATACTCAACAAATATGAGAAATATGGTATAACTGCATAGGAACAAAAGGAATTGGGTGTCTGTGTGTTTTTTTTTATGTGTGAAGTTGCTGATTCATGTACTAACAGGGAAGTTGGTGGCTTTTTGCTTTTTGTTTTTACTTTCAGCTAAAATAAGGCACACAAGTTCATTCAAGAAACAAAAAAGACACTCGCCTACGTATTTTATTAGTGAAGGATATGTTTCAGTTAACATGCCTCATTTTAAAGTTTCGATTTGGCTTGTTCATAGAGGAAATTGCAATTTGGGGGCCTTGGATTCATCAAAGCAAATGGGCTAATTCTGAAACAACATACAGGGAAGACATGGATGCAATACAACCATTCAAATAAGGGTAAAAGGACATGATCAGTGTAACAGTGGAGATGAGACCCTTGTGCCATACAACTAAACTAATGGCTTTCATCACAGTTAGACAAAGCATTCACTTTTGAGCTACAACAGAACAGGAAAACACAGGAAGTTTTTTTGTCAACTTACACCCTCAACACAAATATATTAAACATGTCCTCTGGGTCTGGCACTCACCTGGGTGCTGGTGACACAGTAAGGGGAGGAGACCTGGTCACAACCTAACCGATAAATTAATCAGTAAACTTAGATGTTTCTCAGAAAATAAGCATTATTAATTATTATTTCTAGCAATAACAGTATTAACTATCTAGTACTAAAATGTTTCATTTCTGTTAAATCCAGTGACAACAGTGTGCAAAAGGTTTTCAACATCAGGTTTCCATACAATCCAGAAAAGCTCCCAGGATGGTAATTTCTTATCTCTACTCTCCCTAAAGGTGGAGTCATCGCATTACTGCAGCACTATTAAACCCATGTTCTTGGAAGACATTACTGCGGAGGACTGAGGTGTGATCCCTGATATGAGCAGAGATCCCAAAATAGAGAGAATTTACATTTTAGATTATTCATTTTAAGAATAAACTGCCTCTGGCAGGTCTATAGCAGGCAACTGCAGGTCTCTGACAAGCAGTTGGAATGAACGGTATCATTTCTTAAAAGTGTCTGCGTTAGCTAATGGGCTAGGTTCAAAGCAGATCTTTTGTTTGGGTGGAGGGCTTCTCAGTTGTGGAGGTGTTGGGCAGAAGCGCTGGCCAGCAGAGCTACAGTTGCCCTTCAAAAGCTTCCAATCGGCTCAAAGCTGTAAAGACCCTTGGTTGATACCTTCGAGTCCTGCTTCCCAGAGCACAAGAGATGACAGTGTCCAACTGTGCATGGAATGGCTTGGACCTGCCTACAACTATGGAACAACCTTAGGTTAACTGTTATGTAATTCAGTTTTTAATTTTGAACTTAACTTCTTCATACAGCAGATCTGCCAGGAGGTGTAAGCTGAAAAATGCTTCCCCAGATAACTAAATCTATAGACTTGGTGAATAGAACTAGTTAGTATTTGCTACATAAATGCCGAAGATTACTTGTCAAAAGTGATTTTTGTTTTTCTGTTTTGGTCTCATTGATATTGAGTCCTCCAGCTGCTTTCAGAGACCATGAGTAGAATGTAAAAGTCAGAACTTGTCATTAGTGAGAAAAGAAGACACTGGTCTTCACTTTTCTATGGCAGCCGCTAGATAGCCAGCTCATTTGGAGCCCAGGGTATGAACCTGCACATTCCTTTAATGACTGCAGCCAAATGACAGCAACTTGAACATGATAGATGGGCTGCCTGGGGCATGTTTACCTGTGTTGCTGATGCATGCCAGAGATAACGTCAGTCCAAACCACTGACTCTCAGAGACAGGAATGTTCCAGGAAAGCGATGTCACGGTATTTAACCCACGGGACTCCCGTCACCCCACATTTTCTCCACAAAAATTAACTAACACTGAGCTGTATAAGTTCATTGAATTCTATCTGTTTGGAGTCTCATTAATGATTCCTTCAGATTTCAAAAACACATTGCAGATCAAACTGATGTGAAATGACCCACCTCCCTTTTCTGAGTTAAATAAGAACAATACAGGAAGGCACAACACTTAATTTGACCTCAGCAAAACCTTGGTCATAGAGAAAAACAAGCTAATTTCTCATTTCAATTCTATAGCAATTTCCTATATGGTAGGTAAACTGAATATTTTTTAAAGTTCAAGTTTCTTTGGTCATAAATAGGAAACACTGAACAAAATAATCACTAAAGAAAAAAGTCATTACTTAATTATATATCTGATTAAATAAGTTTTACATAGAGATCTTAATGAAATATATAATATATATTTCATTAAAATATACAAAGTTTAAAGAAATTTAACATCTGTCCTTTTAAAAAATGTTTTTGTTATTTTGAGACACTATTTAACATTGTCTCCTTGTCCTATGATAATTCTTATGTTTATTTTGCCTATTTCTATCATATTTGGTTCAGTTGCTCTGAATACTAAACGTGTTTTCCCCATTTACTCCCTCTAGAATATTCTATTTGTTAATTTCAGGCTCTGTACAAATCCTCTAGAGGGTTATACCCCACGAGCTCCTGCTTCATATGTCCTGCCTGTGGCTCTTATCAGTAATTAATTTTGACAGATTTTTTCAGTGAGTTTGTAAGGGTCTTTAAAATCCTTCTCAAAACTTTGCTCCAGGCAGCCTCTGTCAAAGTAGACCCAATGATTTATGTACAAGAAAGTAAGACATGTCATTTTTTTTTCAATCTGAGAAAACTGAATCACCTGAAGAACTGGATTAAGATGGAAAAAGTTAAATAAAATTATAATATTAAACAATTCAGTGTATCTACTCATATAGCCATTAGAAAAATGTTTTAAAATAATACTTAGTGATATAAAAATACTCGACATAACTGTTAAATGTACAAAGTATAAAATATTAAGAAAAATAAAAGTGTGCACAAATAATTTTATAGTCACATAAAAACCTTAGAAGGAAATCTTCCCAAATATTTGCAGCAGCCTCTAGCTGCAGTGTTATTCTCAAAGAAAACTTGCATCTTTATTCCTTTCTGAGTTTTTTAAACTTTCCACAATGTGCATGAATTATTTTATAATGGCAAATTCATTAAAAACTATTAAAACATCCCATTTAAAATAGTCAATGTGATTTCACATATTAATATTCAACAATGAATTCTAACAATAAATATGAAAGCATTAGAAATGCACTACGATATCCTGTTACAAAATCCCACCTATTAAAAGCTTATCTTCTAACTCAGCATATAAAGGGTTAATCCATTTTTATTTTTCCCAGTAGAGCCTTCAGTCCCCTAAAAACTGAACTAATACCTTCAAAGGGGCGGGGCAGACAGCAACCAAATGAATTAAGTCTTAGAATAGAATCTGGGGTTATTAAAAAGATGGATGAGTATGTATGTGTCTTGAGAAGAGTTACAAAGTAAAATGTTAAGGGGAAAATCAAGCTTTAGGAAAAAAAAGTCAAAATAACTTACAGGCAAGACTAGAATACACACGAGGGAGCATGGGAGGGTGGGGAGAAGGGAGTCAGATGATGTATCCACACTTCCAGAATTATTCAGCCATAACTAGAACTCCTAGCATTAATTCCCCAAATCTTACACAAATAGTTTATGACCCTTGTCCTTCTGTGATCTCCAATTTCAACCACCATTCTTGTGATTCAAAAGATCCACGATACACAAAGAAACAGACTTGCTTCAAACCTAGCCAGTCCTATCAGGCTGGTGCCACATGACCATCCCTTTCCTTCCTACTTGGAAGTCTGGAATTCTACCTACGCCATGTGCTTGCTTTCTTTGCCCAGCTGGAAGTCTAATACCCGTTTGCTCACTATATCTACATCTGGCTCCCCTCCTGTGTATGTGATATGTACAAGGCTTTCTAATACTTTCCTTGTTATGAACTATACCATCGACAAAGACCCAGGTCTACAGATTCCTGGCTTGTGCCTTCCTATCCCCATCCACATGTCCAGACAGACATTCACTGCTCCTAACATAGTCCATGGTCTAGCAATGAAAATAGGGGAAAAATCATGCCCTTTTTTTCACTTTCAATCTATATCTGGCTTAACACAAAAAATAAATTTGAAAATCATCAATCAAATAATCCTCATTTTAATTTTAATACATTCAGAAAGTTCAACTTGTGGCACTATGGTCTAAATTCTTTTCTTTCCTGACTAAATGAATATAAAGTTCACTAGTCTTTACAGATAATCCTTCTCTATCTTCTTGACCTTTCCTAAAGTTGTTTTAATCTCCGCTTTTTCATGGATGATAATTTTGTCATTACTTTCATAAAATGGTTTTCCAAAATATAGTTGGGAAATTGATTAGTTATATAGGTCATTTCCCACATTGTGTTATCAGAAACTATTGTTGCACATTACAGGAACACTAATAATACTGAGAGATTCTACAGTGCTACATGGCACTGGAAAAATACCAATTAAGGAAGCGTTTTATAATGTACTTCTTCCCAATAACATTTTTTTTTTACACAGAGCTATGTAATTTTAAAATTATAAATGTAGACGCTAAGTGAAAATAAAGGCATGCTATCCTCACACATGAGTCAATGTAAATGATCCACATTTTTTTTAGATTTTATGTAAGATAAATCCTTTAAAATGCTTTTTTAGTACCTTCATATGGTTCAAACATATACAAAGTCCTCTGTGCAGTAGTTTTGCAGAGTGGGAGCTCAGAAATGCCTTTCTCCTACTTTTCTACATTAAACCTAATAACAAAACTGATTAAAAGCAAGATAATTCTGTCTTACTACCTGAAAATCAGCAATACCCTAAATTGTGGTCCTAAAAATTGCCTCTAAAAGCAATAATGTAATCTTCAATCCTTGTAGAATGTAAAGAACAGGAGAAATTATCGTAGCAATACAGTATCTAAGGTTATGAACACTATAAAGTTTAAGGAATAAGTTTATTGGTAAAAATCACTTGGAATTTCATAATATATTGATGAGAGTTTTCTTAAAATTTCACCTACAATTTTTTAATGTTTTATAACTTTTTATATATGTTTGTCTTATCTTTTTAGCTTCATGGCTAACTACTTGAAAGCAATGAAACTCCAAATCTGTGTATCACCCAGGGGAAGCACAGTTTTATGCACATAGCAGGCAACTGATAAACACTATTAAATAAACCCAACAAAATGACACATTTGCATATACTGTTATGTACCTAGAATTTTCTATTTAATCTGTTCATTATTAAATATATTTCACTGGTAGAATCATTACAAAAAACACATTTATCTGAGCCATAATAATTTACAAAGATCAATATGAGCTCTAAAGGTTTTTAAAAAGTTCCCCACGGAAAATGATCTGAAAACATAATCACTTTGCTGAATCACTTTGCTGTACACATGAAACTAACCCAACATTGTAAGTTAACTATACTTCAATTAAAAAATGGTTTCTAAAGGCCCCATAACTTTTTTAGCTTACATAAGAAGACCCTTTAGATACCAACTCTGGAAGCATGTGATGATCAAAGGAGACATAGGTCAACTGAAGGGAAATAAATGTACTTCAAAACAAGTGTAGTTTTAGGAAAGCCATGGTTTTCTTAAGAGCAAAGTAGTACACATATTGATTTAAGATAAAATACATAGGTCAACATTACATGGCATGAGTAAATGTAAATTCTTGTCTAATAGTACAGACCAGCACTGGAACAATTTTTTTTTTAACGAAAATATGAAAATGAAGATCAGATGACTACTCTCAGGCAAACCACAAGCAAACATGTATTTCTTGCAGTCATGAGGCAACCTCGGGTCTCTCCAGTGATGGGGATGTGAGCCACTGCCCTGTCCTCATTCTCACATCAGCTTTCACAGTCAACAACAAGCTTTCTCTCTCTCTCTTTTTTAAATTACTTAATTTATTTATTTTTGGCTGCACTGGGTCTTTGTTGCTGCTCGTGGGCTTTCTCTAGTTGCGGTGAGCGGGGCCTACTCTTCATGGTGGTGTGCGGGCTTCTCACTGCAGTGGCTTCTCTTGTTGCGGAGTACGGGCTCTAGGCACATGGGCTTCAGTAGTTGTGGCTCGGGGCTCTAGAGCACAGGCTCAGTAGTTGTGGCACATGGGCTTAGTTGCTCCGCGGCATGTGGGATCTTACCAGACCAGGGCTCGAACCTGTGTCCCCTGCACTGGCAGGCGGATTCTTAAACACTGCACCACCAGCGAAGTCCTCTCTCTTTCTTTTCTTGATTTGATCTCATTTCCCAGAGTCATTACCTAGGTCTTGACACTAACAATAATTACTTTCAAATTCTTCATTTAAGCACACAGTTCTCATGCTATCACCATACATATTCACTCTGTGAATCCACTGTTGCTACCACTTTTTCTGCCTTTTACCCCTTTTCACTTAGCAGCAATTCCAAGATCCATCATTATAATCATTTTCTTGCATTCATCATATCCAGTGCCTCTCCACCTCGGCTCAGCCCAGCTCTCCAGATCCCAAAACAACTCAAAACAAACTGATCATGTCTACCTGATGACAGCAGAAGAGAAATACATATGTTTCCAGTACCAAGCCATCAGCCTTCCTGTGGCCATGAACTTTGCCTCTCTCCTGTTCTCATAGATGAATTGTCTTTGTTCTAAAAGCCATTCCCTCTGCTGGTGCACTGGATCCCCTTCACTCTCACCTACTCAGTGATTTTCCCACTGAAATTATAGCCCTCCCAAGCATCATTAATTTCTTCTGGGTCACTGCCATCATCATAGCAATATCTCCCAGCCTGAAATCCCTCGGCCCTTCTCACCCCTTTAGCCATCACATCATTCTGTCTCCTCTTTGTGATGAAGGGTTATCAGTCTCCTCTCTCAGTTATTTGCTCAAATGATATGATGGGAATCATCACATGCCCAACCTCTGTCCTCCCTTCCTCTTCTGGTGAAGGACACTTACAAGACAGGGAGTGGGGACTGGGTCCCTCTCTCTTAGAGCCCCATGGGACATGAGACTTTGTAACTGTTGACAGTGAGACAGATGTGTCTCAAATACAGAAAATTACCCATAGGGTATAGCATAAATCATGGTTCTGTTTATGTTAATATAAAAGTACAAAATTCACCAGTTAAAAAGCAATCAAGATGGGTAATCAGAGCAAAGAAAGAAAAAAATCAATGAACACCTTTTCACTGAGCAATCCATGGCTGCTGTGTGTTCAAACACTTAGGGCTCAGCTTAAAAATGTCTCAGTCGTGCCATACATGCTACGTGGGATGCATTTCATGGTTCATGGTTTGGCATGACTTAAGTTCCACTCTATGGTTATAGAGTAGAATTTATTTCTAGGCAATGTCAACTACCAGCCCCAGAACTTCTGTTCTTAGTCTCACGAACAACTTACTCCAATGAATTCTTACTAGACTGAATTTTCTTTATGTATCCATTTCTGTTATTACCCTTTATTGTGATTTGCTTAAATAAGGTATGCAATATATTTAATGAATGAGTAATTACATTATGGAACCTATTATATCCAGTCAGCTCAGAATATATGCTTGCTATGATAAAAAAAAAAAAAAAATCACTTCCCTCCCACAGAACTGACGTCCAAGAAGCCAGGACTAGAGTGGTACATAATTGTAATGTCATAAAAATTGTTGACTTGAAATTCTCTAAATGAATAAATAGGATTTTTACTCAAGAAAGCTATCTCTTATGAGCACCTAAAGAGGATCAGGCAAACGATATTCTTTACGTGAAAAGATTTATAAATAGGATATGCATGTAATTGTTAAGAATCATAGAAGGTATTAATTTCTAAAGTCACTTTTCCTTAATCTCAGCTAATATTTAATATATATATATATTTAACTTAGTTTTAACTCCATAAAGGATGGTCTATACATGAGAAAAAGAGAGGAAGGACGTTTTAAGAATAATTTAGGACAAAAATGTTCCAGTGAAGGAAGAGATTGGTTGTGTGCATGAGGCCACACTAAGGAAGACCATGGGCTTAGCTGCTTGTTGATTTCTGCCTTCAAATTGGCAGACAGCACACATGGGACCTGACCGCCACGTCTCTGATTTGGGTGCTCCCACCTGCTCTAACTCAGCTTCCCAAGACATTTTCATTCCTCCTCACATTACTTATCTGCCACAAAGAATCTCACCTTTACTGTCCAAAAATCAGCAATGAATTTATTTTAATAATTAGAAAAAAACTCTTCACAGTAAGTTTTTATTAAATTCTCATCAAGGCTTTTATTTACTGTAATGTATTTTTCCTTTAAGTAGCTTATCCACTCTCTCAACTACAGACATCACTATTTAAGCTGAAGGACTATTTCCTATTATCCAAACCCAATTAACATTTATTCCAGTCTCCCAATTATTTTCCCCTTTTTTGATACACTTCCTGATCCTCTATGTCCTCTATGCCCATTCCTACCTCTGTCCAACTGTAAAAACGTATGGTAAGAAATCTAATAATTTGGCTTATTTCCTTGTACACTTTTCTAGAGGCTCATAAACATGTACAAACAAAAAATATGTTTACTATTTCGCTTTTTAAAAACAGGATAATACAATACTATACAATTCCTTTCTAAAATCTTCGTGGATTTTTTTCAAAGTTTAGATATATATCTGTAACTCACTTTTATTAATAACTGCATAGAAAGGATATATCTTTTTATGGAGGACTGTATATAAAGGAGATACCATTTTAAAAACTTTTCATCAATCAATACTGTTCTTTTTTTTTTTTTTTTTTTTTTACTATCCCAAATAATTCTGCAATACATACTCATACTTAATACCTTATGTTCTAGGTCACTCATTTCTATAGAACCTATGTCTAAGCATGACTAATCAAAGGCTATGGAGCATTTCAAAAGTCAACTCACAGCAACATACCATTTTACAAAAAGATTACAGTAAAGCACATTTTCATTTGGAATGAAAAAGAATGTGAATTTCCTCAAAATTTAACTGTAGCTAGCTTATAATATATACTGTTTTTTAATGTTTGTCTATTTGGTAGATTAAAGAAAATCATGTTTTCATTCTGAATTTTATGTCCTTGATTGGCACATTAGGGCGGAAAATATTTGCATATGTTTATTGGTTGTTTGCATTTTTATTCTCTGAATTTCCTGTTGATATTTTTTGCCTAGTTTTCTATTCCTTTGTCTTTTTCTCATCAACATTAGGAAGTTTTAATATATTAATTATATCAACATTTTGTCATATTTGTGACATGTTATTTCCCATGGTCTATTTTTTATCCTTTTTTATGTTAAATTATTCCTTGCTATTATTGTTGGTATTCACACTGCCAACTGTACCAACCATTCATGTATGGCTTCTGAGTTTCCTGCACGTACTTAGAAAGCCTTCTCCACCTCTAGGTTGTATGAATATTTTCCCAATGTTTCTCCTATAAAGTCTATAGTTTTATTTTGACAGTTATATTGTTTTCCCTTTGAGATTTATTTCTGAATACATTGTGAGTTAAGGGCCTTAATTTTCTTCCAGGTGTTTAGCCAGTTATGCTAACACCAGTTCAACCACTGCTTTGTACTCAGCTGAGATACTTTGAAATGAGTCAGGCTCCTCTATATTTTTTAAACTGTTCTGAATCTTTAGTTGTATCCTAGAGAGATTATTCTTTCTATTTGGGGCCAACTGGACACAACTGTATGTTTAGTAAGGTAAAATATTTCTTTTTTTTTTTAACATCTTTATTGGAGTATAATTGCTTTAAAATGGTGTGTTAGTTTCTGCTTTATAACAAAGTGAATTAGCTATACATATATATATCCCCGTATCTCCTCCCTCTTGCATCTCCCTCCCTCCCACTCTCCCTATCCCACCCCTCTAAGTGGTCACAAAGCACCGAGCTGATCTCTCTGTGCTATGCGGCTGCTTCCTACTAGCTATCTATTTTACATTTGGTAGTATATATAGTCCAAGGTAAAATATTTCGATCAAAATTTTCCCTGCAACTCTCACATATTTATGCTTCCATATGATCTTTAAAATAGCTTGATCCAATTTGCCAAAGAAACAATCAGCCACAGAATCCTGAGTACAACTGCCTAAATGTTAGATTAATTTGGGAGACAGTAATATTGGTATGGTGTCAAGCTCTTCTACACAGGACTGTAGCATGCCTTGTCCTTTATTCTGAATTATTTTATGTGCTTTGATAAAATACTATAGTGTTCATCAGACGGGTCTGGTTATCTTATTAAATTTATTCCTCATGTTTTACATTTTGTCACTGCTCTAAAGCTAGTGGCCTAGCAAGATTTCCAGACCATGACAGAATAAAAATCCATCACCTAACCCAGCTATATAACAAAGCAGTATTTGGAGTATAAGGAGTATCATGAACTTTTGCTCCCCTTTTCCATTACCCCTGAAAAATAATCAGAAAACTCTCACAGGTAGGCTTTTGGAAACAAACTAATCAAGCAATACAGCCTGGGCCTCAACCCAATTTCCTGCTTACTTACCATTTTCACAAACTAGATTATCCAATCAATCTATTCGACTCTCCTTTGTGAACCTACTTTTGCTTCACACTTTCTTGACCTAGTGACACAATTTTGACTGAGAGCATCATTGATCCTTTCCATCAATGAATTTTTCCTCGATAACTTTACCATCTACCTTTACCTAAATCAGTTCCCATTTATTAAACAAAATCAGTGTCCTCTAGGAAAACTGAGTCTTTCTACTAGTTGAGTCCTTAATTGCCGCATTTAGTCTATTGTGCTGTTGAGAGGTTCCTGGGATCAGGGAATTTATGTCACTCTTACCCCACTGCTGCTGCTCATTCAGCATCCCTGAATCATATAATTCAAACACAGGATGCTTTTGCACTTAAAAAGAATATTGATTTGTATTCTAGTTCATGGTAAGCAAAAGAAACAAATTTAAAAACTTTTATTTTCAGGCTTTTTAAATCATTTATTACATTTTAATTATAAGAAACATGAATTTTATGAAACAATTACTTTTAAATCTAACACTTCAGATTTTATATGCTTATTCCTTTTTATGGCAAAGAAACGGTAGAGGAAGAATCATTTAGACTACAGCTTTACAGGAAAAGTTCTGAAATGCATTCTTCCAGAGCCATCTTGGAAACACTGGGAAAACAAATCTGCTTAGGCCCACAATTCTACGATATTCATCTGCTCTCACTCTTACCAGTTTTTTAGCGTCATGGATATACTTTGAAATTTTATTAAACCTTAGGTTTTCTACAGACCAATTATTTGGCTTCACACATTTAACAGTATTAAACGTCAGGTCCACCACTTAATCTGCCAAAATTTCACCTATAGGATTTTTGACTGCAATTTTCGTTTTTTTTTTTCCTGTAGAATATTTTTTCAAGGAAAGCTGTCTAAATCTCGAATAAAAATGGAGTCAAAAGCTATTATAATCATATGTGAATAGCAATTGTATAATGAATACCAACATTCTGCTAGAAAACCATGATTTTCGTCCCAACATAATTAAATCACCATCTTTCATCCGGAAAGAATGATGTCCCCACGTGTATGTCAGAAAAGTGGAATGTTTCTACCTGTTCTTTGACCGAGGCGAGGATAGCAGAGGTGGTCTCTGTCTCCGAGCCATCCCCATTGGAGGTGGTGAGGCCAGGGCTCAAGGAGCTGGTCTTCTCCGAGGCTGATGAAGGCTGGTCTGGGACAGGCATAGCTCCTGCAATGCAAGAGGACATGCTCAGTGCTACTGGATATTGGCCCTGTAAACAGACGTAACTATCAGGCAGCTCTAAGAGGTACACTTTGGCAAGATGGAAAGTATGAACTACAGAGAAAGCACGTGACATAATTGTAGAAGGAGAAGCAAGCAAATAGACAGTCTCTCCTACATCCACCCTGACCAAATTCCAAAATACGCTCACAAATTTGTGTCTTGTCTTTGAGGTAAATGGAGGAAGAAATGATGAGATAGAAAAGGCAAGTAAGATGAGAAAAAACAGAGGGATAAAGAAGTATTGAAAAGGTCATCAAACTACCATTTTCTATCTGATTTAGATACATTTATTACTTGTACACTGACATACTTCCAACTCAAAAAAAAAAAACCTAAAGGTATTCTCCTCGATATGAAAATCACACAAAATAAGTGATCAATAATGTATAAGTAATTAAGAAACACCACAGTTGACATAAGAAGCTCAGTTGGTATTGTAAAATATAGTAAATGGCCAGCCTACTACACAAATATTTGCTGAGTTCTTAACTCTGAGACCAACAGCAGACAAAAGCTGCAAAGCTGGCGAGACTCATTTGCCACAGTTTATTCTGTCTGAGTTCACTGATGAAAGAAAGGAGAGACTCAAATAACATCAGCCCACTTCATAAAGGGACAGACATGTATGGGTTAAAAACAGGACTCTCAGAAGTTATTTTGTTCCACTGTAATTCTCTTTCTCACACAAATAAATAAGACTGAAGTATTTGTCACATGTATTACTTAGCAATGGTCATCAGCAGAAGAAGTAATAAGTAACTCAGGGCAATTTTTACCCAGGCACAACAAAAATCACTGTTCAAATAAAAGGCTGGCAGTAAATCAAGGTTATTTTCTTGCCTTAAGCTATTATATTACATGTCCTTCCAGGAACCATTGCTGTGTGAATGTTAAAAGGTACCTCCTACTATACTGTATCTGAGCATCCTGGGTTTCAAACTAAGCAACATAATTTTCTTCACAGCCCTTGTACTATGTTATTAGTGGCATTTAGTTAATAATTTAGGGATATGCAAACCCCAAAGGGCCCCAGTATAGAATTTTCCTTTAAATATATGACCAAAAAAGTGGTTACCTAATGTTCTCATTGGACATTCCAACTTAGTTTTGATTTGTTTTTATTTTTTGAAGTTCCTTATAATATTACTAATGGGGGTTAGAATATCATTGGAAAAATAAATCTGTTACAAACATAGAATATATGGGAGGATTTGGGCAAATGACATTAACAAGCAGAATGCAAGAAAATAATAAGGATCAAGTGAATATAATTTGGCCAAATGCAACCATGGCAAACAAGTGGAAAGTATATTAGGT
Source organism: Mesoplodon mirus (assembly GCF_964341445.2). Taxonomy (NCBI): domain Eukaryota; kingdom Metazoa; phylum Chordata; class Mammalia; order Artiodactyla; family Ziphiidae; genus Mesoplodon; species Mesoplodon mirus. Next base: position 174,604,623 of record NC_138980.1, on the reverse strand, counting down.
GATGGATACCAACAGGAGGAAAGAAAGAGGTTTAGGTAATTATGATGCTGGGAGTGGGAAGTTAAAAATAAAGTACTTTTGTGTGTTCAGTTTACTTTCATATGTGGTTTTCTAATTTGATCAAGCCTTATAATCACAAGGATGGACATAAACAGACCAGCAAATGTCATGCCCTGTAAAACAGCCTGAAAGGCATGTCCTTCTATTTAGGGGAAGTTTGGGAGATGGGAGAACAGGGCAGGGGAAGAAAGAAAGAAGAAAGGAAAATGGCAGCTCTTGAAGAAAAAGTCACCTCTGGTCATTAGGGGAGCCCCCCTTGACCGTGCATCTCCACCTATATCCATGGCACTGACCTCCAAAGGGCACTCTATGTAAGAACAGCCTTATGCTGAGAAAGAAGGGTTCTTACATACCTCAAATTATTATTTTAACGTCTGTGTTTTCTAAATTTTATTGGGCTGATTTGAATTCAAGCTCTAGGCCAGTATTATTATCAACACAATTTTTCAACAATGAAATTGTCTGAGGTCCCAAAGTTATTAAGTAACATAAGTGGACCTAGAACTCAAGTTTTCTCCATTTTTTTTCCCTATTTTAGTGGGCTTTGATGTGTCAGCCTATTTCCCATACCTTCTAAATGCTGTCTACACACCAATTTCTATAAAATGTAACTCTTAAAAGTATGACAGTCACCTGTCATCTTAAAATATGGGATTTAATAGGCAACGAATCAAAGTATATCCTTAGGCACTTGACAACTTTGACCCACAGAGTATAAGCAATGATTCGGTTTGTTTATATGCCCCCTCCTTCCCCCTGATAGCAATAACAGAAAGAGAAGTGAAATCTTTAAGGCTTTTCCCACCATAGAGGCACTGCTACCCAAGGCAACCTCTATGCCCTAGTGAAAATGACTTGGAATAATTTCCATGGTTTGTACTTTTTAACATCCAGATTTAATTTAACCATTGGTCATCACTACGTATGGGTGGTAAAGACTGTCAGGCCTCCACTTCCAATCTTCTTAGCTTAGAGCTTACAGAAAAGAGGGAGGGCTGGGTAAATACTGCCAGAACCAAGCCCTGGATTGTTAATAAGTATAAAAAGCCTTAAGCCTTCAGACTTTGCAGCCTATGGTTAAGTACTTTAGTCTTAAACAGAGCTAATCCATTAAATATTAGTAATTAATCTATTCTAACTCCAGGAAATTTGTAAAATGTAGAGAGACAAAAAGAAAAAAAAAAAAAAAAGGAAAAGCAACCACTAGTAATTCTGCCATCCCAGATAAACATATTTACTTTGGTATTTTGGTATAGGTTTTTGCCTAATTTTTTTTTTTGACTTGACTTATTTTGCATAATGAACTTTACATAATGGAGTATTAATATTTTTGATTTTTTTAAAAAAATTTCAGCAATATTATCATGAACTAGTTCTTACGTCAGCAAAAATTATTATATAGTTTAATGATGTAATAAATATTTAGTATTCAATAATTGTATGCATCCTAATTCACTTATTTTTTGTTTATCATTTTACCCATTTTTACATTTCTGACATTTTCGATAGATAAATTCCCAAAAGTGTTACTTGATGGAATGAAGAATCTGCACGTATTTTGAGAGCCAACAGCAAATCAACATACCTTCCCACCAGCAGTGTCATGAGAATGTCTCCTCCCCATGACGATGACAACACTGGCCTTTATTAGCCTGTCTTGCTTTCACCAACTTGATACAGAAAAACTCATCTCTTTGACTTTGTTTTTAGTTTACCACGAATACAAGAAATATTTTCCCACAGATGTATTCCTCCGACATACAATAACCCTTCACACCCTTTACACGATTACTGTGTAATAAGTCTTTCTATATATGTAGTCGAATGAGAATCTACGAACACCCAAACTGCATCTTAAACAGACTCATCATCAGCATGAGAAAAAGAGACAATATGAGGGAACCATGATGTCAGATTTTGGGTGGTTTATTCTCTAGCAGAATTTGCTACTCACAGGTTCTAGGTCTAGAAAATACCAAACAACACGACTAGCTGCCCCTGGGCCCATGCTACACTGCTCTACACCCTCACATGCAGGAGCTGTGTTATGGGCAGAATTGTGTCACCTTCCCCTCCTTCACCCCTGCCCCCAAATCCATAGGTTGAAGCCCTAACTCCTAATGTGACTTTATTTGGAGATGGGGCCTTCAGGGAGGTCACTAATGTTATATGAGGTCACAATGGTGGGGTGCTAATCTGAGAGCACTGGTGTCCTTATAAGAAGAGGAGTCCAGGGACTAGGACTCCACACTTCCACTGCAGGGGGCACGGGTTTGATCCCTGGTTGGGGAACTAAGATCCTGCATGCCAAATAAATAAATAATGAGTAAATGGTAAATTTAAAAAAAAAAAAAAAGAGGAAGAGGAAGAGACACCAGAGATTTTCTCTCCACCACGTGAGGACACAGAGAGAAGGTGACCACCAGGAAGGGGGTTCTCACCAGAAGCCTCCGTGGCTAGCACCTTGATCTTGGACTTCTGGCCTCTGGAACCATGAGGAAATAAAGGTCTGCTGTTTAAGTCACCCACACTGTGATATCACGTCATGGCGGCCCAAACAGACTGATACAAACAGGGTTAGATTGTTCTCAGCTTCCTTTCCCTTAATTACCTCCGGGTGGGCACGGGAGGCCCGGGAATCTCGAGAGTAGCAGGGTGGTACTATTTAGTACAGCCCTCTGCTAACACACTCATCCCAGATGAACTACAGGTGTCGAGATAAGGCATGGACTGCTTCAAATCAGCACACCTGGATAAACCAAAGCTTACAAAAGGATATGTGCCAGTGCTGTGAAATAAGCCTGGAGAACAAAGCACTAACTTAAGAACATCCACAGTACGACCACTTTCGTAGACAATCTGATAAGAAACTCAGGAAAATTGGTTAGGATGACAGTAATAGCAAAATCAGGTAGTTCCCATATACAGAGACTCTTTTCCAACTTGAACTCTTATATGCATATGTAATAAGATTTTGTAAGGTCCAAATATATGTTCTAATCTTTTATTCCCCAAACATGAGTCACTATGAATTTACACTAGGTAACATGTTAAAATCGCACCTGCACTTAGGAAGGCTAAACTCTCTTGCTCTCAATTCAAGGACCCCATTCAATGTTATATTTTATTGACCTCCATCACACAGAAGGAAAATAAATCCTTATTTTATTCTGTAATTCAAACCTGTTCCTTCTTTAGCCACTTCTGCCTAGCAACTGATGACTTTGACACCAAAATAAAGCCATCTTCAAAAAATAACTGATGAACCGTTGTGTCACACAATCATCTAATTCAGTGACAAACCCAGCATTCTTGTGCCAGCATTACTAGATCACCTCCTCTCTGAGTCAGAAACAAGTTCCTTTGGCCATGATACGGTCTTTGTTCCTCTTGAACTGCCCACCCCCAATCTGTAACCCACAACCTCTTATCCTTTCAATTATACTCTGTTGTCATGGAGACCTGTTTTCTTTTTCCTCCTAGGTTAGCAAGTCGTACCTGCTTCAAATTTCAGTCTCCAAATTCCTTGCATACAGTGGGACTCACTAAGTATTTATTTTTTTACATTGATAACAAAATGTTACTTTATTTATACATATTGTTTTTTAAATACAAATATCATATGTTTAATTCATTTTTTTAAACATCTTTATTGGAGTATAATTGGTTTAAAATGGTGTGTTAGTATCTGCTTTATAACAAAGTGAATCAGCTATACATATACATGTGTTCCCATATCCCCTCCCTCTTGCATCTCCCTCCCACCCTCCCTATCCCACCCCTCCAGGTGGTCACAAAGCACCGAGCTGATCTCCCTGTGCTATGTGGCTGCTTCCCACTAGCTATCTATTTCAAGTTTGGTAGTGTATGTATGTCCATGACACTCTCTCACTTTGTATTTCATTAGCTAGACTTGCACTGTCCAATACGGTAGCTCCTAGCAACATGGGGCTATTTAAATTTAAATAACATTTAAAAAAAGCCAGTTTATTAGTTGCACTATTCACATTTCAAGTACTCAACCGCCACATGTGGCCAGCGGCTACTGCACTGAACAGTGAAAATACAGAAGAATTCCATTATTGGAGAAAGCTCCATTGACGGCCTTAATCTATACCCAATTGACCCTATAGTCAATTCTTTCATGTAATCTTTCATCTTTGGCTTTAGTCATGGGCAGTAGAAGATGGAAGAAGTGGTCAGATTATAATTATATTTTGAAGTGAGAACTACCAGGATCATTGATAGAATGCATGTGGTACATAAGTCAAAGAGAGAGGAGTGCAGGTGATTCTGGGGTTTGGTCTGAGTGGCCACCAGCCAAGGTGTCCACACTGTAGGTGGAACAGATTTGGGGCGGAGGAAGGTGACCTGGCCTGAAAAATTACAACCTCAAATACATATACCTGTGAGTCTTCTTTGCTGTTAACATCTGGGCAGCAGACAGCAGCTCTAGACAGAAACCACACTCTTATGTGAATGAGGGAATGTAAAGATTGATGATTTCCAAATACTGTGTTTTTCCCCTTCAGTCAGATCCCTTTTCACCTTTTACTTTACAGTTGCTAGAAACTTCTAGAACTTTTCTCTTCTTCCCTCACCTTTAGACTAGGGCTTCAAGACTCTCTGCTATTAACTTTCTTGACTTCTTGCCCCTCACACCAACCCAGCAAGCAAAACTCATGTTGCCACACCTAGCCTTACTCCCTTCTCATGAGTCCCACCCTCTTCAAGACAGTCCCCCTCCTATGTTCTAAAACACAAAAATATTAGCAAATACTGGCTTTTAGCTTTACCCTCATCATTAGGCATCACTTTCATAACTGGCCATCACCTTCCACCCAAGTAAATAATGAAACTGGCCATTAGAATGCTCCAAATATTATGATTTATATATGTATCTATATATAATACATATGCAATTTAATATTTTAAAACTGAATGTAATTAACATGTTGATTTTATAACCTTCCATTCCACAGGCAACATTTAAAAGACTATGATTATGTGAAATGGAAGAATAAGCCTAAACATCCCATTAACATTAGGGTACAGAGAATGTGTGAATTAGTATAAACTGATGACCCAAACAACACTATGGAACACCTCATTTGTGTAATCACTCTGGTCACCAAAATTGCGATTCTGTATTTGTAACTAGCATGCCACTACCAAGAGAAATAGGCATAGCATCATTCTCTCTCAGATGCACTCTGTACACATAAAAATATACCCATCCTTGCTCCTTCCTTTTAAAGAAAACTGTAAAATTTCAGCTTCTCCTAATAACATAAACCATATCATAATTAGAATTTGTCAAAACTCAATACAATTAGGGCAGAAACTCAACCTGTCTTGGTCGATGTTAAATTTCCCACATCTAGCTCAGTATCTAGTATATAGCAGCCAGTTAATAAATATTAGTTGAGTTAATGCATGAACTATTACTATAAAATCAGTAGTGGTTGCTCACTAGAGCACGTAATATAAGTAAAACGGGCTTTGCATTAAGAACGTTTCTCTAAATGATATTTGAAATGACATCTTTTTATTTCGACTCAAGAAAGCTGCTCTTCCCACAGCCTAGAACGAGTGTCAGGCTTTTGCCTTTAGTCCACTAGCCGAGAATGTATACCCTGGGCTGGTGGTTTCTAAGATAAGGGCCATCCATCGAGCACACTCTGGGGCTTCTGGGACTTGATACTTGCAACCCGCAGCTTGCAAACAGAATCTGGCAAAAGTTATGGAGAGCACCATGCAAGGATGGGAAGAAGCACTGAGCCATATTCAGAACATGCAACTACAGGGGCACCAGCAGGTAAAGCCAGGAGGTGGAGAAATGTCCAATTCTACCTGATAAGTTGGGGATAAGGTGTGAGATAGCCGTGGAGTCAGAGACACAAGGTCATTGGTTGCTGTGGTGGAAGATGTATGATGGCAAGGTGGAAAGCTGTTGAGTTCTGAGTGCTGAGTCCACATGTCAAACATGAGGGGACTCTTTTACCTGTATTCAGAAAAGAGGGAACAGTTGGAGGCTGAACCTAACACGGAAGGTCAGGAAATCCATTATTAGTCATCGCATGCTCTATTAACTGTCGAGGAAAATGGGACCGACCTAAATATCCCCACAGACTTAAGGCCCATCTGAATGATTATTCTTAAGGACCTAAATTATGTCTGAAGGTAAAAAAGAAAACTTCTGTGGAGACCACAGGGCAAGGTGGCGTAGCAGTACTCAGGCCTGGGGGAGGCACACACACAGGAAAGTTTTAGCAAAATGAAGTTGGTGAGGACAGGAGAGGGTCTTCTCTTGGTTCTTTTCTCTCAGTAACTCACAGTCTTGTCTTCTAAAGCATCATCTCAGGCATCTTCGTCTAGTCTTAACAAACACTCTATCAACACTTAATACCTTAAAAAAGTATTGAAAAGGTTGTACTCGGGACCGAGGAGTCAGCAGATGAGGGTGAGTCCTTGGCCCTCCTGAGCCCTGCCCCAGCCAAGCTTGTGACCTGAGATGCCAAAGCCCACACAGGTAAAGCAAGGGGCAGGTACCTCAACCTCCTACACGTGTGTCTCCCGACAGGCAAGATTCTGTAGTGACATCTGGCAGATTCCTCAACTGCAAGCAGGGTCCCCTCAGAACCCAATGAGTGAGAGAAAAAGCTGAAGGAAGGTTGGGGTTTTGACTAGTGGACATTGGAAAGGCCAGGGGTTCCTGGCAGAGAGGAAAGGGCCAGAATAAATCTATAATGTGAGATAAGAGGAGCAGAAAGGGTAAACCCCTGAGCTGGGATTCAGGCAGCATTGGGGTGAGCCTGGAAACACCCTGATGAGAGGGGGTGTAATTGGGGGTCGCTGCTGGGCTGGAGGGAGATCCTTGATTGTAAGAAGTTTGGCTGTGACCTGAAATTTGATGGAGATCATGAACTTAAACTTGGTAATTTCAGAAAACAAATGATTTGTTGCATTTATTACATTCACAAGTGACTTGAGACATTTTCTACGACTGTTGGTGGAATCCCGGTGGGCCAGTACACCAAGATTGACAATCTTTGTTTTACACGTGAGTTTTCAAAGGCTCCACATGGTCCACTTCTTCTCACTGAACACCATCCACACCTCTCTTGGGTAAAGCCATGCACACCTGACATTGGATATGCAAATAATGACTCAGATGTTTTCTCCCGGGAGTTCACACCTAATATCCAAATATCTCACTACCTATTACAAATGTCTCCCTGAAAACCCCACCAATGCACCAAATTCAGCCTGACCTCTCATCTCTCGCCTGGACAGCCACAAAAACTGTCCAAATTGTCTTGCTTGCCTGCAATAAATAGTGCCTTGCCCAATCAAATTCCTGCACTATCTGCTGGGAGAGTCAACTTTCTTACCATCAATCTGATTATGACACGCCTTTTTTCTAAATTGAGTTGAATGGATCCCAACACCTAGGACAGAGGTTTCCAACACCTACAGAGACAGGAAGTGTATGTTATATCATGACTCCCACATCTTAACTGAAACAAAATTTCAGGAAATATAAAGCCTTAAAATATGGGATGCACCATATTTCTATTCTATTTTATTCCATTTCATCTAAAAATCCTAATGGTTACCCACTAAACTGATGGCTACAAGAGAGTTTGGAGACCAGTGACCTGGAGGATGGAGTGAAATCTCCTCTGCCTGACGTAGGAGGCTGTTGTCGCTCCAGCCAGTGCTCACATCTCCATTCTCAAGCCCGGCTGCTTCTCCCCTCACACCTTATACCACAGATACACTGAGCTTCTTATAGTTCCATATACGTCTTATCCAATCAAACTTTGCACACACAGATTTCTCTTCCTGCATGTTTTTACCACCTCTAAGATTTTGTTTGGCTATTAAACTCTCTTCCCCCTTCTTAATTCCCCACAAGCATTTGCTCTCCGCAGCCTTTCTGAACCACTCCACAAGCTGAACCACTTCCTCCTGACTGCTACTTGTGTAACTAGAACCTCGCTCAAGCAGTGCCTTTATCACAACGAGCTGTCATGATCTTACCTCTTCTGGGATTTTTTAAAACTTCGAATGTTTTTAAAATTGGGATGCTTCTTTACGTGACTGTTGGCACCATTTTCCTTTAAGTCGTTTGGGATGGATTTTGTGTCACTCGCCACTAAAAGTGTTCTTAAATCAATGATACACTGCTCAGCATCTCAGATTTATGGAAACACCTTTTATTTTACATTATATATCTCTTAATTAGGTCATGAATTCTTTGAGCACAGAAACTGTCTTATTCATTTTAACAACCTCAGTACCTAGAATAGTTCCCAGTAAAGAGTTGGCACCATTTAATGCTTAGTGAATAAGTTATAATGAAAGAATATTTAGAATGCAGCATAAGCCCTATGTAAAACTGTCAGGGAATTTTACATTTACAACAGTGATTGGTACATAAATGTCCTATAAATCTTCCTGGGTTTACAAAATAGAAATATTCAGATTAATGAGCTTGGGTAATATATAATATTAAAGTAGCCAAACCATATCTATTTCTCCTAATCATACCTGTGTCTACACTTACAGTGGGAATACATCTGGATGAAATTAATTATTTCAATTTTAATTATAAAAACAGTATAAAATTTTAGGGCTCCTCTTTATGAAAATACGGATAGTGACCCTACTTCTAGAATCAATAACCATCCTAGCTCTCCCAGACACCACAAATGTGTTAACAGTTGATTTCATGGGTTTACTAGGCTACAGAGACATTTCTCTTTGTGCCAGAGAAAGAAAGTCTGAGATACTGCAAGTATAGATCCATCACAGTAACAGTAAGTTCAACAGAAATTGAAATAGGTAAAATACTTTAGATTTTGACTCCCCCTTAATAGGAGAGGAAGTTCTAGTATATTCTATAATAAAGAGGCTCAGTGGTAGAGCTACTATTCTTTTGGCTGAAATTTCACAGTATGCTGAGCGCAGCTCCTAATCCAGCGCTCGCCCCACATCACACACGGTGACTTCCCAGAAAATACTGTCGTTGCCAAATGTCCCAGGCACTGGGGTTCCCCTTAGCACAGCTTCTGAAGACTTACCATCCATCTCCTACATCGTATCTGTGCAAGAGGCTGAACAACGTCTAAGCCTATAAGCAAAGACAACCTGGCTTCCCAAATATTCTCATTAATAATATTTTACACAAACATGCAGTTTTCCATTTTATATTTCTTTGCTCAATCATAGGTTCACAAGATGAAGTCTGGTACCAAAAAAAAAAAAAAATCATACTCTAAAGCCAGTCCACAACAATTTACTGTGAAGTACCACCTCTGACTGTCACAATCTATTAAACGAGTCCCCAAATACCAGCTACAGGCTGGCCTGCAACGTGGTCTCACTTCATAGTACTTGAAAGTGTCTACTCAAATTATGGCAATTTGCTCTTCACATTGATTCCAAATATGTATCTGCCACTTCACAATTTCTCAAGATACTGGAGCTCAACCACGCATTTTTTTTTCCCAGAATTACTATCAATGGGCATTCAAGGACAAAATCTCACACCGTAAATAGATATCTGTCCTCCTTAGCTGATATATTCAACCCACTGCAGCAGGGAAACCGTCAATCAGTATTTTATATTTAATTATAGAACACAGCGTTTCAGCTACTCCTATCCAACTTTAGGTGTTAGCACAGACTTGGAAATTTTAAAAATAAATCTCTCTACTGTCCTTAAAAGAACAAAAATAAAACAAAACCTAAATAGAGCCATGATCATTTCTGAAAGTTGCCAAGATATGTTGACATTTTTTACCTACAGACAGAAATTTTGAAATTTTAAGTGACATAATTAGCTTATTACAGCACACACCCTCGAGAAAAAAAGTAAGGCTTTGCTTAGAGAATTAAACCTAAATTATATGTGTACAAGAGGTTTTTATTGTACTTGTGAAGGTTATACAGCAAAGAACCTTTCTTATTTTTGTATTTATATTCATTAAATATTACACATCGGTGGTTTAAATATCCTTTGTATGGGATCAATCGATATTTTAATGGATGAACGACTGGATATATGAAGAGGAGATTATCAATCCCCAGCCCTACTTCTGCCAATTTGTTTTCTGTTTTCTAGGCTCTGTTTCTAGGATATCAGTATTTTTAGATTCCACATATAAGTGATATCCTACAGCATTTGCTTTTCTTTGTCTGACATCTCACTTAGCATTATGCCTTCCAGGTTCATTCATGTTGTTGTGATGGCAGGATTTTCTTCTTTCTCACGGCTGAATAATATTCTATTGTATATATGTACCACATCTTCTCTATTCATCCACTGACAGGCACAGGTTGTTTCCATATCTTGGCTACTGTGAATAATGCTGCAATGAACGCGGGAGAGCAGATATTTCTTCAATATCCTGTTTGCTTTTCCTGATATATACCCAGAAGTCGGATGGCTGGATCATAAGGTAGTTCTAGAGTTTTAATTTTGTGAGGAGCCTCCATACCGTTTTCCATAATGGCTGCACCAAATTACATTCACACAAACAGTGCACAAGGATTCCTTCCCTTTTCCCTATGTCCTCCACAGCACTGACTATCTCTTCTCTTTTTGATGATAGCCATTCTGACAGGGGTGCAGTGTTACCTTGTGGATTCGATTTGTATTTCCCAGATGACTAGTGATGTTTCGTGCCTTTTCATGTACCTGTTGGCTATTTATATATCTTCTCTGGAAAAAAAATGTCTATTCGGTGCCTCTTCCCATAAAATTATATTTTAAATGGTAGAATAAATACAGCAAACAAAAAGCTGATTCCAACCACAGAGAAATATGAGTCATCTTTCACTCTGTGACTTTTCAAGTGGGTGTTATTATGTTTCTCTTATAGCACTTTATCCACCGTACTGAGATTACAGATAAAAATTCTGACCCTCACAGCAAATGTAAAATGTAGTTACTAATAACTTCATTTCACGAGTATAGAACAATGAGACTCAGAAAAAATAAATAGCAAGTCCAGTCTCACAGGTCAGAAGTCAACAGGGATCGAGGATTTTAACCCAAATACCTGACATCTTGTCATATCCTTTTGATTAGACCTCAGGATTCTCAATGTTTGAATGTAATAGTTCTTTTACATTAAAAATCTGACTACAAAACAATACTCATCAGTTTCAGGGAAGATTTTTTTTTTTAATTTTAGATAAATCCTTAGGTTTTTGTCACTAAGGTACCAACTACTCTTGAGATCTTGAAAGTAGAATGTCACCTTTTTAAGTCACCATTATGTCAACACCTTTTTAATATGTTATGAAGTCCATGATGCTCTAAAAGACTAAACTTGTTCGAATATGCAAGGGCAAATTTCAGCAAAGCTGTTTGAAAAATTTTCTCTATATGTTCTGTGATTCTATGCAACCACATCATATTTTAAATCTCAGATATGAGTAAATAGGATTGGTATGATGATGTCATATTCCTGATCTAAAAATTATAATATTTAACATTTAAAAATATATCTGTATCATTTTTCTAATATACTTTTAAAGATAATTTCTTTCACAATTAATTCCTTCAATGTATGGGGAAAAGTCTCTTTCCAGCATTAGGCTTCCCACTTTCTACTTCTTTTTTCTCCTTTTCCTAAATATTTACAATATCTCCCATGATCAGTAGTTCCCACTCTCTAGTACACAAATTATTCCTGAATAAAATGCCAAACATTTTGATATTTAGTTGTTATAAAATTAGTCAATTAAAAAAATTAGTCAATTATAAGAGTTCAAATATAGACAAATTTAAAGAAAATGAGCATAACCCTTATAAAATGAAGTTGTGGTTTTATGTCCAGAGAGAAAAATAATTTTTTTGCCACTTAAGTAGGAATTTTTTACCTTTTATGGGGTAATATTTTGGTGTTTTTATTGGTCTTTGTGGAGGGAGAGGTCCAAGAATAAACTTGATTACAATCTTTTATATCTTTATATTGTTGACAAACTTTCACTGTCTCCAAAAGATAATTGATAGATGAAATTTCAATCAAAGATGATGCTATTTTTGAAAGGGTGAAAAAAGTTTTTAAGTTCTAGCTAATGTGAAAACCTTATTAAACTGTAGGGGTTATTAAAAGCATAGTAACAAGTACTGGAAATTGAATTTTTTACATCCAAATGTCCAAGAGACTTAAAAAAATAAAATCTACCTAAAGATAAATCAACATGGTATTTATTTAAAAATCTCAATTATGTAAACACTGCAGGTTTATGGAATTTGGTTAGAAAAACCATAAATATTTAACTACAAAAATTTTCTTATATTTATCTTCCCTACAATAAAGTTTCCTATCAATTACTTTCTGTGTCTTAGATGAAAAAGCAATTAAAAAAATGCATATCAGGGTTTCCCTGGTGGCGCAGTGGTTGAGAGTCCGCCTGCCGATGCAGGGGACACGGGTTCGTGCCCCAGTCCAGGAAGATCCCACATGCCGCAGAGCGGCTGGACCCATGAGCCATGGCTGCTGAGCCTGCACATCTGGAGCCTGTGCTCCGCAACGGGAGAGGCTGCAACAGTGAGAGGCCCACCTACCGCAAATTAAATAAATAAATAATTAATTTAAAACAAATTTTTTAAATGCATATGAGTGTCATACCCAACCTGGCAGGTATACAAAAGAATATTATCTATAAATGGATGGTTGTACAAATGAGGAATTAGCTATGAAGTTATATTTAAAATTTTAAGTTACAATTGAATAAATATGTTTTACAAGACAATATCATAAGAATATTAATGCATACTTACTATGTAGTAGGCACTCTCCTGAGCTCTTCACCAGTATGATGAATTACTACAACAACCCTATGCTGCACTTCTTTTTTTTTTTTTTTTTTTTATTTATTTATTTATTTATTTATGACTGTGTTGGGTCTTTGTTTCTGTGCGAGGGCTTTCTCCAGTTGCGGAGAGCGGGGGCCACTCTTCATCGCGGTGCGCAGGCCTCTCACTGTCGCGGCCTCTCCCGTTGGGGAGCACAGGCTCCAGACGCGCAGGCTCAGTAGTTGTGGCTCACGGGCTTAGTTGCTCCGTGGCATGTGGGATCTTCCCGGACAGGGTCACGAACCCGTGTCCCCTGCATCGGCAGGCGGATTCTTAACCACTGCACCACCAGGGAAGCCCCTATGCTGCACTTCTATTACCATCCCCAACTCCCAGATGGTGAAACTGAGGTCCAGAGAGGTTAACCTCCCTAAGTTACCAAGGGAGGAGCTACTGTTTAAAGCCACACGGCCTGTGGTTCTCAATCACAATACTGTCCTACAAACCTATAAGATGCCTCGATGCTGGTACCAATTTAAAAAACAGTTCATTAGGGCTTCCCTGGTGGCACAGTGGTTGAGAGTCCACCTGTGGATGCAGGGGACACAGGTTTGTGCCCCGGTCCGGGAAGATCCCACATGCTGTGGAGCGGCTGGGCCCATGGGCCATGGCCACTGATCCTGTGCGTCCGGAGCCTGTGCTCCACAACGGGAGAGGCCACAACAGCGAGAGGCCCGCGTACCGCAAAAAAAAAAAAAAAAAAAAAAACCCACAAAGTGTGCCAGGCCCACTACTAGGCATCGAGTAGTGGATGCAAAAAACATATAGGAAATGGTGTCTTCCCACCTTGGAGGTGCCCCAGAGAAAAATGGTGAATACAGAGATTGGATCTAAAGTGTGGATCTTTGTTCTAAAGAGGAAAAGTTTACAAGTCAGAATGCCTTCCGAGTGCTTATTACTTTAGTGTCCCAGTGACTAGCACAATGAGCAGTACGTATTCTAGAAGCTCTTTTAACTGGCTCCATTCTATAACCCTTGCTGACCGACCCCTTCTGCACTTGTGGTCAGCTCTCCACTCCAAAGCAGGCTGGGCCTTCCCTGCCCTCAGTGGTTAAGGGGCAGTTTACCAGCAGCTAGCTGTGTTGCTTCCAAATCCATTCATTCCAGTTTAACTTGTGATTCTATTATTTAACCAAACATGTAAACCAGTGAGATACAACTGCATAAAAGGTTGTTGTTATTATTATTTTTTTTAATGCTTTGGTGAAACTCCTTTAAGAAAATCCATTTTAAAATGCCATGGGTTTATAGATGGGATGATTGTAAATGGCTAGGGAACAATTATACACATCTAGAAGGATTTTTCCTTCAAAATGCTCCAAACGTGTCTTGATTTCTTACTTTAGATAAAAGAAAACTGGATATCGTAGAGAATACAATGAGGGGAGACTAGGGTGAGGAAGGGTTTGCAAGAATGTTCATTTGGAACCCTTATGGGCAGGCCCATAGTTAAGTAAATGGACCAGGTCCTATAAGATCAGTGAACACAGGTATAAATATGTCAAAATCAAATGAATATATCTTTTATGTATTTGTTTTAATGACTCTCTAATTTTAAATGACTTCTCTTTACTGACTGGTCCCAATCCCTTAGTTAAGAGTTTTTCTTACCAACCAGTGGCTCAATGCTGCTCTGTTGAATGAATTAATGAATAAAGTAGCAAGTGAATTGATAATGTTTAACTTATTTGTCTGTATGTGATTATTTAATTGGTCTTTTCATTGTATGAGCATTCGTTTTGCCTGGAATCATTTACTTACTAGATCAATTAGTCATTTATTAACTTAATTAAGAAACAAGTGGCTACTGGTACTTGTTGATGTCAATAATTCCACCAAAGAAAATGATGCCGGGTTTTGAAAGAACCTTTTGTTTTGCATGGATTCTGCCTGTTCCCCTGTGACTTTTTGTCTGTATGTGGCATCCACATGAGGCAATGCCATCTGATAGACTGCTTTTATGAAACAGTAATTACTCTGAGAACGATGCTAAATTTAAATTGTACAAGTGACTGAATTTCAATTTAGAATAACAAATCAACCCATCATCCTATCGGAAAAACCATTATCTAATTTCTGTGTATCACACATATAATTTGTGCAATTGAGAAAAAAACACTGTCAACTGTTTTTTTTTTTTTTTAATCTCTCTGAACTTTGAACACAGGGTTAAAGTTCCAGTGATAGGTTGAACAAATTGAACAAAATAGGGTGAAGAACATTAATCAGAAATTAATTTACAGATTTTATTTTCGAGATCATTTATAACTGGTCATGATTTAATCACTGTCTAAGTACCTAGAGAAAACTGAATAATAATGCATTGAATTTTAATTTTATATATTCAAGTTGTTACAGTTACTACATAAGGATTTAGGAACGAACAACCTCAGAACAGATGATAAACCGAGTCTGAATATAAGAAACACCCCCATGGTGGCAGAAGACCTCACTCAGCTGCCACTAACCATGAATAGGACCTAAAACCAATGTCTCCAACATACAGGATTTTATACCAAAAGAATGTGTAGCTTGTGATGGTCACCAAGACAACTTCCAATTTAAAATTCAAATTGACCACATTAGCTAACATGTTAGGCAAATTTGGAAACTGGACTCTCTCATGATTAGAAGAATGTGGGACTTGAAAAATCAAGGGACTGAATCACATCATGTAGAGTAAGTGTTATTGGTCAAATTAGTAAGAGGAAAACCCATGTTATTCCCATAGATATGTGACTTCTAATATATTTAGTTTTTAGATATGGGGAAGATAAATTTCACCTTTAAATATGAAAAATATAGCAAAGTGATTCAGTTATACATATGCATATATCTATTCTTTTTCAGATTCACCTGAAACTAACACAACATTGTAAATCAACTATACTCCAACATAAAGTAATAATTTAAATATGAAAAATACATTTGTTGTTGATATAACTAGGTGAAACCTCAATTTCACTTCATCAATCCTGGAGTCCCCTACAGTACTGACATCTAATGCATATGTTTCTTCTTGTTACACAGCAAAAAGTACAGAAGCACACGAGCAGCCCTAGAGCAAGCAGCCTGGGCCAGTAAGGGCTCTTTGCAGATATATTTTATAAATGGGAGGGTAATGAGGTGCAAAGGAACTATGTAATATTTTCAAGGTCAAACCCTGAGTCTTTAATAGAGCAGAGAATAAAACCATACGTTTTGTCTATTAGATACATACACTGTAATGTCTAGAACAAGCTTCCAATCTTGCATTCTTGCACAATGAACCAAAAGCAAGAGCTGGCACTGGACAACCCTCTTATGGGTAACATGAAACACGTGGGTATCCAAGAAACGAAATGATCCAAAAAAGAATTACTTCAAAAAGTAAATGAAAGATGAAATAAAGGAGCACTACAATTTCCAAATGAGAGCTTGCTTTAAGATAAATGACAGTGTTCAATCGTATTTCTCCTTTGCTTATTTTTATTCATGTGCTTTGCAGTGACCTTGTGAGTTTAGTCTAGGGCATCATGAATTACGAGTTTAACTGTCTTAGAATGGCCAGGAGCAACTCCTTACAGGAAGTAAGTACATCTCCTATAGGGGCCAGCCAACACTAGCCTGTGTCCTTTTTTCTACTGCTTATCTGCAAGTTTGATTCTGCAATCACACATTTAACTTGGCAAAAGAAAGAGAATTCATGAACTGAATCCTGCCTGGACAACTATTCTTAATCTAGGGCACAGAATCCCTTTCCACTTGTTTTCAGTAAAGGCTCATAAAAGGTAATAGAAATGGAAGAAACACACCTTTACTCAGAGCTATTACAATCTGCCCGGTTACCCAGGCCAATGCAATCCTCTGAAAACATGCAAGTTGATAACAAAGCCTTTAGGCCATTTCATTGTAGGATGGGAACCCTCTCTGTAGCAGTCATTTAGTGTCTCACTTGTCTATGGTTCAACTGACCAAGGCAACACTTTTGTAGAAGAAATGCTGTCTTGGCTTTAATTGTCTGCCAAACTTGGCCAGTTGGCATTACAAGAGCTTCCAAGGGAAGAAAGAGAATGACTTACTTGAATGCTATTTTAAACATTTCATATTGTCAAATTTACTCACCTAATTTCAGATACCTTCACTGCAAGGAGAAACATCTTTAGAATGCACTTTTTCGTGCTAAAAATGGAACTTCAACATGTGCAGGAGAAGTCTGTTGGTTTTGTCTGAACTGTAGCCCTCCTCCCTGCTTTTGTTGGTTGAACCTTGATTTTTTCCTTGGGGGAGATATTCATTTAGGATGCATGAAGTTTCTTGCACTCACAATCAAGGGTGCCCATCTGTGGTAGGCAGAATGATGGCCCCCAAAGACGTTCACATTCCAACCTCCAGAACTTGTGACTATGTCATGTTACATGGCAAGGGGGGATTAGTGCAGATGGAGATAACATTGCTAATTAGCTGCCCTCAATGGAGATGATCATCCTGGATTATCCGGGTGGGCTCAGTGTAATCACAAGGATCCTAACTCGTGGAAAGAGAGTCAGGAAGGTTAGAGTCAGGGCAGACAGGACAATGGAATAAGATGGAGTGATGTGACTGCGGGCTTTGAAGATGGAAGATGACCATGAACCTAGGAATGTAGGCAGCCTCTCGAAGTCAGAAAAGGCAGGAAATAGGTCCTCCTCTAGAGCCTCCAGAAGCAATGCAGCCCTTCTAACACCTTGACTTTAGCCTAGTGAGAATTATTTCAGGGCCCTGACGTCCAGAATTAGAAAACAATAAATCTGTGTTGTTTTAAGCCACTGAATTTGTGGTGATTTGTTACAGCAGCCATAGGAAACTAATACAGCATGCTTTCCTGGCCAATTGTAGGCATGTCTCTAATCCAGTGAGCTCCTCTTAGGCTCTGAACCTCAAGGAGAGCAACACAAAGATAAAAAATAGTTGAATTTGATTCTGCTGATGGGGACAGCCCAAAGTCATCTGCTAGTCCCTGCTGCCTATACCTCTGGAGTTTTCCTGGGTCCTTCCCTTCCTAAACCCTAGCTTTTGGACGTGTCCTTTTATTTTATGAGCATCTCATATTGTTCCAACAAATAATTTTTCCCCCTTGAGCGAATCAGTGGTTCTTTGACTTGTAACCAACCAACGACCCTAACTGATACACTTCACTCAATCCAGCTACCTAACCTGGTTGCAGTGATACCACTGGTCCCTTGTGCTATTAAAATTATATTACCTAAGGGCCAGACACTGTGCCAGACACAGAGAGTCAAGACATTAAGAGGAAAAGCAGTTTCTACTACAAAGGGCTTACAATTTAATAGCCAATATCACACATCCAATTCACAGGAACAAAAGTTATATTCATACCAAGAAAAATATGTCTAGATGAAAAGCAAAGAACATCGTCTAACTTGCACAAACTCAGACTGCAAATGCTTCAAGATTCTGTTGGCCATGGAGCACTGTGCATATTGTAATATCTGTCTTCACGAAGGGAGTCACTAAATCTCTCTTCAGGTAGGGCTCTTCCTTCCTTCCCTCCCTGCTTCCTTTCTTCCTTCTACCTTCCTTCAGTTTGCTCAGACAGCAGGTGTTCATGAAGCTCCTATTTAATGCATTGAGCTCAGGGAACAGCAGGCAGAGAAATGAAGTCAAAGGATCTTGCAGTTCTGTGGTCCTGAGCGGGAAACAGATGAATAAAGAGACAGCTGCTGCAGTGAGACAAATGTTCTGACAGGCCAGGCAGGCACGGAAAGGTCAGGAGTACCCCTGGGGATAAGATGCTGAGCTGAGTCCCGAGGGACAGGCAGAAGTTGGTCAGCGGGGGAGTTTCAGTCACGGGGAGTATGCATGCTGGCCTGAGGCAGGGATACATAGAGCAAGTCTCCAGGCTGCCAAATGGATCAGAAAAGTAGAGTGAAGGCCCAGAGAAAAGACTCTTAGAAGATGTAACAAGAAAGAAAGGAAGATCCAGGCCAGAAAGGGCTGGTGTCCACTCTTTTGAACTTGCACTCTTTAGATATTTTGAAGAACCTGGCCATGAATCAAGAGATTTCGTCCATGAATGGATAAAGAAGATGTGGTACATATATATAATGGAATACTACTCAGCCATAAAAAAGAATGAAATAATGCCATTTCCAGCAACATGGATGGACCTAGAGATTACCATACTAAGTGAACCAAGTAAGAAAGAGAAAGACAAATACCACATGATATATCACTTTTATGTGGAATCTAAAATATGACACAAATAAACTTATCTATGAAACAGAAAACAGACTCACAGACATAGAGAACAGACCTGTGGTTGCCAAGGGGGAAGGGGTGAGGGAGGGTTGGATTGGGAGTTTGGGGTTAGCAGATGCAAACCATTATAGAACGGATAAACAACAAGGTTCTACTGTATAACACAGGGAACTATATTCAATATCCTGTGATAAACCATAATGGAAAATAATATAAATATATATATATATATATATATATATATATATATATATATATATATATATATATATATATATATATATAAAAAACTGAATCACTTTGCTGTATACCAGAAACTAACACAAGATTGTAAATCAACTATAATTCAATAAAACACATTTTAAAACACAAAAATGTTTTTAAAAATGAGATTTCATCCATGGGCTAATGACCTTTGAGATAAGATTTTAATATTTTGAAAATTTTATTCTAAATCCAGCCTGAAAACTATTTTGAAAAAAGGTGTAGTATTTGTGGGAGAGTTTAGTTATAAGACTCTTGGAGTCATCTATGTGTATAATGGGCCCAAATAAGAAGGTGGAGAGAAAGGCAAAGACAGGAGATGCCAGGAATCAACATCAAGAAGCCCATTTGAGGGGCTTCCCTGGTGGCGCAGTGGTTGAGAGTCCGCCTGCCAATGCAGGGGACACGGGTTCGTGCCCCGATCTGGGAAGATCCCACATGCCGCAGAGCAGCTGGGCCTGTGAGCTATGGCCGTTGAGCCTGCGCTGAGCCTGCACGTCAGGAGCCTGTGCTCTGCAACGGGAGAGGCCACAACAGTGAGAGGCCCGCGTACCAGGAAAAAAAAAAAAAAAAGAAGCCCATTTGATGGACATGGGTTTTTCAAAATGACTCAAAACTACTTAGGGTTAGATCATGATTTTTCAATAACAAGTAATTTATCAGTAATGAGTTATTAAATATTTCAATTAAAAACAATTATTGAGATAGTAAAATGTTATGTGTTTATTGCATCAGAATAGATCCATTATACATTGTGGACTTTGCATGGTTTCTTAATAACTAGAGTCATCATAGAGATAGAAAACAAAGATTTGGATTTTCTAAAATATCTTCCATGAAGCCAGTACTATAATATTCAATTTTGGGAAATGCAGTGGTATTTATAACAGGTATTTTAGCTATTTCAGTCCTGTAATGTGAACTCAAGTTATACATTTTTATTTTTCAATTAAATTTATATTAAATAATTAAATCACATTCTAGCAATAAATCATTTACATATACTTGTGCATTCAACATGTCATTGGCTGGCTGAGTGAATGCACATCCTATGTGGAGAATGTGGAAAACACTACATGGAGATAATGCAAGTTACAATATTAGTGCTGGTGACTTGGAGCCATTTGATGTTCAGAATGGTTAGCCTGGGGGACACTTAACTGACCCTCAGTTCAGACCAGGGTGGTGTTGGAAGCCCCACACTAGCCATGAAGGGAAGCTGTTTGGTCCTGTCACCCATGAACTGATGTGCTGTAACTTCTCTTTCTCATCTCTCCTTGCTCTTAAATTTTAAAGCAGAGTTAACATAAAATCTCAAACCTACCCTGTATTTTAGGGCAATGACTGTGAGTCAGAAGTATTCACAGTAATACACCCTAAAGGTGAGGGGCACCAAGAACTGGCTAATCTCTGTAACACGCAGCTGTGGCCAGGAGTGTGGCATTTCACTGTGAGCCTAACTCAGCCCCAGGGCTGCACCACCACACAACTCTGGGGGGTACCATCCACATTGTCATCTGGGTACTCGTTACTCCATGTGGTCAGTACACCAGCAGCATTGGCTATCACCTGGCAGCAGAACGGAATGAGCATTGTAAAAACATCATAAGCACGTATGAGGGGCAGAGGTCTAGATGGATAACATCTTCTAGAGTTGTGCAGTGTACAACCTGTGCAGCTGTATGTGGTGGCCCGAACACCACCACTGCTTCAATACTGCTTTCATGGCAGGAAAACTATTGCTTACACAATGTCCGTCAATGACTAAGGTGCCAGACAACTACAGGTGTGAGTGTGTGTGTGCTGTGTCTCTATCCCTGTCTGTTCACATACATCCACTGAATTTCTACAATTCCACTTCCAGAAATTCAGGGTGCGAGCCTGAGCACCTCTGTCTCTAAGACAAAAGACCACAGAGTACATGCTATGCTCAAGAGATGATTGATTGATTGATTGATTGATTGATTTACTTATTTATTTATTTATTTTTGCAGTACGCGGACCTCTCACTGTTGTGGCCTCTCCCGTTGCGGAGCACAGGCTCCGGACACGCAGGCTCAGCAGCCATGGCTCACGGGCCCAGCCGCTCGGCGGTATGTGGGATCCCCCCGGACCAGGGCATGAACCCGTGTCCCCTGCATCGGCAGGAGGACTCTCAACCACTGCGTCACCAGGGAAGCCCTCAAGAGATGATTTAGAAGGAGCCACTAACAAGAATGATATCCCTCTGCAGACTGAGTCCGATGAACGCCCATTTCTATCTTACTGTCTTTTGGTAAACTTCCAGAGTGTCTTTAGCCTCTCTTTTAGTATACTGAAAATATATTCCTAGAGAATGTATATCAAGGCTGACTGCCATAAGGCACAATTCTCCCTGAGTCTGTGCTGGTTTCCCACTGACCAGGTACTGATGACCACTTTCAAAGGAGGGACGAAGGCGGCGTGAAGCAAGCTTGTTATTTGGCGACCATCTGACAAACAGCACTGCACATTCTGTCCACAGAATCTTTGTTGCTACACCCCCGGCTACTTTATTGTACATTCTTTGGATAATATTTCTCAAATTAAGTGAAAACAAAAATATATGACACATGCAAATAATATGCATAATAACCCATAGTTTTATTGGTCAACTAGGAGAGTATTCCAATAATGTTTGACTAAATTCTTTTTTTTTTTTTTTGCAGTACGTGGGCTTCTCACTGCTGTGGCCTGTCCAGTTGTGGAGCACAGGCTCTGGACGCGCAGGCTTAGCGGCCATGGCTCACGGGCCCAGCCGCTCCGCGGCATGTGGGATCTTCCCGGACCGGGGCACGAATCCGTGTCCCCTGCATCGGCAGGCGGACTCTCTACCACTGCACCACCAGGGAAACCCTAAATTCTTAAAATATAAAAATTCTAGGTTGAATTTACAGATTCCTGCTTTTCTATTAATAACCCAAAATGGGGGTTGACATGCCTTGTCATTCCAAATGTTTTGGTCTAATTACAGTATTGGGGATGAAGGAACTCATATGAAGCGTCACAAAACTAAATGAACCCACTTTTCTGTCGTCCCTCAATTAGTCTACTGCCTTTCTAACAACCACCGCAGTACTACATTACGGACATGTTATACTAAATCATGGGCAATGAGGGCCACCTTGAAGCCAAAGAGCCTCCTTCCAATCAGGACGTTAGTAAAGGGCCAAGGTATCTGGGACCCTAAGGATTTCCCAAGTTCATATAACCAGTGAGCGACTAAGCTAGACCCAGAACCCAGGTTGTCTGACTGGGCATTTGGTGTTCTCAGCAGCACGCCAACCTGCATCATGCAAACAAATACTATTATCTCGAGCTGACTGACAAAAACTACCGGTAGTCACTTCTGAGGACAAAGCAGTACCAGAGGTGAATCATTGAGATTCTCCCAAGAGAAACAGACTGCCACTAAGGACCCAGATTACCCATGTCTTCAGGATCCTTGGATCTTTCTCTGCCTTTCAGACATTTGGAGAATTCAGTGATGGAAAGTTGCATGGAGTTTTTCTGCCCAGATTTATATTTCTGCAGGATAGGGCTCACTCTGCTAAGATAATAAAGTTGATTTCTCTTAAAAGGGAAAGAAGAGTGTTTTCTATGCTTGGATTTCCATACATTATATAATGGATGCATTTCCCATCTGAATCAAATCAGTGGGTCTCAAACTTCAATGTGTAACAGAATCACCTTGAGGACCTTGGTAAAAATGTAGATTTCTAGGCAGCATACCAGAAAATCAGATCTATAAGTTCCAGAATTCCTTCAGGGATCTGGGCCTGGGTCACTGCAGGGACCACCTGCCCTGCACCTCACTCTGACAACCCAGACACGAAGCTGCAGTGAGTTTGTCTCCATGGCAACTTTGTGGGAGGCACTGGTGGGGCCTCCAGAGTATCTCTCTGAAGGTTGATGTTACCCAGTCCCAGCAATATTAAGAGAGAATTATACAATACAATAAAAATATACAACTACAATAAAAACACATATGGAAGAACAATCCTTTCACATTTATGATCGTAAAACGAAATCCTTAAAGGAACTTAGTTTAATATGGTCTTTTGTACAATTCACACAATGTGCTTAAAGGGTATATTATAGATTATTATTAAAATACTGTAAAGCATAGCATTCTTCTAGAGCTTAAAAGTGGCAATTTATTTTACTAATCATTTCACATAGTATCTATTTGCCATAGCACTGAATTCCCTAAAATCTGAATTCTAGTTAAAAAATCAAATCAGACAGTACCTAGAGATACTGTATAGTATATAGCATATATGTGTAAATTCACACACACATAAAATACATGCCCCGAGATAAGGCATTCACTTGAAATCATAACCTTATAAATGACTGGTAATTATATTTTCAAATTCCAGTAATAAGATGATTTGGCCGTTCATAAATATGTATAATTTTTCTGTACCAACACCGTCGACACATAATTTGTTTTCCAACCCCACTGATTTTCTCCATGCAGATGTATCATTTTCCAATTATGAAATTAGACATTCGATTTGAAAATACGTTAGCAGTCTAATTCCAGGTTTAATAACTTTCTGTATATTTTTAGGACTATATTCTGCTAGAACTCTGGGGAAAATTATGAAATTCAAAAAAGCTAAATGTAAAAGAATGTAATCAGCCTGTCAGAACTATTCAAGTAAGCTACCACCATGGGTTAAATCATTAAGAATGGCCTAGGCTTTCAGGGTTGGGCAAGTCTTTGCATAGAGGTTGTAGTCACGTGCTAGAAGACAAAACAGAGATGCCCTGGACCTGAGAAGACCTCACCAGCATCACAGACTTAGAGAGAGACAGGAGAAGCACCAAAACCAGGTCACCATATTTTTCAAAACACAGAACTAGCATTCATGGAACTTGATAGCAATTTATTACTCTAATCTTAATCTGAATGTTTAGTGCTGAGCTAATACTATACCAAGTAAACATAATTAGAATATATAAAGATCATGAAATACTAGTGAAGATTCAGATTTAGCTAGTCAGGCATTATGCAAAAGGAAACAAAAAAGACTGTTCAGTATGGTGGATACATTTTTCACTTGGTTGATCTTTTCCCAGTGTTCAAGGAACTACTCATGCCTGCACTGCAATCCACAGGGAGCAGGGGAGAACTGACATGTCCTTAGACCACACTGCACACCTCCCTCCGAGCCAACTGTCTGCCATGGGCATCTGACCCATGCCGCCACAGACAGAGTCTGGGATCCTTTGCTTGGCTTCCAGGGGGGTTACACCATCTTCCTCCAATGACCACAGCCCTAAGACTGTAGAGTTTGAAAGCAGTGAGTGCTTGCGTTTCCCACCATGTCAGCCAGCAAAGCAGAGAGAGACAGAGGGAGACTCAGAGGGAGGGAGGAAGCGAGAGAGAGAGAGAGAGAGAGAGAATGAATGGCGGAGTGGGGGGGGGGGACACAGCAAGTGCCCAAGAAGAAGCAGAGGGTTGATTAGTTTCATTTGTTTCCTGAAACAGCCACATGCCTCTTCTTGGGTTAGGGAGACACAACTATATCATTATAAAATAAAACAAAAACCACTTATTTTCTTAACCATATATGAATTGAATTCCATCAGAATCACATACCCCTACTAATACGAATATATGCATGTGAATAGGAATATATATATGAAATCACATATACACATGAAATTAAAAGCTTTACGATATAACAAAGGAAGGAGTCCACATCTCTTACCATCTTGGAAATAACTACATCTTTCATAGAGCCACATCTTCAGCACTATTTTTTAGAATTTGGTATGAACTTGCTTAAATTTAAAAATTATCCCATTAAAAGAAAGAAAGAAAGAAAGAAAGAAAGAAAGAAAGAAAGAAAGAAAGAAAGAAAGAAAGAAAAGAAGATAAACTGAGAGCACAGAAGTTGGGGGAGAGAATGTTTCAGGGAGAATATGATGAGTTAATTAGCTACACATTTGTAATATAAGCAGCGATAATAGACTACTTATACAATTAGATATGTGGGTCAGAGGAAATAAAACCTTTGCAATTGCCTGACCAAAAAAAAAAAAAAAATTATCCCATTAGCACAGGACTACAATAGCAAACAGAAAATACAGATAAGCAACATAATTTTTAAAAGAATAGAGTGAACGTACTTAAACTACCACCATTTAGAGAAAACCAATATTAATATGTTGACATATAAAACTGATATTTTTCATAGATATACAAAATTCTATAGTTACTTTGTAACATGCTGTCTTCTATTAATATCTCTCTTGACCCCCTTCTATATCAGTAATCATTTTCTGCAGTATCTTAATGACTCCACCGTATCTAATTAACTGATGCATTATAATGTGTCTACTCCATCTGCTGTTTTGAATTTGTACATTGTCTCCAATTTTCCACTACTAAAAGAGGTTGCAACAGAAACCTTGCTTGCTTGTCCATTTTCTTAAATTCTTTGGGATGGGATTATTGCCTCAAGCCTTGTACCATTTTAGGGCTTTTGCAATATACTGAAAAATTTCACTCCAGGTAGCTTGTTCGATTTATGGGCTCAGTAGGAAAATGAGAATGCCATGCTGGGTACTATGAT
The DNA here is from genome assembly GCF_964341445.2 of Mesoplodon mirus. NCBI lineage: Eukaryota > Metazoa > Chordata > Mammalia > Artiodactyla > Ziphiidae > Mesoplodon > Mesoplodon mirus. Next base: position 174,578,571 of record NC_138980.1, on the reverse strand, counting down.
TTTTTTGTCAAGTTTGCTGATCTGAAGGACAAACAGTTACCTCATAGTTTTAATTACTAGGGAAAATGAATTTTTCCCCCTCTCGACCATTTTTATTTCTCATTTTACAATCTGCACATTCATGGTCTTTACTCATTTCTCTACCATTGTGACATTGATTTTCTTATAGATTGTTCCTTACATAGGAGAGAGATGAACTTTCTAACTAGCATATGTATGTACTGATTTTGTTACTTAGAAATTTGAAGTTTTAATCTTGATTCAATCTTTGACTATTATTTCTGCCTTTGATTTTCTGATATTCTATGAATACTTACATTTTCTCAACTATTTCTAAAATTTTATTTTTAGACTTAAAATTATATCTCTATTGAATTCATTTTGATAAAGAGTATAAAGTCAAGTGGTAGGGCTTTTTGTCTCAGGTTTTCTGGTGGCAGAATTAATAACAATAATATAAAATTTAGATAAGAGTTCTTAACCTGGGATCCCAGAGCTTACAGTGGACTTTGAATATTTTAAATTGTCTCTGAAAAGTTGGATGCCTATGCATTTGTGAATTTTACTAAAAAGTCTTATAGCTTCTGTGAAATTCTCAGTGAGGTATATGAAACCTAAATGGTGAAGAACTAGGCTTTAAAGGATAAAATATAGATTAAGCACACAGTGGCCCTTTTCTTTAAAAAGATGGTAAATCCCCTTAAATTTAAGAAGAGCAGACATAGCCATCTGATCTTTTGGCCACTGCCATCCTTTGTTCCAATGAAATGTCACACAAAGCCCAACAGATACAGCAAAGTTCTTCTGCTAAAGGATGAGTCACAGATCCTAGAAATCTGGAGCAGAATTTGAAAATACTGTATTAGAATATGGTTCAAGGGGCAAAATATGTGCCATATGAATTCATCTTCTACCTCTGCAAATAGAAGTTCTCTGAACGACTCATCCTAAGTCAAATTTGTGACAGTTGTAGCATCTGAAATAAATTATGCAGTGGGCTAGTTAAGGGAGATGCACCCTTATCTCAAACAGCTGAATATAAGATGACCCAAGCCATCATCCTGTATCAGACTGTCTGGCTTTACTGCAAAACTGGATTGACAGTATCACAGAGGAAGCTTTCTGTGCTGAACAGTGACTGTCCACCATGAAATCAACCTCAAATACCAGTAGAGCCCACTGAAAATCCCAAACTTCCTGTCAATAATCTGCAAGGGTTCACTCACCCATTTGAGAGAGTAACAGGAGAAAAGGCATCCACATGTAAATTTAAATATGTCCATAAGCCCATGCAAATGTAATCATTTTCTCAAGTGGTAAAACTCAGGTTTTTATAGCTGTCCTATTTTGTGCAGTATTAAAATACTGCTCAAAACAGTTAATTTTTATTATATGAATAATATAGACAACTGATTTGGAAACTATTGTGATATAGAATTAGATATGCCAAGCTTAGCCTTAGCCCTAGATGCTGTTTAAGGACGGAACTCCCATAATTTTGTTTTGCTTTATAACTAGTTTCCATATATCAGGACCAAATAAAAAAGCATGCAAAACACATGCAAATTTATACCCAATCAATTTTAAAAGGAAATCATCACGTAGAAGCCATTCAATTATTTTTTAATACTAAGAATGAACAATAGGGTTGATCTATAGACATTATCTTTTAAATTTTGCACTTGCTGTTCTGAACAATTTGTTAAAGGAGATAAAATACTAAACATGTAAAGCAAGAAGTGAGAGTACATTAATCTGATTGTAGGATAGAAAACTGGTTATCAAATAATATTGAACAGAAGGAAATTCAAGTATAATTTTAAAAAAAACTAAATAAACCTTAATGTTACTATGTCATTAACTTTTCAATATATACACAGAATAGTTCATTGGAATATATTTCAAGCCTAAATCAATTGCTTATTTGTTGATGGAGAACAAAATAATGCTGGCTTTTGTCTGAAACACTTGGTTTCTACGCTGGCCTCATTGATTATATTATTACAGTCACTTAAATGCTCGTTTGCAAAATGGAAATAATGTATATCTCAGTCTTGATCTAAGGAATGGATTTTTTTCAACTGTAGAATACTACTCTTTTTGTGTTACCTTATGCTTTTCCATAACTTCAAACACTGGCAATTTTCCAACTACAATACAGTTCAGCTGTAAGCGCAGTCAGCAGCGTTTCCAGAAGCATTCACTTCTCATATCCAAATCCATCCCGGTTTTCCTTCTGTCCTGCAAAATGCACATCTTGTCTGACTTTTAAGGAGCAGTCAGAGAAGGTTTTTAATCAAAGACAGCAAAACAAAGAGGATGAAGAGGACACATGGGGTACTAATACCTCTGGTTAAAGGGTGGGGAAAGGTGCAGTTTTTACTAGATCATCTTTTCAGGACTTATTTCACCATTCTGATTTCACATGAGGAAAGATGATAGAAATTCAGTGGGCAGTTCAAAGGGAAAAAGACATATCCTAAATTCTTGGAGAACAGGAAAGAATTTGGATATCTGAGTTGGAGAAGACTGGACATACTATTCTTCTGTGCCATGTATTAGCCATAGGATCTTGAAGAAGTCATGTAACTTCCATATCCATTTCCTCATCTGTTAAATTGAGATACCACTAAGTACTAACAGGAGAGGGGAGGGGAGGAGAGGGGAGGGGAGGGGTGGGGAGAGGCTGAGCACATGAAGGTTGAGATCACCACACCAGGGAACATTCAATAACTACGACAAATGTTCCTCCACTGTATTTTCCCCAACTCTCTTGCAACTTGACATCACATTCTCCTAGAGACTATCACCCCACAGAGGATTTACAGCTATTTTACCTAATGAGTTGACATAATATCACAAGGAAAACTTGGCCTCTTTCCTTCCTACAGAATTTCAAGGAGGGCTATGCATTGCGCTTATGGGTGGCTGCTGCTTGTAGAGGGGTCAAAGGGGTAAAGTATGTGAGAGACCCTGGTTTTCAGAAGGGACTAGGGAGGGAGCATGTGTCTGAAGCCTTGGTGAACTGGCTTAGTGTCCCCCCCCAAATTTATGTCAGCTGGAACCTGTGAATGTGATCCTATTTGCAAATAGGGACTTTGCAGATGTAATCAAGCAGAGGTCATGCTGGATTGGGGTGAGAGCTAATCCAATGACGGGTGTCCTTCTAAGAGGAAAATTTGGACACTGATACACATAGAGGGAAACGGCCGTGGGATGATGAAGGCAGAGACTGGAGCATGCTGCCACAAGCCAAGGAACACCAAGGATTGCCAGCAACCAACCAACACTGGGAGAGTCAAGGAAGACATCTCCCCTAGAGCATTCAAAGAGCATTCATGCCATTCTGACATGCTGACTGAGGACTTCTAGTCTCCAGATTGTGAGAGAATAAATTTCTATTGCTTTAAGCAACTCAGTTCATGGTAATTTGTTACAGCAGCCTTAGGGAACAAATACACCTGGGGAGGGAGAAGTGTGCCCAAATCTGGTTTTGCTGTGGTCATGAGATTGCAGAGCAGAGGGTGTGGGGAGCTGAGAGACTTCACCTCTCAGCCAGTGAGCAAGAAAAGCAATGCTGAAAACGCTGGGACTTGAAATTGTCAACTCCTATTCCACCAATAATGCATTTTAAACAATATCTTCTGTTAATTTAATTCCTAATTGTAAGCCTCTATTGAGAATACAAGTGTGCCTGTAGGGACAGGGATGGGGAAAAGTAACAGATGCAATGGATGAAGACTCTAAAAGAGCTACCATTATTCCAGTACATACTATTGATAGGCTTATTGCATATTTTTTTATCCACAGAATCAAAGATGTAACATTGAAAATCTCAATTATTTCACAGATGGGAAAACCAAGACTTAGAAAGATTAATTAACATATTCAACCTCACAAACAGCTAATGAGTGACTGATCTGGGATTCCCACACAAAATACCTGATTGTAGCAATTATGGGTTGCTTTACCCCAGCAAGATGTTCCCAAGTTAATCACGTAGTAAGCAAAATATTCCATGCTCCTTTTTTTTAAAAAAAAGGACATACTCTTGAATACTACAGGATAGAAATATTTTATATTTAAACATTCTATAGTTACAAGTTCTTAAAAATAAAGGTCAAAATAACTGAATAATTGAGAACTAGGAAGCATCCCATAATAAAAATTAGGTAAGTTATACTACTGGCTATCGGTGTTTCCAATAAAAACAGTATATAAAATCCAGATTTTCAAAAAGGATTACCTAGGGGATGATCACTTGTTAAAAAGCATTCATCTTCATTAAGCGAGTGTCAACAAATATGTAATGCTCATGACATATATAGGTGTGGTATAATTTTGCTATTTCAAAAAATTAATTGTATAAGTACATCCTCACTTTCAATTACTTTGTTTTAATATACTCAATGAATTGTTTAAATAAATTACCACAATTGACCTTCACATGAGCAAAATGTCAAGAAACATCTCTTGGCATGTCAATCTGCATCTCAGCTACAAATGAATCACCTCTCTCTTCAACAAACAGGGCCTTTATACACAATTACTTTAACAATAGCCATCTATCATGAGTCCCAAAATGGCGTTTTGCCTATAACTAGATTATCAGTTCATTGACTATTGATTACAAAACACTTTTTTTTTTTTTTTTTGCGGTACGCGGGCCTCTCACTGTTGTGGCCTCTCCCGTTGCGGAGCACAGGCTCCGGATGCGCAGGCTCAGCGGCCATGGCTCATGGGCCCAGCCGCTCTGCGGCATGTGGGATCTTCCCAGACTGGGACACGAACTCGTGTCCCCTGCATCGGCAGGCGGACTCTCAACCACTGCGCCACCAGGGAAGCCCTACAAAACACTTCTTGAGTCAAGTTTACCTTGGTATTTCATATGTCAATATTCAATACATCAACAGTGTTAGAAACAAAGCATATATTCATTGTTCCCATTCATATGCTTAACTCCAGTGAATCAGGTTCATGTGTTCATCTTTCCAGTCCCAGGTCAAGTTCTGAGACAAGGAACATGGAGTTGGTTGATGAGCCAGGTCAGAGCTTCACTTATGAATCTCAGCAGAGGCCACCATAAACATTGGGAAGGGTGGCCTTCTCTAATAAGTATTAGGGGCTTGTGACTGAAGTAGGGAACTGAATGCTTGATAGGAAAAAAACACCCAAAAAACAGGCATCTTCCACAGCAAAGTTATTCTACCTCCAATGTTTTTATTTTTAGTTCTCAAACATCAGTCATATCAAAATTCACCTGAAAATCTTAGTAAAAAATACAAAAGCCCAGGTCCTGGCTCTTTCAATGACTCTAGGCCCCTGGGAACCCTGGGGGTACTTTATTAGCTCTCCCAGGTGATTCTGATATACCTGAGTATTTTTTAGAACCACTGGTCTATGCCATAAACTTGTAAGTTTCGGCACCTGGCATTTGGTCCTAAGATGGTCCCAGAATTTAAAAATGTCAGAGCCCAAGGATCTTAATGGTATTTGTTGCATTCCAGTCCTTGCACTATTTGTATCAACCACCTGTCATCAGTATCTTTTAATTCTGGAACCCAAAGCTCCAGGCCCAAGGGTGTGACTCGTCAGTGAGTGAGTTCTCCACGTGATTCTGAGCAACAACCCCAGCCTGAGGATCAAGGTCAACATCAATGGAAACAAGTCATGTTGACAGGACATACCCTTAATAGGATGTGATGGGAATGGTACTTTATCCTTGTGGTCTTCCTTTCCAAACCCCATGACCCCAGTCTACTCATGAGAAGAACATCAGATAAATCCCAGTGGAGGGATATTCTAAAAAATCCCTGACCTCAGGCTTCCCTGGTGGCATAGTGGTTGAGAGTCCACCTGCCGATCCAGGGGACATGGGTTTGTGCCCCAGTCCGGGAGGATCCCACATGCCGCAGAGCGGCTGGGTCCGTGAGCCATGGCCGCTGAGCCTGTGCGTCCGGAGCTTGTGCTCTGCAACAGAGAGGCCACAACAGTGAGAGGCCCGCATACCACAAAAAAAAAAAAAAAAAAGAGTTGGCCAGTCATTTCCCACTGAGGTGGAAAACAAGGAGAGCAAAGTACCTGGGGCCATGGATTTCTACAAGAATTTCTTTTTTTTTTTTAATGTTTGAATATTTAATTAACAATTTTTTTTTAAATTGAAGTATAGTTGATTTACAATATTGTGTTAGTTCTGGTTACAGCAAAGTGACTCAGATATATATATGTATTCTTTTTACACATTCTTTTCCATTATGGCTTATTACAGGACACTGAGTATAGTTCCCTGTGCTACACAGTAGGTCCTTGTTGATTATTTTATATGTAACAGTATGTATATTTTAATCCCAAACTCCTAATTTTTCCCTCCCCCACCCCCTTTCCCCTTTGGTAACCATAAATTTGTTTTCTATGTCTGTGAGTCTCTGTTTTGTAAATAAGTTCACTTGTATCATATTCAATATTTTAGACTCCACATATAAGTGATATCGTATGGTATTTGTCTTTCTGACTTACTTCACTTAGTATGATAATCTCTAGGTCCATCCATGTTGCTGCAAAGGGCATTATTTCATTCTTTTTTATGGCTGAGTAACATTCCATTGTATATATCCACAGCTTCTTTTCCATTCAGCTGTCGATGGACACTTAGGTGGCTTCCATGTCTTGGCTAATGTAAATAGTGCTGCTATGAACACTGAGGTGCAATTATTTTTTCGAATTAGAGTTTTCTCCGGATATATGCCCAGGAGTGGGACTGCTGGATCATATGGTAACTCTATTTTCAGTTTTTTAAGTAACCTCCATACTGTTTTCCATCGTGGCTGCACCAATTTACATTTCTACCAACATTATAGGAGGGTTCCCTTTTCTCCAGCATTTGTTATTTGTAGACTTTTTAATCATGGCCATTCTGAACAGTGTGATACCAGTGTGATACCTCATTGTAGTTTTGATTTGCCTTTCTCTAATAATTAGCAGTGTTAAGATCTTTTCATGTGCTTATTGGCCATCTGTATATCTTCTTTGGAGAAATGTCTATCTAGGTCTTCTGCCCTTTTTTTTTTTTTTTTTTTTATGGTACACGGGCCTCTCACTGTTGTGGTCTCTCCCGCTGCGGAGCACAGGCTCTGGACGCGCAGGCTCAGCGGCCATGGCTCACGGGCCCAGCCGCTCCGCGGTATGTGGGATCTTCCCGGACCGGGGCACAAACCCGTGTCCCCTTCATCGGCAGGCGGACTTCCCACCACTGCATCACCAGGGAAGCCCATCAGTGTGGTTTTTTAATAAGATAACCATTTTTAAATACTTTACAGTACCTTGGACACCTTAACATCTAATATTAAAAGCTAATTAAAAAAATTAAGCTCCAGTTTAAAGTGAATAAAATACAAATTGGTTGCTTAATGCATGTTCTATCAAAATAGATCTATACTATTTAACATAGTTGAAAGAAGAAGTGGAATGAAAATACTCCAATTACATATTGTTAACAGAGAAAAAACAGAAACGGCAAAATAGAAAATATAATAGTGTCCCAAACTTGCAGGTTATACAGTGAAAACAGACAAATGAACCTTAGCAACTAGTGTCAGAATTTATCTTGCAGAAGAAAGTGCCTTGATTGAATTTTGGAGATGGGCTGTTAGCATCTCCCCCCAACTTTTTCAAGAGGGGAAGAGAATTGCTCCCCCATAGCAGAAGTGGTGACATACTGCTAAGACCAGGATATGGTGTTTGGACTTGAGACCCTTCCTGAAACTCAGCTCCCAGGCCTGAAGGGGAACTGTCCCTGCAGCCTCTCGCGCTGGACAGTGAAGTGTTCTGGGCAGTCATGGATGGCTGTCCCGCTGCTATCTCCTTTAGCAGCTGTGCTCCCTGGAGCATCTCCATGTACCCAGCTCGGGGCTGCACACCTGGCCCACCTCCCCTTGCTGAAGTGCTGATGAGCACCAGGTGGAGCCCTGGGCGCCAGGACAGCTCCAGGACCCCAGGGGCTGCTGCTTCTTTCTCTATCATCACGAGCCGCTTCTACAACTGTCATAATTGTAGCTTAGAAAAGTGTAAGACAGCCCTCTCAGAAGGGAATTCTTCAATTTGCATATTTCCTTGAGACTGCATTCTGTTACTCTATTAATGTATTAATACTTTTTAAAGTGATGTAGCTTCCCAGGGTGCTTTCTGTTCGATACATCATTGCAGTGGTTATAAATAAAGCATTACACCTTACATCCTTCAATACCCAGGCCAGAAAAGTAAATGCTACTGATTTTCCAGACAGGTGTTATGAAAATTAACTGATGTTGGAAATTCACTTCTTTCCTTAAATTAGAAAAGGCTGGAGCAAGATACAGATAAAACATTTTCAGGTGTGAGACAAAACAAAAATGAAATGACAAAGATGATGTGAAACTATCCTGGGATCATTAAAGCAAATGGTTTATTTTGGACGAAAGAAACTGAACTGAAGTAAAAAATGAATAACTTCTCTTTGAAATCTCTCTCCTAAGTTTGGCACTTTTTTCCCTAATAACTCTCATGAATAAACATTTATCTTCAATGGTCCAAAGTTTCACGTTATGCTAACTAATATACTGAGCTTGTGATTGATTCCCGGTGATATTCTAGGGTTTACCCACATTTTCATTTTATTATTGCCCAAGAGTTTCCTTTTTTTCTAAGTATTAGAATGGACTCGTAGGCCAGCAGTCAGATCATGAAAATTCCAGAGGAAGGGACCCTTTACCTTCTTAATGTTTGGCTGTCACAACGATGCAAAATTGGTTAAATAATAAAGTCATAGCAACAACTTACATGTGCTCCAGAGCTAAAGTCAGCTCTCCATCTGTGACATGTTATGGATAGAATTATCCCACCCCAATGCAGAATTTCTGGACTACACTACAGTGGGCAAGTTATTAAAGACACAAATTTTTTGTAAATGCAAGTCTTCAGTACTACTAATAAATTTTCTTCACTTAAACAGTGGTATCTTTATATACTATTCTGCTTAAATAGAGCTAAGCAAAATTATTATGCATATGTACACCTAGATTGAAAAGTCTGTTCATAATCAAGAACTATAAGATATTTCTAACTATGTTACAACTCAGAAAAAGATCTGAGAGTGAACATAAATCACAGATAAAATAAATGCAGCAATATTAGCAATCATAATTCATGATTTATTAAACACTGTATTTTAGCCACTTTTCAGGGAATCACGTAGATGCCACCATATCTACACTGTGAAAGAGGTTCTCCAGTTATGACTACTCTAATCACATCTGCAATCAATCTAGTTATGTAGAGTACTTATAAAGTTTACTTTTTATTACTTAGTAAGCTGAATTGGGAGTATTTAAGATTTTTAATTAACAGAAAGGATTGAAACTTCATTTGAAATTTTTGGCTGTTTATATTAGAAATTATTGGATTTTGCACAAATTCCCATCACTTAATAATGGGCTCTCAGTGTGTGTCTGTGTGAGTGTGCATGTATGCATGTGCATGCCTGACTCTAGTTTTTAGATGAGTTAGGAATGATTATTTCTATGAAGATTACTTTATACAGCTATCTTTGGAGTTTCAATAAGAAAGATGAAAGTGAATCCTAAAATACGGTTGCATTTTGTTGGGAGAATATTTCTACTTCCTGCTGATACCAGGTCCCATTTCTAATGCACTTTTACATGGACGTATAAAGAAATGAACATGTATTGACAGGGCTCTAGAAATTAATGCCTGATTTCCCAACAAATACACAGCTGATACTCATCTGTAGAACACTGCTTGCTTGGAGTTTACTGTGTTTGGAGAAGACGCTGAAAATCCAATTATGTTCCTCTTGTTCAAACCCAAATTAAAGGTATTTTCAGGAGATTTTAAACTAAAGTCATTACCTGATGGCCACATCTAATTTTTAACTCTGGTTGGTTTTGCTCTGTTTGATTATCCACCTTTTCAGTCAATTTAAAATTTTAATAACTTAGCATGGTATTCAAGACTCTCATAGTCTGGCTATTAATGTTATTCCTGCACATTAAATCAGACTAATAACTCTTTTTTTTTTTTTTTTTTTTTTTTTTTTTTGCGGTACACGGGCCTCTCACTGTTGTGGCCTTTCCCATTGTGGAGCACAGGCTCCGGACGCGCAGGCTCAGCGGCCATGGCTCACGGGCCTAGCCGCTCTGCGGCATGTGGGATCTTCCCGTACCGGGGCACGAACCCGTGTCCCCTGCATCGGCAGGCGGACTCTCAACCACTGCGCCACCAGGGAAGCCCCAGACTAATCACTTTATGCTCAAGTCAGTGCTGAGGACCCTTAGTACTCTGTTCAAATCCATAAGAGTGCTGCCTTCAACTCCAGCAAAGACCAAGGCCTGTAAACAACTAACTAACTTAAGAATACCATGGATACATGCTGAAACAGGTAAACTATAATGTAGGAAGTCTGCAATATCAAAAGAGCATTAAATACAGACAACCTATAGACAAGCTTCTCAGCCCCTCAGAATTAACTAACCTTATAAAAAATCCAGTGCCTGGGCCCACTTGAAGTTTCTGATTCAGTAGTGTCAGGGTTGGGTCCCAGAGAAGTCTGATGCACAGCCAGGGCTGAGAACCACAACTTTATAATGCAATGATAAAAACAGCCTAAAACCAAATTTCATCCACTGCAGACCAGCTTTCTACCAGCAGAGCAAACTGAGGTAATTTCCTCTCAAAACTATACTGTTTTTCACTCTCCTGTCTTTGTATGCTCCTAGAATGTCCTGTGTCCAACTGGCCAATCCTACTTCTCCTGGAAGCTTTCCTTGATGTCTTTCTCCTCCCAGATGGTCACATAAGCCATATGGTCCCAGACTCTCCCCGCGACTATGTATACTGCTGTTGTATTAACCATTTCCTCCCTAGGTTGCTAGTTCTTTGAGGGAAGGAATTATATTTTGTTCATCTCAAGTACACCTGTTTGTGTTGGCTGAAATTTTGAATGAATGAAATAAACTTCATAAAAAATGATTATTGCACCTGACAGCACATGCATGGGACACCAAATGTTCTGAAGTCCTGGCCGGTGACCATGGTTGCTGTGAATCAGTTCCTTGAACTGGGCTTATGCACAAGACAGTAATGATCTTTCAACAACTTCCATAAAATCAGCCAAAGTGAGAGAGGCATGGGTGGGACAGGCAAGAAAAGTGGAAAAGGAAGCTTTGGGAGACAATACAGAATTATTAGAAATTAGCAATGAAGAGAATAGCAGAGAGAGAGCTGAACAGCAAAGAGACTGAATGCTCCTTTCTGCACATGCTTGATCAATTTCACTTGTAATTGACTAAAGTTAACTATTATTCATTATTATTAAGGCATATTTTATTGAACTTGAGGTAGTAATTTTTTATTTCCACTCCTGTCATCCAATTGTTTAGTTATTTCATGTTAATAGCTTTGAACAAATGGGTCCAAATTCCAAATAAAATTGTATGTTTGAATAATCAAAAATGTTTAGAACATTTATTTTTCAGGGTTTGTGAAGTGAGCGAATATGAAATAAAATACATGATGGCTTACATGATTTTAGCAACAAAATCATGTAATGATTAATCAAACATTCCAAGTCCTTTCAAACATTCAAAATGCTCCTTCCAGAGCAATGACACACTTATAAAAGCACTTAAATTACTCTTCACTTTTTAAGGGCCACTTTTAAACATCCACTTTTTAAATGTGTTTTCTTCTCAAATATGTAGTATATTTCTGATAGCCACCTGTCATCACAGAAAAATTCAGGAAAACTTGAAACCTTTTCTTTTGGGAAATGTGAAGGTTGCAACTTTTCCCATCAGTGATCATTTAACCTGTGAACATCGAATACAATTTTTTTTTTTACCCTCACTAGCCATTACAAAGTATCATCAAGTTACTGTGATATTAAAAGAACATGTTCCATTAACCTTTTAAACTGAATAAACCGAAGACAATGAAAAATCACAGAGGTACATTATTGCACGGTGGAATATCAACTCTTCCCTCAGTTTATCATGGGTACTACAAATAGCAGACAACCATCTGATGTACAGAACAAAGGCCCCTTTGTCATCCCATTATTAAAACTAACAAAATTCAATGTTTTTTTCCTGTTCCAGGCTATAAAAACTGCATATTTAAGCAGAATATCTAATGTATTCTCCAAGAGCCCAAGGTGTACTGAATGGTTTGGGCATACCCCAGTTTGGAGACCATGCCAGACATGGCCCACTTGGCGATGGTGAATTCTATTTAGTCTATGCTGGGCTAGTCACTCTCGGAAAGACCTTTTGTTGTTGTTCATTTTAATGTACATACATAGCATGTAATACTTTCTCCTTTGTAACAAATGGAATAATTTGAGGTAAGACTCAAGTTTTACCTGAACCATTTGCATAAATGGCTACACTTCACGTACTCTTCTATAGCTTGCATTGTGGAAACAATATAACTTGGCATAGCAAGACTTACAGATCTATCCCATATTTGCTTAATTAGAGCCTATAGTGTTCCACTGCATGGCTCTGCCATCCCTTATAATTTCCCTAATAACGGCCCTAATCTTGCTTGTCAAATTTTGGCATTTGGATCACCTGGAGGACCTGCTGAACCATTAATTGCTGATTGGGTATACCCAGGGTGGGGCTGGAAACTCTGCATTTTTGATATTATCCCAAGTGGTGCTGATGCTGCCAGAATGGGGATACACTTTTAGAATCACTGATACAGGAAAGAGACAAAGACGCAGAATTGCTGGAGCATGAGTGATGCAGATGTCAAATTTAATCTTGCCAAAGTGCCCTCCCAAGCAGTTGCTCTTCAGCTTGAGTCCCAGAGTTCCCACACCTTTAGCTAATCATTACACTACCCAACATTAATTACCATCAACTCGATGGGTGAAAACTGTATTTCCTTCTAATTTGCACGTTCAGAGTGCAAGCAAGGTTGAGCTTCTCTTCTTATGTGTATTGTCCATCTGTTTCCTTTCTATTAGTGTATGTGCCTTTTGAAAATTCATTCATGGGAGTTTTTACATATTCACGGTATTCATTCGTTGCCTTTATAAGTGTGTCCCTTGGCTTTTTTGTATTAAGAATTAATTTTTTAGAGAGGTTTAAGGTTCACAGCAAAAGTGAGGGAAAAGTACAGAGATTTCCAATATCACCCACGCAACACATGCAGAGTCTTCCGCATTACAACATCCTCCACCAAAGCACTACATTTGTTACAACAGATGAATCTACATTGACACATCATAATCAGCCAATGTCCGTAGTTTATCTTATGGCTTAGTCTCTATGTTACACATGCTCTGCGTTTGGACAAATATATTATTATATGTATCCATTATTATGGTATCACACAGAGTATTTTCCCTGCCCTAAGAAGCTTCTGTGCTCCACCTATTCACCCCTCCCTCCCCCAACCCCTAGCAAGCACTGATCTTTTTTTTTTTTTTTTTTTCCTGGTACGCAGGCCTCTCACTGTTGTGGCCTCTCCCGTTGCAGAGCACAGGTTCTAGACCCGCAGGCTCAGCGGCCATGGCTCACGGGCCCAGCTGCTCTGCGGCATGTGGGATATTCACAGACCGGGGCACGAACCCGTGTCCCCTGCATCGGCAGGCGGACTCTCAACCACTGTGCCACCAGGGAAGCCCAAGCACTGATCTTTTTACTGTCTCCATGGTTCTGCCTTTTCCAGGACATCAAGTTGAAATCATACAGTACAGCTTTTTCAGATTGGCTTCTTTCACGTAGTAATATGCATTTAAGTTTCCTCCGTGTCTTTTTATGGCTTGATAGATCATTTCTTTTCAGTGTTGAATAATATTCCATCGTCTGGCTCTACCATAATTAATTTACCCATTCACCTACTTAAGGACATCTTGGTTGCTTCCAAGCTTTGGCAATTATGGATACAGCTGCATATTTCCATGTGCAGGGTTTTGTGTGGAGCTGTTTTCAACTCCTTTGGGTAAACACCAAGGAGCACATGCTGGATCATATGGTATGGCTATGTTTAGTTTTGTAAGAAACTGACAAACTGTCTTCCAAAGTGACTGCACCATTTTGCATCCCCTTCAGCAATAAAAGAGAGTTCCTGCTACTCTATAGCTTCACCAAAATTTGGTGTCATCACTATTTGTGTATTTTGGCCATTCTAATAGATAAGTCGTGGTATCTCGCTATTGTTTTAATTTGCATGTCCCTTGACTTTTAACCTTAGTTATGAAGACATTTTTTTTCTCTCTCCATAAGATTTAAGGATCGACATGGTTAAATTTCTCAATCCTTTATTGTGTTGTCCATTTCACGTTTAACGACCATAAGGACATTAAATATGCAACGTTAATAAACAGTTCCATGACTTTACCTATTATTTTATTCTCTTAAAACAGGCCTTTACCCAGAATTTATGTTTTTTTATACTGTGCAGGCAGAAATCTAGTTTTACTTCATTTTTCCATACAGAGAGCCAATGATACCTCATTCGGGCAAGAGCACTGATTGAAACAGTCTCTTCTTTCTCTCCCTCCCATATATGAAATTGTTACATATATAGAAGTCAATTTCTAGTCTTTATATTATTGTTTTAAGGACTTAATGAGGTAATTCATGTAAAAAAAAAGTGCCTGTACTTACTTTGTCTTATTATCATTATGACCGTTTTTTAATTGTCTTGGGTTGTTTTATTCATTTTTATTTACATGTGATTTTTTGAATCAATTTTTCCCCACTTCTGAAAAATCTTGGAGTTTTCGAATGGAGGCACATTAAATTTGTATACTAGAAAGAATTCTTTTTTTTATATGCAAGGATTCTATAGTGAGTCTTGTCATTCATGAATCTGATACATATCCTCCTTCTCCTCTGGTCTTTGCTATGGACTTTTATGAAATTTAATATTTTTCTCCCAATAAGTTTTGCATGTTTGTGTGAGGATTTTACCTGTATCTTTTGCTTTTATTATTTTTGTAGAAGGGACTTCATACCATTTTACATGTTCTAGTTATTTATGGCTGGTATGTAGGAAAACTATTGATTTTTTGTGCTTTGAGATTGGATCTGGATAGCATAATGGACTCACTTTATTAGTGATAATAGCTTGTTAGTTATTCCCTTGTGTCTTCTAGGTACATGACTATGACTTCTACAAATACGATGGCCTGTCTCTTCCTTCCCCATCCTTTTAACCCTTATGTTTAAGATTGCCTAACATCTCAAGTATAATGCTGAATATTACAGGTGATAGAAGGCATAATATTCCATATTTTTAAGGAAGTACTTCTACTGTACTCCTAAATATGGTATTTCTGACTGTTAACTCCTCAAGAAGTTAAAGACCTTCCTGTCTATTTATTCTCCTAAAATAATTACTTTTCATTATGACAGGGTATTATACTTTATCAAATGCATGTTAGGCATCTGTGGACATGGCCACAGGCTTACCTTCTGATTAATATTAATATGCTAGGTTTCATTATTTAGTTTTCTAATATTGAGCTATCCTTGTATATCTGAAATAAAACTCAATTTGCTATGATCCTTTCACATTTATATGACTGAATTTTATTTAAGGTTTTTGCTCCAATGCTTAAAAGTGAAGTTGAGCTATAATTTCACTTATAATTATAATTTATAATATATAATAATTTATAATTATAATTTCACCCATTTCTGTTTTGGGTATTGGGATCCTGTATTGCTTATACAACATTAAATTTCTCTAAAATAACCTTCCCTTGGTTAATCAAATTACATTGTGTCACTGGCTTGACACCCTTTCCATTTCCCTGACCCAGATTACGTTTCACCCACTTAGTTCCCACCATATGCTTATCACTACTTGTTCAAAGTGCACTTTAATAAGCCCTCTGGATCGAGGGCAGTGTCATACAGTTGCAGAATGAGCACCAACTTTTGAGTCAGATCTGATGTGGCCCATGATTTTTGTGTGAAATGAGCCCTACCTCTCCTCTGTAAAATGAATATACCTACCTGCATGCTGCTGAAAGCACTGACTAAGTTAATCCTCATAGAGTATCTGGTATATACAGGATTTTCTATAAATAGTGACTGTGATGATTTTCCTTGACCAACAGGGACATAAGCATTTGTTTCTTTGGATATGTCAGCCTTCGCACGTCAAGTGATACACAGGGTTTACACAGGAAATGCACAAATATTGCTCATAAAAGTGACGTTTGAGTTAAATCATGTCCCCCAAGATGGTGTGTTGAGGGGCGTCACACCTGCAGTGACTGTGAATGTCACCTTATTCAGAAAGAGAACCTTTGCAGATATAAAGAGTCAGGATGAGGTCACACCGGAGTAAGGTGGGCTCTTAATCCAATATGACAGGTATGCTTATAAAAAGAAGGAAGATGATGTGAAGTCAATAGCACACCGGGAGAACGCCAGGTGATGAGAGAGGCAGAGACTGGAATGATGCATCTACAAGCAAAGGAACACCTGGGTCTACCAGAAGCTGGAAGAGGCAAGGAAGGATCCTCCTCTAGAAGCTTTGAAGGGAGTGTGGCTCTGCCTACGCCTTGATTCCACTTTTCTAGCCTCCAGAAGTCTAAGATAATAAATTTCTGTTGTTTAAGCCACTCATTTGGAGTTACTTTGTTATGGCAGCCCTAGGAGTATCTTGTGGATCAGAACCAGGGAATGGCTGGAGTTTCAGGTTGTCAAAGGAATACACCAAGAGGAAGATGGTACAGCACCGGTAACAAAAAAGTGTTGATATTAAGTCAAATGTTATTCAAGCTAGGATGAAAATAGGAACATGTTCTGAACTGTGCACCAAGCAGAACACAAGTGGGCGTGGCTAGAAGGGGGCAAAGAATACAGCCATTTATCATAATGGTGAACTGGGGGAAAGAGTTACCAAAGTTATATCAGATACTCATTAATTCATTGGGTAATGACTACAGTGTTAATTGCTAGAATATATTTGATAATGTGTCTAGTAGATGTTGCCATAAAGCACAATTTCTTGCGGGCACAGTAACACTGAACAAGTCATAATCCCCAATGTAATTTTTTGCCAGGAAAGTGGTTCAAGAAAAACCATCTTGGGCACTGAGACTCTTTCTTGCCTGGTAATTCACATTTGTCCCATCAATTCATTCCTGCTAAAACTTGAGCTCTGTACCTTTCTTGGATCATGCCAATCTCAACCTTCAGAATTTCATCTTCCTCATCATTCCCTATTTCCTGACTGATGACTAAGGCTACATGGATCATTACTCTATCTGATCAGATAGTCTAGGCATGCAAAATGTAGTCATGCTGGTTTCACTCTGGTCAAACAAGATCAAAGATGTGGATACCATGCCAAGAAAGTGTGTGACTGCATTTACCACTCTACAAATAGAATTAATTGACTTGCTCTCCAAGTCATATGATGGAGCTATTCTAAATCTGGGAACAAAACCAGGATTTCTCACCACCAATTCTCTTTTCTCTTTTCCAGACCATGCGGTCTAAAAGTTTTTTATTCTCTGATGATCATCAATTTAAATGAGAGACCTCCTGCCAAACTCAATGCTCTAATTACATAGTTAGGAAGGACACATAATAATTATTGCAATGTTCTACTCTCAAAAATTGTTGAGCAATGCTGACTGATATAGATATCAAGATCCAATTTTCTTTATAACATATATGCACATATTTTTCATTTGTCTAAATGTGTAGATATTAAAAATCTATCATTGATAATTATTAGCCCAAATGTATGACTATCAAATTAGCTGTGATGCTCATGTTTCACTTTCCATTTCCAAATAATTCAGAAATAATGGTTAACTGAAAGAATACACGAATATTTTATTATCACATGGCCTGCTACTATAAGAGAGAGAAAAAGTCCTAAGACACTTCTTCCCTGTCTCCTTTTGTGTGAGCATGAAAGCTTTCAGAAATTTAAATATGATTACAGCAGGGGTCTAAGAGGAAGTATATCAAGGCCAATGAATTGAGTGTTCAAGATATTATTCATGCTTGACATGGCTTCTTATAAAAGTCTCACTTCTTGTTGCCCAGAATTTTGCTTATTCTTTCTTTTAATTATCAAATTCCATGGTTACTTCCACCAATAAAACAGCAATGTCCTCTTAAAAGAAAAATCTTCTAGCAGTGCACAATGCTTCTATTCTGCTTTCCATTTCCTCATTCCCTAAGGAAGGCTTCCTTGCCAAATCCCATGCACAGCCCATAAACTCTTGCCAGCAAAGACTGGAAATGATAAACTAACTCAGGGATAAAATGCATAAGATACATTTATTTAGGAAAAAAAAAAAACCCAACAGTCCACATTTGCATAACTCTTTAATATATATGATGATTACCCCTTGATGCCCATTAAGAAAAATTATAAATGCTTTGGATAGTTAAAAATTATCTTATGAAATCAATATATTTTTCTCCACACAAGCATTATTGATATAAATTTTCCAGACACAGAGAATATTTTGTCATTTATTGTTTTATTGGTTTATGGGACTCCCCAGACCTCACTCTAAACATACAATCTTCACAAAGATCCATCAAAATCCATTTTTCCAGGGCCCTCCATCTGATTTCCCCCATATATCTGGTCCTCTCAGTCTTCCCTTTCCCATCGAAGGGCAATTCTATTCTTCTAGTTGCCTCATTTTTTTTTTTTTTTTTTTTTTGCGGTACGCGGGCCTCTCACTGTTGTGGCCTCTCCCGTTGTGGAACACAGGCTCCGGATGCGCAAGCTCAGCAGCAATGGCTCACAGGCCCAGCCTCTCCGCGGCATGTGGGATCTTCCCGGACCGGGGCACAAACCCGTGTCCCCTGCATCGGCAGGCGGACCCTCAACCACTGCGCCACCAGGGAAGCCCTAGTTGCCTCATTTTTGACTCTTTATTTTCACGTACAGTATTGGTTATGGGTGAAACTGTGTCCTCCCCCAAGTTCATAGGTTCAGGTCCTAACCCCCAATATCTCAGAATGTGACCTTATTTGGAAATAGGGTCATTGCAGATGTAATTAACAGGAGGTCATATTGGAGTAAGGTGAGCCCCCCATCCAATATGATCCTTATGAAAAGGGGAAATTGGACACAGACAAACACAGTGAAAATGCCATGTGAACACTGGAGTTATGCTGCCACCAGCCAAGGAACTACCAGAACCTGGGAGAAAAGCCTGGAACAGATCCTTCCCTATTGCTTTCAGAGACAGCAGTGCCCTGCTGACACCTTGATTTCAGACTTCTGGCTTCCAAAACCATAAGAAAATAAACTTCTGTTGTCTGAAGCCACCTAGTGTGTGGTACATTGTTACAGCATCCCTGGCAAACTAACAGAGTATCCAATCCATCAGCCAATCCTATTGTCTCTCTGTACCTACACAATTACTCACAAATGTTTCCCTTCTAACACTGGGGCTTTTCCTAGGTTTTTATTCCCACAAGCAAGTTTTTGTTGAAATACTGTTAGTTTCACCTTGACTCCAATACTCATGGCGTAAAATTATTTTTAAATTGACTGATAAGAAATATGGGAAAAGGTATGAAGCTCGATGGTTTGTCATGTCATCCACCCTCTCTGGCTGATCGCAGGGAAGCCTGTCCACCTGCTACATATCTACACACCAGGCAATCCCACCTGGGGTCCAAGTAGAGATTCTCTTCATCTTTATTCACAGTCAAGCTTTCAATATTAATTCTGTTTCCCAAAGTGTTTTTCTTCTGGCAAAGGGATGAGCAAAAACTGAAGTCCTCAAAATCACTAAGCACTATCATTTCTCACTGTATTTTAATACATCCATTGGGTTTACAGTTTTTCAATCAGTCCATTGAAAATGTAGTAACTGAGCTAAACTTAGAAAAAATAGTTTGGGAACCTGAAATGCAACAGCTACTGATACGAGGCGCTGTGTAATTAGGTGCTAAATTGTGCAGACAGATGTTCCATGCTGGAAGAGATCAGAGGAGGCTTAGATCAACTAGGGGATTGGAGTCTTGCTGTGTGTGTTTCTCTCTTTGGTTTGCTTTGTCATCTGTACACTCATCTCTGTTTGGGATATTTTTTAAGTATTTAGAATTAATTTACAATATGAAAGCGTGCTTAAACATCTTTGTCCACGAGGAATGCTGATTTTCCAACAGAATTGAAAGACAATAACTTGTAAAGCAGTAGGGAGAGCAAGAATTATAAACACCAGTCAGTTACAAAATAATATTTTGGACCTCCTTTTCTCCAGTGTATGAATGATTGATGGGAAATGAAATGAATGCTTATTAGGGCCCAAGCAGATGAGTTTTCCCCATTTGCATGGCTCCAAGTCTTCCTGGGTAAGGAATATTTACTTGGATGCCCTTTTGCATCTGTAATGGTTTACAATTTTGTATTCATTATTAGTAGGCTCAACACAGGAAAACTCATGTTATAAGCCCCATAGAAAACAAATTTACTATTATTCTCTTTCCAAACACTACTGTATTTGTAATCACCAGCCACATGTTTTCTCTTTTTTTTTTTTTTTTTGGCAGTACGCGGGCCTCTCACTGTTGTGGCCTCTCCCATTGTGGAGCACAGGCTCCAGACGCGCAGGCTCAGCAGCCATGGCTCACGGGCCCAGCCGCTCCACAGCATGTGGGATTCTCCCAGACCGGGGCACGAACCCGTGTCCCCTGCATCGGCAGGCGGACTCTCAACCACTGCGCCACCAGGGAAGCCCTCTCATGTATTTTTGACTTCTCTCTTTTCACAACATCATGCAATGGGGTGAAAAAACAATAAATTAAAATATGCTTCAGGGATAATAAATATCCATTTATGTATGCATTAACTCATTCAATTTTGAAACAAATACAGAGTGAGCCTACCACACTAGATAATTCATGAAGGGCTGCGAAGCCAGTGGCACCCAGGTAAACTTTAATGCCCACCGCTGTGGGGAGTTAGGCAGAGGTAGCAGATGCCAAGTTCACCTTTGTTTAGAAGGTCAAAGAGGGTCTCTGGAGGAAGAGACACGTAAGCGGAGCACTGAAGAAAGAAAGAGTCACCAAACCAACAGGTGAGGATACAAACCACAAAGAAATTAAAGTGTGAAAGCAAGATTTACCACGCTTTAAGGAGATGCGATTTTATCCTATGAGTCATGAGAACCCACTGAGCAGTTTTCCCTGAAGAGAACTGACAAGGTCAAGTGGGATTTAGGGCTCGTGACCCTAGATTTAATGGGTCTCTCAAAGGCAAGGGTGAAACTAGAGAATGGAGACCAGCTAGGCGTTGGCTTCCAGATCTAGATTCAAAGTGGAACAGCACGGGTAGAAGAAAAGCAAGGGGGCTGGAAAGAAGCAAACTGATCTGAGATGGATTCAGAATGTGGAAGGCAAGACAGCAGTGGCTGGTGGCACATGGCAGCTGAGGAGGAAGGAGGCCAAGATGTCTCAGGAAGGAAAATGCAATTTCTTAACATGCAAAATGTTATTCCTTTACAGGAAGGAACAATTCAGCATGGAAGGTCTGACATTTCTACCTCACCTTTTAGATGTTTACTGCTGATGGAAAATTTTTACCACAGCCTCTGTGGCTTCCAACACCACAAAGTTATTACCTTACAGCTCTTTAGGGCAGCACAGGTCTCAGCAGGCTACATCAAGGGGCCAACAAAGCTGCGTTATTTTCTGGAAGCTCTGGGGAGAATCTGGTTCCCTGCCTTTTCCAGCTCCTAGAGGCTGCCCACATTACTTGGTTCCTGGCCACCACACCCCCCTTTACCTTCAAAGCCCACCAGGGCAGGTAGAGTCCTCCTCTGTTTCTTCCAGTCACCTCTCACTTTGACCACAGCCAGGACAAGTTCTCATCTTCAGACCCACCAGGTAATTCAGGTTCATCGCCCCCCTCAAGGTCAGCTGCTTCCTCCCATGATCATTAATTGGTTGTTTAGCAACATTCATTCACTGCAACCCTAGCGCCCTTGGCCATGTAACATCACATATTCAATTTCCTAGGACTAGGATGTGGATATCATTGGGGGCCACTCTTCCGCCAACCCACCCATACGCCATGTTTCTGCCCACACACCTGAGGTCCAATCCAGTCCAATTACTTCCTTAGAAATTATTTTTATGCTATTTTATTCTGAACAGAGCATATTGCGGGGCATGTTCTTCCCCTCCAGCCTTGACTGAAAGGGCTTTCATCTGCAGTGGTATTTCTGCATAATCCCTACCAAAAAAGAATTCCCAAGTAACAGGCAGTTGGTCCTTCTGTAGCCACAGCATTGTGAAAACCCTGTCTCACACTGTGAACCACTTAATTTACTTCTTACTGCTTTCCTTCAACATTTTTAAGTATAAACATTTGCCAGTTTTCAAGGTAATGAGCCCAGCCTTTTTTAAAAACTAAAATACTGTACTTAAAATCATATGTATTAGGGCCACTTGTAGGATGGTTTCACTCAAATAGTCAAGTGCCACAAAAATCCATATGAAAACTAAACTCTGATTTATACAAGCATTTACTTATATTTTTGTAACAGAATAGTTCAGTAGAAAAACAAATGGCTCCTAAAATTAAATACCTATAGAAATTACCGAAAACTCCTAGTAAAAAGAGCAGATTTAGTGATACTGCAGTTGGTGATACTTAAAAAGCAAACTATCAAAGACAAGTTTGTAATTATTATCCATTTTTTTCTTTGACTTAGCACTGGACTAAAGTCTTTTACAGAACCAAGCCCCACCCCCCACACACACTGGGTTGTGTCTGCATTTATTTCATTACCAAGAGTAGTCAAGGACTTCCCTGGTGGCGCAGTGGTTGGGAGTCTGCCTGCCGATGCAGGGGACACGGGTTCGTGCCCCGGTCCAGGAAGAGCCCACATGCCACAGAGCGGCTGGGCCCGTGAGCCATGGCGGCTGAGCCTGCGCGTCCGGAGCCTGTGCTCTGCAACGGGAGAGGCCACAACAGTGAGAGGCCTGCATGTCACACACACACGCAAAAACAACAACAACAACAACAAAAAAAAAGAGTAGTCAAAAAGCAAATAAACCAGAAAAATAGTGATTAAAGATCCTAAAAAAGGCAAAATTAAGTGAGAAGAAAAATTTTAATATAGATTGATGTTGCAAATATTTTTCCTAAATGAGCTCTCTTGATGAAACAACTGTGAAAAGAGTTTTAAAAGTCCCCTCCATTCACTGCTGCAATTGAATAAATGATCCTTGATCATTTCAGTTGGAGTAGCCTGACTGCAGTCACAGGGCACTAGGGACACTCTGCATTCCTGTCACTGTCACAGCCCTGCACCCGGGCCATGCCTCATCTGGAATGATGAAAGGTCCTGGTCCCCAGCCAGGGCTATCAGAATGGGAAAAGGATAAGAAGGATTATTTTTTTCCTTCATTTTGAACATATCTAAAGATTGAGGGTTCAGTGGTATCGTTATTGTAGGATAACTTTATGATCAAACATAAATTGTAAAAATATTTTATTTAATAATCACTTGTAAGCATACTATCCCAAATTAAATGTTCAGTATTAAATATGCTGTTCTCAAGTAACTCATCTCTAAACTTACATCTCCACATTATTTATCTGAATAATTTAAATACAAATGTCTATAATCATATTTCTACATGTGGAATTTTTTAAACAATTATGAAAATAATAGACTGTTTCAAAATATGCTTGGTAATAAATATTTGCTAGTACCCTAGAAATTTAAGATTATCTAACAATAGATTTAAAATTTAATTATTTTCCTGTATCAATTCATTTTAACAATTTAATTTATAAGCACAGTTGTTAGACTTATTTAAAAAAAAAAGATGGTCTCATGTGTTGCCCTTCCCCCATCAGTAACCATGCAAAAATGCCACATTCTGGGGGCTTCCCTGGTGGTGCAGTGGTTGAGAGTCCGCCTGCCGATGCAGGGGACATGGGTTCGTGCCCCGGTCCGGGAAGATCCCACGTGCCACAGAGCGGCTGGGCCCGTGAGCCATGGCTGCTGAGCCTGCACGTCCAGAGCCTGTGCTCTGCAATGGGAGAGGCCACAAAGGTGAGAGGCCCTTGTACCGCAAAAAAAAAAAAAAAAAAAAGTATTTCCTAAACACTATATTCTACCTTTTCTTCAAGGCACATAATAGGAGCATAGTATATGTGGGTACAAAATCAAATGGTATAGATCACCAGAAAACATTACTAAACGAAAAAGATTACACATATTTTCAAATAAAATTTCTTAGTTTTCTTTATGTAGATCACACATCCCACTGGACTAAAGTTTTTACCACTTACTTCAAATTTTAGTCACTATTAGCTCTTCTAATTTATCATATGATTTTACAGACGATCATGCAGAAGAAGTTTGCTTGATTTATGCCATTATCAAATCCCTTCTGGTGATTTAGTTCAGGCTATTGTAACTAAATACCAAAGACTGAGTGACTTTCAACAAACATTCATTTGATACAACTCTCGAGGCTGGAAGTCCAAGATCAAGGTCCCAGCAGATCTGCTGTCTGGTAAGAGCACACTTCCTGGCTCATGGATGACTGTCTTCTCACTGTGTCAGAACAAGGCAGAGAGCATAATGGAGCAAGCTCTCTAGCGACTATTACAAGGGCACTAATCCTTATAAGAGAACTTATGACCTCATCTGAGTCTAATCATCACCCCAAACCTCTTACTACCATCACATTACTGGGGGTGGTGGTGTTCGACATATGGATTTTGGAGGACACATTAAGACCATAACAATAACATGTTGTATTTTCACTTTTTTTTTCCTAATTATAAGACTGACCTACTGTTGAGCATTAAATTTAAGATACTGTTAAATTACAGTTTTGCTTTGTTTGTTTAAATATTCATTTGTTCCCTCCAGTGCTTTTATAATGAATGGTATCTTTATACAAGTTGTCTGGATAACTAATTGTCATAATTCATACATTTCCACAGCAATGCCACAGCCCTCCATTCAAGAATAAGTGATCCTGGGCTTCCCTGGTGGCGCAGTGGTTGAGAGTCTGCCTGCCGATGCAGGGGACACGGGCTCGTGCCCCAATCCGGGAGGATCCCACATGCCACGGAGCGGCTAGGCCCGTGAGCCATGGCCGCTGAGCCTGCGCATCGGAGCCTGTGCTCTGCAACGGGAGAGGCCACAACAGTGAGAGGCCCACGTACCGTAAAAAAAAAAAAAAAAAGTGATCCTGAAACTGTGGAGAAACATTTAGGTGAATTTTTCATTTCTTTAATATCGATTTATTTCAGTAAAATAATATTGGAAATATATATGTAACTTATTTACACAAGTATATATCACTTAGTGAAATTCATATATGCATATATATTATATGTGTGTATATATATATACATATGCATATATATATATGTATGTGTATATGTGTGTGTGTATATATATATATACACACACACATACACACACACACACACACAAACACACACACGTATCATGACCTTCAGTTAATAGAGGAAACGTCCAAAAGAGTTGACTTATACACAATGCACATTTTTCAATTTACACCATATGTCAAGGTTCCCCTAATGTTTATAAACTTTGTAAATAATTCTCTCTGTATTAGTTTGTGTTTTTCATGTTTTTCTTGGTAGTCTATAATGTCTCTCAAATTGAAAACTCAATTCCTGTTTCTACTTTGGAAATACTCAGCAATTTATTATGTGACATACTTTCTGTCACTTTGGAAACCAGTATACTCGGTTTGGACTTCTGTACTTTTTCCTTTGGGTCCTACATTATGGGTCACGTACTCTATCTTTTTAACAAGTTTTCCCACATTCTCCAGTTGTGTCAGGACTTTACCTTCTATTTCACAGATTTAATTTCCCATTCTGTGTCACTTTAATAATTTCTACAGTAGTTTTCTTTCTCTAGTGTTTATTTTTGGTGTTGTTTTTATCCCATAAAAAAATTGTTTTGCTTTACTGCACATTTTACTCTTTTATCTCTTGGAGTAAAGATCTGGATTCTTTGCTGGTTTCAATGTCTTTATTTTGTGGCAGAATTTCATGGCTTAGAGTTCATTTCTTCACTTTTACTGCCCCCCACCTTTGAGGTGTTATGTGTGTTTTCAAAACATTTAATCATCCAACATTGCTTTTTATGAACTTCTACTCCCCCTTTAAGTTATATTATTTTCAATGCACTTATTTTCTTTCAGCAATTTATAGACATTTACGTAGAATTTACTAGGAGAAGATATGAGAGTTACTGTACCTCTACTAGGAAATATCCCCCCTTTCTCTGTCCACATCTAAAGAAGGGGCTGTTTAATGTTGCATATGTGTTAGCAACACTTTATAATGAAACAATGTTTTAACAGTATAGATAGTACGTAATGCCATTTGCAGCAATACCAATGGACCCAGAGATTATCATACTAAGTGAAGTAAGTCAGAAAGAGAAAGACAAATACCATATAACATCACTTACAGGTGGAATATAAAATACAGCACAGGTGAACTTATCTATGAAACAGAAACAGATTCACAAACACAGAGAAAAGACTTCTGGCTGTCAAGGGGCAGGGATGGGAGAGGGATGGACTGGGAGTTTGGGACTAGCAGATGCAAACTATTATATATAGAATGGATAACAAAGCTCCTACTGTATAGCACAGAGAACTATACTCAGTGTCCTGTACTAAATCATAATGGAGAAGAATATATATATATATATATATATATATATATATATATATATATATGTATAACAGAACCACCTTGCTGTACACCAGAAACTAACACATTATAAATCAACTATACTTCAATCAAATAAATTTAAAAAAAAAAGAAAATGAGCTGGAAAATTTATGTAATTTACTCAAAGTCATAGAACGAACAAAAAGCAAAGCAGGGATTCAGATTCATGTCAAGATACTGCATGAATTTTTTACTACACCAAACTCCCTCTGAAATTATTTCAAGGAGGAGCAGACTAGGGTGGTAGAGCTGGATATTACAGAATCTTAGACTGGCTGCGCACCCGGCTACTTACTATGTCAAGTGAATTAATTTCTCTTAACTTCAGTAATATTTTCCCCAAAATGTAAGTGATAATATATCCACTTCATGGGTCACTGAAGCAACTAAATGAAACAAAGTGTGTGAAAAGGCCTGATACATTATAGATGTTGAGTAAATGTTGTTGAATGGAATTTCAACCTTTAAATAATTACTCACATTACAGACTATCAGTTTTGGCTTTCCCTATGTAACCACCTATTAGCAGGTACAAAACTGCTGAGAAGAGCTGAAGACAAAGATGATTCAATATGGTCCAGCATAAAGATTGCTGGGCCCCTAGTACTGAATATTAATATTTCCTGTGTGATTCAAAATGCTTAATGACATAAACACGTGGAGACATACACTTCAAATTTCTAAATAGACATGATATACTCAGTTCTGTAGTCATGGAATCACATAATACATATTAAGAATGTTATTGAGTCTGATGATCTAATTAGCTGAATTGTCAAGCTGACAGAATAAATTCCTTAATTTATTCATCCATGCTTCGGATATTTGTTGTGGTCCAGAAACTCTGCTGCGTACCCGTTACAGTGGAAAAAAATGGCCTACCCTTCAGCCCGCTAAAAAAGATTTTATAACTATTATCATTTGACTCTTCTTCAATATATAAAACGATGATTGATAAAAATGGAATCAACTGAGATAATCAGGCAGCAAGAGTATCTTTTAGCGGAATAATAGCATTTTGTCATAATCAGCTAAGGGGAAACCTGATGATTCTTCTTTAAAATTGAGTATTATATTTAAAGCCCAAAGATAAAGTAGTAGATACTTTATGATATTTATAAATAATAAAATACATTTTGTAATTCCCTTCTCGTACTTTTAGGACTTCCAGAAAATACTGTTGCTGAGTCTAGTAGCATGCTAATTACCTAAAGAGGACCTGCAGACAGTGTTTCCTTCCTGTTCTTCAGGAGGGTGTTCTTTGCATCTACCAGTGCTGAAAGAAAGAAGGTATTTAAGAAGCTAATTTCCCACAGGAATGATATATGGTTTCCACACTTTCGGGGGTGTTCTTCCACAATTATCTTTTACAATTTTATCTTCCAAAACGAATACATTATTTTGCTGTTGTTATTTCAAGTTAAACAGCACACTGGCAAAATGCCTTGATAGCTGATAGGTGCTAGTTAAGCATGGCGCTTTTGTGTAAGTTCACACAGTGGTTTTGTTTTCTGAGCCAATACAGAACAAATGTAATAATGAGCAAACTCTTACTTAGGGTAACAGTGATAGCTGCGTTTACAAAGTACAAAACATTGAATTGATGACACAGTTGCTTTTGGATCTCTTTTAACTCACATCTGTTTTTGGCTCCGTGTTTAATAAAGAAACCTGGGCTTTCGCTCAGTTGCAAATGACCTAATTTGAGTAGGCACAGAGATGTGTAAAGTCAGCACTGGCTTTTTCTTACCTATGATAATTCAGCAATTATCATTTCCATTTTTTGCAATGCTGCTGGGGGGACATTGTATCTAACAGTATTTGAAATGAGAATGGTTAGAACATTCCAGGTATATAACTGGGGAATCTCCATAGGCAGCAATTGTTTTTTGTGTGCGAGTTTTTTTTTTTTTTTTTTTTTTTTTGGTGTTTGTATCTGGTTCTATACCCGTGGCTATACTGTATTACTTAGAATTGGACGTTTTAACTGCATGAACATAAAGCTAGTACTTTTCTTTTGTCAAAGTTAAAAATAATCCTATGATATCAAATCACTAAACAATAATCAGTTATTTTAAGTTTTTACAATGTTAGTTTCAGATGTACAGCACAGTGATTCAGTTATAAATATACATATATATGAACATATATATGTATACATATATACGTTCTTCTATATACTCAAAATACATATTCATTTTCAGATTCTTTTCCCTCATAGTTATTAAAAAATATTGAGTATTGTTCCCTGCGCTATATAGTAGGTCCTTGTTGGTTATCTATTTTATATATAGGAGTGTGTATATGTTAATCCCAAACTCCTAATTTATCTTCCCCCCGCCTTTCCCCTTTGGTAACCATAAGTTTGTTTTCTATAGAATACAAAAATATATTTTATAATGAATTTTGAAAAAATAAGCAATCCCATGATTAATTTTAGAGTATTTGGAAAATACAGGAAAGGCATAGAAACAAAAATAGTCCTGATACTCAAGAGATATTAATGTACTAATGTTCTGATACCCTTTTTCCAAACTCATCTCTATGTCCATATGTGTCTGATACTGGAATCATACTATATAAACAGCTTTATTGTTTGTTACAGTGCATATACTTTACCAAGAATACAAGCCAAACACTATTTAAGAGTACATAGTAGCTCATTGTATGGCTCTATCTAATTTATTTAACAATTTCCTACTATTAGCTATTTGGATAATTTTACTTATTATTATTAAGTGTATTATAATAAACATTTTATGAAATATATATTCATTCAACTAATAACCTCTGAGTACTCTGTATGAATAATTACATAATAAAATCAGTCTTTGCTCTCAAAAACTTACAATCTAGTGTCCTAGACTTCTCTTGAAACACCAAAGATCAGGGACCTTGACTTAAAAAGAAGGAAGAGAGTATCTTGATGTATAAATAGTTTATTAAGATAAGGGATGAGTTCACGTAGGCTTTTAACCAAATTAAGAAGTTTCAGCTTTCACAGGAAGAAGAGCTGTTAAGGAATTTAACTTTGTGTTTTTGAAAGATAATTTTGGATCCAATGAGGAAAATGGATCTGAAGTGGACAAGATTGAGTAGAACAGGCTGTTGCCACTATCTAATTATGAATGGATGACATAAACTAGGGGGCTTTGTGATATTTCAGAGGTGGACTCAATAGGACTTCTTGGTGATTCAGTAAATGGGGGTAAGAGAAAGATAGGTGCCACCAAACTGAAGGCTAGTGAAATATTAAAGAAATTAACCCTTTTCCTGCCATACATGGCTCAAACGCAGCTCATTTTCTGGGGTTTTTCAGGCTGCCATTGCCTAGTGCCCTTCCAATGGAAGATGAACTTATTTCTATTCTATAAGCTATTTCTCTTACTATTTCAAAGGAAGATCCCAGGACTCATAAAATTTTATACCACTCCTCCTGGAATTCAATGTTTTATTGCCAGTGTCCACACTTCCCTTTATCTGGTCCTGCTGTATTGCTATGTTTTTTCTTTTTTCACTCATTTTTTTCTGCTCAAATCAGTTAAAAAGAAGTCTTACTAAATTTTAACTGCTGGCATTCATTCTGAGGATTCATATGAGTTCTCCGCATTTTCAAAGTCTCCACACTTTCTGGAGTAAGATTCGCGAAGACTCTAATCAGGGACTTCTAAGAACTTCTAGATGCTATTTCAAGTAAAAGCCATGGTTTCTTTTAGATAATACATTACACATTAAAACAGCGAGATACCACTACCCATCTATTAGAATGGCTAAAAAATAAGAATAAACCTGATAATACCAATTGCTACCAAGGATACAGAACAACTTAATGCTCATTCATTGCTGATGGAAACGTAAAACAGTACAGCCACTTTGGAAGACAACTGGCAGCTAAATATAGTTTCATTATAGTATCCAGCAATTACACTCCTAGGTATTTACCCAACTTATTTGAAAACGTGTCCAAATTGTCACATTATATACATTAAATACATACATAATAGATATATGCATATCACAATATTACATGTCAATTATACCTCAATAAATTGGGGGAGGGGGGTAAGAAACCCTGCATGTGAATGTTTTTAGCTTTATTCATTATCACAACTGGAAGCAACCAAGATTTCCTTCAGTAGGTAAATGGATAAACTGCAGTACATCCACAGAAAAATATATATTATTCAGCAACAAAAAGAAATGAGCTATCATGCTATGAAAAGACATGGATTAATCTTAAATGCCTATTGTTAAACGAAAGAAGCCAATCTGAAAAGGCTACACACTGTATGATTCTAAATATATGATACTCGGGAAAAGCAGAACTATTGGGATAGTAAACAGATCAGTGGTTGCCAGGGGTTCAGAGGGAGGAAAAAAAGGGCTGAATAGTGAAGCACAGGAGATATTTTAGGGCAGTGAAAGTATTCAGTATGAAACTGTAATGGTGCATACATGACATTATACATTTTCCAAAACCCACTGAACTTTACAGTACAAGAGTGAAGCTTGATGTATGCAAATTTTAAAAATCATGTAGGAGATCAGGGAATCCGAGAATGGAATACTGAATGTGATGAAGCAATCTGACTCCCCTACAAATGTATGAAATAATCTCACTGAAGGGGCAGGGGTAAAGAGGTGTCACCTAAGTAACTTCAGAAACGAGGAGTCTGCAAGACTGAAGGGGAAATAAACTGTTCTAAAGCACTGTCATCTAGTTGATGCTATTTTCCACAGGGGTGCAAGTTAACAGTTCTGCTCCTGTTATCCATGTAAACTGTCCGTGAATGACTAAGTAAATGGATGGCAGATGGTTTGAACCAGATTCCTCATATTTATAGTGGGAAGCTACACATAAACAAGGGTAAAAGGCTAGAATGATCCATGTGGTAAGGGAATCGAGCTGCAGACATCACATGGACTCATGGATAGCTTCATATAGATACACATTGTTACACACAGAAACAATTATTGATGGGTGAATACACTCACTGGGTATTTCTTGCTCAGTCAGCTGAGAGGGCCTAAAACAAGGACACCCCAGTAGCAATGAGCACACCTACCACTCTCGGTTTTTAACACCACTCTCCAATAAAAGGAACCAGGGCTCCTTGGAGACATGGCTGATTCTAGGACTGCAGTGGGGAAAATAAAGATGAGCTTGAGGCATCTTATAGTGTCAGAAAGTAAGGAAGTGCTAGGAAAAAAAAAAAAAAGGAGTATGTCAAAGAGATGCAGGAATGCCTTTGACCAAAGCTGGAACAATTTGAGCAAGAAAATAAAGTAATATGGGATTTTAACCAAAAGTATAAAATAAATATCCACATGTCCATACTAATAAAGGATTGAATAAATAAATAAATAAACAGAGAATAAAGGCCAAATCTTTCATTCAAAAGAATTCCAAATCATTCACATAGATACACCAGCTTCCAAAAGGGTAGAACATAGCTCCCCCTTCCTTGAGTGTGGGCTGCACAATGACTGCAAAGGGAAAAACGGTTACTTTACACGAGAGAAATCTGATAGATGTTACCTCAGCCAGGTCATCAGGTTAACATCATCAATGGAAAATCACAGTAACACGTATACTAAGGCTGGTCCACACATGAGAAAACCATCAAATTCCAGCAGGAGTCACCCTACAGTGTACCTGGCCGGTACTACTCAAAACTGTCAACATCAACAAAAACAAGAGAAAATTGAGAAATACCCACAGGCAAGAGTTATCTAAGTGGGATCCTGGATGGCATCCTGGAATTGAAGAAGGGTAGTAGGTAAAACCTAACAAAATCTGAAATAAAGTACAGACTTCAGTTATTAATGATGTATCAACAGTGACTCTTTAGTTGTAATAAATATGCCATATTAACATAAGAAATGAATAACAGGGGAAACCAGTTGTCGGGCATACAAGAACTCTCTGTATTATCTTAATCAACTTTGCTGTAGAAATAAAACTGTTCTAAAATGTTTTAAAATGTATTTCAAAAAAAGTATTACACTTTAACAATTTAACGTGAATAAAAGCAACAGGAACTGATAACCAGAGTCTACATTCTACACTGAATACAGAATAGATACCTAAAGGAATTTTAAAGGATCAAAGATATCTTAATATCTAATTTGTATCGCATAGGATAGAACATATTCAATCAAAATTTGGTTGACAGGGGCTTCCCTGGTGGCGCAGTGGTTGAGAGTCCGCCTGCCGATGCAGGGGATGTGGGTTCGTGCCCCGGTCTGGGAAGATCCCGCATGCCGCGGAGCGGCTGGGCCCGTGAGCCATGGCCGCTTGGCCTGCGCGTCCGGAGCCTGTGCTCCGCAACGGGAGAGACCACAACAGTGAGAGGCCCGCGTACCGCAAAACAAAACAAAACAAAACAAAACAAAAAAAATTTGGTTGACAGTCTTTTATCACTCCTGTCTATTCATTTCCAGCGTTCATTTCCGGAATCTGCCATCTACTAGTGTCTTGAGTAAGTTCTTAACACTCTGGATTTTGGTTACCTTATCTCTAACAGGGAGAGTGTAAAAGCACTTACTTCATAGGGTGCTGGGGAAATAAAAAGAATTAATGTATATAAACCACTTAAGAGGATACCTATCATAGCGAAAAAATATTAGTTAGCATTATGATGATGTTTATTATCATGAAGAAATTATCATTACAAATGATCATCAATTACTCTAAAATTCCATTTTATTAAGTTATCTGTGGGGCAGGGGTGGAATTGCTAGGACAGACACCACACTGCTAGTAGCAACTGCCTTTGAATGGATGGATCACCGGTGATTTTATTTTAATTTATGCTCTTCTGTATTTCTCAAATTGCTAATGAATCTGTATTAACTTGTAATAAAAATATTTAAAATTCTGAATCAATTTGATATATTAAGTCAATGCTTATATCATCTCTTTTTAAATGTTATATTATGAAAATAATATATTCACATACTTGCATGTTAGATAGTTCAGGAGGATTTATATTGAAAAGCAACTCTTTCCTTTCCCACCTTGTTCTGCATTCATTTCCTCATTTAGTGCTGGCGCCACTAACATTTTTCTATTTGTGCTTCTCCTACTGGTCACTTCCACACCTATAAATTATATCTCATGAATGTTTGTTATATCAAATTAGACATTGTCTTTTGACTTCCTACTTTAATATAGGAGAAGTTAGCTCATTTAAACCATCCCTACTCTTGTCTGCTTCCCAATTTTGTACTTAGAACTTTAAGTCCCTGTATTGGTTAGGTTTTTAAATTTAAATAATATTCATAAGCCTCTATTTCTTTTGCCACCAATGTTCCCCAGTATTACTTCAGCAATTACGGTACCAAGGTCACCAAGGCCAGAAAAATGAGAGTATTTAAATAACATACAGTTCAGAGCTGTGATCTACATGGTAGAATTTACTGGAAATACAAGAAAACACAGACTTAATCTCGAACATTACTTTAGAATTGTTCACCCTGTCATTGTTATAGATTTGTGTGTGCAAAGCCAACTGTAACACACTGTACATTTCCTCTTGGTACTTTGTCTGTAATTTACATGTACGGAGAGCTATGAATGGAAACATCCCAGTTATGTCCGCATGTTCCACAGGCTTACTTAACCAAAAGGAAATGCATGCCATGGGTTTTCTATCAAGTATATATTAAAACAGCCATTATTATTAGAACTGCTAAGCCAATATATTAACTGGTATCATTCATGATTCTGTCTAAATTATGTGCTGTTTTCTACAGTGGTTCTCACCCTTATTTTTCCCTTTGATGCAAAGCAAAAACAGGAAATATTCCACCAGTAATAGGTGGTTCCTTACAACAGAAATTCCCATCAGATGTAGGCTACCAGGACTTATCAGAATTTGGATAGACAACATGAGCACTGTAGTTTGAAAATAAATCCCACTTCCCTGTCCAAAGAGGTTCTAGAAGCCTGTGGCCACCTCCCTCCTTCTCCCCTACTCCACCAAACCACAATAAACATCATAGATTTGAAATATAATGTGTAGACTTACAGTCACTGGAGCATAATTAAAGACACTTCATCCACTTATGGCCAAATATTTAATGAACACCCACCACCTGGCAGGCCACGTGCTCAGAACTGAGAAGCCCTCCCCCCATAACATAGAAACCACCACACTCAGAGCTTGTGGCCTAGAGCAGGGTACAGGGATAGAAACAGGCAATAACGATGCAGCTCAGTAAGTACTAAGATCAATCATTACTTAACCTAAACCTAACTTCCACTGGGAATTCTTTAATTTAGAATCAGATCCTCTCAGGGCTTTTCTGTACCTCTGGGCTTTCAAGCAGTTTCATGCCAACTGTTTTGTGGTGTTTTTCATAGCTGTCAGAAGCTGATTTCTGTTACAACTAGATGGCTTATATTTTAATATCTTTCCCTTCTAGTTCACCACCTTGGATTCACCGGCATCCAGTTATTTCATCCATGATAGGCACTGAGGCTAAGGAAATAGAAATCACAGTCATTCACTGCAGAACTAGCAACAGAGACCAACATGTCTGTATCTTCCTAGATGTAGCAACCCTCCTCTATCCTGATCATGACCCCATCAATTTTTCAGTAAAAAAAATAAAATAAAATTATTAACCTTCACCTTTTACAGGCTCCTCAGCTGGTT
Organism: Mesoplodon mirus; assembly: GCF_964341445.2. Taxonomy (NCBI): domain Eukaryota; kingdom Metazoa; phylum Chordata; class Mammalia; order Artiodactyla; family Ziphiidae; genus Mesoplodon; species Mesoplodon mirus. Next base: position 174,543,145 of record NC_138980.1, on the reverse strand, counting down.
ATCTGGATCCTTGGAATCACATGTGTTTCCATATTCAAATTCTTTTGGACTGAGAAAGCTGTATCTACCATTTTTAGTTAACACCCCCAGCAGGGTCCGGGATAGTACTCATAAACAAACATGTTGACATTTCTGAGACAAAAATATGAGTACTCACAATAACTGGGATAAACAATGATTATGTATAACTGTGCATCTGTCCAGGTTGACGTTGCCCCAATGGCTTTTCCATGAACACGTGAAAGAGCTCTTAGTTTTCTAAGCCTTCTGCATCTCCAAATCATGGGTAAGGCATCAAATACTTGCACTGGCCACACTGTTTGGCCCCTGAACAATCAAACACATGTCAAATCTGATACTGAGATTTCGTCTTTAAAATGATTTTATCCTCCTTTAGTTATTTATTCCAATCCATCAGAACATGTTTTAAAAACATTTCAGGGCTTCCCTGGTGGTGCAGCGGTTGAGAGTCCACCTGCCGATGCAGGGGACATGGGTTCATGCCCTGGTCCGGGAAGATCCCACATGCTGCGGAGCAGCTGGGCCCATGAGCCATGGCTGCTGAGCCTGTGCGTCCAGAGCCTGTGCTCCGCAACGGGGTAGACCATGACAGTGAGAGGCCAGCATACCAAAAAAAAAAAAATTTTCAGCAAAACAGATTTGTACTGAAATACAAAGCATATTTTCATCTCAATATTCATGTGACCAGAAGCTCAGTGGTTATAAATAAGTTTCATTATATGTATTATTATAAAAGATTTTGGAAGTGGAAACGAGAGTACTGACAACTACCAATAAGACATCCAAGGAGGTACTAATGAAATTAGCTTGAGCCACTTAGGTCCAAGTCCAATAAGAAGGGAAGCCTGCCAGAACTATCAACAATGAAGCTGCTGCGGGCTACTTTAATCTGTGGGTAAAATGGAAGTGGAGGGTTCCCAGAATTTACCTCCCTGGGAATGATGCAGGTTGAGCATCGAGCTAAATTCTAAATGTGTGTGCAAAACATGAAAGCATAAACATTTCTGCGGTGAGGATGGGGGATCTGGATGTTTTCATAATCAGGTTTTCAACTATGGCAACCTTATTGTAAGCCTCTCAGCATGAATGAATTCTAAATGGGCCACCCATTATTCTAGTATTCCAAGGAATTACATCACTCAAAGTGATGTAAAGCCATGAATAACATAATAGAACACAAAAGATGAATTTTGAGAGGTATCAAGCTTCAAATTCAAAAAGTATATGCGTGTCACAATAAGTTGGCAGGACTCTAACTTAGTCATCTTTTCTTAGATTATATACTGGGAAGCTGATTTCAAAAATCAAGGAACATGCACACAATTTCATTACCCAACTCTGAATTTACTCACCTCCATGGGATACCTTTAAAGCATGAATCTAGCAAATGGTAAAGAAAGAGTGAGCCTTAGAAGAAATTCATACATTGTGGCACACAAAGGAATAACTCAGTGAGGGCAAACTCCCAGGTCTCTAAAATCAGGTGATACTTCCTCATCATCACCAAATATTGATTCATCACTAGGTGTACACAGAGACAAGGTAAAGCTCTTGTTTTACACCAGGATAAAGGAATGGGTCACAGCTCATAGAAGGCTCACAATTTAGCTGAGGGGAACCAGAAAAACAACTGTGAACAACAGTCAATGGTATCTTTTGTCAAATGCATGGTGCAATCAATAATAGTTAAATGGTGCAAGGTATGAGGGAAGTCGCTGGTACCCTATCACGAAAAGTCTCTCTTTCAGGAGGGAGGACTTGGGCCAGTTCTCAGTGGAAGAGTACAACATAAGAGACACTCTCAGCTATAAATGCAGGCATCAATGATCCAGTAAACGTATCGAAGAAAATGTCAGTCTCTGAAGCAAAAGCATGGAACCTGACAGCACTCTTATGTTTCACATACTGAATAAAACATGTGCCCAGAAAAACTTGGCATCCTAAATATAAGAACTAAATTTAAGGCCATATGCACCCAAGTTGAACTTCATATTCTTGAATCTATGAAATATTTCCATATAATATGCTGTTTTTTATATAAAAATCCATATCTGGTATACAGCACAGTAATTTTAAAGGGTGTTATGTACATTTCCTGAGCACTTGCTGAAGTTGCCATCTGAGCTATCCTGTTAATTTGAGTTAAATTGCTAAGATTATGACATAAGCTTAAAAAGCAATTAACAATAACCATGACACTAATGATGAAAAAGAAGAAAGGCCTTCATTAAGGACGGTTGTAGAGTTTGGGATGATAATCATAATTTTTTAAAGGGTTTACTACAGCAAATTAATTTTTTAGCTTAATTTTGAAAAGCAATCTGATAAATTATAAGAAATATCAAACCACTGCCTGAAGCAATGTTTTGAAAATTAAACGTGCATTGCATTAAATTTTTGAATGTGGATTAGTACTTTTAACAAATGTTGATTTCTAAATTAAAAATGAGCATATTTTCCACTCACTGTAAAATGTAAGTTGCAATTACATCAACTGTGTTGTGTTAGAAAAACCATTAATGTGAAAAACAACTCTGTTTCTACTGCTTTTTATAAAGCATGATTGTAATTTAAAGAGCAACCAAATTACCTGGGTGTGTTTGTGGGTGAATGTATGTATACATGTATGCTATTGATTAAAATGAAAAGCAATGAACCTCTTAAATCAGCTAATTAAGTACTGTCATATCATTTTAAATGTGAGCTTAAAATCCTAGGGTAAATTAATCAATACTTGGAGTCAGTAGGTAAGGACCTATTTTTAAAGAAAGACATACTTTGTGACATACAATGGTGAAAATGGTTCATATATCGGTATCCATAATACTACCATTTATACGGATCAGATATGTTCACTATACTTTAAGCCTTAAGAAATCATCTTAAAAATGAAAATTTTGTATTCAGAAAACATTATTAGAGATATATGAGGAGTTTACATTCAGCCAACAAATACTTATTGGATTTCCTAGGAAGCAGGCACTCTCAGGTTCTGTAAGAGATACTGAGGAAATTGAGCCTAAGAGTTGACTGCATCACTTGTACAAACCTTCTCACATATCTTGCAGCTGAGCTAAAATCTGACCTTGGTCTTCCAATTCCAATCACTATACGCTCTCCCCAGCCCAACATTGCTGCTTAATTGACAGCTGGGTAGAGAGCGTAAACTACAGAGAAGGTGGTTAAATACTGCCTTGGGAACTGAAAACACCAACTCCAGCTCAGTTTAATGGGGAGGTAAAACTGCTGATAGGATTTGGCCGATAATGTCATCTTAACTGCCCTGATTGAGTGCACATATGTAACATAACTGACTGATCCTAGATTAGATTTTTGTAAAAGACTGTCAGGAACTAAGATGATGTATTAACAAAAATAAATCGAGCAGGTTTTCAGAAGTTCCCTTTGGATAAGCCAACATGTAAGGTGGCAAAAGCTCCCATTTAAAAGCTAGATCTACCCAAATTCAACAGAGTCCAATTGATGCCCTATATATATGCCTTATATTATGCATTGATAAAAAGTGACTTAAGCTTCTGATCTATTTTCATTTTGACATTTAAAGATAAAGGGGAGAGGGACCTTCAAGATGGCAGAGGAGTAAGATGTGGAGATCACCTTCCTCCCCACAGATACATCAGAAATACATCTACACCTGGAACAACTCCTACAGAACACCTACTGAACGCTGGCAGAAGACCTCAGACTTCCCAAAAGGCAAGAAACTCCCCACGTACCTGGGTAGGGCAAAAGAAAAAAGAAAAAACAGAGACAAAAGGATAGGGATGGGACTTGCACCTCGGGGAGGGAGTTGTGAAGGAGGAAAAGTTTCCACACACTAGGAAGCCCCTTCATTGTTGGAGATGGAGTGGCAGGGAGGAGGTGGCAGGGGCTCCTTTGGAACGACAGAGGAGAGCGCAGCAACAGGGGTGCAGAGGGCAAAGCAGAGAGATTCCCACACGGAGGATCAGTGCCGACCAGCACTCCCCAGCCTGAGAAGCTTGTCTGCTCACACGCCGGAGCGGATGGGGTCTGGGAGCTGAGGCTCGGGCTTCAGAAGTCAGATCCCAGGGAGAGGAGTGGAGTTGGCTGCATGAACATAGCCTGAAGGGGGCTAGTGCACCATGGCTAGCTGGGAGGGAGTCCAGGAAAAAGTCTGAACCTGTCTAAGAGTCAAGAGACCACTCTTTCGGGGTGCACGAGGAGAGGGGAATCAGAGCACTGCCTAAAGGAGTTCCAGAGATGGGTTTGACCCATGGCTATCAGTGCAGACCCCAGAGATGAGCATGAGACCCTAAGCCTGCTGCTGCAGCCACCAAGAAGCCTGTGTGCAAACACAGGTCACTATCCACAAATCCCCTCCCGGGAGGCTGTGCAGCCTGCCACTGCCAGGGTTCCATGATCCAGGGACAACTTCCCAGGAGAATACACGGTGCACCTCAGGCTGGTGCAACGTCACAACAGCCTCTGCTACCACAGGCTCACCCTGCATTCCGTACCCCTTCCTCCCCCCAGCCTGAGTGAGCCAGAGCCCCCAAATCAGCCTCTCCTTTAGCCCCATCCTGTCTAGGCGGGAACAGACACCTTCAGGCAACCTACACACAGAGGCGGGTCCAAACCCAAAGCTGAACCCCAGGAGCTGTGCGAACAAAGAAGAGAAAGGGAAATCTCTACCAGCAGCCTCAGGAGCAGCGGATTAAATCTCCACAGTCAACTTGATGTACCCTGTATCTGTGGAATACCTGAATAGACAAGGAATTGTCCCAAAATTGAGGTAGTGGACTTTGGGAGTAACTGTAGACTTGGGGTTTCCTGTCAGTGACTGACTTGTTTCTGATTTTTATGTTTATTTTAGTATAGTTCTTAGTGCTTGTTAACATTGGGGGATTTGTTTATTGGTTTGGTTGCTCTCTTCCTTTTTTTTTTTTTTTTTTGCTGTACGCGGGCCTCTCACTGTTGTGGCCTCTCCCATTGCGGAGCACAGGCTCCGGACGCACAGGCTTATCAGCCATGGCTCACAGGCCCAGCCACTCCACGGCATGTGGGATCTTCCCGGACTGGGGCACGAACCCATGTCCCTGGCATCGGCAGGTGGACTCTCAACCACTGTGCCACAAGGGAAGCCCCCTCTTCCTTTTTTTTTTTTTGTTACTTTTTTTATTTTAATTATTTTATTTTATTTATTTATTTTTTCTCTTTTTTCCTCCCTATCCTTCTAAGGCATGTGTCTGACAGGGTCTTGGTGCCCCGGCCTGGTGTCAGTCCTGAGCCTCTGAGGAGGGAGAGCCAAGTTCAGGACATTGGACCAGCAGAAACCTCCTGGCCCGATGTAGTATCAGTTGGCGAGAGCTCTCCTAGGGATCTCTGGCTCAACACTAAGACCCAGCTCCACCCAATGACCAGCAAGCTCCAGTGCTGGACGCCCCATGCCAAACAACTACCAAGACAGGAACACAAACCCACCTGTTAGCAGACAGTCTGCCTAAAATCATACTAAGTTCACAGACCCCCCAAAACATACCACTGGACACAGCCCTACCCAGTAGAAAGAAAAGATCTAGCCCCACCTACCAGAACACAGGCACCAGTCCCTTCCACCAGAAAGCCTACACAAGCCACTGAACCAACCTCACCCACTGGGGGCAGACACCAAAAACAACGGGAACTACGAACCTGCAGCCTGTCAAAAGGAGAACCCAAACAAAGTAAGTTAAGCAAAATGAGAAGGCAGAGGAACACACAGCAGATGAAGGAGCAAGGTAAAAACCTACCAGACCTAACAAATGAAGAGGAAATAGGCAGTCGAGCAGAAAAGCAATTCAGATTAATGATAATAAAGATGATCCAAAATCTTGGAAGTAGAATGGAGAAAATAAAAGAAATGATTAACAAGGACCTAGAAGAAATAAAGAGCAAACAAACAATGATGAACAACATAATAAATGAAATTAAAAATTCCCTAGAAGAAATCAATAGCAGAATAAATGAGGCAGCAGAACAGATAAGGGACCTGGAAGATAAAATCATGCAAATAACTACTGCAGAGCAGAATAAAGAAAAAAGAATGAAAAGAATTGAGGACAGTCTCAGAGACCTCTGGGACAACATTAAACGCACCAACATGTGAATTATAGGGGTCCCAGAAGAAGAAGAAAAAAGAAAAGGTCCGAGAAAATATTTGAAGAGATTATACATGAAAACTTCCCTGACATGGGAAAAGAAATAGTCAATCAAGTCCAGGATGCACAGAGAGTCCCAAACAGGATAAATCCAAGGAGAAACATGCCAAGACACATATTAAACTAACAATCAAAAGTTAAATACAAAGAAAAAATATTAAAAGTAGCAAGAGAAAAGCAACAAATAACATACAAGGGAACCCCCATAAGGTTTACAACTGATCTTTCAGCAGAAACTCTGCAAACCAAAAGAGAGTGACAGGACATATTTAAAGTGATGAAAGGGAAAAACCTACAACCACGATTACTGTACCCAGCAAGGATCTCATTCACATTCGATGGAGAAATTAAAAGCTTTACAGACAAGCAAAAGTTAGGAGAATTCAGCACTCCCAAACCAGTTTTACAACAAATGCTAAAGGAACTTCTCTAGGCAGGAGACACAAGACAAGGAAAAGACCTACAATAACAAACCCCCCAAAATTAAGAACATTGTAATAGGAAAATATATATCGATAATTACCTTAAATGTAAATGGATTAAATGCTCCAAACACAGACTGGTTGAATGGGTACAAAAACAAGACCCATATATATTCTATCTACAATAGACCCACTTCAGATCTAGGGACACATACAGACTGAAAGTGAGGAGATGGAAAAAGATATTCCATGCAAATGGAAATCAAAAGAAAGCTGGAGTAGCAACTCTCATATGAACAAAATAGACTTTAAAATAAAGGCTAGGGCTTCCCTGGTGGTGCAGTGGTTGAGAGTCCGCCTGCCGATTCAGGGGACACGGGTTCGTGCCCCGGTCCGGGAGGATCCCACATGCCGCGGAGTGGCTGGGCCTGTGAGCCGTGGCCGCTGAGCCTGTGCGTCCCGAGCCTGTGCTCCACAACGGGAGAGGCCACAACAGTGAGAGGCCCACGTACCGAAAAAAAAAATAAATAAATAAAAATAAATAAAATAAAATAAAATAAAGGCTATTACAAGAGACAAAGAAGGACATGACATAATGATCAAGCGATCAATTCAAGAAGAAAATATAACGATTGTATATACTTATGCACCCAACATAGGATCACCTCAATACATAAGGCAAATGCTAACAGCCATATAAAGGGAAATCAACAGTAACACAATAATAGTAGGGGACGTTAACACCCCACTTTCACCAATGCACAGATTGTCCAAAATGAAAATAAATAAGGAAACACAAGCTTTAAATGACACATTCAACAAAATGGACATAACAGATATTTATAGGATATTCCGTTCAAAAACATCAGAATACACTTTCTTCTCAAGTGCTCATGGTATATTCTCCAGGATAGATCATATCTTGGGTCACAAATAAGCCTTGGTAAATTTAAGAATATTGAAATCATATCAAGTATCTTTTCTGACCACAACACTATGAGACTAGACATCAATTACAGGAAAAAAAACAGTAAAAAATACAAACACGTGGAGGCTAAAAAATACACACTAAATAACCAAAAGATCGCTGAAGAAATCAAAGAGGAAATCAAAAAATACCTACAAACAAATGACAATGAAAACACAATGAGCCAAAATCTATGTGCTGCAGCAAAAGTAGTTCTAAGAGGGAAGTTTATACCAATACAATCTTACCTCAAGAAACAAGAAAAATCTCAAACAAACAACCTAAACTTACACCTAAAGCAATTAGAGAAAGAAGAACAAAAACCCCCCAAAGTTAGCAGAAGGAAAGAAATTATAAAGATCAGATCAGAAATAAATGAAAAAGGAATGAAGAAAACAATAGTAAAGATCAATAAAACTAAAAGCTGATTCTTTGAGAAGATAAACAAAATTGATAAACCATTAGCCAGACTCATCAAGAAAAAAAGGGAGAAGACTCAAATCAACAGAATTAGAAATGAAAAAGGAGGAAGAACAGCTGACACTGCAGAAATATAAAGGATCATGAGAGATTACTACATGCAACTATATGCCGATAAAACAGACAACCTGGAAGAAATGGACAAATTCTTAGAAAAGCACAACCTTCTGAGACTGAACCAGGACGAAATAGAAAATATAAACAGACAAATCACAAGCACTGAAATTGAAACTGTGATTAAAAATCTTCCAACAAACAAAAGCCCAGGACCAGATGCCTTCATGGGCAAATTCTATCAAACATTTAGAGAAGAGCTAAGACCTAGCCTTCACAAACTCTTCCAAAATATAGCAGAGGGAGGAATACTTCCAAACTCATTCTATGACACTACCATCACCCTGATACCAAAACCAGACAAAGATGTCACAAAAAAAGAAAACTACGGACCAATATCACTGATGAATATAGATACAAAAATCCTAAGCAAAATACTAGCAAACAGAATCCAATAGCACATTAAAAGGATCATACACTATGATGAAGCAGGGTTTACCCCAGGGATGCAAGGATTCTTCAATATATGCAAATCAATCAATGTGACACACCATATTAACAAACTGAAGGATAATAACCATATGATCATCTCAATAGATGCAGAAAAAGCTTTTGATAACCATTTCCTCTAAAATCAGGAGCAAGACAAGGTTGCCACTCTCACCAATATTATTCAATATACTTTTGGAAGTTTTAGCCACAGCAATCAGAGAAGAAAAAGAAATTAAAGGAATCCAAGTTGGAAAAGAAGTAAAACTATCACTGTTTGCAGATGACATGATACTCTACATAGAGAATCTTAAGATGTCACCAGAAAACTACTAGAGCTAATCAATGAATTTGGTAAAGTAGCAGGATACAAAATTAATGCACAGAAATCTCCTGCATTCCTATACACTAATGATGAAAACTCTGAACAAGAAATTAAGAAAACACTCCCATTTACCTTTGCAACAAAAATAATAAAATACCTAGGAATAGGGCTTCCCTGATGGCGCAGTGGTTGAGAGTCCACCTGCCGGTGCAGGGGACGCGGGATTGTGCCCCGGTCTGGGAGGGTCCCACGTGCCGCGGAGTGGCTGGGCCCATGAGCCATGGCTGCTGGGCCTGCACGTCCGGAGCCTGTGCTCCGCAACAGGAGAGGCCATGGCAGTGAGAGGCCTGCGTACCACACACACACACACACAAAACCCGTTGGAATAAACCTACCTAAGGATACAAAAGACCTGTATGCAAAAAACTATAAGACACTGATGAAAGAAATTTAAGATGATACAGACAGATGGAGAGATATACCATGTTGTTGGATCAGAAGAATCAACATTGTGAAAATGACTATACATTGTGAAAATGACTATACGACCAAAAGCAATCTACAGATTCAATGCAATCCCTATCAAACTACCAATGGCATTTTTCACAGAATTAGAACAAAAAATTTCACAATTTGTATGGAAACACAAAAGACCCCAAATAGTCAAATCAATCTTGAGAAAGAAAAATGGACCTGGAGGAATCTGGCTCCCTGATTTCAGACTATACTACAAAGCTACAGTAATCAAGACAATATGATACTGGCACAGAAACAGAAATACAGATCAATGGAACAGGATAGAAAACCCAGAGATAAACCCATGCACATATGGTCACCTTATCTTTGATAAAGAATACAAGAGTAGGGCTCCCCTGGTGGCTGCAGTGGTTGAGAGTCTGCCTGCCGATGCAGGGGACACGGGTTTGTGCCCCGGTCTGGGAAGATCCCACATGCTGCGGAGCGGCTGGGCCCGTGAGCCATGGTCGCTGAGCCTGCGCGTCCAGAGCCTGTGCTCCACAACGGGAGAGGCCACAACAGTGAGAGGCCCACGTACCACAAAAAAAAAAAAAAAAAAAAAAAAAAATACAAGAGTATATAATGGAGAAAAGACAGCCTCTTCAATAACTGGTGCTGGGAAAACTGGACAGCTACATGGAAAAGAATGAAATTAGAACACTTCCTAACACCATACAGAAAAATACACTCAAAATGGATTAAAGACCTGAATGTAAGTCCAAACACTATAAAACTCCTAGAGGAAAATATAGGCAGAATGCTCTATGACATAAATCACAGCACGATACTTTTTGACCCATCTCCTAGAGAAATGGAAATAAAAACAAAAATAAACAAATGGGACCTAATGAAACTTCAAATCTTTTGCACAGTAAAGGAAACCATAAAAAAGACAAAAAGACAACCCTCAGAATGGGAGAAAATATTTGCCAATGCATCAACGGACAAAGGATTAATCTACAAAATATACAAGCAGCTCCTGCAGCTCAATATCAAAAAAGCAGAAACCCAATCCAAAAATGGGCAGAAGATCTAAATAGACATTTCTCCAAAGAAGATATACAGATTCCCAAACACATGAAAGGATGCTCAACATGACTAATCATTAGAGAAATGCAAATGAAAACCACAATGAGGTACCTCACACTGGTAAGAATGGCCATCATCAGAAAGTCTACAAACAATAAATGCTGGAGGGGGTGTGGAGAAAAGGGAACCCTCTTGCACTGTTGGTGGGAATGTAAAATAATAAAGCCACTATGGAGAACAGTATGGAAGTTCTTTAAAATACTAAAAATAGAACTACCCTATGACCCAGCATTCCCACTACTGGGCATATACCCTGAGAAAACCATAATTCAAAAAATGTCATGTACCGTACCATAATGTTCATTGCAGCAGTATTTACAATCGCCAGGACATGGAAGCAACCTAAGTGTCCATCGACAGATGAATGGATAAAGAACATGTGGCACATATATACAATGGAATATTACTCAGCCATAAAAAGAAACAAAATTAAGTTGTTTATATTGAGCTGGATGGACCCAGAGTCTGTCATACAGAGTGAAGTAAGTCAGAAAGAGAAAAACAAATACCGTATGCTAACACATATATATGGAATCTCAAAAAAAAAATGGTTCTGATGAACCTAGGGGCAGGACAGGAATAAAGATGCAGATGTAGAGAATGGACTTGAGGAAACCGGGAGGGGGAAGGGTAAGCTGGGACAAAGTGAGAGAGTGGCATGGACATATATACACTACCAAACATAAAATAGCTAGCTAGTGGGAAGAAGATGCATAGCACAAGGAGATCAGATTGGTGCTCTGTGACCACCTAGATGGGTGGGATAGGGCGGGTGGGAGGGAGAAGCAAGAGGGAGGGGATATGGGGATATATGTATACATATAGCTGATTCACTTTGTTATACAGCAGAAACTAACACAACATTGTAAAGCAATTATACTCCAATAAAGATGTTAAAAAAAATTAAAGAGTCAAAAAAAAAAAAAAAGGTAAAGGGGAACAACTAGTCAAGATTTCTCCACTTCAATACTGAGAGGATCTGATTAGTAAAATCACATGATACTGAGTTCCATTGTCACTCTGTGAGTTAAGACTTGGTAGCCAGCCTCTTTGTAGACCCCGAATCTTCAGGTAAGCTGTCTGTTGCAGACTGGATGTTTGTGCTCCACTCCCTTCCCCTTGCCCCAAATTCAAATGTTGCAGCCCCAGCCCCAGTGTGGTTCTATTTGGAGGAGAAAGTAATTAAGGTTAAATGAGGTCATAAGAATGGGACCCTGACTAGACAGGATTAGTGCCCTTATTAGAAGTGAAACCATAGCTTGTGTGCTCCCTCCTCCTCCCCTCCTTGCCTGTCCCTCCCCTCCCCTCCCCCTCCCTCCCCCTTCCCCTCCCCTCCCCCTCTCCATCTGCCTCCAGGCTGGGAAGAGTCTCCTCACCAGAAAGTGAATTGGCCAAAACCTTAATCTTGGACTTCTTGCCTCCACAACTATGACTAAATACATCTCTGTTCTTTAGGTTACCCAGTCTCTGGCAGTTTGCTATGGCAGCCCAAGCTGACTACTACACTATCCTTGGCTGAACAGAGGGAAGTTGGCAGTGTCTTAGGTTAGGAACAGCATCAGATATGGCATCCCTGAGCAAGATATGTGAGTGCTTTTCTATTCAATTATCTTCTTGAAAAATCTTTATTAAAATGCCATCCTCATAAACTTCAAGTGCTACTGTAACATAATAAAAGGATACATGATAATGTACCCATCAAGTATTTATTAAACACCTACCAAATGAAGCACCATTCCATTCAATGTTCAAAATCCCTGTTCTCATGGAGCTTATCTTCTAGAGGAGAGAAATAAACACTAAACACTGAAATAAATTACTGCATTACAGATGTTCAGTTGTGTATGAGAAATCAAGCAGAGGAAGTGAACTGGAATTGTGCTAAGAGATGTTGCTTTTTAAACGGAGTGGATCAAGATGTCCTCCCTGAGAACACAAACGTCTGAAAAAAGATAAGAAGTCACCTAAGGGGCAGGAATCAAGTTAATTATGTTAATTACAATCACATGTTTTTGTCATTACTCCACGTTTGCAGTCATTGCTATTCTAGCCGTATTTTTATTCTTAGGTTATATTAGAACATTTTTTTAAGATTCTGTGAAAAACATACTCTTTAGTTAAGAGTTCAGTTTGGAAGTAGGTCCAAATCCCTTCTGTCGTTTTAGAACTGCAAGCCTGGAAACGATTCTGAGGCTGACATGGCACAACCCCTGTTTTATCCTTCTGGTTTCCTATTTCACATTCTCCCCAAGAGCAGACATTGCAGAGTTCTATTCCTTTTCTAGCCCATTTTTTTCAGTGGCCACGGCTTTTGCTTTGGATTGACTTGATCAGCACACTGTGACAAAACTTGGGGTAGTGATGGGTCAGTATCCCATGTCTAAGCTAACCCAAGCGTGTCATTCCACTGACCTCAGTGTACAACTCAGATGTATACAAAATCTAAGCTAGGAAAATAAGAGCAAACAAAGCTGAGCATTTTTGTTTGGTGGTCAGGAAAAAGAAGGTTCCTTTCTCTGGTTGATGTATTTGGAAATGTGACACACAGAACTGTCATAGCCTTTGTTTTATGATAATGGAAGACAGCCTGGAATCAAGCTGCCTCTTAGGAGAAGACAAAGTAAAGGCAATCGCATAGACATGTTATGGAGCCCTGATCAAACCATGCCTGAAGTTCACAATACCAGCAGACTTTTCAGATATGTCAAGTAATAAATCCCTACAACTATTTTTTTTCCTACTTTATGGGACCAAAGCAACCTAAACTACCACCTCCCCACATACACAAAAATGTACACACATACTCAGATATACACCTTCATGAGGCTTTTTCAGAATCTCATTTGCATTACACCCTTCCAGAATAAAGTGAAATAGCATAGCTCTGCCTCGGCTACCTAAACCCTGGAATGTCTTCACCATCTGAAATGGTCTCTGTTAATGTATCATTTTAGTAGCTTGAATAACTCTCCTCCTCCATCACCTGTTACAGAAGTGTATTCAAGTACTGCTGCTCTTAATTGGGTCTTGTATGAACTGACATGAATATCCCAATATTTCCCTGGCAACCAACATTTTTGGTGATACATATATCTCATTTTGTGCCAGCATCCACTTTCTAAAAGAGCCCACATCTGTCTTAGAACAAATATTTTAATAAGCATTTTAATTGAAATGTTAACGAGGCTTTAAAATGAAGCTATAATCTTCATCCTTTACCACAAGTCATTGATGGGCACACTTACTGCTCCAGGTAAATCCTGTAAGAACTCGATTAATTATTTGAGAAGTATAATCTATTACAGCTACCATAAAATTGCTAATAAAATTATGCTATTATTATAATTTGGGGACTTTTAAATTTATGCTTGCTTATGCATCTGATAATATTTTCATCATCTATGCATCTTATTTAATGTATATATCTATTATTTCCAGCATATGCTATTTTAACATTGATGAAATTCAAATATTTCAGAGTTCAATTAGGTGGTACCCAAAATATTTCAAATCATGCTACTGCAGATTTTAAAATGAATATTAAATGTGTCTATACATTTCAGTGTACCTACAGAGAGCAATCAGGGATCTCATACTTAACAGTGAAGACATCTTGTTATTGTGAAACACTGAGTTCCCAGTGGACATCCATTTAATTAAAAGATGTGGTAGACGATGGCAATTCAAGTCTATGTGGGTGGGAGATCACTGATGGATGTATTAACACTGTAATGGATTGCTCATTTAAATAGTTCTATGAAAGTAAGGCAGAGCCATCTAAAATGTACCTTAAAAGTTTGAAAGCAATAGTGACAGCACATGAGCTGATGGAATGGAGAGAACTGCACGATATACATGAAAAGCAAAGTGAATGGCACTTGGCCAGTTGAAAAGAGAAAGTTATACAGCATATGATGAGCTACTACTGGTTAAGGCTCAGCTACTTTGAATCATATCAAAGTTGCAGTTTTAATGGGCAAATGTCAAGGATCTTGCTAGAGATTCCCAGGTCTCAGTCTGTCGCCCAAATATGCAGAACTTTCTCCACTTGATCAAAATAAAATAAAACATCAAATAAACGTATAGCAGAAAAAACACCATAAGTCTCATTGTGAGGTTACAATATAGATTTATAGCTAGGATTTCTTCGTTCTTTCTTTCTTTCTTTTTAAAATAAATTTTTTTTTTTTTTTGGCTTGTGTTGGGTCTTTGTTGCTGCGCACAGGCTTCCTCTAGTTGCGGCGAGCGGGAGCTACCCTTCGTTGCGGCGTGCAGGCTTCTCATTGTGGTGGCTTCTCTTGTTGCACAGCATGGGCTCTAGGCACACGGGCTTCAGCAGTTGTGGCACGTGGGCTCAGTAGCTGTGGCTTGCAGGCTCCAGAGCACAGACTCAGTAGTTGTGGCGCACGGGCTTAGTTGCTCTGTGGCAATGGGGGATCTTCCCAGACCAGGGCTCGAACCCGTGTCCCCTGCATTGGCAGGGGGATTCTAAACCAATGCACCACCAGGGAAGTCCCTATAGTTAGGATTTCTTAACAAGATAAGTGAGTTGGCGTTTCCACTATTATGACCAAATGCAGCTAAGTTATAATTGACCAGGGCAAATCTAATAGATTTATATTATAAAAGGTAAATACTTTTCAAAGAACTTACCTTTAAGCTCTTCTCTCATTTTGTAGGATTCTCATTAATGAGAGTTTTGTGAATGCCAGGATCCTACTTGCTAAAGAAATCATATCTACAAATTATATCTGAAACCCAAATCCCTACAAAATGCAGGTTCATTAATAGGGGACAGATATCACTAAGGTGTTCTGTACAACCAGATATAGAGATAACACAAAGACTGCCATGAATGGAATGAAAATGAAAATAAGGACATTTAAATTAATTCAAAACCACAGAGAAAGGTGAAGTTTCTGTACCAATGAATTAAAATTAACATTAAATCTTAATTAGAACCAACATTAATGTAGAACTTTTTACCTGTATTATTTTACTTTACATATTGAAATTGGAGGAAATATTTCCAACAATATGCCTACTTTCATACTTATACCAGTAACAGTAAATGCTTAAATGAAAGATATCATTTGACAAATTGTTTCAACCAATTGGCAGCTGCTGATTACTTTTATCTTATAAAATCCTTATGAGACTCAAACTGAATTCTTCTGATTACAGATCAGTTGTTCTTTGTGTTGTATAACAAACATGACCTGGATTACAATCCCAAATTTTTAAAATCTAATTCTAAGTGGTAAATACACACCTTACATGAAAGCAGTGATCCTTAGTGACAGATTTGATCAAATCAACTGCATCATTCAGGTGTCATTCAGGTACCAGAGCTTGTGCCAACCATTGGTTAGTATAACAGGATGAAGGATGGAACCCTTCCTGCTGTCTGGGCATTCGAGCAGAATCCCAAAGCCCTCCAAGGACAGCAGCTGAGATGAGCTGCCATCCGCTTCCTCCAAGACTCACTAAGAAGTGGGGAGTCTGGTCCTAACTTTGGGAGACCAGAGAGGAAGGCTCCACTCCGACCCCTCATGCCACTGATGGGATCTCCAAGATACCCACTGAGATGTAAGAGGGTACCTGTCAGGAGAGGAAACAGCTTCTCCCTGTGCCCTGCTTACCAGCCGCGCTGCGGATCCCAGCTGTAGGAAAGGGCTGTGCGTTACTGAGACCCCCCTTAAAACGTACCAGTATGGTAGGAATTCAATAAATACTTAATTAATACTGTTGAATCAGGCTTTATGAGTATGAGAGAAAAGAAGGTTCACAGATTGTAAAAGCAACAAAAATCTCTATTTTCTTTAAAAAAAAAGTTCAAAACGTCAAGTAATTTTCTTTTCAGATACTTTTGGGGAATGTATGGTCAGGCCGCCCATGATGGCTGTTCTCTTGCTCTCTGTGCATCCCCTACTCGACCAGTCCCTGCCTCACCTACACCTACTCACCTGACTGACCTTCCCTCCTCAGTAAATGTCTACGTACTTACTCCGGACCCCAACTAGTGATTGTTCTAATCTTTGGATCAGAACATCTCCACACTAATAGCTTATCAAAGGGGCAGTGAGGGGTGTGCTCCTCTGCTGGTTTCTCTGGCAACTGATGAGCCACCCTGAGGTCAAGGTCAATTCCCCCTATAACTGGTGACACCTCCCCTGTCCCCAAGAGCAAACATGACTGACACGTCCTGCCCACCATCTGCCGTACATGGTGGAGAGTCGCTCTAGAACCTTGCTTCAGACAAGTAAGCTCCTCCAACCATTAAACCATTGATGTCTCTGTCGCTGACTGCAGGCTCCTTCTTCAGTCTTGAGGATGGACAACTACAAGGCTTGCAGGCCTGTGGGATGCAGCCCCATAGGAACTATCCTAGCTCTGGTGAATCCGTCTCTGTTCAGGGTTCTGTAGCTTGAGGCAGAAGCAACTAATAGTTTTTCCTATTTTCCTATCCAATTGGGTCTTCCTGAAGACATACTGAGGAGTGGAGAGAGGTGAAGCAAGGAATTCAAAATGGTTTTCCTTGTTTCTTATGGACTTTGGGCGTATATATGTAATATACCAGCTACAGTTTTTATCGCCACGTAATAAATACACCTTAGAATAATTTAACTACAAAAATGACAAAGTAAGAAAAACACCAAAGTAAAGTCTCAGCTGTCCACTCACACTCACATGCCAGCATAAAAAACATATTTCTCCATAACAATTTTGATTTCCCTGAGCTGAAGCCACCAGTTGGCAGAAAATTAAATTTTACTGCAATGAGGTGATTCTTACAAGATTGAATAATTTAAACAGTCTAAAGGTAACAGTCTTTACCTGTACGCCTGGGATCAATGCTCAGTATTTCAGAGGCTGGCCAACCCCTTTCCTTCCCCAGACGGTACCCAATTTTAATGTCCTCAGAGTATGTGGACAGGGAGACGGACTCTGCAAATGCCTGACATTCTCTGGTCTGGGCTGTTCACCATCTGGGGAGCCGAAGGGTTGCTGGGACTCTCCCTTGGCATTCTGTTGGGTTTTGCTACAGATACTGGAAGCAGGTGAAACGTCAGAATCTCTGCTCATGCTCTGTTGGAGCAGAGTCAATTCAGCCTCTCTTAGGACTCAGGTGAGCCAACATGTGCTCTCCATCCTCTTGAGGTTTAGACGAATCCAGGCCAAGACAATCTTTGCTGCATCCTTGATGGCACGGCCCCTCTGACTTGGTAACACCTTTGGCAAACTCTCCAGGAGGCATCTCAGCAGACTCCTGGGTCCTGTCGGGGCACTTCATGACTTATTCCCTGATAAGAGATCTCAGAGTAGTACAGGAGAGCTAAACAAAGCCGGCACTCTTAAAAACAAACAAACAAAAAGCCCCAAAATTTACTTTCATGAGTCTGTTCTTACTTGGCAGTATGGAAAGCGAATTCTTCTCTGATTGCTACATAAAGAGCCCTCAATCACCCTCTGCCTTTGGTTTTCTCCTACATTGACCTAACACACCTCCTTATTTTCAGAACTTCCGGTTGGAAGAGGGGACACAGGACCACATGTCCAACTACCTGATTCCCCTACTTCGCCTCCTTTCTTTCCAGCACCCACAGGCATAAAATGGGAGCTCTCACTTCCTCATCTGATCAGGACTCAGATATGAAGCTCTATAGTCTAATCTGCCAATCCTGGTTATATGGTAAATGGGATTAAGGAAATCTGGAAAATCCTTCTATGTCTATACATCCCATGCCATTCAGGTCTCTGTCATGTTAAGAGGACAAGAAAGCCAACTTGACATGCAAAGTTGCCTCTCCACACTAGCTAATATCTATCTCCTTCCCCAGCACTATAAACTTGAAGGCCCAAATGTAGAATGAGAATGGTGCACCAAACACGTCTGCACGTAGAAATTTAAATGCATTCCTTTAATATTTGCAAAATATTATCCATACTATATTAGTGTCTGCTCAAAAATTAATCACACAGTCTGTATTGACACATACTTTATGGTAAATTAACACAATGACAACATTTCCAACTCTCAAACTAAGAGGTGTTCATAGAAAGTTTTACATATTCAAATGAAATTCTCTTGGCCAATGACCGTACATACAGGATTTAATTTCTCACAATTTACAGAATTTCTCCAATTCAGATTTTTTCTATATGGTCTGAAAATTAATGTGCTACTTTGATATAAGGTCTTCTGTCAACATGGCACTCACTAAGATAGTTGTTCTATTTCTATTAAGCAAGTTGAGTAAATTCCTTGCAACTTCGGGCATTGCATGAAGTGTGTTTTAAAGGATGCTCGCTCTTTGCACTTGCAGTAAATGTCAAGTTCAGTTCATTCCCAATTGGCAGTAGTCTGACAGTCCCAGGATTTTCACAGTAACAGAAATGATCCTCAGTGGTAAATTAAGCTTGCAGAGGGATTTATAATTCACAAATTAACCATCCTTTATTGGTCAAACTACTGGTGTCCATGGCATTCTCTAACAATGTCTCTCACTTATTATAAAAATAAAATCTCTATAACTTTAATTCATATGATTTTTTGTAGGTAACTTTGGCCAGTTGTCTGTTTTCTCACACTGATTTTTTAAAATATGTATCACATATAAACTAAGGTTGAAAGAAAATTCATTCATCAGAACTTACTGAATGGACACAAGTTTATTCAAAGCATTTTATGTAAAGTTTACCTAAGAAGGAACCATAAAGAAATACTGAGTTCTAGTCGATGGTAGGCAACATTAAACACTAGTTGGCAGGTATTTAAATATACAGTGAATATAGAGTACTTAATGTACACAACTTACTTTTTTAAATTGCAAATTACTTTATTATTTCACTTTGTTTCCACACAGGGTAACAAATTTTAGAAAAGATGGTTATGTCTAAGTTAAACTTTCTCTTTTTCTATATATGCCTCTTTTTTTGTGATGAGAACAATTGAAATTTATTCTCTTAACAAATTTCAAGTACACATTATTATTAACTATAGTCACCATGCTGTACAGTAGATCTTCAAATCTTCATCTTATTACTGAAAGTCAGTACCCTTTGACCAACACCTATAGATTGATTTTTCCCTCCCTCCAGCCTCTGGAAACCACCATTCTACTCTCAGTGTCTATGAGTTCAATTTTTTTAGATTCCATATATAAGTGAGATCATGCAGTACTTGTCTTTCTGTGTCTAGCTTCTTTCCTTAGCATAATATCCTCTAGGTTCATCCGTGTTGTCACAAAAGGCAGGATCTCCTTATTTTTTAAGACTGAATAATATTCGTATGTGTGTGTGTGAGTGTGTGTCACATTTTCTTTATCCGTTCATCTGTTGATGGACATTTAGGATGTTTCCATATCTTGGCTACTGTGAATAATGTTGTAATAAAAATGGGAGTGAAGATATCTCTTTGAGATACTGATTTCATTTTGTTTGCCTATATACCCAGTAATGGCATTGCTGAATCATACAGCAGTGCTGTTTTTAGTTTTTTGAGAAAACTCCATATTGTTTTCTATAGTGGCTACATCAATTCACAATCACACCAACAGTGTACAAGGGTTCCCTTTTCTCCACGCCCTCACCAACACTTGCTATTTTTTGACTTTTTGAAAATAGCCATCTAAACAGGTGTGAGGTGATATGTCATCATGGTTTTGATTTGCATTCTCCTACTGATTAGTGACATTGAGCATCTTTTCATGTATTTGTTGGCCACTTATAAATCTTCTATGCAAAAATGTCCATTCAGATCCTTTGCCCATTTTTTAATCAGGTTATTTGTTGTTTTTGTTATAGCTGTTGTTGTTTTTTATAGTGTGTTGTATGAGTTCCTTATATATTTTGGCTATTAGTTCCCTATCAGATATATGGTTTGCAAATATTTTCTTCCATTCTGTAGGTTGCCTTTACATTTTGCTGTTTCCTTTGCTGTGCAGAAACTTTTCAGTTTGATGCAGTCCCACTCATTTATTTTTGCTTTCATTTGCCTGTGCTCTTTTTGCCACGTGCAAAAAGGTGTTGCCAAGACCAATCTCAAGGTGTTTTTTCCCTATGTTTTCTTCTAATAGTTTTATGGTTACAGGTCTTAAATTTAAGTCTCTAATCCATTTTGAATTGATCTTTGTGGATGGTGTAAGATAGGGTCTAATTTGATTCTTTTGCATGTGGCTGTCCAGTTTCTCCAACACATTCTATTGAAGAGACAATCCTTTCCCCATTGTGTATTCTTGGTGTCTTTGTCAAAGATCAGTTGACTTTATATGCATGGGTTTATTTCTGGACTCTCTACTCTGTTCCATTTATCTATCTGTCTGTTTTAATGCCAGTACCATATTGTTTTGATTACTATAGCTTCATAATATACTTTGAAATCAGGTAGTGTGAAACCTCCATTTTTTTCTTCTTTCTCAAGATTGCTTTGGCTGTTTGAAGTCTTTTGTGGATTCATACAAATTGCAGGAGTTTTTTTCCTGTGTCTGTGAAAAATGCCATTGGCATTTTGATAGGAATTGCATCAATGTCAATCATGTTGGAAAATATGGACATTTTGACAATATTAAATTTGGACATACGACCTTAGTAATTGATTTATTGAAACTTCTCAATAAGACATGGCTCCTTTGTAGCCCAGGATTCAGTAACTAATTAATAATTGATCATTTCAATTCTATTTCACTTAAATACCACTTTAAATAAACAATCTTACCAACAAAAATGTTCCAAAATTAGCAAACAACTTCAGTTTACTAAGGATGAGTTAACAGTTTTTCATCAATAGGCTTCCTCATTCTTTAAGTAATGATATGCATAATACTGATAAAGCCAACTTATGTAACAATGTGTACCAGTACTATATTAAGTGCTTTATTTTTATTACCTTATGTTAAACTGTAAAAACTATCAAATGGGATGGCATTGTTATCTCCATTTGAAAAAGAAGAAATGAGTCTCAAAGATATGTAAAAACTGGCAGGAAAAGAATTTGAATAAAATCATGTCTTGACTTATAAGCATCTTCATCTGTATTTCTAACACTGTGTTTTGAAATTAAAGGTTGTTATAAATTATGGTACAATTTGAATTCAGAAAAAAAATTTTGGTTGAGACGAAATTTTGGTGACATGGTAAAAAAAAAAAAAAAAAACATGAACAGTGTATGAGTTTCAAATTCTCCAAGGCAACTTAATATTAGGATAAAGAATTTCAGTTAGTCTAACAAAAGATTCAAACAATACCTGTTTTGTGTAATGAATGCTTATTTCAATGTGTAGGAAGCCTCGAAGACAGACCCCAAAGACCCCCACATCCAGTATTAACAGCCGTGTGTAATTCCTTCCCCATGAATAACTTCACTCTAACCAATAACAGGCAATGTTGATGGGAATCATTTCCATGATTAGGTTAAAATTGTGACTTCATATTGCTAGTAGACTCTCTTTATTGCTTCTTTGCTTGCACACAGTGATGAAACAAGCTGCCATAGTGGAGAGGCCAACATGGCAAAGAACTGAGGAGGTCTCTGGTCAAAAGCCAATGAGGATATGAAGACCTCACTCTGACAAGTTGCAAGGAACTCAAGGCTACTAACAACTCTGAGGGAGCATGGAAGTGGACCCTTCCACAGTCAAACCTTCAGATGAGACTGCAGATCTTGATTCAGGCCTTGAGAGAGACTATGAAACAGAGGGCTCATTTAAGTCCATTCCTTACCCACAGAAGCCATACAATGATGAATGTATATTGCCTTAAGTTGTTATGTTTACAGGTTTTTTTGTTACAAAACAAAAGACAATGAAACATTCAATAATGCTATGTTAAAATGATTCAATTATTCTAGCCATTGATTATTTATATTTAGTTCTAATTTCCTTGAATCCATATCCTAAGCATAATTTTAATACCTGTGTCAATAATTCAAATATATATTGAACTAAATTAATAGGAATTTTGTTCAGAAGTAAAACACTGATTAAAATGAGAAGAATTAAAGAGCTACACATGGTGAAGATTTTAAGCTTTGACACTTACTTCCCTCTAAAAAAGCAGATGAAAAGATCAAATTAAGGAAAACCACTAATGATGTCTGCAATTTTTCCCAATTACTGTGTTGTTGAGTTTGGGCTGGGTTGCACTGACAGGATTATTATAGTCTATCAGGAATGTTATTGACTCAATTTGGTTCTCAAATATTTTCAAATACAACATCTCATTATTTTTAGCTCATTATTGACTCAATTTGGTTCTCAAATATTTTCAAATAAAACATCTCATTATTTACTGTTAGCTTGATACTAAAAGCACTACAGTCACAGTTATGGAAATATACTAGCAGCCTACCCAGATATTAATCACTGAGGATATTTTCACATCTGAAGATAATGATGATGAAGGTGTAAATATGAGTCATTATCAAACCATTGAATTTTTAGCTGTTATGCAGCTCATTTTCATTAACTAAATTGATGTTATATATATTCTTTACATGACAAAAATATTATAAGGTAGAACAATGTTCTCATAATAGTAATTAATTGGGGGGAAGGTATTCATGATGATATGTAAAAGGTTTCTACGCTATTACGTACCACTTTAGTGCTATATCATACAGTTTTTGTTTTAAAATTAAATCTTTATTAGAAATTATGAATGACATCCTGGGAAGTGTTTACATGAAAAGTATGATACACAATGTGAGGCACTTTTAATCACTAAGCTCCAACAGTATATTGCTATGCTCTGTCACTAGCATCCTTGTCACAGACCTCTTTATTTGTATAGATACACACATGAGCATAAAGTTAAACAATTTAAGAATAAAGATAGTTTTTTTCCTTTCTTAAGTACTTTGCACAAAAGCATCAATAGCAAAATAATAAAGCGTTATTGGTAATTTAAATAAATTTGGAAAGCATCAAAAAGGAAGTGGGTATCAAGCATTTCTGTTCTGACCTGTACATTCAACAAAAAACAAGCTAAATGTACAGAGTCTTCCATCTGACACATTTACAGAAACATTAGTGAATATTTTGTTTGTATTGTCTGCTTGTTTGTTTGTTTTAGTTAATTGATGAGTTGTAACTGTTATCTCTGAGGACAAGAAGTAGAACTAAATTAAATAATTCTTAAAATTATAGAAATTTTTGGGCTTCCCTGGTGGCGCAGTGGTTGAGAGTCCACCTGCCGATGCAGGGGACACGGGTCCATGCCCCGGTCTGGGAAGATCCCACATGCTGTGGAGCGGCTGGGCCCATGAGCCATGGCCGCTGAGCCTGTGCATCTGGAGCCTGTGTTCCACAACGGGAGAGGCCACAACAGTGAGAGGACTGCGTACCGCAAAAAAAATTATAGAAATTTTCAAAAAATTGATTATGTTGACAGGGAAGTACATGGAAGGTATTTAAAGCTGCTGTATTAGAGAAGTATAAAATGTCAGATTAGCTTCATGGAGGGTTTGGAATAGGTAAGGAAGAGAACAAAGGCATGAAACTTGAAGAGATTACACTGCTCTTATACACAGGGAATAGGGATGCTACAGTAATAAATGCCATTTCATTGTAGTTTTTACTATCTTTCAATATATGTGTAATGTCATAATTTTATATATGTATATATATATGCATGTGTATGTATATATATGTACATATATTTGGAATTTTAGAAAACATTTATAAACACAAATAAAAATGTTTAGGTTAAAAAAAATATGAGACAGATGCTCTTCTCACTAGGTCTCTCAGAATCCATCCAGACTTGAAAAGAAGTGAGTTAGACATAAGCACTGTTTCTGCCAATGAGAAGTCACCTCATAAATGTCCATAGTACACAGTTAAAAATGCAACCAACAGGTGAAAAACACAGCCCTCATCCCCAAACCCTTCTCACATGGGAAAAAGAGCATTAAGCGAGGTGTGTGTGTGGGGGGGGGGAGGGTGTCAGCGAATGCTTTCACTCTAGGCCTGAGTGAAGGAGGTAGTGGGGGGTGGGTAGTAGAAGCAAAAAGTGTCCTTCTCCTGAGGAGGGAGAGGGTAGCCCTCCATCCTACCTCTGCAGGAAGCAGAAGAAGAAAAAGCATTTGACCAACTTCAACATCATAATAAAAACTCTCTGCAAACTAAGAACAGAAGGGAACAATCTCAACCTGACAAAGAGCTAGAAAAAAAACCAATGGCTGAAATCACTCAATGACTAAAGAGTTAATGATTTCCTCTAAGAATGAATATACAGTAAGGATGTATATTCTCACCACTTTTATTTTACATTGTCCTAGAGAGTTAGACAGTAAAATAAAAGAAAGAAAATAAATGATACATCATTTGGAAAGACAGAAATGAAACAGTAATTATTCACAGACAACAGAATTGGTTATGTACTGATTCCCATGGAATTTACATAAAGATTACTAGAACTAATAAGTTGTCTTAGCAAGACTTCAGGACATAGATCAATATAGAAAATTTTATTTTTTATGTATATGCTTGCAATGAACAATTGGAAATTGAAACAGAACAATTCTATTTATAGTATCAAAGCATATATAATATGTAGGGATAAATATAAAATAACAAGATTTATGCAGTGAAAATTATAAGGAAATTAAAGGAAAGGTAGTTTTCTCATGCATTGGAATACCATTATTATTTGAAAAAGAAGAATAAAGTTGGAAGACTTACATTATCTCATTCAAGACCTAACATGAAGCTGGAGTGATCAAGGCAATATCTTTTTGCCATAAGAACAGACTTATAGAACCAAGGAATAGAAGACATTTCAGAAATATGCCCACTCATAGGGGGTCAACTGCTTTTTGACAAACGTATCAACATAATTCATTGGAGATAAGAAAGTCTTCTCAACAAATGATGCTGTATTTTTGGACACATACATAAAAGGAAACTAACACCATAGACAAAAAGTCAACTTAAAAAGATCACAGACATAATGTAAAACTTAATGTGTATAAATGCTCAAAGAAAGCACAGAAGTCTTTATAAATAACCCTGAGTTAAGTAAAGATCTCATACATATGACACAAAAGGTATGAGTCATCAAAGAGAAAAATGACAAAACAGAACTTCACTAAGATCTAAAACTTCTGCTCTTTGAAACAAAGTTGACCCTTGAACAATGCAGGGGTTAATCCACATAGAATTTGTAGTAGGTCCTCTGTACCCATGGTTCATCCACACCCTCAGTTCTTCTGCATCCCTGGATTCAACCAACCATGAACTGTGGTACTGGAGTGTTTACGCTTGACCAAAGAAGTAATACAGAGGGCAAAAAGGCCATTTAAAGTGTTCAACATCAGTAGCTATTAAGGAAATGCAAAGTAAACCCACAATGAAATCCCACTACCCATTTACTAAAATGTATAAAAGAGAAATGTATTAAAACTTCAGAGTGCTGACAAGGATGTGGAGAAACTGGAACTCTCATACATTGGTGATGGGAATGGAAAAGTGCAACAGCAATTTGGGGAGAGTTTGATGGTTTTTAAAAAGCCAAAACATACACTTGAAAATGTGCCCCAGCAATCCCACTCGGAGGCATGGACTTGGGAAACAAAAACATATGTCTGATACCTGTAAGCAAATGGTTATAGCAACTTTATTCATAATAGCTAATAACTGGAAACCATGTAGAAGTCCATTAACTGGTGAATGGATAAACAAATTGTGATACATTCCTACAGAATGTTATGCAGTAGCTTTTTATTGCACTGTTGATGCCAGATACAGTATAGTGGAACTCAACTACATTATGCTGAGTGAAGAAGCCAGACCCAAAAGGCTACATATGGTGTGAATCTCATATATGACATTCTGGGAAATGCAAAACTACAGGGACAGACATCAGATGTGGTTGCCAGGGGATGTGATGGAGAGAGGGGATGACTACAAAGGGACAAGACAGAGCTTTGAGGAAGGAGAGAACTATTTCATACCTCACTTCGGGTGGTGGTTATAAGACTGTACACAGTTGTCAAAACTCATTGGATTTAAACCTAAAAAATTGACTTTTATTGTATGGATATTATACACCAAAGCCTCAATCTATCCTGAAACATACTTGAATTTTTAAAAATATGAATAACATGACAGAGATCCAAAGGACTAATGCCATGACAAATTCAAGGCATGTGGAAGAGGCAGTTGGCCTGGAGGAGGGGAGGGGGTAGTGTGTTTTTGGAGCAG
Source organism: Mesoplodon mirus (assembly GCF_964341445.2). Lineage (NCBI taxonomy): Eukaryota > Metazoa > Chordata > Mammalia > Artiodactyla > Ziphiidae > Mesoplodon > Mesoplodon mirus. The sequence continues at coordinate 174,516,401 of NC_138980.1, read as the reverse complement.
TCGGGCAGTAGCTTAAGATAAAAACCGAAGGAAAACTCCCAATCTATCCCTCCCCTGGAGTTTGGGATTGACAGGTACACACTGCTATATTTAAAATAGATAACCAACAAGGACCTACTGTAAAAAAAAACAATAAATAAATTTTTAAAAATTAAAAAATAAAATCTCAACAACAAAAAAAACTAAAGAAAAAGAGAACTTTGGGGAATAAAATGAAAGCACACATCCAGTGACAAACAGCTAATACTCCTAATCCTTGCGCCATCAAAATGCCTGCAATAATATTAAGACCACCCCTTTAGTAAACCTACACATTTGAAAATAAATGCTTTACAAAACAAATCATTATCTCTTCCTCTGCTTCTCTCTCCCAGTCCACCCATGTTTACTTTCATCTGCAACACCTGAACCACTAGTATCCACAGATTTTTCCTATGCGTTCTAATTCTGCTTCCCTAGATAGCATGAGAAGCCAAAACAAGTAATTGTGCAGTGTTGATTTTTGAGCATAAAAGGTGATCTGAAAGCACTCAGCTAAGTTGGAATATACATGAACACCTGTATCCTGCAGGGCCTTGGGATGGATGCCATTTTGAGTGTCCCTTTATTACATGACAGAGTACTGAACTCTGACTCTGACACTGGGGAAACCAGAACGACAAACACAAGAAGCACATCTCCTGATTTCACAGGTCTCTCAACTTGTCCCCTTTCAGGGTGAGGTCCCTTGTAAGAAACACATGACTACAGAACTTTTTAAACAAATGGTTGAGGAAAGGAAGAGAACAGAAATGTACTGAGTGCCTGCTCTCTACAAGGTTCTCGGCTTACCCTACCCTACGTTCTCCCATGAAGTGAGACTACTGAAGGAATCTACTCAATACATGGTATGCGGGACTTGCCTGGTGGCACAGTGATTAAGAATCCACCTGCCAATGCAGGGGGCACTGGTTCAAGCCCTGGTCTGGGAAGATCTCACATGCTGTGGAACAACTAGGCCTGGGAGCCACAACTACTGAGCCTGTGCTCTAGAGCCCACGGGCCACAACTAATGAGCCCACGTGCTGCAACTACTGAAACCCATGCACCTAGAGCCTGTGCTCCACAACAAAGAGAAGCCACCACAATGAGAAGCCGGCGCACTGCAACAAGGAGTAGCCCCTGCTCGCCTCAACTAGAGAAAGCCCGTGCACATCAACGAAGGCCCAGCACAGCTAAAAAAATAATTAATTAATTAACTTAAAAAATATATATGGCATGCACTAAACATAATTAATGGCCATTTAATACTGGTAATTGATAATAATAAAAAGGTAACTCCACCACTGAAAGGTAACAATTTACCTGTTGAAAACAATTCATTTCCAATGAATTGTTCTGACAGGGTACCTAACAGGGGTTCGTTTAAGTTAATCTAATATTTACGATATAAACTGGTGATGAATAGCTTGTGTATTTGTAGAAGAAAATCAAAACCAGTTGCTAGAATTTCTGCAGTACTTTCTATATATATTGTCCTCCTTGATGAATGTATAATTTTTATATGATTATTTATCATATAACATGGAGCATTTCAGATTCATTCCTAGAAAACAGCATACAAACCAAATCTCATCATGGAGCATGTGATCATATTAGAAGTGTTATGTTTCTTTAGATGACAATGAATCTAAAATTTTCAATTTTAGAAGTTATATATTGTTTTCATCAACTGTAATTCAGCTATAAATACACATAATACGTGTGTGTGTGTGTATGAAATACTGTTTTTCTAAGTCCAGAGAAGTTAATTATTGTGAGGCTCCCTGCCTCAAGTATCTTTATCCTCTCTATAATTTTTTCAGCTTTTACCAGCACTCTATCCTTTCCATTACTTTTAGGGTTCACATTTTTTGAATTTTATTTTCAAATTAACAGGCAGTAAAATTACCTTTTTATGTACAGTTCTATGAATTTTAACACATGCATAAATTTGCATAACCACCACCACAATAAAGACACAGAACATACCTGCCACTCAAAAAACTCCCTTGTCCCTTTGTACTAGACCCTCCTCTTTCCCTTAAGCACTGACAACCACTGATCTATTCTCTGTCACTCATAATTTTATCCTTTCATAAATACCACATAAATGGAACCATACAACATGTAACCTTTGAGGTTGGTTCCTTTTTTAAATGCTTTGGAAGTTGCAAATATACAATAAGGACGTTACTGCCAGTGGTCAATATCTGAGGAACAGAACTGATAAGGCCTCATGACTTCAGTGCTTTTATGAAATTTTTAACTAATTAGCTTTATTTACTTTTTGTTTTAACCAGCATATGATAAGGAAAGGAAGACTAGTCAAGGGTAGAGAAGACTAGTCACTGTAAGAGGTGGCAATCTGGAATCACAATCCATAGCTGGGTATTTATGCCACTGCCCTAGCTGTTGGATTGTGCGAAAATGGATCTGTACGTGTTTTTTAACTTTTATAGTATGAATATCTTTGAGGACCAAACAGATCCTTTGGACAAGAGGTTTGAAGTTTCTGTTCTTGTTTTTCCCAGCTCAAAGATTTTTTAATCTTTTCTTGAATTTGTTTCTTCAGCTCAAAGACTTGAGAACATGTTCCAGACTGATAAAATAATGTACACAATTTCTGATTATGAATATCCACAAAGCAGTTGGCTGCTGGGACTCTGGATCATATTTTGAGAAGAAATCAATTCTGAAAAGAGTCAAACGTATATACTTTTGCTCTTATTAATATTTCCAGGGCCTCGACTCTTCTTCACTACAACAGCCCCGCCCCCATGACAAGCGCTCCTTACCTTCCCCCTGGACCAGCACAAGGCACATATAATTGGTTCCCCTGACTCCGGTCCCTCACCAGTGTGGGGACATTTTACACACAGTTCCTGCTCTGAAAACACCACTCATCTTCTTCGAGCTCTCTTTCATTTTTATCCTCGTGTTCCCTCCTTAGAGAACCCACCCTTCCTGACATCCCAGACAGTCTCATATCTCATATATTTCCTCTCCCCATAAAGGAATTTCCTAATTGTCCAAACCTCAGACCTTTGCTTCCACCAAACAGCACAATTCCTAGGATTTACTTACACTTCTTAGAACTCCTTTTCTTCCAGCTCTGCATTTTTAGATTTCCCGAGCTGTCCCTTAAGGCTTTCACAACCATCAGGCACATTTATTTTGTATTTTTTTCTGCCAGATGTGAAGTTAAGTATGTTCCAGAGTAACGGTTCTTAAACTTTGGAGTGTGTGAGAGTCAGATGGAAGATTTGGTAAGGATGCAGAAGCCCAAGCCCTCTCCTTAAATGAATGTCAGCCTTTTTGTGACTTACCAGCTCTCCTGGCAAGGATTCTGATATATGTGGACATCTGAAAGATACTGCTGTGGATTTGGGGTAATATGATTCAGCTGCCCCAGAAACGTTCTGTTTTGAGTAACTGACTACTGAATTCTATATTTTAGACTGAAAGTCAGGTCCTAGAGCAGACTCACCCAAATCATGTGCTGCTCCCTGATGCCTATCTTGAAATGTAATTTTTAGTTTTTAGTATTCTTTGCTAGAATATGAGAGTATCAATATTAAATATTATATTGCATCCATTTATGAGACACATTTTTTTTCACATTTTAATGTCTTTGATGTTGGGATTATGTTTTAAAATCTGCATCTTAAAAATATTTGTCAGCATCTCTTCTTTCACATTAACACCTAATATAATGGTGCAACGTACAATCAAAATTTAAAGATAAGGAAGTCCTACTGTAACTTGAAGACAAGAGAGAAGCTGTAACCAAACAATTCAAATAATATTATGGAAATAAGATGGCAGAAAGATATAATATTAAAATGATTTATTTAACTCAGTCTAGGATATTTAAATATGAAAGTATAAAAGAGAAATTGACATGGTGATCTAGTATTTAATCACCTAGAGAACTGAAGTCTTTCCTTCCAAGAGTGAATTTGGCTTGTCAGGAGCCATGAAAGGGAGGGACTTGGACCACATTTCAGTTCTGAATCTCTTGACTTGTGGGTCACAAAACTCAGGTTCATCATAAGCACCCTTCAGAAAACAGAGTGTTCCAGCGTCGTCTATTTCTGCATAACAAACCACCCCAGACCTAGTAGTATAAAACAGTGACAATTTTAAAAATTACTGCTACCTAACATGGCTGCAAGGGTTACTTTGGGCTCAACTAAGTGGAGTTCATTGGTGTCCTGCAAGTGGCTGCAGCCAGATCATGCGCGACTAAGGGCTGGAGGCATCTCACATATATGATGCCTGGGATGGAAAAACACAAACAGCTGAAGATAGGACATTTGGGTTCCTTGAGCAACTCTCTCAATCTCTATGTGGCCTGTTTATGAGGTCTCTCCAGGATGCTGGCTTCTAGTTGTCAGATTTCTTACATGTAGGCTCAGGGCTCCAAAGGTGGGTGTTTCCAGGGAGAGAAAGAGATAGAGTTAGAGATAGGGATGGGGTAGAGACAGGGATAGGGGTAGGGATACAGATAGAGATATAGAGAGACAAAGACAGAGACAGAGAGAGAGACAGAAGTGGAGAGAGAGCCTATGGAAATTGCTTAGCTCTTTATGACCCAGCCTACGTAGTCATGAGTCCTCTGCATAGTATTTATTAGAATTGGATCACTAAACCCAGTCTATATTCAAGGAGCAGATAATTAAATTTATGGATATGTTTTAAAACTGCCACAAGGAGGTATTTTAAATTTTAAAAAGTGACCATTCTCTGAACATTAAAGTCAAGCCTTCTATTTTAAATAATCTCTACTGGGAAAGTTAATCACTGAAAAATCTGATTTTTTTTCCTTAAAAAAGTTATAAAAGTTACTGCAATATTTTTGACTAGTAGGAAAAAAATATCATAACTACACATAAGTATCCTTCCAAAGCAAACAATTCTAAACAGCATAAAAAAAATTCACAGATCTGCAAGCATGCCTTTCCTAAAGACAAACTGGATCAATAAAAATCTCTCAACAAAGTTGCTTAAAATACCATAAATAATGTTTATTTATGAAATGTTCATTACTTACTACCATGTGTGGAAGACCAGTTTCAAAATGCTATGAAAGGATCTGTGTCCCTCAGAATTAATTATCTCAGGTTAGTGGAAGGTTTTTTTTCTTATCTATGAACTGCATCTGGAGAAATGTGAGGTCTAGTGACCTGAATAATCAAAACAATAAACATGCTCTATATGTTTTATATTCTAATGAAATAAACATTAAGTGGGCAATACCCATTCTCTGTGATTTAGACTCAACTTTAAAAACCTGCACACTCGGATTTAAATGCTGCAAGCCCCCCAAAATAATTCTGTGTTATTTCATGTTATTTAAGATCATGAGTATATGTGAATGAGAATCTATGCTGTGTAGGGTAAAAAGTCTCCAAAATTAACATTTTGAGGTTGATTTTCAATGGGAATTAGGCACAAGGGGAAATCATAGATTTAATAGGAGGTAGAATGTTGGTAAATAATGTATTCAACTTTAAAACAAGAAACACCCAAAATCTGTTTGTCCAGGTGCTATGAATTAAAGTGATTTAGAAATTCCACTTTTTAATGTACATACCTATCCTGAAAAGCAGCCACTGACAAACTTTAAAAATATGTTTTCAAAAAAAAAAAAAAAGGTCATGAAGAACCTAGGGGCAAGATGGGAATAAAGATGCATACCTACTAGAGAATGGACTTGAGGATACGGGGAGGGGGAAGGGTAAGCTGGGACAAAGTGAGAGAGTGGGGCATGGACATATATACACTACCAAATGTAAAATAGATAGCTAGTGGGAAGGAGCCGCATAGCACAAGGAGATCAGCTCGGTGCTTTGTGACCACCTAGAGGGGTGGGATAGGGAGGGTGAGAGGGAGACGCAAGAGGGAGGAGATATGGGGATATATGTACATGTATAGCTGATTCACTTTGTTACAAAGCAGAAACTAACACATCATTGTAAAGCAATTAAACTTCAATAAAGATGTTAAATATATATATATATATATATATATATATATGTTTTCAATGTAATAGAGAAATTGATGATACAAAATATTTCAATTAAGATATTTTCATGATAATGGTATTAATGAAACACATTTTATTTTAAACACCATCCTGAGTGCCTGAAATACCTTGTTTCATTGAATTCTCACCACAAACCTACAAGACCAGTGATATCCTCTCAATTTTAGATCTAAGAAACCCAGTGTACAAATCACCCAATTTTCTGTAAATGCTCAAGGAATCGTTTCAACTCTTCACAACAAACAATAATGAAAGAAGAAGTAAAATAACCTTCCAACAGGCAATCTTCACCCTCTCATTTCTCACGAGTCCATTTTAGAAGTCCCTGTTTTCTCATGCCAGTCCTTTACAGAATCACTACCATCAGCCTTACAGGATATCTAGTTCCCAGACCAGCAATCAATTAATCCCAGACAAAATAAAACAAAAAAATCTAATGAGACACTGGGTCCTCCCCACCCCCCATAAGTCACTGCAGTTAAAGAATTAATTAAACTTGGAACATAATCACTGAATTTAAGCCTTAAATTGATTAAGTCAGTGAAAATCTTTACTGACCACACACTCTGTGACAGGCAAAAGAATAAAACAGTTAAAACCACAAATGCCTCTTCTCTTGGAGCTTCCATTCTAGAAGTTGAGGTAGACAAGAAATAAACAGCAAAGTAAAGACATAGTGGTAAGAAACAAACATGAAGCAGGGCAAGAAATGTAGAGAGTGACCCTGGCAGGGATGGCCTTTCTAGGGGGTTGACATTTCAGCAGAGGTGACATTATATTTTATGGCTTATCTAGAAATTGGCTGTCTTTCCCTGGACAAATCACATAACGTTTTATTTCCAAATTTCCTGATCTGTAAAATTAGAGATTAGACTAGAATGGCACTTAATGGACCTTCAGGCTTTGAAGTTCTGTCACTCAGAGACCTTTCATTCAAAAGAAAGCCTTACAGTGAAGAGTTTGTTCTACTAAATAAAGACCCTCTGGTTCCAATCTACCACCATGCTGAATCTCCTTATAAACCCTTCCCGCCGAGAGGCAAGGTCTGCTCTCTTCTTTTTAATCTAAGAACGCTGTTTAACTAGCAAACATTGTTATAAAATAGACATAACACTTTTTAATTTTGTTTTTTAAATCCCCATGACCTATTTATTTTATAACTGGACGTTTGTACCTTCTGACCCAATTCATTTATTTTGCCCACTCATACCTCTGGCAACCACCAACCTATTCTCATATCTATGAGCTTGTTTTCTTATTTGTTTGTTTTTTGATTCTACATACAAGTGAGATCACGCAGTATTTGTCTTTCTTTGTCTGACTTACTGCACTTAGCATAGTGCCCTCAAGGTCCAGGCATGTTGTCGCAAATGAAGAGATTTCATTCTTTCTTATGGCCAAATAATATTCATATATATATATATATATGCTACATTTTCTTTAACCATTCATCCACTGATAGACACTTAGGTTGCTTCTATATCTTGGCTATTGTAAATAATGCTCCAATGAACCTGGGGGTGCATATATCTTTTTGAATTAGTATTTTCGTTTTCTTCAGATAAATATCCAGAAGTGAAATTGCTGAATTATATGGTAGTTCTATTTTTAATTTTTTGAGGAAATTCCATACTGTTTTCCATAGTGCCTGCACCAAATTATAATTCCACCAACATTGCATAAGGGTTCCCTTTTCTCCACATCCACACCAGCATTTGTTATCACTTGTCTTTTTGCTGATGGCCATTCTAACAGGTGTGAGTTGATACCTCATTGTGGGTTTGTTTTTTTGTTTTTGTTTTTGCGGTATGCAGGCCTCTCACTGTTGTAGCCTCTCCTGCTGCGGAGCACAGGCTCCGCAGGCTCAGCGGCCATGGCTCAGGGGCCCAGCCACTCCACGGCATGTGGGATCTTCCCAGACCGGAGCACAAACCCGTGTACCCCTCATCGGCAGGCAGACTCTCAACCACTGTGCCACCAGGGAAGCCCTCTCATTGTGGTTTTGATTTGTATTTCCTGATGACTAGTGGTGTTGAGCATCTTTTCAAAATGTACCTGTTGGCCATCTGTATGTCTTCTTTGGAAAAAATGTCTATTCAGGTCTTCCTCCCATTCTATAATTAGATTGTTTGGGGGGTCTGTTTGTTTGTGTGCTATAGAGCAGTATAAGTTCTTTATATAGTTTAGATATTAACCCCTTATTAGATATATACTTTAAAATATTTTCTCCCATTCCATAGGTTGCCTTTTCATTTCATTAATGATTTTCTTTGCTTTGCAAAACTTTTCAGTTTGATGTAGTCCTTCTTGTTTATTTTTTGCTTTTGCTGCCTTTGCTTTTGGAGTCAGATACAGAAAATCATCACCAAGACTGATGTCACAGAGCTTATCATCAATGTTTTCTTCTAGGAGATTTATGGTTTCAGCTCTTCCACTCATGTCTTTAAGCCAGTGAGCTAAGTTTTGTGTATGGTGTAAGACAGTGATCCAGTTTCATTCTTTTGCATGTGCTGTCCAGTTTGCCAGTACCATTTATTGACCAGACATAATATTTCTGAACATTAGCAATGAATTTTCAGGATTCCATGTTAACTTATCTTGTTGACCAGGTAAGATATCTAATTTGTTACTGATTATTTACTGCCCAAATCCTCATAACCTGAAAAATTGTAATCGATGAAATCAATGTCAGTGCAGAAACTCTGACATTTTTTTAATGATATGAAACATGATATTGATGACGTGGTACCACGAGTAGGTATTACATGAAGGGAGGAGACAATTCTAAATACACTGGCTGAAGAACCAGGATCCTCAGTGACCTCTTAAGTCCAGTTTGATGGGCTGAATCCTGTAAGATGTATCAATAACAAATGCAAAATTCTACACTAGGGATTAGAAAACCAAATGAACAAGAATTGCATGGAGAGACTGGATGGCAACACATATGAAGGAAATCTCCTTAGGAGTTTTAGCAATAATAAGCATATGTTGGAATAACCTATAATAAGAGATTCTTGCAGGCAGTCGCCCTAGGCTCTTCCTACCTAAAGTGTGGTCTCTGAACCAGCTATATCAGTGTTACCTGGGAGCTGGTTAGAAATGCAAAATCTTGGGACACATCCCAGACATACATAAGCAGACTCTGCAGATTACAAAGGTTCCCAGGTGATTTTGTATGCACATCAAAGTTTGGGAAGTGCCACCCCAAGCTCTTAACCAGGTCATACCAGGTGAAACTCTAGTCCAGCATAGGGAGACCACACTTGCAATACAGGAGTACCTGTAATCACATGTTAATGAGATGTAGATCAGTTAAACCATGACAGGGGATAAGCTTAAACTCCTATAACTATCAGGATTATTCAAAGGCACTGAGGATGCTTAGTTCAGAATGTGCTCTGTAATACACAAATCCACTAGCCAAAGACATGGAAATATTTAGCACTTAAAATGAAGCTAGTCCCAATTAAGATGTTCTGTAAGCATAAAATACACCCCTAGCTGCAAAGACTTAGTAAGAAAAAAATGAATGTGAAATATCTCTTTAATAATTTTTATATTCAATATGTTGAAATAATATGTTGGATATATTGGATTCGCTCCAATATATTACTAAAATTAATTCCACCTATTTCTATGGGCATTTTTTAACATGGCTTACTAGAATATTTTAAATTGCCTATGTGGCTCCCATTTATTTCTATCTGACAGTGCTACTGTAGAGACACCCAGAAGGAGACATGGTGGTTCTTTCCAAATGTGTGGAGCACCACTGTATGGAAGAAATATTAACCTGTCTCAGACACAACCAAAGATTAGAACAAGGACTTAATAATGTTATATGACCCAGAGCAGGTAAAGAAATCTCTTGTTTTCCAAACATGCCCAGTAGGGAATGTCATCACTTCCACAGATTCATCACTGAATCTAAGAGTCTGTGGAGAAGGACTGGTGGAGGTGTAGACAGGCTAGAGCATGATCAGAGGAACTGATATCCATGCTTGCAGGTGGACATCTTCCCAGAGATACCACGGACCCTTGCTATTGTCCATGTGGATAAATTACACATCACCTATTAGAACAAATATTGCTGTGTTGAGACTGTCAAGCTTCCCAGCCAGCCTGCTTCACTATTACAGGAGGGGACAATAAATAAGTGAATACAGTCTCCCTGTTTCCATAAATCTGATGAACAATATATGAAGACTGACAATAGAGTTTAGCAAGAAATATCTATCTCGCCAATATGATATTGAAGATAATACAAAACAATTAACTCTCTTGATTCCAAGACAAAGCTACAAAATTCTGGCTCATATTTCGGATTTAAGTAACTCATCTTCTAGCTGCCTATTAAAAATGCTAAGTGATTATTTATGGTCCTATGAGATTGACTCTGACCCTATTTGGATCAATGAAATCTCAAAAAGTAAATTTTTTCAAGGGCTATGTGGTTTTAACAGACCAGGCTTTCAATGAGAAAACATATTATTGGATCTGGCACAAACAATCTTAAGCATAGCTGGATCTATCTTTGAATTAAAAAATATCAGTAGCCCAAAGTGGTTCAAACAATGCTGTCCAATTTGGATTTAGATTCAAGAGAACTCAGTTTGAATCCTAGTTCTCATCATGGTTAAATTATGAGATTTCAGTTTGATCAGTGCTTAATGAAATCATTGGGTGTTGAACTATCACTCCTCCAGCTCCACTCCCCTTAGTCCATATTCCTATGTAAATGGAAGGAAATAGGACCTCCTTTTTAACCCAAGAAAACCCATATTCATCCAAATAAAGCCTATGTGATATTTAAGATTGAATAACCTTACAGAAATATTTTAATACATATTTCTAAGAAGGATGTATAGTAGCTCCCCAAAGACTTTTTAAAATTTATAAAGCCATCTATCTTGAATGCATTATGAATAATCCTAAGTAAGGGATGGATAGACTGAAATACACACACACACACACACACACACACACACACAACCATTCCTTGCCAGATGCTGAAGTCTAACATTGCAACTCCTGAAGTAAATCAGGACATGCATGTGCAAATTCCCATTAAAATGAAAGCAATCTCCTAGCTATAATTATTTCACTCATTCTGCAAACTGAGAAATCGGTTACAGCATAAAGTAGTATAGCCCAGAACATCTATATTACTTTGTTTTTCATTGTAGAACTGCTGGATTCACACAGCATCTGTTGTTTACTTTAACCTCACCTCTTTGAGGTGATGCCATGATGCCATGTTTATCCTGTTGCCAGCCTTTTGATGCATTGATGGTTTTTCAGAAATCTCAGTTAACTGGGTCCTTTTTCTTATTAATCACTATATTCAGCTGGTAAACTACTTTGTTACTACTAAACCTCATGCACGGGAAGTCTTGTTGGTGCCTTTAATCAAGCTTCATGGGAAGTGACTGAGTCGAATTTGCAGGTCACCAGACTTGCTGTAAGTTAAGTGGGAACGTGAACATCAGGGAGTTATCCTGTAAATGACTCGGTGCCACTTTCCTCATGCACAGGGGCTGAAGTGTGCCCAGAACCAGGTCACCTAATGTGACATGGCTCAGGACCTGATTGCCCAGTAGCCCAATGATGAAGGACTAACAAGGGAGCCACAGCTGTGTTGGGAGAGCAGTTCCAAAGTGGAAGGCAGCTTTTTGTTCTTAACTTTTAGGACCTGGAATAGCCAGTGGTATCAACATTTGTCTCACCACCATCATGAGTATGACCCTGTGGTCAGTTTTATAAAATAAGGGCTTTAACATGTCTTTTTTAGTTTTTAATAACTTCTGTATCATTCTTCCCTAACACAATGCCACTGTAGGAACATAATAAATATGTGTAGGCTTTTGTTTGTTTTAATTGAAATGAAGTTGATTTATGATGTTGTGTTAGTTTCAGGTGTACAGCACAGTGATATATATACAGGTTGCCCCAAATATAATAGATATATAAAAAATATATATCTATATATATATTATTTTCCATTATAAGTTATTACAAGATATTGAATATAGTTCCCTGTGCTATACAGTAGGTCCTTGTTGGTTATCTAAATAAATATCTGTTCAATGAATATATAAATCTCATCCACTATATAGTAGTTGTTATGGATTAAATTGTGTCTCTCCTAAAATTCACCTGTTGAAGTCCTAATCCTCAGTACCTCAAAATGTGACCTTATTTGAAATAGGGTCATTGCAGATGTAATCAGTTAAGATGAGGTCATACTGGAGTAGGGTGAGCCTCTAACCCAATATGACTGGTGTCCTTCACAAAGGAACCCCATTTGAAGAGACGACATACACATACACACAGGAAGAACGCCATGGGAAGATGAAAACAAAGACTAGGGTAATGCAGTAGAAGCCATGGGACACCAAAGTTTGCCAGGAGCCCAGAAGCTGGGAGAGGTGCAGAACAGAATCTCCCTCAAAGTCCTCAGTAGGATACCCTTGACCTTGGACTTCTGCCTCCAGAAGTGCGAGATAATAAATTTCTGTTATTTAAACTGCCCAGTCTGTGGTAGTTTGTTACAGCAGCCCTAAAAAACTAATATAGTGAGCAAGACAAACTATGCCTTGATATTTACAAACAAAAATGGAAAGTTTAACTCTGAATAAAATCAAAAGTACATAAAGGCTAAAAAAGAGATTTTCAAGGGGTGTTTATCACTATACTTAATGTTTAGATCCCTAAAACTTGTACCTAATCCAGGTTTAGAAAAGCATAAACAGATCAACTAAATTAAATCAGAACATCTAAAACCAGCCCTATGATAAAAGACTTTCATTTGTACACTGACTCATCCGCAGTAGCTACAATGCAGCCTAGCACATTATGGCCAAAAACCAAAATGATTTGTTGAATGAATGAATGAATGGCTAATACAAAGAAGTATAATTCAAAGTACAGGAGCAAACTGGTGAACATGCTTAATAAAACATTAAAAACTAAAAATAGAAATAGGCTGATAAAAAGTAACTGTTTACCATTTCTTCTTGAAGAATTTTGCTATCTTTTAAAAAAATCAAATATATGTTAGTCACTAAAAAAGAAATCCTAATGGAAAAATTAGAAATATGCCATATGTCCTCAGCTGGAGAAAAACACAAATACAATGACATTTTTAACATTTCAAAGAGGTATTTATCAAATTTTTGCCTCATGCTGTACAGATGGCAAAGTTGCTGTGCTTTTAAGGGGTGATTAGAAATAACAATGTGGAAATACATTCTGAAATTTTTAATGAAAACTGTATATGTATATGGTAACATATTCATAGATACCTCCCCTAATGAATTACTTGTGGATTATACTGTCAAGTACTATAAAAAAGAATCTTTCAAAAATAATAGTAATTATGCAAAAAGTTGGCCACTGTTTAAAATTCTGTAAAAAAAAGTGAGTCAATACTTTACTATATTTTAATGAGAATTCAAGATTCTTATAGTAATGAGGACTTTTTCTACTGCTACACATAATTTTCATAGATTTCATCCTGTGCAGGGCCAAAGTTTGCCTTCTGTTCTTTCTACTTGAACAGTAAACTATTTACTAAATCACCTCCTTATGCTCAAACACTCTAGGTTCTATGGGAGAAAAAATATAACCTGTTCTAAAGTGGTATATCTTTCAAGAAAAACAAAGAAAATCCAGTGTTTTGTTTTGTTTTATAGTGTTATCTTTTTGTTGTTTTTTTTTTTTTTTACAAATTTATTTATTTATTTATTTATCTATTTATTTTTGGCTGTGTTGGGTCTTTGTTGCTGCGCGCGGGCTTTCTCTAGTTGTGGTGAGCAGGGGCTACTCTTCATTGTGGTGTGCAGGGTTCTCATTGTGGTGGCTTCTCTTGTTGTGGAGCATGGGCTCTAGGTGCATGGGCTTCAGTAGTTGTGGCACATGGGCTCAGTAGTTGTGGCTCGGGGCTCTAGAGCACAGTCTCAGTAGTTGTGGCACACGGGCTTAGTTGCTCCACGGCATGTGGGATCTTCCCGGACCAGGGCTCAAACTTGTGTCCCCTGAATTGGCAGGCAGATTCTTAACCACTGTGCCCCCAGGGAAGTCCTGAACATCCAGTTTCAAAGTACATTTATTGTAAAATCACCTAACCACCGACAAATATACAACTAGGCTAAGAGTTCTTAAATTTACAGCAATTGCACACATGAACTTTAAAAGTATAAAATAAATATAAATTATAAAATAAATAAAATTCAACTTATTAGAGTATGTGATGACCCTGCTTAGAAAAATAACTGCCCACACCATGAATTTGGGACTGACTGGTAGGGTATAAATCTTTTTGAGTTTTGTGTGTCATAGGATGACTCCATTTTCTCCCTACTTTGTTGGCAAAACGTACATCCTATAGACAGGACAGCCTTCCGATGGCACAAACTCTTAATGGACTTACTAAGCCCACCCTTGTTCTTGCCTACAACAAATGTAACTGCATTTGTGATTATAAACCCCGATACAAACACAGGGCATAAATTCTTGCTTAACACACTCCTGCCTGGTTTCCCCCCAACCCACACTTCACCAGGATGACTTTTGCTGATGGCATTGGTCATCACCATGCCAGTAAACCTACTACACACATTTTAACCCTCTCCATACCTCCCCCTTGTAGCTTTAGATGCCCCCAAAACATTCCCCTTGAAACACTTGGCTTCAAGGGCACACTCAATCCTACTGGTGTTCCTCACCCTTCCTCTCTGGTCTTACTTTCTTATTTTTCTTTGTCAGCTTATCCTTCCCTATCTGGTCTCTGAGTATTGAAATATCTCAGTCCTACTCTATGCCATGCTCCATGCCCTGCTCAGACCATCTCTTCTACACCCAAAGCTACTATTATAAGCAGCTTCCCCATCTATGTCTCTACCTGCAATGAATCCAGGTGCTGTGAGGGACAATGGTATAGGTAGTGGCCATGTCCTGGGATAGAACCCTGACCCACGTCTGCTCAGTCAGAATATTTCATCCTCTTGGCCAGGATGACTCCGACGAGACCTAAGCTGGCCCAAGCAGACTCAATCCTTGGAGTCTTCTAGAACCCCCAGGAAAAAGCTCAACCTTTTCCTAGACTGTTCAACTCCCAGAATATAAAGCTGGAACTCCCACTGGCATATTGACACAACATGTGAAGAGCCTGCTGAAGACAATAAGGAAGAAAGCAGAATTAAGTGACAGAAAGAGACAGACGTGTCAGGAGCAGTAGAGCGCCTGGACTAGTCAAAACGTGAGCATTTTTACTTGTGAGAATCAATAAATCCCATTAATTCCCCCATGACGCCAGTTTAAGCTGGTTTTCTGTGATTTGCAAAGGGAGTCCCAGCTAATCGGAAACCTGCCCCCAGCTGTCAGTGACACGCCCAGAAACACAGACCCGGGTGATGTACGAGGAGGGTGAATGTATTGAGGATGCTTTGTCCTTGACCAGAAAGGAAGGTATTATCTCTCTGTAGCAAGGCAGCTATCAGAGTCCTGTCTGCAGGCTTCAGATCCCAGGCTGGAGGTTCAGAGGATTTGATGGGGTGTGTTGGATTCTTCTCATAGCCTTTAGCAAACTCCTCCAAGGAACAGGCAGTAATTTGTCCAGACTGGAGCGTTGGGAAACAGAGAAGAAAATAAACTTATGACCCCAGGGCCACGTTCCATCCATGGCCAGCAACCGAGGGTGGCCAATGCAGAAAACCACAAGCCTTGTAGAGTTGGAAAAGCCAAATTTGGACTAAGTGTCACATCTCTTTTTCTCCAGAGGTCTGGCAAGAAGCTATAAGCTATAAAATACACCAAGCATAAAATGAAATAATGCTATTTGCAGCAAAGTAGATGCAACTAGAGATTATCATACTAAGTGAAGTAAGTCAGAAAGACAAATACCATATGATATCACTTATTATGTGGAATCTAAAATATGACACAAATGAACATATCTACGAAACAGAAACAGACTCATAGACATAGAAAACAGACTTGTGGTTGCCAAGGGGGAGGGGAGGTGGGGGAGGGCTGG
This sequence comes from Mesoplodon mirus, assembly GCF_964341445.2. Taxonomy (NCBI): domain Eukaryota; kingdom Metazoa; phylum Chordata; class Mammalia; order Artiodactyla; family Ziphiidae; genus Mesoplodon; species Mesoplodon mirus. The sequence goes on along the minus strand of NC_138980.1, from coordinate 174,500,292 downwards.
ACTGGGAGTTTGGGATTAGCAGATGCAAACTATTATATATAGAATGGATAAACAACAAGGTCTTACTGTATCTATACTGTATAGTTCCTACAGGGAACTATATTCAATATCCTGTGATAAACCATAATGGAAAAGAATATGAAAATGAATGTATATATATGTACAACTGAATCACTTTGCTGTATGGTAGAAATTAACACAACATTGTAAATCAACTATATTTCAATAAAATAAATATAAAAAATATATCAAGCCAGCTGAGAGGGGGTGTTCTAGGCACAAAGATAAACTAGGAGTTTTCATTTATACAATACATCCAAAGACAAGAGACTATCAACACAAAGGATGATTCATTCCACTTTGCCAAAAATTCCAAGGAAATGAGAAATGGAAGTGGAAAACATAGGCTTAAATTGTGTGTCAAATTAAAAATGAACATATTTTGTTTCATAAAGACAAGCACATTTCCTAGATGTGAAATTCTAAAGGTAATACATTGGCAGTAAAATAGCTACTAACAATCAACTGCTCATTTATACAGAAAACATGGATTCATTTGCATTATTTCTACCAAATATTCAGCTTTATGTCCTTTATGAATACTAGTATTATTCCTACTGCACATTTTTAATAAGTAATTAAATTGACAGAAGAAACTGGATTGGGGAATGAGAAGGAAGGCCAATATTACTAATGTAAAAACATAATTTTTCCTAAAAATAAGGAGAATTCTTTTTTTTATGCTCAACTGATTTAAAAATTTTTTTACTGTAAAATATACATAGCAATTTACTGTTTTAAGCATTTTTAAGTGTACAGTTCAGTGGCACTAAGGAAACTTAAAATGCTATGCAACCATTATCATCATCTGCCTCCAGAACCTTTTCCTCATTCCAAACAGAAACTTCATACCCTTTAATAATAACTCCTCATTTCCCTCTTCCCCTGCTCAATGGCATTCTCTGTTCTACTATCTATCTCTATTCTAAGAACCTAATATAAGTGGAATCATACAATAGTTGTCCTTTTGTGTCTGGCTTATTTCACTCAGCATAATGTTTTCAAGGTTCATCCATGTTGTAGCATGTATCGGTACTTCATTCCTTTTTATGGCTGAATAATATTCCATTTAATGGATAATACCACATTTTGTTTATCCATTCATCTATAGATGGACACTTGCATTGTTTCCACCTTTTGGCTATTGTGAATAATGCTACTATGGACACTGGTGTACAAGTATCTGTTTGCTTTCATATTTTGGGCATATACTCAGAAGTGAATTTCTGGATTGTACTCTATGTTTAAATTTTTGAGGAACTGCCAAACTTTTCTACAGCGGCTGCACCATTTTACACTCTCACCAGCAATGCATAAGGGTTACAATTTTTCCACATCTTGGACAACACTTATTATTTTCCATTCTTTAAATAACAGCCATCCTAATTCCTAATGGGTATGGAGTGGTATCCCACTGTGGCTTTGATTTGCATTTCCTTAATGGCTAGTAATGTTGAGCATCTTTACATGTGCTTATTAGCTATATGTATATCTTCTTTGGAGGAATGTCTCTTCAAGTCCTTTGCCCATTTTTGAATTGGGTTGGTTTTTGTTGTTGAATTTACACAACTGATTTTTGACAAAGGTTCAAAAGCAATTCAGTTGAGGAAAGACACCTTTCTCTTTTTTTTTTTTTGTTAATATAAGAAAACATCTTTTATTTGAATTTTATTTTATTTAGTTTTATACAGCAGGTTCTTATTAGTTATCTATTTTATACACATCAGTGTACACATGTCAATCCTAATCTCCCAATTCATCCCACCATCCCCATCACCCCACCACTTTCCCCCCTTGGTGTCCATACGTTTGTTCTCTAAATCTGTGTCTCTATTTCTGCCCTGAGAACCAGTTAATCTGTACCATTTTTCTAGATTCTACATATATGCATTAATATGCAATATTTGTTTTTCTCTTTCTGACTTATTTCACTCTGTATGACAGTCTTTAGATCCATCCATGTCTCTAAAAATGACCCAATTTCATTCCTTTTTATGGCTGTGTAGTATTCCATTGTATGTATGTACCACATCTTCTTTATCCATTCATCTGAATACGGGCATTTAGGTTGCTTCCATGTCCTGGCTATTGTAAATAGTGCTGCATTGAACATTGGGGTACATGTGTCTTTTTGAATTATGGTATTCTCTGGGTATATGCCCAGTAGTGGAATTGCTGAGTCATATGGTAGTTCTATTTTTAGTTTTTTAAGGAACCTCCATACTGTTCTCCATAGTGGCTGTAACAATTTACATTCCCACCAACAGTGCAAGAGGGTTCCCTTTTCTCCACACCCTCTCCAGCATTTATTGTTTATAGGGGGAAATTCTTTTGTTCATTTATTTTCAAATCTATTCTGCTACTGGGCACTGATAAATAAAGAAAATAGCACCTGGATACAAATCTAAGATTACAGTATTTCACTCATATACATTTGCCTCTGATTAGTGAAAAATGAAAGTTTCTATTTCAAATAGATATAATCCTTTATACCATCTGAGATAAGCTTCCTTAAATATAGTTCAGACATACTATTTATTTATAAAGTAAATTACTACCTAAAGCTTCCCCATTTACTGTGGTTAATTTTGTGTGTCAACTTGCTGTGGCTATGGTACTCAGTTCTTTGGTCAAGAACTAGTCTAGATGTTGCTGTAAAAGTGTCTGTGGATGTGATGAACATTTATAATCAGCTGACTTGAAGTAAAGCAGATTACCCTCCAGGTGTGGATGGACCTCATCCAATTAGTTGAAAGCCTTAGGAAAAGACTCAAGTTTCCCAAAGAAGGGTTTCTGCCCCAAGACTAGAACACAGAAACCCTGCCTGAGTTCCCAGCTGACTAGGCTGCCATGCAGATTCTGGACTTAAGACTGTAACTGCCATGGTCTGAATGTATGTCCCCCCAAAATCCATATGTTGAAATCCTAAGCCCCAATATGATGGTGGGGCCTCTGGAAGGCAATTAGGTCATAAGGGTGGAGCCAATAAAATGAAATTGATGTCTTTATAAAAGGGGCCTGGGAGAGCTCCCTTGCGCCTTACACCATGTGAGGATACAAGAATAAGTCTGCAACAGACAGGGAAGAGGGTCCTCACCTGACCATGCTGACGCCTTGATCTTGGACTTCTAGCCTCCATAACTGTGAGAAATAAATTTGTTTATAAACCACCCAGTCTGTGGTATTTTGTTATAGCAGCCCAAATGGACTAAGACAGCAACATCAACTCTTACCTAAAATTTCAATCTGCCAATTTGCCCTACAGATTTTGGATCTGTCAGTCCCCACAATTACATGAGCCAATGCCTTAAAATAAATCTAGATAGATAGATACGTATCTTCCTCTCTCTCCCTCTCTCTCTTATATATAAAGACAGGGAAAGAAAGAAAGAGAGAGAGAGAGAGAGAGAGAGAGAGAGAACCCTAGTATATTTTATTACTCTCTCTATATATATATATATTTTAATTTTTATTGGGGTTTTAATTAATCTACAATGTTGTGTTAGTTTCAGGTGACAGCAAAGTGAATCTGTTTTACAAATACATATATCCACTCTTTTTTAGATTCTCTTCCCCTATAGGTCATTACAGAGTATTGAGTAGAGTTCCCTGTGCTATGCAGTAGGTCCTTATTAGTTATCTATTTTATATATAGTAGTATGTATTTGTCAATCCCAATCTTCCAATTTATCCCTCCCCCCCTTAACCATAAATTTATTTTCTACATCTGTAACTCTATTTGGGTTTTGTAGATAAGTTCATTTGTAGCCTTTTTTAAAATAATTTGTATGGAAACTCAAAAGACCACGAGTAGCCAAAGCAATCCTGAGAAAGAAAAATTGAGCTGGAGGAATCAGGCTCCCTGACTGCAGACTATACTACAAAGAAAGCTACAGTCATCAAAACAGTATGGTACTGGCACAAAAACACAAATATAGATCAATGGAACAGGATAGGAAGTGCAGAGATAAACCCATGCACTTATGGTCACATAATCTATGACACAGGAGGCAAGAATATACAATGGAGAAAAGACAGGCTCTTCAATAAATGGTGCTGGGAAAACTGGACAGCTACACGTAAAAGAATGAAATTAGAACACACCTTAACACCATACACAAAAATAAACTCAAAATCGATTAAATATCTAAATATATATAAACAATATATAGATAGATATGTATATCTCTCTAGATATATATAAATATGTTTTATACATATTTATACATAATATATACATATATTACTTATATGTTATACACATATGAGAGAGAGAGAGAGAATGAATCCTGACTAATACATTTACCAATGAAAATCTACATATTCAAGGATAAAACAGAATGTGGTCACATGGTTCACCACGGAGTGGATTTCTTTTATTGGAATGAGATTTAAATGCCATCAAAAAGATCTTGGCTTAAACCCTACCTATCAGGAGAAGAAAAGTCCTTACTCTGCATGACTGAAAGAACTGGCTCTCTGTATTCTCAGCTCTACTTATCTCTCAAGGTAACTTCCCAACTCCACTCTAGGGCCTGATGGTGGCTGGTTCCACCCATCCACAGTCAACAAGAGCAGCTGGCTCTCTGCCTTCTTGTTAATCAACACAGAGCCTGTTTGGTGACCCTACTTCTAAAGTTATTCAACAGAGTCTCACCAGGACATTCTCTCATAAGTGCTGAATTCTGCTTGTAGTTCTGAATCCACCAGCAAGACTGTTTATATTTCTGGGAATTTGCTTGGCCTGTGTGTTGCTGCCAGCTCTCCATTTTGGCAATAAACAATGCCATTTGTGATTCTGGTAAACACAATATGTTTTCTAAGGTGTTGATGGTAAAATTAATCTCTAAAATCTAAGTATTGATTTCCAAAAACCTAGCCAGAACAAGCTATTCATATTTTAATCAGGGTAATAAACAAACGGGTTAGGTCAGAGGGCAGCTGAATGCATTCCACGCTTTCCAGAAAGGGTAAGTAAAAGCTTCTGAGTATGATTTCCTAGTCAAACAGCTATGGTGCATTTTCTCCTTCTACCTCAAGTCAACCACAAGTCTTCTTTCCCTCTCCATCTCCTTCTGGTTCCCCTCTATTCACTGCGAATAGGCTTATAGACCTTGACCTTGCTCCCTCCTTCACTGTATCCAGTGTTATTTGTTATTGGTTCTCCCTTTCCTTTACTTTTTTCATTCATTAGCTTCCAGTTATTAACTTTACATTTTTCAGTGCCCACCATGGGCAACCGCCCTGTGCTCAGCTCTAAGAACATCACCCAGCAACTGACCTCGAAAGGCTCACTGCAGAGCCATTCGTTATAATCAAAGGTGATAGTTAAAAGTCCAAAAAAGGTTAAAAAGAAAAGTGCATTATTCAAATTAGAAACAAATGATAATGGAATCCCTGTTTGCTAGTGATAGATAAAACTTGATCAGTACAATTCTAAACTATTATTTTCCTCCCTTGACCCCAGTGATGGTCTAATCATAATACAAACAATAACAAGAATCAATAGAAAACTGAGGAAGATAATGTAAGAAATCATATTTGAGTAAACACGGGGCACCTCCTCATGGTACAGCATCATACAAAGGAACCCACTGACACTCCCTTTCCTCAACAGAGATTATGACAATATCACGGGTCAGAGAAACTACATTAGAGGCTCAACACCACCAAGGTGTCCAAATAGCATCAAGTTCAAAACTACACATCTAGTGAAAAGATATTCTACACTTACATTCTGAAACCTCAAAACTTTTGTTTAAATGGGGTTTGAACACAGTCTCTCCTAAATCTTGGAATTCCACTGACCCTTTGGAAATGGCTTATGGGATACATCCGAAGCTTAACCAGGTAAGAAATGTAACAGAAGGCCAAAAACATGTATTTGAGTTATGTGTTCACAGAAGACCCAACTGTTATTCATTAGAAGAAACAGGTGGCTGGAAATGAACAATAGGAAACTGATTTCATAATGTATCTGCCCTCGTGCACTTTCACAGCTGAAAGTCCCCCGTGATCGGAGAGTCATTCATTCTGTTACATCTCTTTTCTTTCTCCTCGGTCTCTTATCTGCTTCCCTGTATCTATCTTTCAATGTTTTTTCCTTTCTCTTTTTGAACCTCCCCCAAATAATCAAGTAACATTCCAATCCGAGGAACCTAGTCAAAGCATCTCCAAATTGGAAGCTGAATAAACCAATTTGTGTGAAGCATCCACTGTGCCCACACCCCTCCCCATCTCCCACTTCATGGGAAACGCTCCATTCAGCTTTGCTCCCGTCACTCCCCCAAAATCACTTTGGCCACAGTCCCCCCGTGGCCATCCCTTTGGTAAACTCAGGGTGGATTCTCAGGCCTGCCCTCCTTCATCCACCAACAGTGTTTTCAGATTTCACCACAGCCAAGGTCTTGACTGATCTTGTTTGGCTTCATGGACATCATACTCCAATGGTTTTCCTCCTACTTCACTGGCCATACTCGCACTCACTCTTCTGCTATCTCCTCCCCACCTTGACCTCCCTATAACACGTGCACCACGGCTCACTGGCCTGATGTCCTCTTCTCTACTTATACACTCGCTTCTTGGAGGATTGCAGCCAGTCTGGTGGCCTCAAACATCACGCACCTGCTGATCATCACTCTCTCCGGCCTGGACCCAGACGCCTAAATCCTCCCCCACCCCCGCCTACTCGACACTGACATCCAAATGCCCATGAGGCCTTCTGAACTCAGCACTGATCACTCAAGCTCACCCACCTCTCACACCTACTCTACCCACATCCTTCTACGACATCTCATGTGGTGCCAACTCCATCCTTCGCGGTTACTCAGGACAAAAAATCTTAACCCGGCTTTGCCTCCCCCCACCCTATACCCAACCCCCTTGGGTCATTCATGTGCTTCTCCCTTCCAGATACATCCAGCGCTGGGCCACCTCTCACCACCTCCACTGTCCTCTGTCCGTAGTCTGAGACCCATCTTCACTCACTGGGCTCATGACACAGCTTCGTAACTGGTGCCCTGCTTCCACCATCGCTTTCCTATGGTGGATTCTTAACAGAGTCACCAGACTGATCTAAGCCCATGTCAGATCACGCCGGTCCTGAGATCAACACCTTCCATGGGACACGAGGCCCTAGAAAACTCCAGCTGAGCATCAGCTCTCTGATGTATTCCCCTATCCCTATCCCCACAGCCACATCGTCCTTGCTATTCCTAAATCCCACATCCATGTGGCCTTTGTCCCGGCCACTCTCAGTGCCTGGACCAGTCTTCTTCCAGACAGGTCCCCGGCTCACTCCCTCATGTTGACTCACTGCTCAGGCTCACCTCTTCCTCACTACTCAATGCAAAATGTCAATCACCTCCTCTTCCCTGCTCACCGCTTTCCCTCGCCTTGCTCCTGTCTTGTTTAGTTTTCCATGGCACTTGTCGGCTTCTAACATACACTATAGTTTACTCATTTATGCTTACTGCTGACTGTCAGTCCCCCCCCATGACAGCACAAACTCCCCACGAACACGTCTCTGCATTTTGTTCACTAATATATTCTGAGCACCCAGAATAGTGCTTGGCTCAAAGAAGAGGCTCCATGAACACTTGTTGAATATTCAAAGCACTAACTTGAAAATTGTATGCAATATTTGCAAACTCTGCCCTAAAATTTATAAAAGGTGTATATTTCAACTTAAGGCAGATTCCTAATGTAGACTGAACTCAGTACTGAACTGGAAATTAAAAACCTGGAGCTGAGCCGGGATCCCGTTCTTACCATTTGGACTTGAAGAATTTCTTTAATTTCCCCAAGACTCAGTTCCTCCTCTATAAAATCAGAATACACAGTTTCACAGTTGTTTCACAGTTTCTCGTTGCTGTTTTTATGTTTAAGACCAAATATGACGATGCATGTAAAACGATAAATTCAGAAGTGCAAGATCACATAAGAGGGTCCACTCTTCCCCTGCACTGGACCATTTGCCATGTGCTGTCCTTTTTTACAAAGCAAGTAATAAAAATACACTGTAATTGTGATGTGCAGCTGCACTCACAGGCCAAAAGAAATCTGATTAAGACACAGTTCCTTAAAGAGTGATGGTTGCTTGGGTTTTCCCATTCAAGCGTCAGAATCCTGTGATGACCAGAAGGCAGCCTTAAACCAGGGATTAACTGGAGATGCCAAAAGGATTTGTGGAGAAGGCATCAAGCCATAGGTTGAGACAAGGACAACAGCAGCTTATTTCACCTGGAGAGAGACCGGAGGAGAGGGGTGAGATGCCCGGGCTCCTGTGCCAGACTTCCGGGTTCAACCCCTGGCTCACCTACCTTGACTGTGTAAATGGTCTCAGACCAACTGCCTAACCTCCTCCTCATCTGAAAAATGGAGACAATCCCTAGGCTTAGCTTGAGGATTACATGAGCTACCACCTATGGAGCACTTAGAAGACCTATAGTCAACCAAGGAATTCTCTTGTGTAACCAAGCATGGGGAAACAAACAAAACAAAGTTCAATATATGTATGCAGAGGGTGAAAGCGTTTTCCCTGCCAATTAAGTAAAGGCTAGTGGAGGGGAGGTGGGGAAGCACCTTCTCATTAGGAGGAGAAATAAAGAAAATCTAAAGCCAAAGGGGATATGGAAATAGACATGAAATAGACATGACTCTACCTGAACCTCTAGTGTTAAGATTACCCACAGAGTGGGCATTCTCTGACTTAGTCACTTTAGGACATAGTACCAGTGACTCCTGGTCACCCTAAACCTGAGGCTCCCTCAGGAAGCAGGGTTCTGGGACACCAGGATCCACATCAGCTGGCAGCCTGGAGGACATGCATATTCTTGGGTCTCCGCACAGACCTAATGAATCAGAAACTGTGGGTCTGGGGCTCAGCAATCTGAGTTATAGCGAGCCCCCGATGACGGGGACATGCTCCAAAGTCTGAGAACCACTGCCCTAAGCCATCAACTCCCAAAAGAGAAGACAAGGTATCAATGAAGGATCACACTTGACTCTCCACTGCTTTATCTAAGCGCCTAGTATACAGTGTTTGATTGCAAGAAAATGTCTGTAGAAAACATTAAGTGTAAACAGTATTCATGGTAAAATTGTATTTGGTCTGGCAGGACATAAAACCTTCAACTCACAAATATCTACCTGGCCACCACCGTATACAACAGGAGAGACAAAAAGAATACAACATGGGCCTTTTCCCCTGGGAGTTTATAACATTATGAGATATTCAGACCCAGAAAGACTAACAAAAATACAAAGCCAAATGTAGCTCCTGATGTCACAACTAAGAAGCAACCGAGCAAGGACTCTGGAAGATTAAACACGCAAGGAATGATCACAACAGTAGTTGGTCAGGCATATGGCAGGAGGCAAGGAGGTAACAAGGATGGTCTTAGAGAGGAGGCTGGATGTGCAATTGGGACTTGGTTGTCATCCCGAGGAGTTTGATCTTTATTCTTTTTTTTCAGTACAAAGTTGCTGAAGGTCTTAGAGAGTTTCTCCATGTCCACCAAACTCAGTTCAGGATGATAGTTTAGCAACAATTTGAGGTGCAGAGAAGAAAGAGGCTAGATAGAGATTTGAAGAATAGACTGCTATGCAGAGAAAGAGAAGTGATGAGGATGGAATGGAAGTAAAAACCGCAAAGCATAATCTGGATAGAAGCCCACAAGGGCATCAATGGCTAGATCTGCAGGATGAGTTACTTACTGCATGAGCCAAATATGGTCCCAGGTTTAAAACTAAAATGAACCCCCAAATATATTTTCATTCCACATGCATGTGGCATTGGATATGATGCATTTGCTGATAATGTGGCTGAAGCTAAGCTATGTATAATATGTTTAAAATGTATATTCGTACTTGAAAAAAATTGAGCTTTATGTGATGTGTTATTGCACAGGAAACAAAACCAAAATCGCAGCACTTTAGAGTGTCAAACCAAAATGGAAACATGATTATGGAAACCCCTTTAATACTACGCAAGGCTGTTTATTCTTGAATTTATCAAATTCCCACACAATCCACTTACACAGCTGAAATTTGTCAGTGATAAAGACATACCAATGTCCAATTAGCTGTTTTGAGAACGTGCATTTTAAAAATTTCACATTCTTCTTTAGATATCTGTACTTAAAAATCATTCCTATACTACCAACATCAGGATTAGATTCCCAAATCCTAAAGTTTGTTCTAAACATTGAAAACATCTGTTTTCATATTTCAATGTTCTCTACTTGCATGTGATTAATTTAAATCTTGTATAAGATAACAGATATAGAAATGGGCCTCCCTGCGGAGGAAACTTTTGAGAAGAGTCCAAGATGATAAGGACCAGCCAGCCACATCAAGGTGTGAAGCTCCGTCAAAGACATTTGTGAAGGAACATGTGACAGATACAAAGGCACTGAGGCAGGAACATATTTGGTGTGTGAAAGACGTGGAGATGCCACGTGTAGGTGGGACCCAAAGGCCAAAGGGGTATGCCCTTGCAGGCCACGGAAAAGGTGGTCTCCCTAGTGCACTGAATCACTGGGGAGGGTGGTGAGCAGAAGAATAATACAATCCAGTTACTCTTTGTCAATGAGTTTATGCTTATGTTCTAATGAGTAATGCAAATCTTGTCATCCGGACCCAGAATAATGTAAAAACAAAGCTCCTGACTCGTAAGGGTATCTGTTGGGTCAATAAGCATACGAGCTAATATCATTAAGTATGGGTTAACACACTTAATGTCATATTTAATCAAGATAAGCTAATCTACAAATGTGCATATTTAATCACTGACAACTTCTTCTATTAAAGAAAAAAATATCTCCATCTAAGGGAAACTATGCCAGTCTGCTATCTTACGTGTTTGTTTTTGTTTTTTGTTTTTTGTTTTTGTTTTTGTTTTTTGTGGTACACGAGCCTCTCACTGTTGTGGCCTCTCCCACTGCAGAGCACAGGTTCCGGACGGGCAGGCTCAGCGGCCATGGCTAACGGGCCCAGCCACCCCACGGCATGTGGGATCTTCCCAGACCGGGGCACGAACCAGTGTCCCCTGCATCGGCAGGCGGACTCTCAACCACTGCACCACCAGGGAAGCCCTATCTTACGTGTTTTGATATAGTACACAAGCTTACAGGAAAAAGAAGAAGACACAATATAATGTATTACGATTTCAAAATAAGCCTTCCAACTGGGATCCACGAAAGGCTGACGAGGCCTGCTCACGGACAGCACAAGGCTGGAGGAGAGAGAACTTTCTGATAGGAGACACGTACGTTGTGAATTCCTTAGGAACATGTGCTTGGGGCCCACAGCAAGACTGGGACTCCTCGCGGCATGCTCTGGGTGGCTGGACTTACTGCCTCAAAATGATGTGATATAATAAAATTATAGCCAGTGTGTCTCAAACCCAGCTACGTACCCTTCTTTAAAGTAGCTTTGCACTAGATTTGCTCCTGCTTGCTGTCCACTCTTGTTTCCCTCCAGTTTTAATTAGATCTTCATTGTTACTCATGCATCCCTGAGAGCCTTCTTAAACATTTTCTAGAACAATTCTGGATACTATCTAATAACAACAGAAACAGGTGGCATGGGTGGTTTTACCGAATACTTCCTTATAATGATGTCAATGGAAATGCACACAAAGAAATCCCCATAGTTTTACAGGTAGTTAAATATCCAGTTGATAGGAGTGGAGTGAGGGGGTGGAGGGTTGTGTGGTACAGAAAACCTGAAGTGTTTGTTGAGTGAATAAACCCAGAATTGCAAGTGTAAGTTTACAATATAAAAAATAAAATAAAATAAGACATCAATATCTGTCCTACTTTTCTAATTTTACCTGCAATTCTGTTCTACATGAATCCTGTATCCAGTTTCTTCATCTATTTATCATGATGCCTATTCTTAGCTCCAAAGTATTAACTACTCTGTGCCTGTCCACCTTTCTCGTTATCAACTTAATCAAATAACAAGAAAAATCGTAGAGCAGCAACAATAATAATAGCTACACTACTATGTCAGCAAGCTTAGATATATACGCTGCCCCCTGGGTTAAATGATTTACCTATATTGTTTGTTTGAAAAACTCAATGAAGTAGGCTCTGTGATGGTCTCTGTTTCACAGTTAAGACTTAAGGGTGGTTCCATGGTTACAAAGCTAATCGGTGCTGGAATCAGCCTGACCCCAGACCCACACTCTGAACCCCTGCCATAGCATCTTGTTCAGGACAGTCTGCTAAGACACAGCCCAAGTTCCATTCCTGTATGGAATCTTCACTTTCCTTTAACACTGATGTCTGCTTCCTACAAATAATTGAAGCAGTTCATTTCTGTGCTACAGATATCACACTTAACCCATAGTGCTTGCAGCTATAGTTGACATTCTCTCTGCATGAGTTAAGTTCCACATGTATACCTTCATGTAGCAACAAGTCTGGAAAAATAAAACAAGATATACTAAACAACAATGACTGGCTTCCCTAGTGGCACAGTGGTTAGGAATCTGCCTGCCAATGCAGGGGATATGAGGTCGAGCCCTGGTCCGGGAAGGTCCCACATGCCGTGGAACAGCTAAGCCCGTGTGCCACAACTACTGAGCCTGCGCACCTAGAGCCCGTGCTCCACCACAAGAGAAGCCACCACAATGAGAAGCCCGCACGCCTCAACAAAGACCCAATGTAGCCAAAAATAAATAAATAAATTATTTATTTATTTATTTTAAAAACCCAACAACAATGACAAAAATCATCAAAACATCTTTCAGCCGATCATCAGACCCAATTTCAATTCATGACATTATTACAGGAAATATAAATTCCCAATTCTCAGAAGAAATCCAGTTCCTGCATGACCTGGCCCTTCTGAATCTCTACACGGACCTGGAGGGCCTCCCCTGTTCCCCATCCTGCTTCTCACAGGCCTTCTTTCAATTCAGGGAAGGGTCTAAGCTTTTTCTTGTCTCAGAGTCTCTGCACGTGCTCTTCCCAGAACTCTCTATCTCTGACTCCTACCTTTGTAACTACTGTTCATTCTGTAGACCTACTTACATGTCTGTTTCTCATGTACACCCCACACATTAGCCTTTGTCCAGTACTTTCTCTGCTAGCATCCTGCTTTCCTCCCGCTTAGCTTTTAGTTCAGTTTTGCCACAAGACCGAGTCCCACGAGGGCAGGTAGTACAGCTAGTCTGGATTGAGCACGCTGTCCTCAATGCCTACACTTGCCGCGGTACAAGCACAGTGTAGACACTACCAGCAATAGACAGATTCTCCCCCGGTCTTATTTACAAAGATAAATAAAGCATTTATTTATCTTTGGCATTCCCTGGCAGATTAGAAACCCAGGACATCTAAAGCAGAGTCCAATTTCTGAATGAAGTTGTACTTCACATTTACTGTCCAGGAAAGTTGTAGAGGTTTTCCTTTTTTTTTTTTTTATCATAGCATAATCCAGTTGAACCAGAAATACTTCAGAGGTTTCGCCTGATTGATTTCGATTCATAAGATGAACCAGTGTATGACTGACATGTGCATAAAAATAGAGCACCAATTCAGGTGACATTTTGTTTGGTTTGGTTTGGTTTTCTACTGTGACAGTTACATTCCATCTCTGTAAGTGTTGTAAGTACAGAGCGTGGCACAAGGTCTGACTAAATTTTCCTCTACATTGTACTACAAGAGTAGAATTCTTCTCTCAATAAAACATGTCTCTTTTTGTTGCTAAAGGTTAAAGATAATGTCTTCTGAAATCTCTCTATATTGCAAATCACAATCTAAATAATATTGTTAAATGACAGCGTTCTAAAAAGCACTGGAATGTTCTTCCAGTTACTGCTCTCTAAGTTGTAAACCACAGAAAAGACTTGAACAGAAAGCAAATTACACACACATATTCTCAACCCATATGTAGTCACTTTTATGTCTATGTAATGATTACCAACCTCATGCTTTCACGTTTCCTAGTCCTATTAAGCAAAGAGCTCAAGACCATACCTGCATAATCTATAGCCTACTGGACACCTTCACTTTAATATCAGATAAAAAATGATGCCATATAACATAATGGTAACATAATAACATCACAGAAGTGATCTACTGAACTTCCATTCCAACCTTCACTCTCTCCTCTCTCATCAGAGGACTAAGTCAATTCTTCCAGTTTCCATCAGAAACCTGAAGTCATTTTTTATCCTCTGTTTCTTACACCACTGTCCAATTGGTCAGCAAGTTCTTTGACCTTCAGAACATATCCAAAATACAGTCACTTCTCTCAGCATCTCCACACCACTGTCCAAGCCAACAGCTCTTGTCTGGATCCCTGCAAGAGGCTCCCAACTGAGCTTCCTGCTTCCACCCTCGCCCCCCGCCAACTTTTCCGGGGCAATCAGAGAATTCTTTTAAAACATGGATTGGATCACGTCACTTCTCTCTTACGTCACTTCTCTTCTCAAAACTCTTCAGAAATGAAAGTGGAAGTGTCCTCACGGTGGTGAGGACAAAGTCACTGGATTTGCCCTCCCATTGCTGCTCTGTTGTCATGACTACATTTCCTATTAGTTATCCCTCCTGTGCTCCAGCCACAACTGGCATCCTTGTTATTCCTTGAGGACACTGGGCATTTGAACACCTGGGGACCTCATCCACTGTTTCCTTGCTCTCCAGCCAGCAGCTAGCCACAAGGCTAACATCCCCACCTTCTTGAAAGTATAGCTCAAATGACACTTCTCCATCTAGCCTACTCCGACTACCTGTTTTAAAATTTCAAATAATGCACCCTATCTTTTAAAACCTGATCCCTCTAACCATGCTCTATGCTTTTTCATAGCATTTATCACCTTCTCCTCTAATTGGGTGAAATGAAATGAAATGGAAAATAAAAATCAAGACTTCTTCCAACTGCTGATTTAACCAAATATCCACATTTGTTTCACATAAATATGGACTAATTGTTATGAAACTTTTCTCAAAGACTGTTCTGTTTCAGCCAGTGTAAACTAGTATAGAGGAAGGTATTTGCAACAGTCATTCATGCTTGCCATTGTATTTTAAGGACTGTTGGTCAAATCTTGAGGAAGTTTCCTTTCAAATCATGGAATCTGTCCGAGTACTCATTAACATGCCCTCTTCCTATTTTGAAGGCACTATGGTTTTGAAATGAACTTATATTCCACCTATTCAAAGAGTTCACCCCAAACATGCATTTCTATAGAACGCCATTAGGAAACAAAAACTTGTTGCTTTCCTTAGCATTAGTACTAAAATAAAAGTTTTAATGAGTTACCTTATAATCCTAAAAGGTCAACATTTTGAAGAGTTACTAAAAAATAATAACCTTACAACTGCTACTTCATGTTCTTTCTCACTCCCACCTTTCGGCCCAAAAGGAGTCTTCATGTTATCGTAATTATTAGAACACTGTTTCTTGGTTATACTTCAATCTACTCCCTTTACCGTAGGGCCAACTCTCCTGTTTTTAGCCTGCTGACAGTTCTCAAACCCCTTTGTATTTACTAACCATCCATTTTTGAATACACGTAACGTGATACAAACAAGGCTGATATTAAATGGAATACCAAAATTGAATATGAATTAAGTAGAGTGACTATGATTTGAAGACACAAGATAAAAATAAAAAGTCTTCTGCATCCCATTTTCTTTTTCCCAAAAGAAAAATTGGGGCCAAAATAAAATATGAAGACTAGTTAGACTTCAAGGCTCAGTTGTGCAGCTCAGATCTGATCCGGAGGCTTTGATTGTCTAGGACTCCCCATTTTAGCAATGCAACCTGATGATATCTATTTTCTCATTTTTTATTTAACTCTTAAACTTATTTTTAAAAATGCTCCTATTTTATGTCTTTCTAATGAAATTGAAAGCTTTCTCTTAAAGAGAATAGATCATATATTGATGTCCATACACATTCTTCATGGTACCCAGCACAGTTATGCAAATAAATATCCAATAATAAAGCTGTTGATTGCCAAACACTAGCTGTTTCTTACCGTAAATGGTATATCCTGAAAAATATTCTCTTTCAGAACCTAAGCTGTAGATCTCAAAGGATTTTACTCAATGGGAATAAATCAAATTATGGAGCCAGATATATCACAACTGGATCCCAAGTATAATAGCTTCCCCAGCTTCCAAACCAATTATTTTTCATTGGTAAAAGCATTACATGGAAGGTTACTACCATTATTAATAACTTCCAGCAGTAAATTCAATTATTAGGACAATAGGTGCTTGTGTATGTCTTACATGGGCAAAGCAGGAGGGGAGGGAAGCTCTTTTTTCTTAGTGCTGATTTTCATGAAAATAATAAAATATGAGCACTGGAAGCTCAACTGAACAACTGCTTGGTAAATATCAAAGTGCTACAGGTACATAATCAGCATAAAACTGTCACCACATCCATACTTTGCTTCTTCCATTAAAGCACCACTTCTGTCCAAACTAAACTTGAGAATATTACAATCACATTTTTGAAGGCAACATATTACATAGAATATATAATTAAGGGTAGTCTGATTTACAGTTGTCTGAGACAAAGAAATGGTTTTATACTTCCAAATTCTAGAACTTGCTCTAACATTCTCTATGAAACAGGAATGATGATTATTTGAGATCAGAATTAGTACACCCAGGCCTAACATCCACTTATCTAAGGTTGAATTTGTGGTCCACATAGAACAGAACTCTGATTTCTTTCAATAGTTCAGGCCTTCTCTACTGGTTTATCATAAGTGGATCATAAATACTGGCTATTTTTTCACTTCACTGCTCAGGTCAGGATTTCCACCGCCTAGTTATTCCTTGACTTGCTTTGTCCTCATTAATCCCAGGAAGACATTCTTCCCAAGAGCTGACCTAGGGATGCCATCACCAAGGGCCTTCGATGACACCCAGTTCAAGAAAAAAAGGTTTCATTCACAGAAGCAGAGTCATTTAATTTTAAGGTCAGACAAATGATGTTGCCCTTCTTAGACAGGTCTACGGCAGGTATATAGCAGAAGTCATCACTGGACTACCAAGAAATGGGGAAGCCATAGTGAACACAGGCAAGACACTGCTTTTCTTTTTTTTTTTTTTTTTTTGCATATTTACAAATCCTCTGAACACGATTCATGAAAAACAAATACAACAATCTTACAATTAAGAAAAGTTGGAAGTTTATCTAAAAGCATCATTTTTTTCCCCTGGAATGATAGCTCAGTTTACTGCACTCAGCCCCTGCGTGGCCATCTGGCAGATGTGGGATTGGCACTCAGGCGACTTTCCTAGATCCACCATGACTCAGCAGAGTTTCTCAACCATGGGACTGCTGACCATATTGGTCAGAGAACTCTTTCCAGGGTGGGGGGGGGCAGTTGGGGAGGGGGCTGTCCCGTGCATTGAAGGATGTTAACAGCATCCCTTGACTCTAGAAAACTATTATAGATGTCGGTAGCTCCCCACCCCTCCCCTAGTTGTGACTAGCAAAATATCTCCAGTTGGTGCCAGGTGTCCCGTGGCGGGGGCAAAATCATCCCCAGATGAGAATCACTAGCCTGCCTAGTCCCAGTTGCTGTTGTTAATCTGTAAAATGGGCTAACGTGATATGCAGAAAAGCATATTCACCAAAGTTTCTTTCAGGATGAATATTCTATTGTTCTGAAGTTGCTTTTTTTTTTTTTTTTTGGTAGCCCATCTGTGACTGAGAGATGTGCCTGAGATGGGAAGAATTCTCTGGTTTGAGAAAGGAGGGACATTTACCAATAACTCCAGAGAGAAAAAGAAACGAGAGAAAGGGGGAGAGAGGTGGTATAATCATCGACGTCTTTAGCCCTTGACAGAGTGAATAAACTCCTGATGTAATTGAGATAAGTGGCTTAGTAATAGAGATGAGAATGCAGTCAGATTTTCACTTTCAGTCTGACTCACTATGGGAGGCAAAACGATACCCCTCAGAGATGTCTATATCCTTCTAATCCCTGGAACCTGCGAATATTTCATGTTACATGCAAAATGGAGTTAAGGGTACAGATAGAACTGAGGTTGCTAATCGGCTAACCTTAAAATAGGGAGATAATCCTGGATTATCCCAAGGGACTCACAAGGGCCCTGAAAAGTGAACAAAGGAAGCAGAAGAAGAAATTGAAGGGATGTGATGTAAAGGACTCAACCTTCTGTTTCTGGCTTTGAATATGGAGGGAGGGGCCAGAAGCCAAAGAATGCAGGCAGCCTCTAGAAGCCAGAAGAGGCAGGAAACACATTCTCCCCTAGAGCCTCCAGAAAGGCACGAAGCCTTACTAACATTTTAATTTTAGCCAAGTGAGAGTCATATTCGATTTCTAACCTAACACTACCATATGTAAAATCGATAGCTAGTGGGAAGCTGCTGTATAGCACAGAGAGCTCAGCTCGGTGTTCTGTGGTGACCTAGATGGGTGGGATGGGGGAGGGGAGTGGGAGGGAGGTCCAAGAGGGAGGAGATACATGTATATATATAGCTGATTCACTTGGTTGCACAGCAGAAACTAACACAACACTGTAAAGCAGCTATACTCCAATTTAAAAAAAAAAAAAACGTAAGGGGATAGATTTGTATTGTTTTAAGCCACTCAAGTTATGATAATTTGTAGCAGCGAAAGCAAACTGCTACAGTCAGCTGCTCTACCTGACAGAGCATGGGAGGACATAGCGCTTGGCTACAGGGAAGCCTTAGCAACTGAACTCTCAGGAATTTACAGAACCTGTACAGTGCAAGATGCCCATATCTCAACAGCCTTATCAATGGGAGTGTGGGCCACAGTTCATCATCTATGAAAATCAGGAGGCCCTAGCTGACATCCGTGATACAGGAAATTCCAATAGAAATCCATCTCAGAGACCCACTGGGAGAATTTCAGGAGATTTTGTACATAGAGCATATGCAGCACAGTGCCTGGCACATCCTAAGTGCTAAATAAATGCTTATCGTGGATGTTCTACTGCATTTCCCTTGAGGACAAACAGAAAAAGCTTTTGCCACAATGGAAGAGTCTTTCCTGTGTTGGCCTGACAACAAGCTACACTTCTGCTCATGCAAAACACACAGGGAGGGAGAGAAATCACATGCCATTAGGCCTCTCTCTGAATCCTCAGGATGATCAATAACTGTGTGCTATTCTGTGGGGTCCCGATCAATACACGATTCCAGTCATCATGAACTCACTCCAAGCTGTTGCCTCCCTGACACCTTATCAGGAGCAGTAGATAAGCAGTAACAAGTTTTCTGGATGTCTGCAAGCACATCGATCATCGTGACAAATGCTTGATATGGCATTCTATTTTCTCCACCCAGCCTTGTTTTAATAACACAAGTCTGCATGTAAGGCCTCATGATTCGGATTCAAGCTTGCAGGTTAATGCCTTCTAGACTGTCAAGGCATAATGACCTTGCCTAGAGTACCCAGCTGGTTGACAGATGCAAATATACAGTGAAGCCAGGGATAGTTTCAATAAATTACGTTACTCCAGAGAAGCGTGAACTTGTTCAAGGCTGCAGTGCTAATTTTGTATCACGTTAATTCTAGCCAGGAAAAATTGCCCTTTGCTCAGACTTTGTAGTGATTTCAGAAAAAGATGTCTGATAATTATTTGAAGCAAGAAATAATTGCTGTTTTTGTTTCTATTTGGGGGAAGAAAACACAAAATCAGAGAAAACATTACAGATGAAAAGGAATGTCTCAGATTATTATAATCAGCCAATCAGAACTTTAATGAATTGTTTAAGATTCCCTCTCTCTCTCCTCTATGGAGA
Source organism: Mesoplodon mirus (assembly GCF_964341445.2). Lineage (NCBI taxonomy): Eukaryota > Metazoa > Chordata > Mammalia > Artiodactyla > Ziphiidae > Mesoplodon > Mesoplodon mirus. The sequence continues at coordinate 174,480,456 of NC_138980.1, read as the reverse complement.
TGGCAGTTCTGTCCCATCAACAGAATGTTCTGTCACCCTGGCAGAAAACTTAGAGGTTACTGCTTGAGAGATGAACAATCATCACTTTTTGAATTACTGTGGATTAAAACTGAGGGTAACTTGAAAGAACAATCTCTTATGCCCTTAGTGACAGATAGGGAGACTCTTTGCTTATTCGTTCATTTAACAATAATATCTATGCTCTCTAAGGCCTGTGCAGGTCTCAAATAGTCAGACGTGGACCCTGAAGCACCCAGCAAATCAGTAACAAAGCTGTGTTCCTAAGACAAGAACTTTCACAGATCAGGGACATCCCAGTGGTCCAGTGGTAAAGAATTCACCTTCCATGCAGGGGACCTGGGTTTGATCCCTGGTCGGGGAACTAAGATCCCACAGGCCTCAGGACAACTAAGCCCTCAAGCCACAACTACTGAGCTCGCATGCCTCAACTAGAGAGGCCGCCTGCCGTAAACTACAGAGGCCTGCCATGGAGCCTGCAGGCCACAACTACAGATAAGCCCGCACACCACAGCAAAGAACCCACGTGCTGCAACTAAGACCCGACGCAGCCAATAAGTAAATAAATAAAGGAAAGAAATTTAAAAAAAAAGAACTTTCACAGATCAATCGACATGCCTATTAAAATGCCAACTTACGTTGTAACTGAAGAAAATAATCGACTGCTCATAAATTGTAAGAATATATGAAAAACAGAAGTGGAATCTACACAGAGCTGGACATGTAAAATTTCTCCTTGTTTCATGATCTAACCCTCATCAGATTCTTCTCCCCAGCCATCATGGGGTTGACGCAATTCAGCGTCATCTTGGATCATCCAAGAAAAACCAGCTGTGCAGAAGCAGGGACAGCATGCACAGAGTCCCAATGTAGAGACTGGCCGTGACAATCATGACAACATGTGACCTCTGGCAAGTCACTTCCCCATTCTTATCCTCATCTTTCTCATCGATATTATAGAGCTGCCTCCATGCTCACAGGGTTCCTGGGGGGGTTTACTGATTTTATATTTAGAAACTGTGCCCCCTTCACACTGATGAGCAATGATTAGGATGAACCTCTTTACAGTGAGTTCTCACCATAAAATGGAAAGTGGATCCTATGACTCATGTCGAGATTTGCCAAGCTGTTCTGTGCACCACAACAGAGAACTGGGTTCCAGGGAGAGAAGGGATGCAGGTACGAATCCTCCGATCTAAACAAAGGCTAGATGTCAAGTGTAGACACTGCCACAGTGAGATGTGAAGTGTGTGGCAAGTCTTCCAGCCTCACTTACAGCCTCTCTTCCTGCAGGGCTGCTTTATGACCAGGTTGACCACGACTAAGACCTGGGGCTGGACCACTTGTCAGGACAGCCTTCGTGTGTTCCTGTGTGACCTCATTTTTGTACAAATTCCAACCTCAAGGCAGTCTCATATGGGAAACATTAATATTAGGACACAGTACCAGTTCAAATGAGGGATGAAAACCATATAAACTAAATGAATCAAACTAACGACCTTTGCTGTTAAACAACTGGATGGTCAGAATCAAGAAGACCATGGAATTCACCTGTTTTTTAAAAGTATCCCCTTCAACAACAACAATAACAACTACAAAAATGTGCAAAAACCTTAAAGAGACATGTCTCCAAAGAAGATACACAAATGGCCAAGAAGCACATGAAAAGATCCTCAATGTCATTAGTCATCAGGGAAGTACAAATTCAAACCACAATGAGATACAGATTCATACCCCTTAGGATGGCTATATTTTTTTAAAAATGGAAAATAAGTGTTGGTGAGAATGTGGAAAAATTGTAACTCTCATGAAATGCTGGTGGGAATGTAAAATGGTGTAATTACCATGGAAAACATAGAGCAGTGACCCAGAAAGAAACAGAATTGCCATAAGATCCAGCAATTCCACACCGAGGATACACCCAAACGAACTGAAAGAAGGGCCTCAAAGAGACACACCCATGTCGTAGCAGCATTATTCACAATAGCCAAAAGATGCAAACAACTCAAGTGTCCATCAATAGGCGAACGTATAAACAAAATATGGCCTACACATACAAAGGAATATTATTCAGCTATAAGCATCATGCTACATGAAATAAGTCAGACACAAAAGGACAAACATTGTGTGATTCCACCTATAGGCTGTACCTAGAATAGCCAAATTCACAGAGACAGAGAAAGTAGAACGATGGATGCTAGTGGCTGGGGGATATCACTTTACAGTGTCGCACCAGGTCTACTGATACTTGTGGGTTTGCGAATAAAAACTATTATTTGTCCATAAACTTGAGAGATATTTGCCTGACACTGACAAGTTTAATTTAATTTTAAATTACTGTGGGCTTACCTCTGTGTGTATATTACATGCAATATGAATATTTTTGATACAAAACGAAGCACCGTTTTAATGGCTAGACTGACTACCCAGCAGGCTCAGCCTTCTCCTGGGGCAGGGTGTCTCCACCTCAGCTCCCGTGGTGTCATGACCAAGAGTTCTTGGTTGTGAAGAGCCACCCCGTGCACTGTGGGACGTTTAGCAGCAGCTCTGGCCTCCACCCGCCAGGTGCCAGCAGTACCCCACTCCCATTGTAACAAGCATGTCTCTAGGGATTGCCAAATGTCTCCTGGAGGTTGGGGTGGGAAGTCACCCATGGATGAGAACCAGGATGTGGATCAAAAGAGGTTTTTACCAGACCCAATGCCCCCACCAGCCACCCCATGCTCCCCCTTCTGGCCCTCTTACTGGGACCATTATGACAGGGGTGGTGGACTTGACCATGACCTCTTTTCCACTCACAGTCACTCTGCATGTGGGTATCTGCCAAGTGGTTCTCAGGCCCCAGCAAGGTCTCCTTTTCAAAGGAAAGTGAGCTCATATCCTATACTGCTTTTGAAGCAACCTACAAAATGCATTTGATGCAGGCTGATTTCATGGAACCCCTTGTTTCTCTTTACTGCTTCGTTTTGTTCAGAACTATCAGATTTTGTAACAATCTATTTTTTTTAAAAAAAAGAAAAGATGCTGAAACCTTCAGAAGCTTAACTGACAGTTTACCAAGCTCTCATAAGCTGTACCAAAGACAGACTTTCTGGCACCCTCTAGAGGATTTACTTGTGCCTCTAAATGATTCCCCACTGAGTATGTAGTTCCTCCTGGTGGATGCTGGTAATGTTTCAGTAATTTAAAGTGAAGTCGCTCTGCACAATTCATTTTGAGACCTGAGATTAGGGAAGAATAAGAGACAATGGAGGTCGTAAGAGCTGTCACTGGCAAATTTCCTATTCTATTATTGGGAAGGAGAAACCAATAATCATTTGGGGGAGGGTGGGTAAAGAAGCAGTATGATTCGATGTGACAACTTCTGGATATTTCCCGCAGAAAACTTATTCATTCCTAAATAGTTACTCAGTAATCTCTTGCATGTCTGTCCAAAACTCCTACACAATAACAACAAAAAAGCCAAAGGTAGTTCCAAGATGTTTACAGTATTTAAGGCAGAGCACACTCATACACAAGTATCTAAACGTTAATCACTATCATGATACCACCTGAAATGACCTGAAGTGACACTTTAAGATGGAAACAGTTACCCTAAAATGTGACCATCTTTTCCAAACCAAACAAGGCAACCAGCAGAAGGTGAGCTATAGTGTGTCTACTCCCAGGACCAACCAGGGCGTGGACAGAGACGTATCCTGGGATGGCTGAGGATTCTTCTCACTAACCCCTATCTATTTATCTTCCAAGGTGAACTGGGTCACAAGGAGATTTTACTGATTGTCTATGAGTTTACTACCACTTTATCATGAAGTTAAAATCAATATAAACAACACTGCCTATAAGTCATCTCTCTATTCTGAACCAATTAGGAAGGAGTGGATGGAATTTAAAACACAGCATCCACTTGTTGCTGGCGGAGCTAAATTGTCAGCTTGGACTAGAGGCCAAAGCAGCCACTCCATAACTTCCCTTTCTGAGTGGAACCTTCCCAACTGGGCAAAGGGTTGGAACAGAGGCCCGTCCCATGACATCGGCCCAAGGAGGAGGTGATAAGAAGGGGAGAACATGCACTTGACAGCAGCCTTGCACTGAGTACTGAACTTCAACACATTTGCTCCAACAGAAGGACCAGCGTGGTGACACGCCTTCACTGGTCATGACAAAGAAGACAACAGAGAAAGAGCCCAGAAGAGACCATTTAATATTACCACATCCAGGGAGTGCAGGGGATGGGAAAACTAGCACAAGCTTAAGATATACTTTCTTTTTTAAAGCTATTTATTTGGAAGATTTTTAGAGAAACACCTCACTAACCTACAGTCAAGAATATGAAGGGTTTATAAATTATTTTTGATACTGTGTGTGTGTTACATGTGGGGAAGAAGCCATGGTAACATGTCTGGACTCTTTAATTTGATATTCAGGTTGAAGTCGTACAACAGGGTTCTGATGGCATTATTTTAAATTAAAATGTGTATGAAATCATTTTCACTGTATATATTTCACATGTTTCTTATAACTTCTTAGCTTTGCTTTTGCTAACACCCAAGGTGCATAGTTTGTTATTCCAGTTAATGACTTTATATCTCACCTTCCCTCTGCACACCCCATCATTTTGTGACAATGCAATAAGGCTCTTCCCTTTTCGGGGAAACACTTTCATATCTCATGCGTAAGAACACAAAAAAGATCCCACATTTCTCATTTCATTGGACATTGTTATTTTCTTCTAAATATAAAAAATAGGCTAGTTACATTTTCATTTTTGCTCATGATATCTGTGTCCCAAAGAGAACAACTTGTGGGAAAGGTATTATAAGTTTGGTTAAATTGTCATGTTTGTGTATAAATGTATAAATTTTCCATTTTCATAATAGCCATATCATGACTAATATAGACTTTCAAGCCCTACTAGTCTATGGTAAATAGAATGTTGATCACTTTTATAGACTTGCTTTAAAGAAAAAGAGGGCAAAAAGGCAAACTTTGAACTCATCACCCATACACTGAGGCCCTATCCTAGTTCTATGTGAAAATGGCAACCTTTAATGATAAAATTCTCTCGTTCTTACCATTTCTTTGTGAAAAACTTATCATAACCTCCATACTGCAGAAAAACATGTTATTAAAATCAAATGTCATTGAACCAGTGATGTGTAATAACATTTACATTAGGAAGTTAGCACCACAATCCCTCACCCAGATAACCTGTACTAAGTCAAGGTATAGCCCATCATTAATTTTCAAAGGAACATAGAACCCAGACACCTTTCACATTAGATACAAAAGAATGTATATATACCGGTGATTAAGTTGATATTTTCACTTTTGCAAAAATTAACTAATCCAAAATATAAAAGAATGCATATGTACCAGTGATTTAAGTTGATATTTCCAATTTTGAAAAAATTAAATTAACCCCAAATATTTGTTTGTACAAGTAGAAAACAAATAACACTTTTAACCTCTTACACTATTCATGGCTACATCCTCCAATTTTGTGAGTAATTTAGAAATAATTTTCCTATAGAACTACAGAGCCTTTATCCATTGAAGCACAAAGGTTTCCAAACTGCCAAATCATTCTGGTAGAAACCTGCATTCTACTGAGTTTCAAACACTAGCTACCAGCCTATTGTCCTATCCAAGTGGCCAACTTCATAACTATAATACTTTCCTTACCCCACAGTCTCAATTTTTGCTTCCTAACCCCCTAAATCCACCTCATGCAAGTATGCTGCTTTTATGGTTATTACTCAAAGATATGTAACTCAATCAAAAATCTTCATACCCAGCAAAGAAAAAGTGCTACCAAAAGCACCTTAGCACCTGGGATTAGACTCTGGGTTTTACTGGAAAGAATCACTACCAGCACATGGAGTTTCCAGTCCCTAAACATCGGTAAGACAGCAATCAAGGTCATCAATGTCAAATACTGGTTCCCCATCAGGAATGTTACTGCTTCCACAACAGTCTTAAGGGAGCAGCCTTGGTAAGGAATTAAATAAAGTCATGAAGAAAACATATAAATTCTCCATTTGCATAACAGCCATATCATGACTGACTAATGTTACATAAGATATTTAACCTGGTGCTATTCACATAAAAAAGAAGAAGACCAGGTCCACTCCTATTCCTATTCCCTTGAAAGAACAGAAAGACTATGTCACATGTGTGATTATACATTTATATATATATTTATAAATTTATACATATAATCTTTCAACAAGGTAACTCGGGTCACAAATGCACTTCATAGAGAAGAATTCCATTTCTAAAAGTCTACAAGTTTAACAGTTACTCATAGAGCTAAATCAGTATAATCATATTCCTCCAACAAACTGTGTGTGTGTGTGTATATACACACATACATATGAAAATGCATATAAATATTTAAACAAAACAGAAAGATAACTTTGCATGGAAAATGAAGCTGAGAGATATAGTCTAAGAGCCTAAACTGCATAAAAAGTTATCTTCAAAACATACCACATATTCATGAACGTTTAATAATGTTATGAATTGAAATAAGTATTCATAGCCAGTATTGTTTTGCTTTGCACTTTTGCCACTTTAATTGGCCCTGAGTTATAAACATTTTCTAGAGTTTGTTATAATGTCTCAAAGTTAACTTTGCTTCTTATGTCTTTTCTTGTCTTATTGTGATGTCTGAGGTCAAAGAAGTGGTGACAGCAGGCATTCTTTTGTTCTTGTTATTAAAATGGTACTATAAACTTATGATTTCAGTATTTTTTAGTTTAAGAATATTCTTAATTCCCAGTTGACTAAGAATTGTTAATTATGACCTAGTATTAAAATGTATTATTTTTATAAAACATTGATTGAAATTATCATTGGTTGCTTTCCTTCACCTGTTAATGTAGTGACTGTTGGCTGGTCCCTTCCTTGTGTCCTCAGATCCACCCCTCCACCTTCCTGGCTCTGCCCTGCCTCATGGGGTTGCCCTGCAGGCAGTTTTCTGTGCTTCTGTAACAGCACACTTCCAGCTGAGTTCAGCCAACAGGAGGCCCTAGTGGGGGAGGCTAGGTGGGAGGTGGGGGGAGGCAGAATATTGCTCTCCCTTCCTCTGGCCTCCCACAGCCTCTCTGACAGCTTCTGCATCCCCTTCTTGTCTCTAAGTCCTGATAGATGGCTCCCTTCCTCTGGGAAGTCCAGGCTTTGGGTTCTGGTGGCCTTGCCTCCTCCTATCTTTCAAGGTCATAGTTTCTCAATCTCCACCCTGCTGACATTTTGTGGCCAGATAATTCTTTGTTGTGGGGACTGTCCTATGCATTACAGAATGTTTAGCAGCATCCCTGGCCTCTACATACTAGATACTGGTAGCATCCTGACCCAGTCATGACAATCAAAACATCTCCAAAGGTTATGAGTTGCTCCCGGTGCTGAGAGGAAGCCACATAGTCCCTGACTGGGAAACATTGCTCTAGGCTAATGAAGTCATGCTTCCTGAGGCTAGTCTCTTTGAGTTTTCTCTGCCTCCTTATTTGACTTCTCAGTTTTTCTCTCAATTAAGGTAACCAATCCCCTACATTAAATTCTTTCTGCTGTAAATACTCAAGCGGTCTGTGACTAATGAAACACATTTCTATGACTAAATCATACTTGGATTCTTAGGAATGACTGTAGCATGGATCTTTGTATAATACCTGACTTTTATCTGCTTTCTTTCATTTTACTCCATTGCCTTTTTTTTCTATTTCCTTGAGATGAACACTTAGCTCATTAATTAGCAGTTATTCTTCTTTTCTGATATATACAATGAACGTGAAAAGTTGGTCTCTATGCACTACACTAAGTACATTCTTTGAAAGTTGCTATTTGCAGTTGTAACTGGCATTCCGTTACATTTTCTAAAATTCATCATGTCTCAAAGTTAGCTTTTAAAAATAACTTTGAATTATCATTATAAATCCAACTTATAAGAAATAAATCACATTTAATTTGTAAAAGAAGTATTTTTCAAAAGATAAGGAGATAATTTTTAAACTGTATTACCAATACTTGAGTATGTTTGGAGATAAGGTATTTAAGTGTTTAAGGTATCTATTATTGAGAAGCTTTTACTTCATATTACTGCTTGATCCACAGCTGGAAAATAAAAGGTTTGGAAAAAAATTTCCTCACTTTTAATAACATCACCATCATCACCAACATCATTATCGTCATATTCTGTTTGCAACTGTTGCTGATCTTTAGGACAAAGACATAAGAGAGTCAAATGTGAAGGACTAATGCCTTATTTTACTTGGGAAGAAGTGCTATAGTACAAAGGGAAGAAAAATACAATTTCAAGTCATAAACATCAAAGTCTATAAGACTATATATACATCCACCTAATAAGTAAAAATATGTAAGCACCAAAGAGCAGCATGCAAAATTTTGAAACTTTCTGTAGGACAGAATCAAATAAGTGAATCTTGCATATAAGAAAAGAAATGCAGAAGACAATTATCTCCTATTCAAGCTTTCTGCTTTTGAAAGTGCTTTCTAGAACAGCTTAACAATGTTATATATACACACAGAGGCACACACAAAGGAACAGAAATTTGGGAAGCAATCAGAGACCTACTCAAAAATGTGATGTTTTTCCTGAATTGTTTTTCATTTTATACGTGAAAAACTACATCAGTGTGTGTTAACAAACATGTTATAACAGAGCTGCATTTTTAAAAAAAACTATTACAGATATCGCACATTTTCCTCAGTCTCTTCCCTGAAGAATATCTTCTCTGTCTTCTTTGCTCTCTCTCCTCACCAAGATGTGTTATGTCTTGTAAAAGTGTGTTCACTTGTCGCCAGGATCAGCTCCCCAGAGAACAGGTCAGGGCCAAGTGAGGCAGGGTTCAGAGGAACTCAAGAAACTAACGGCATTTGTACTGCTCTTTACTTCCATCCTTAAGGTGGATCAATGCTTAGAGAAAAGAGGAGAAGCAAATGTCCGGCAGAGTTCTATCACCCAGCACTCAAACTGAGTACATTAGAAAACTCTACAGCTCCTAGAGCTGCAAAAGTGACTAGAAGTTATCTCTAGAACCCTGAGCTGAAGTTTGTAGCTGAAGATCCATGGACCATGAAATTCGGTGTCTACATCTTTTTTTGGAGTATTATTGCATAAGAACCATACCTGTTTCCTGCATGTGAGCAGGGGCTCAGCCTGGACGCTGCCTTCCCCAGAGTTCCTCAGACCCTGAAAGAGAACACAAGGGCAGGGGAGCAGGAAGCACGTGGACGTGGCGGCATCACATCTGCAAGATGCGAGGGCAGATGAGGCCTCCTGGGAGCTTCGCTGCTGGCCTGGATGTCTCAAATTAATAACATTTTTCAGTCCTGTCTCCGCAATTACACTGGAAGCTTTTTCCAGGGCTCTTCAAGGCCTGCTCGCTCTTTGATTGCCTCTGCCAGCTCCAGCCGCCCCGCACGCAGAGCTGCCTGCCGAGCAGCCTGCGGTTTCCATGGAGACGGTGCCTGCACGGAGATGGGGGGGCGAAGCAGATGCCAAGTGGAGCAGCGGACCCTGACCGCCACACCATGGCCTCCTGAGGTCCTCGGGACAGACACGTCAGCCACAGGGACGGGAAGGCGGGGAAATGATAGGGCAGAAAACAAACTGAGATGAGAAAGGGACTTTTAGAATTGGCAAGCGTCTCTGGATATGATGCCCGGTTTCTACCAGTATAAAATGTAAAAATCAGGTCTTCAAGTTTATTTAAAAAATGATACAGATGCATTCATATGCCTGTGTGTGTATACATAGGAAAAGTTTGATCGGCCTTTTCCCAACATCAAAGAGTTAATTTTCATGGAAATATCGAAAAACAGCAAGAGGGCTTTGGAGTGTACAGTTTGATTTGAGCACATTATCATAATATTTATTCCCGATCATGATTCACGCCCTAGTCTGTGCCATTAATGAGACTTTGACATTCATCTTCTCCTACTTTTCTGAAATCCTCGGTTTTTATTTTATGTATAAGAATTCTGAAGCAAGATTTGTTTCACTAATAAAAACTGTAGGCTCACAAAGACTAACTCCTAAAGTTAAAGTACATGTAAGCTGTCCAACTCTCATTCAAGGATTCCACCAATATATATATATTTTTTCTATGATGTGTTCAGGGCTGCTCACCAGTATGCTGGTTCTCCTCATCCTCTGGGCATATGGTGGGACTGGGCTTCCCCCTCCCTTTAAATTTGCACATGGCCACATAATTTGGTTTGCCTGATGGAATAGGACTGAATGATATATGACACAATTTTCCATTTCCCTTTCGCTACCTCAATGATCATGGAAGAATAGGCAAAGATGTGGGAGCCATTGGCCTGAGTCCCAGAGTAACAAGGATTATCCAAGTTTCCATTCCCACTTTTCACCAACCCATGCTGCAGATGGACCAACTTTTACCCTTTTAAGCTGCTGAAATCTTGGGGCTGTTTGTTATAGCAGCATAATCTAGCTTATCCTAGAGGAGGACACACAACCTCCTCGTTCAATCATAAAATATTTTAATATTTATGTTCATTTGTATGAGGTGGCCAGAGAATTATAACAGATTCTTTCCTAGATGACTGATATAAAGGGCAATACATGAAATACTCCATACATGAAAAACAAAATTTCTGTAGCAGTTCACTTTGGCCTGAGGTTAAGACTAAAAGGCTTATTAGCACAAGAAAGTGGCATTTAAGATAATGATGTTGAATGATTAGTAAACCAAGAAGGCCTTCTACCACAAGTAAGGTGTAGCAGTCTATGACACACAATAAAGGCTCAACAACTTATTATTATTATCATTATTAAAGCCAGAGAACTGCAGGTCCTTACTGTGCCCAAAAGATTCTAAGTGGGTAGGTCCAGTTGAATTTCAACTGCAGAAAAACAACAAATATTTTTTAGTATAAGTGTGTCCAATGCAATATTTGAGACATACTTATACTGGAAAAAAACAAAAAAAACAAAAAAAAAACAAACAAAAAAAAAACCCCTACTATTATCTGCAATTCAAATTAACTAAGTGTCCTGTAGTTTCATTTGCTAAATCTAGCAACCCTAACCCTAGGTGCATCCTGGGGATTTCATGGGTTGTGTATGAGGGCTAGTAGTGAGTCATGAAATGATATCATTCTGTGACTGAGGGGACATGGTGTGTTCTCATTTTTGAATGAGGTAAAAGTCCCACCACTTAGCAAGGTATTCAATTATCCACTCAGTGCTACAGAGGAGTCTATAGATCTCTTGTCAGAATGTTCTACCATCTTCTCCTGGTGATCTGCAAACAACTTCACAAATTCCTCTGACATCATGACATTCTCTATAACGTCACACAGCTGCACATCCCAACACCTGAAATTGCACTTCACATCTACACTTTTAGCTTAATATGCATGCACAACTTGGCTTCTTGATATGATGGTGGCAACTTTTCCATGTGCCAACAGTATCACTGCAAAGTGTTGAGTACCATATGGATATACTGAGATGGCCCACCTGCCCTCACTGTCCTTCTCAATGCCTTGAAATGAATGTAGAAGCAGCCTTACCCTTTGCCAAATGCCCAAAGATATCTATCTTCAGAGATACGTTAGCAGTAAACATGTAGGTAACAATGATCTACTTATACAAAAACTATGTAGCATAACATTAAAACGTTGAGAGAAACCGTGAAACTAGTTCTGAGTTTAAGAGCATCTTCTCTGTGTCACAGCTAAAAAACTCATCCAGCCACCAAACCCACAACCTGCCACATCTCAAATAACTAAAATCATGAATAACTGCAAGGATCAGCATATATATTTAAACTCCGATAAAAAAAAAAATCACCTAAGAAGCTTCCAAGAATAAGCAAAAATGACAAAATCTCCTATTGGTTCGAAAATCTGTTACATTGCTTTCAAAATCCTTATCCTCCCTTTCAAAAGATAAAATATGGGAAAGCACTTGTAATGACTAACATGCTATGAAACTTAAAGGAATAACTCTGCTTATATTTCCTCTCACACCCTGTTCAACTCAAGACAGCACTTTATCAGGCTGCCCCCAGCTCTCCCCCTTGTAGGTCTGTACCACCTGCCATTCTGTAGGTATACCTGCTATTATAAAATGCATTATTTGTCAGGCTGCCAGAAAGCCACATAAACTCATATTATTACACTATATAAACGTAAAGTATTTATGTTTAGCAATGAAAGATCTTGAGTCCTAGCAGCAATGAATGCATTTTAAATAGAACTGGCAGGGAGGAAGGGAAGGATTTCAGAGGTGTGATGGGAAACAAGGCAGCATGGCCACCTGAGTTTGAAATCCAAGACTGAAAAGGATAGAAGTAGCTACTCTCCAACTAGAGAAAATGGCTAAACTACTCAGAGCAGGGCACATTATCTGGCTCTGAAGTAGCATGTTGTTTGCCACTATTTATAACTTACTGCTCCTTCAAAACTCATATTCAGCCCATTGTTGACTGAATGGATTAATCAGTGAACAGTTGACCAGCCCGTTAAAAAAAGTTATGTTGCCAAAAGTAGTTTAAGCTGCCTGCTTCTTCTCACTTAAAATCTCCACACTTCTTCCCAGGTGTTAGCAAATTCTCATGCCATCTATCAGAGCTCTCCAGAGCATACTGTCTTGTGTGTCCACAGTCTGTATTTGTGGAGGAAGATGGAATGTTGCCAAGTGTCAATTTCCCCCAGCCATCCTCTTGCCCCACCTTTTCACACTCTGCTTCTTTCTAGGGTTCATATGTACAAGCTAAAAGCACCACATGAATCATCTCAACTGCTGAACCAGGAAATATGAAATCACTATCCAATTTACCGCCCAACCTGCCCTCAGCTGCGGAAAGAAGACTTCATATTTCTAAGAAAAAAGGATCATACCTGAGCCTGCTCCAAGCAGTGAGCAAAACCATAATTTGCATCTCCTCCTGAGTACCTAAAACTTTGCTACTCACTAAGAAATGTTCTCAATGATGCATATTAACTCCCCTTCCTTCAAAAGTTATATAAGAATAGGGAACAAATTAAAGGTTTTTTTTTTATTTTTTCTGTAACTTACACATGATTTCTTCCTATTGGAAGGCTACAGTTACAGTGATAAGAATTCTCTGAAGTTTTGTTCCAAGTATTTAAGGAAATCTGCTCAAAAAATGGAAGCCAGCTATGGTTCACACTTCTAAAACTGTTCTGATAAAGCCTTCCAGGTGCCAGACTCTGCAGCCCACCAGGAGAGAAAATAATATTCTGGGGACATTTCTACAGACTTCAATCTCTGAGGAACAATAGGGCTTCATTCTACTTCCCTTTTAAGTGGCAAATATCTGTGCAAAAAAGAAAAAAATAGAAGGAATTTCATTGAGCCAATTTGGTATAACATATAATTTTTGAAGTATAAAGAAAGAACAGGAATTACTTCCACTGATGGATAAAGGAGAATTCTTCCTTTAGGTGATACCCAATGGCATGAAATGTAGCAGTATCTTTACAACCATCAGAGAATTGGGCAGTTTATGACGCTATTAGTAATGGAGGTCAGAGACTTAGTTTTACAGACAAGAAAATCTCTTGATTCCAATTCATGCAAAAAAAAAAAAAGATTACTCTACTTTTGAAGCATATCGAAAGTTCCAGGGAATATATTTTATACTTAAATGCTTGTTATGATTCGGCCTCCCAGAGCATTTTCATATGAATTAGCATATCACATTCACAAAAGCCCTGTGAATTTTGATCCCAATGAGCAGAACACAAAATAGGCACAGACTCAAGGTCACAATAGAAAGCTAGTATCAAGCATGATCTGGATGCCAGAACTCGGAATTCTAAGCCAGTGTTCCCTCCAGAGAGCCACAGTGCTGAGCACCCAAAACGAACCAAAAACAAACAAATCTTAGTTCATGAATCATTTTGGACGACGAAAACATAACTGTATGTATAGTGAGAGCACCGGAGTTACAACTAACTGCTGAACAATCATTGACAGGAAGACACTGGAACTCGCCAAAAAAGATACCCCACATCCAGAGACAAAGAAGAAGCCTCAATGAGATGGTAGGAGGGACACAACCACAATAAAATCAAATCCCATAACCTCTAGGTGTGTGACTCATGAACTGGAGAACAATTATACCACAGAAGTCCACCCACTGGAGTGAAGGTTCTGAGCCCCACGTCAGGCTTCCCAACCTGGGGGTGCAGCAATGGGAGAAGGAACTCCCAAAGAATCAGATTTTGAAGGCTAGTGGGATTTGACTGCAGGACTTCCACAGGACTGGGGTAAACAGAGACTCCACTCTTGGAAGGCACACACAAAGTAGTTTGTGCATCGGGACCCAGGGGAAGGAGCAGTGACCCCAGACGAGACTGAACCAGACCTACCTGCTAGTGTTGGAGGGTCTCCTGCAGAGGTGGGGGGGGCGGCTGTGGCTCACTTCAGGGACAAGGACACTGGTAGCAGAAGTTCTGGGAAGTACTCCTTGGCATTAGCCCTCAGGGAGACCACCAGTAGCCCCACCAAAGAGCCTGTAGGCTCCAGTGCTGGGTCGCCTCAGGCCAAACAACCAACAGGGAGGGAACTGAGCCCCACCCATCATCAGACAAGCAGATTAAAGTTTTACTGAGCTCTGCCCATCAGAGCAACACCCAGCTCTACCCACCACCAGTCCCTCCCATCAGGAAGCTTACACAAGCCTCTTAGACAGCTTCATCCACCAGAAGGCAGACAGCAGAAGCAAGAAGAACTACAGTCCTGCAACCTGTGCAACAAAAACCACATTCACAGAAAGATAGACAAAATGAAAAGGCAGAGAGCTATGTACCAGATGAAGGAAAAGATAAAACCCCAGAAAAACGACTAAGTGAAGTGGAGATAGGCAATCTTCCAGAAAAAGAATTCAGAATAATGATAGTGAAGATGATCCAGGACCTCAGAAAAAGAATGGAGGCAAAGATCAAGACGAAGCAAATGTTTAACAAAGACCAAGAAGAATTAAAGAACAAACAAACAGAGAAACAGCACAATAACTGAAATTAAAAATATACTAGAAGTAATCAATAGCAGAATAACTGAGGCACAAGAATAAATAAGTGACCTGGAAGACAGAATGGTGGAAATCACTGCTGCAGAACAAAATAAAGAAAAAAGAATGAAAAGAAATGAAGACAGACCAAGAGATCTCTGGGACAACATTAAATGCACCAACATTCACATTATAGGGGTCCCAGAAGGAGAAGAGAGAGAGAAAGGACCCAAGAAAATATTTGAAGAGAGTATAGTCAAAAACTTCCCTAACATGGGAAAGGAAATAGCCACCCAAATCCAGGAAGCACAGACAGTCCCAGACAAGATAAACCCAAAGAGAAACATGCTGAGACACACAGTAATCAAATTGACAAAAATTAAAGACAAAGAAAAATTATTAAAAGCAACAAGGGAAAAATGACAAAACATACAAGGGAACTCCCATAAGGTTAACAGCTGATTTCTCAGCAGAAACTCTACAAGCCAGAAGGGAGTGGCAAAATATACTTAAAGTGATGAAAGGGAAGAACCTACAACAAAGAGCACTCTACCCAGCAAGGATCTCATTCAGATTCCACAGAGAAATCAAAAGCTTTACAGACAAGCAAAAGCTAAGAGAATTCAGCACCACCAAACCAGCTCTACAACAAATGCTAAAGGAACTTCTCTAAATGGGAAACACAAGAGAAGAAAAGGACCTACAAAAAACAAACCCAAAACAATTAAGAAAATTGTAACAGGAACATACATATCGATAATTACCTTAAATGTAAATGGATTAAATGCTCCAACCAAAAGACAAAGACTGGCTGAATGGATACAAAAACAAGACCCATATATATGCTGTCTATAAGAGAACAACTTCAGACTAGGGACACATACAGACAAAGTGAGGGGATGGAAAAAGATATTCCATGCAAATGGAAATCAAAAGAAAGCTGGAGTAGCAATACCCGTATCAGATAAAATAGACTTTAAAATAAAGACTGTTACAAGATATAAGGAAGGACACTATACAGTGATCAAGGGATCAATCCAAGAAGAAGATATAATAATTGTAAATATTTATGCACCCAACACAGGAGCACCTCAATACATAAGGCAAATGCTAACAGCCATAAAAGGGGAAATTGACAGTAATGCAACACTAGTAGGGGACTGTAACAGCACACTTTCACCAATGGACAGACCATCCAAAATGAAAATAAATAAGGAAACACAAGCTTTAAATGATACATTAAACAAAATGGACTTAATTGATATTTATAGGACATTCCATCCAAAAACAACCGAATACACTTTCTTCTCAAGTGATCATGGAACATTCTCCAGGATAGATCATATCTTGGGTCACAAATCAAGCCTTGGTAAATTTAAGGAAATTGAAATCATATCAAGTATCTTTTCGATACACAACACTATGAGACTAGATATCAATTACAGGAAAAAACTATAAAAAACACAGACATGTGGAAGCTAAACAATACACTACTAAATAACCAAGAGATGACTGAAGAAATCAAAGAGGAAATCAAAAAATACCTAGAAACATACGACAAAGAAAACACGATGACACAAAACCTACGGGATGAAGCAAAAGCAGTTCTAAGAGGGAAGTTTATAGCAATATAATCCTACCTTAAGAAAAAATAAACATCTCAAATAAACAACCTAACCTTACACCTAAAGCAATTAGAGAAAGAAGAACAAAAAAACCTCAAAGTTAGCAGAAGGAAAGAAATCATAAAGATCAGAGCAGAAATAAATGAAATAGAAACAAAGAAAACAACAGCAAAGATCAATAAAACTAAAAGTTGATTCTTTGAGAAGATAAACAAAATTGATAAACTTTTAGCCAGACTCATCAAGAAAAAGAGGGAGAGGACTCAAATCAGTAAAATTAAAAATGAAGAAGGGGAAGTAACAACGGACACCGCAAAAATATAAAGCATCCTAAGAGACTACTACAAGCAACTCTATGCCAATAAAATGGACAACCTGGAAGAAATGGACAAATTCTTAGAAAGGTATAACCTTCCAAGACTGAACCAGGAAGAAACAGAAAATATGAACAGACCAAACACAAGTAATGAAATTGAAACCGTGATTAAAACTCTTCCAACAAACGAAAGCCCTGGACCGGATGGCTTCACAGGTGAATTCTATCAAACATTTAGAGAAGAGCAACACCCATTTTTCTCAAACTCTTCCAAAAAGTTGGAGGGGAAGGAACACTCCCAAACTCATTCTACAATGCCACCATCACCCTGATACTAAAAACAGACAAAGATACTACAAAAAAAGAAAATTACAGACCAATAACACTGATGAATATAGATGCAAAAATCCTCAAATAAATACAAGCAAACAGAATCCAACAACACATTAAAAGGCTCATACACTATGATCAAGTGGGATTTATCCCTGGGATGCATGGATTCTTCAATATATGCAAATAAATCAATGTGATACACCATATTAACAAACTGAAGGATAAAAACCATATGATCATCTCAGTAGATGCAGAAAAAGCTTTTGACAAAATTCAACACGCATTAATGAAAAAAACTCTCCAGAAAGTGGGCATAAAGGGATCCTACCTCAACATAATAAAGGCCATATATGACCAACCCACAGGAAACATCATTCCCAATGGTGAAAAACTAAAAGCATTTCCTATAAGACCAGGAGCAAGACAAGGATGTCCACTCTTGCCACTATTATTCAACGTACTTTTGGAAGTCCTAGCCATGGCAATCAGAAAAGAAAAAGATATAAAAGGAATACAAATTGGAAAAGAAGAAGTAAAACTGTCACTGTTTGCAGATGACATGATACTATACGTAGAGATTCCTAAAGATACCACCAGAAAACCACTAGAGCTAATCAATGAATTTGGTAAAGTTGCAGGATACAAAATTAATGCACAGAAATCTCTTGCATTCCTATACACTAACAATGAAAGATCAGAAAGGGAAATAAAGGAAACAATCCTATTCACAACTGCAACAAAAAGAATAAAATACCTAGGAATAAACCTAACTAAGGAGGTAAAAACCTGTACTCAGAAAACTGTAAGACACTGATGAAAGAAATCAAAGATGACACAGACAGATGGAGAGATATACCATGTTCCTGGATTGGAAGAATCAGTATTGTGAAAATGACTATACTACCAAAAGCAAACTAAAGATTCAGTGCAATCCCTATCAAATTACTAATGGCATTTTTTACAGAACTAGAACAAAAAATCTTAAAATTTGTATGGAGACAGAAAAGACCCCAAAAAAGCCAGAGCAATCTTGTGGGAAAAAAACAGAGCTGGAGGAATCAGACTCTCTGACTTCAAACCATACTATGAAGCTACAGTAATCAAGACAATATGGTACTAGCACAAAAACAGAAATATAGATCAACAGAACAGGACAGAAAGCCCAGAGATAAACTCATGCCCCTATGGTCAACTAATCTATGACAAAGGAGGCAAGGATATACAATGGAGAAAAGACAGTTTGTTCAATAATTGGTGCTGGGAAAACTGGGCAGCTACATGTAAAAGAATGAAATTAGAATACTTCATAACACCATACACAAATGTAAACTCAAAATGGATTAAAGACCTAAATGTAAGACCAGACAGTATAAAACTCTTAGAGGAAAACATAGGAAGAACACTCTTTGACATAAATCACAGCAAGATCTTTTTTGACCCTCCTCTTAGAGTAATGGAAATAAAAACAAAAATAAACAAATGGGACCTAATGAAATGTAAGAGCTTTTGCACAGCAAAGGAAAACTTTAAACAAGATGAAAAGACAACACTCAGAATGGGAGAAAATATTTGCCAATGAACCAACGGGCAAAGGATTAATCTCCAAAATATATAAACAGCTCATGCAGCTCAATATAAAAATAACAAACAACCCAATCCAAAAATGGGCAGAAGACCTAAATAGACATTTCTCAAAAGAAGACATACAGATGGCCAAGAAGTACATGAAAAGCTACTCAACATCACTAATTATTAGAGAAATGCAAATCAAAACTACAATGAGGTTATCACCTCACACCAGTTAGAATGGGCATCATCAGAAAATCTACAAACAACAAATGCTGGAGAGGGTGTGGAGAAAAGGGAACCCTCTTGCACTGTTGGTGGGAATGTAAATTGATACAGCCACTATGGAGAACAGTATGGAGGTTCCTTAAAAAACTAAAAATAGAACTACCATATGACCCAGTAATCCCACTACTGGCCATATACCCAGAGAAAACCATAATTCAGAAAGACACATGCACCCCAATGTTCACTGCAGCACTATTTACAATAGCCAGGTCATGGAAACAACCTAAATGCCCATCAACAGACGGATGGCTAAAGAAGATGTGGTACATATATATAATGGAATATTACTCAGCCATAAAAAGGAACGAAATTGGGTCATTTGTAGAGACATGGATGGATCTAGAGACTGTCATACAGAGTGAAGTAAGTCAGAAAGAGAAAAACAAATATTGTATATTAATGCATATATGTGGAACTAGAAAAATGGTACAGATGAACCGGTTTGCAAGACAGAAACAGAGACACAGATGTAGAGAACTAACATATGGACACCAAGGGGGAGGGAGAGTAGCGGGGTGGGTGATGAATTGGGAGACTGGGATTGACATGTATACACTAATATGTATTAAACAATAACTAATAGGAACCTGCTGTAAAATAAATAAATAAATTATATATATATATATTTTTTTAAAGTGTACATATAGCTCACCATGATTAGCAGAGTGTTTACCGTGGGCCAACTATGTCCTAGGATTTTAGAATCAGTGATAAAAAGGGACTGATTACCAATATGGGGTGGGGGTCAGGAGAAGCATGGTCCTCTATGACTTGTACATTGTATATATGATATATGTAGAAATATATGTCCCTGTATATATGATTACTAAATTACTAAAGTAATTGAGGTTCACTAATGTACTAGGTTCTCGCTATGTATTTTAAGTCCATACTCTCTTAGTTTGCCCACACAAAACCCTGAAGACACAGGAATGTTTATTTCCCCTCCATCAACTATGACACTCAGTGGTAACTTATCTACTCACTAAAAAATGGAAAAGTCGAGCTATGAACTCCGTCATGTTGAGATACAACTATTAAACCATTCCCTCCATGTGTTCCACTGGCGTCTTTACTACTGGGACACACAGAAGCAGAGAGCAGTGGAAAGTTTCCTTAAAGAATTCCTTCTCAGAAATGGGGATATACTGAACTACAAGCTTTAGAATTATGCTTTAAAAATAAGAATTCAGGGCTTCTCTGGTGGTGCAATTGTTGAGAATCTGCCTGCTAATGGAGGGGACATGGGTTCGAGCCCTGATCTGGGAAGAGCCCACATGATGCAGAGCAACTGGGTCCGTGAGCCACAACTACTGAGCCTGCACGTCTGGAGCCTGTGCTCCGCAACAAGAGAGGCTGCGATAGTGAGAGGCCTGTGCACTGCGATGAAGAGTGGCCCCCGCTTGCCACAACTAGAGAAAACCCTCGCACAGAAACGAAGACCCACAACAGCAAAAATTAATTAATTAATTAATAAACTCCTACCCCAACATCAAAAAAATAAAATAAGAATTCATAAAATGAGGGATAAACAGATAAAACATGGCAAAGGGTAATATAATTACTATCAACAAGAACACAAATCATGGACAAGGCAAATAGACCAATTAAGCAGTATGCAGAAGATACAAAAAGATAATTCACCAAAGAATTAGGAGTGCATCATAAACTTATACAATATTTAACCTCAGCCATATTTAATGAGAAGGAAACTAAACCACAGGAAAACACTATATTTTCCCTATTTAACTGAAAATTGTTGTTTGGGTTTGCCTTTTTTTAAATTATAATACACAGTGTTATCAAAATCATGGGGAAATTGGCACACTCTTGCCTTGCCTGAAGAGATATAAATTATAGAATGTTTCTGGACAATGTGACGACATATATCAATAGTCCTGAAAACATCCAGTTCTAGGGAAGTAACCTAGAGAAAATAACCAGATGAAAACTATTTAGCTTTAATTATAACATCATATATACCACCCCAAAATGAAAATGCCATCAATCTCCAAAAACAGCAAGTTATTTAAGTAACTGATGTTATATAAAGGTATGGATGAGTATTAATTATATGACAAACACCATTTTACATGTTAAAAGTGTAACAAAACAGAATATGAGAAGTCTTCTAAATTTAAATATGTGTATGGGATAGCATTTCTACTAAAAATATACTCATTTCGGGGGCTGGAGATCATACATGAACTTTAGCTTCTTTGAATCAATTCTCTATTTTCCAAATTGTTAATAAGCGTGTATTACTTTTAAAAATGGAAAACAATAATAAAGCATTAGTTGAAAAAGAGAAAAATATTCCACTAATGTGCTGCAGAGTTCTCAAGAAGACAACAACTTGCTAAAACTACACAATACATCTCTCAAATTTAAAAGCAGAGAAAACCTAGGTGTGGCACTGATTAGAGTATGTGTAATATGCACTCCATGAGCAATGAACTCTGTTTACTTTCAGTCAGACATTCAGCTGATTAATGAAATTTATCCCAAAGCAAATATATAATATTCTTTTCAAAAATTTAAAGGCATGATTTTTTCCTGTGTGGTGATGTATTATATATCAAGTTATGATATATTTGGTGGAGAGATAATATATAAAGAACAAAACACTTGAAACTGCCATAAATTCTATGTTCTTGTGTTTGTGTGTCTACGTGAGTGGGTGTGTAGGATGGGTATCCTATTCAATGTAGGTTTTTGTCTGGATTTTTTTCTTCACCTTCAGTACCATGAATACTGCCCATATAATCAACTATTCTTTGAAAAGATAACTCATAGCTACATAATATTCTTTTGGATAAGGGTGCCATTGCATGTCTATACATCTACTATGCATTCAACATTATATTCTTTTCCAACCCAATTCAGGCCAAACAGTTTGATCCACACACTACAAGCCCCAGTCTTCCTGCACTACCCTCCATGTCCTGGGTAAATGTGACATGATTCCTCCTGTCTCTCAGACTATCTACACGATGCCCACGTCACCTGTCTTTCTGGAGAACTCCTTCCCTCCTCATCCAGTGAGCCTAAAAATACCATTCTCAGGGCTTCCCTGGAGGCGCAGTGGCTGAGAGTCCTCCTGCCGACGCAGGGGACATGGGTTCGTGCCCCGGTCCGGGAAGATCCCACATGCCGCAGAGCGGCTGGGTCCATGAGCCACGGCCGCTGAGCCTGCGCGTCCGGAGCCTGTGCTCTGCAACAGGAGAGGCCACAACAGTGAGAGGCCCGCGTACCGCAAAAAAAAACCCATGCTCAGCACCAACGAGGAATGTGTTAGAAACAAGAGGCTGAATTTTGGCTCTTTTATATTCGGAAGACTTGGTTTGCTGCCAAAGAAGTTGCTCTTCCTGGAAATTAAATTATTCTGTGTTACTGAAGGTAATGACCGCTATGTTACTCTAATGTTTGAAAGTCCAAATAAAATATTTGAGAGGGAAGAATAAAATTTATTTTAAGGAATGAGCTTTTCGTTTTTTGAGTTTTTTTAGGTTGAGTAATCATGCTTGAAGTCAAATCAAACATCATGTCTATGAAAATCCTGTTTTGTTCTTCTTTCTTAATGGTGTCCCGTATTGCTCATATTCAAAGTTAAAACATGAAACAACAGCCAAACTCTAATTATCTACACTGAGGTAGAAAGTGCTGTGAATAATAGCTAGCATGGGTCATCATTTATATACAGTTTGGGAAGTCAGAATTTGACACTGTCCTTTTTATGTCCAATTCGTACCACTTACAAGGCCATCCAATTACTGACAGTCAAAGTCTAGCATGAGGAGTAAGGGAAGAAATGAGTAATTTTTAAGTTGGCAATACATAAATCAGCTGAATTTCATGGACCACAGCTCTCTATAAATCAGCCAGGGCACTGCACACTCCCCTGGTAATTCCTGTTATAGTGTCAAAATACCATAAAATATTTAAAGAGTTCAACCATCAAGCAAAATACCATTAAAGCTACTATATCCAGAATTCTACAACCAGAATTCTTTATAAACCATATCAATAAAAGGAACACTTTTTCCCTACTGGTGATATTTCCTTCCAGGCGAAAGGAACTTAATTAATGTAACACTTCCAGCCTCTCCCCAACCCTTGGTTTTCCCTGCCTCTGAAGAATAAAGGAAGCAGCTTGGCTAGCTTCTTCCTTCTTCCTCTGGAGATCTCCCTGCCTGCAGAGAGCAAGGTTTGGGCTCTAGAGCTCAGAGCCAGCTCTGTCCCTGTGGGAAGGGAGGAGGGGAGGAAGGCCAGGGTCCTGGATGTCATTTGGCATCACATCAAGCTATACCTAATCAAAATGGATATTTTCCCCATGGTGGCCGCCCCTTTCTCCTTTTGTTCTTCCCACGTCCCAACTTTTTTCAGAATCAGGGAGGGTTGATATTTACTGGGTTCCTTAGAGATACCACCAGTCCACATTTCTGCACATTTTTTAATTTGAGGTAAATGCATACCTTTCTGTGATTTATGTTGTTGCATATTTAAGGGAGAAAAGATTACAATAAGCATTATAAGATTATGAAGATGCTTATAAACCAAATCATAAATTATTCAAAACATGTGTACAAAATGCATTTTTCTTAATACATATATATTAAACCAAATGTCTAATGAAAGTTGTAATAATGACATCTATTAAGCAAAAAATGTTATTAATGAAAAATCTCCAGTCCTCACCTATTCAGGATAAATGTAATAACTAATTTCAATGATAGAATTAACTGTTCCCCATCATCTAATGTTATAAACTAAACATCCCATCTAGGAATACACTCCGTATCATTCAAAACTTATAGAAACTTTGACACATAGTTATTTAACCAAACATAATTGGCTTACTCATGTACTTTGATCCAAAAAGCAGAATGTTCTTTTATGGTAACATGGATTTCACTCTGGTAACTTATAACTGGCAGTTCCCCCAGCAGTACATAAATCTGAATATAAATACCCACATTTAAAATGTTTTTCTGACTGAAGATAAATTAGCCTCCTGTTATACGGGTCACATTCTGTAACAAAGTCTAAGATTCATCCAAGCGTTATTATCATAAAAATTATGCTGAAGATCTCAGTTCTACCTCACAGGGGCTAGGCAGAATCAAAGCCAGAGGAGTTCAGCACTTCACTGAAGCAACTAAGAGTGAAAGGACAAGTGGAAATGACCATTTATTTTCAAAAAGGTACCAATGGACTCACACTTTTTTTTTTTCCCCAAAAACTTGATTGTAATTGTGGGTGGGGTGTGTCTTCTCCTTATGTAATAAATTTAGCTGTTTAAGTTTCTTTTTTTCTTTGTCACAATGATTTTATGACAGGATTCATGCTCTGTGGTTCTAAACAGAGCGGATGTTTAACATTTGACCTCGTGGAGAGGGATGTTTATTAAACTGTCTATAATATTCTTTGTACAATGTTCATCTTTGTAGAAAATATGACTGTAATCAGGTGAATAGTATAACGCTAATACAGAATATCAAAATTTTGCAATTTCTTACTGTTAGATTAGAAGCTTTTAAATAATGGTGCCAGGAGATATAATTTGCTTCTCTTTTAGCTTAACTATTATATATTTTCATATGTAAAGGACTGGCATGTTGAAGAGCAGAAAACATATTTTATATGTAAATCTACATAACACAGTAATAATATCAATAGTAGTAGAGAAAGAATATATCCATTTAAAAGCCTTTGTTAGAGAGGGTCGTGGCTTTTATAACACATTTAATAATACATAAATGAAGCATAAGTACTCATCCTAATATGTAGATATCCACCTCTTGTACTTGTACAAATATTTATAATTACAAGCCACTTATGCACTTACTTTACCCTAAAACACTTTGAGATCCTGTGTTATTGTACTCATTTTTAAAAATAAGACATGCAAATCTATTATACATTATTATTGCCTATATTCCCCATGCTGTACATTTCATCGCCATGACTTGTTCATTTTGTTTGTTTATTTATTTATTGAATGTATACATTTATTTATCGTACCCATTTTACAGCTGAAAAAAACCGAGCTAAAAATTGAGGATAACATAAATGGCCAAGGCCACACAGCTTAGTAGAGACAGAGGTGGGATCCATCAAAAGCCAGTGCTATCTCTCACCTCTCCACTTACTCGAAGCAGAATCCAAAATAGCATTACACTATGATATATATATTCTAATATTATATATAAATATATTAAACAGTAAAAATATGACATATATATGTTATAGGGCAAAGCCCAACTTTTTCTCTAGAAATATAGTTCTGACCTGAAATAACAATTAATGGAATAATAAGTTTCAATATATGTAATTCATTTCACAGATAACTTTTCAGGAATCTCACCAAGGGACACAGGTGAATATTTGCCTAAGATGGAAAGCTTCTTGGAAGCATTGTTTCACTTAGTCATTATTTGCAGTATGTCAAAAACTAATTGATAGAGAGTGTAACTTCCATAGCCTAATATAGCTAAGACATTTCCTACAGAGCAATTAACCATGATACAGAACTTCAAATTACACTCAGCTGCTACGTGATCAAAAGATAAACAAGTGGAGGTGTCATAACTACACATTTTTGTAATGAGTCTTAACATTTTTCACGGAGTAAAAGCACAGTATGGTAAAATATTTCTGTGAGATGCCTGGGCTGGAGGCACTGTTTGTGAATATAACTGGATTCATTAAAGCCAACCAGGCAGTTTATTAATCAGTAGGCTAGACTGGCACAGAATGTGATAGAAATTATTTATCTATGACATGTTTAATATTTTACATTAATATAAAAACCTGTTGCTTTGGCATATTATCAGATAAACTAAAGCCAGCAACAAGTATCATGAACTATTCTCGTTCAAATTAACTTGGCTCCGGACGCACAGGCTCAGCGGCCATGGCCCAGGGGCCCAGCCGCTCCGCGGCATGTGGGATCTTCACAGACCGGGGCACGAACCCGTGTCCCCTGCATCGGCAGGAGGACTCTCAGCCACTGCGCCACCACGGAAGCCCTCAAATTAACTTTTCATCCCTATCCATGTGACACTTATCACAAAGCCATCAAAGTACCATAGTCCTGAGAACACCTTTGGAATGTGAGTCATGAAAACCATCATGGAAGCCAACTGAAGAATTTGGCTTGAAGGTGTATTTCAGCCCAGCAAAGATCCACTGTACTAAGCCTTCAATGGAAGTACTGGATTTAAAAACACCTGTTGGTTTTCTCTTGATTATTTGTTCACCCTCTGAATTATGTGTGTTCAAGTTTAGGTACTCTCAACTATGTGGCATCTTTTAAAGATAAAAATCTTTATAAAAAAATAAAAACTTTTAGGAATAGTAATCCTAGCATAACCAATTCCCCACTAAATAAAGTAAAATAAAGTTCACACAGAGAAATAACCATTAATGGGCATTCATATCTTCTGGGGATAATCATCAGAAAAAGAAAGAAGAAAAAAAAAAAAAGAACACTTTTGGCAGTTCAAAATGGCAATAGTTCCTATTTTAGTTCAACTGACTTGTTACAACCAGAAATACTGGTCCATACAAACTATCCCTCACTTTATGGACAAATTACAATAAATTATTTTAAATGTAACTTTAGTATTTTCTTACATAAAGACAACCTGATGAAATTACTCTGGAGAACTCTTCAACAATTCTACATAAATGCATACCATATAAAACAGAACTTTGAAAAAGCACAATAGAAACTGTCAAGTTCCAAAACACTGTCAGGAAAAGTACTGCGTATTCACTTACATGTCAAAAGTAATGATATATTTGATAATATTATAACTTCATTTTAATTTTAAAGGTCACTGTGAATGTGATATTATCCTTAGAAGTGATTTAACAAAATTATTGATCACATTTTCAACTAATATCATCTGAATTCCATTTTCCTCTCTGATGAACTATTTCAGTGGAAGAAAGAAGTGGCTTGCATTCTCACTGTGAAAGATGTGAATTTGCTGGAATTACTGTAATTTGACAGTGCATGGGTATTACTGCGAACAACGAAAACATTAGTGACATCTCTAATGATTAGGTTCTACAACGACACAAACATACACCAAATTAAATAACTCCTTTCCACAAGACTATGACAATTTTAATAGGGCAACGACCTCCTGTACTCACTACAATTGCCGTTCAATCAAGTACTATCATTTTCAACCCGCAAATAGCATAAAACTCATACATCCGATACATGTAGTTTTTCCCACGCCCATCAGCTGCTCTCTGTGTGCACACACAGATACAGAGTAATCTCTACTAGTCCTCTAAGAATCATGTTTAAAACTGAAATACTAGATTCAAAAGGAAAATTGAAAAGAGAAATGAATGTGTACGTCACCTATTGGTTCTTTCTGCAAGAAATCTGATATTAAAACAATGCAACAAGCACAAGAGTGTGTTCAGAGTGCTCTTGGGAAGTTCTCTGAATATGAATAAGGTGAAACTAAAGCAACACTGGTAAAACTAATCACAATCTTCGATTAACTCGAGCCATATAGACCTTGCTAGTCCTTCTGCGACACTGAGCCTTGTGAGCTGTATAATTACAGGCTTCCCAAATTTCAACATCTAACTCCAGATGCAATCATCTTCATTCAAGCCCTGAGATCGTGTAACCCACCAATCAGTGAGGATGCCACCGAACGTTTTCCCCAAAACATTAAAAATGGATTCTGCATGTGGCAAAGAGATTTCACAGAGCTGTAAAGCATTGAATCCATATTTGAGGATGCCCACCCCTATCTGTCATACTTCTCATAGATCAAGCGCCCCAAATGAGGCACAGGTTCAGCCCTGTAATTCGGTATGAGTCACATCAAACACTCTTCCATGAGATTTTTAAAGTGGTACAGCTCTAAAGCCTTTTAATCCTGCAGGTGAACTACTAACAGCAAAGAGGTGAACTAAACTACCATCAGTAGCCATGGTAATTTAACCTGCAGATGGAAAGATGAACAATGAGATAACTCTTAGGTAGTTTCAGCACCTCCCTATTTTCATAGAAGTCGTTGCAGAAAATTCCAAGCATCTTAAATATCGGTCACCTAGTTCCTAAAAGTGAAAATATATACATATCAGACCTGACACTATGGTTGTAACATATCCCTTTCCGAAACTAACGTATTTGCTTGGTAACATTAGGCATGCATGCTTAAAAACACCTTTCAGAGCCAAAGCAAATCAGATCAGTTCAAGAGAAGCACGCAAGGGGAAAAGAAACATCTTGGAACCACAACCTGCCCATCTTTTTTTCCACATTCTTCAGTACCCCAACATTCGCAGGGAAACACAACTTTAGGCATTTTTATAAGTAACTGTTCGTGATGGGAACCACACACACAGACATACACACACCCCAAAACCTCTCAGACTGTTTTCCTACCACACAGACCAGGGAGGCTGCACCACCTCTCTAGCGACTTAATTCGGAACGTAGTGGTTGGAACCAGCTGAGCAGCAATCGACAGAAACACAGTACACGCCAGAATGAGAGGAAGGTCGGCGAAAAAGAAAAGCAGCTTTGCTTTCGGCCATTAATTACCGATCACCCAAATATCGCCTAGCCACCTCCCACCCACATGCACAGGGTTCCGAACCTGGGTTTCAGACGGCGCTTGCCGGAGCCTCGCTCTCTATTGTCAGGACGCAGAAGCCCCCGAAACCTGTGAATCGAGCTGCAAATGCTTCCTCTGAAACAGCTAAATATAGACCAAAGGGGCTCTGGGTCTGGCGAGCAGCGGGAGACTGAAGAAACAGCCATGGACACAAACGACCAAGTATTTCCATTTTGTTCTAGCCAAACATCGTAATGACATTGAACATAAGGGCGAAAGACTGGAGGGAAGTCCTCCCCACCCCCACCCGTCTTCTCCCGTATATTAGGGACGTCATGGATGCAACGGGTATATTCGGGAGGGTGGCAGGGAGCAGTATTGTTGGTGTTGCCCTATATACGCCTCCTCCGGGGGAGATGGGTGGCGGGGAGCGGGAACACGCAGAGGAGCCACCTGGCCACCGCTCCGAGAAGGGCACTAACCCCGGCCCCCGTTCCAGGCAGAGCCGTCTTCCGAGAGGGGACCCGGCGCGATCGCGGTCCTCCCCCGGCTGGCAGGACCGCGCAGCAGCCGCCGCCGTCACCGGCCGGCCGGGAGCTGCCGAGGACCAACCCCCACTGGCGGCGAGGAGGGGGAGAACGACGACGACGACGCCGAGCAGGATGCGCCTGGCCCCAGAAGCCCGGCGGAAGGCAACTCACCGAACGGCGCGGCGCCCGACTGCCTCCTCGCGAACATGCACCCGCCACCAGCGACAGCTTCTCAGTCCGGGAAAAGGCGTGCGCGCCGCCGCCCGGCTTCAGGGCAAGGTCCTGACCTTGCCCAACTGCAGCATCTTCCGCTTTTGTTGTCTGAGCGCGGCCGCGGAACAAGGGATGCCGGCCGGGAGCAGGGGCGAGCGCCGCGGGGAAGAGGCGGCTCCCGACGCCAGCGCGCGGCGCCCGGACCGGCGGCCCCTCCGAGCGCAGCGAGAGCAGCGCCCCCTGCCCGGCTCCGCGGGCTCCGCGGGCTCGGGGCTCCTGCGGACTCCCGCCGGCTCCTCCGGACTCCTCCCGGCTCCTCGGGGCTCCTCCGGGCTCCGGGCGCCGCCGCCGCCGCCGCCGGCACCGCCGGCCGGGCTGAGAGAGCCGCCACCGCCTCAGCCACCGCTCCGCTCGGCCGGCTGCCGCCGCGGGCGCGAGCCTGGGGCCGCCGCGGCGCCCGGCGCCGAGCGCTCCCGTGCTGCGCCCCGCGCGCGGCCCGCGCCACCTGTGCCGCCGCCGCGGGCGAAGCTCCTCCCGCGGCGCGCGGCACCCTCAGCCTCCACCTATACCTCGGCGGCCGGCTCGGGCGCCCGGCTAGTGAAGCAGCGTCCGCCCCGCCGCCCGAACCTGCTCTGGGTGCTGAGCATGCCCAGTGCCGCCGCGAGAGCGCCGCGCTTCGCCGTGCGCATTCCACTTCTCCTGGTTTTCGCGGCAGCAGCGGCAGCAGCAGGAGAGAGGGGAGGAGGCCGCGGGTTGGGAGAGGGCCGAGCATCCTTGCGAAAGCAGACTCCGGCCCTCAGATGGGTGGATGCTCGCGAACCAGGCGAAAGCTGGGAAGGACCCGAGGAAGGCCTGGAACCCGGGGTTAGAACGGTGCTCATAGGGCCAGTGCCTTCATTTACGTGCAAGATGCTGACAGTTTATGGTGGTCTGACAGATGTCAGCGTGCAAACAAAGGGCAGGGATGGAGGGGGTTCTAAGACAGCATGTGTGTGTGCTGGGGCAGGCTGAATGTGACTGCTGCTGGGTGGAGATGAAGGCTCTCAAATCCTGTGGTTCTAGAGCAAAGAAGGCAGGACATCCATCTCCGGTCTTCCCCACGGCGTCTGTCCAGTCTTCTGTCACTTCCAGTGCTTCGATTAAACATGCTTTTCGCGGGTGGAGAGACTTTCTCCTTAAACGAAATCCCTCTGGATTTGAACCTGGAAGTATGTAACTTCCTGCGAGAAAGACCTTTGTCTAGTCTGGATCTTGAATGGATCGTAATGCTAAGTTCACCTCCTCCTCCAGCGCCGCCTCTTCTTTCTTCCAACTTCCGCACCTCTGCCACCTTGGCTCCCTCCTCCCCTACCCCCTCTCCCAGGCTAAGATGAAAACCCTCACCCGTTTCTTCCCCCAAAGTCTTCCTATACCCCCTGTATTGTTCTTGTCACTTTCAGATTGGTTTTCTGTGTCACCTCCTGGTTTGACAGCTCGTTGACTCCATGGGGACTTCTCTTTGCCTCTCTTTGCTGTGAAATACAGCAAGGAGCATCACCGCAGTGAACAGTGAAAAGTCTTGTTAGAAAACAAGACCCTTGTGCCAAGGAAGTCCTCTGGGTCTTCACCCGTGTCCCTCGGTTTTGGAAGTCATGACGGGGCTCACCCCTGTTGCAATTACAAGACTTGGGCAGGCAGAGCGCAGCGTGCCCGGGGACCAGGGCAAACACCCTTTCTAACGATGCCACCGCGCACCATCCCTGACCCTGTGGATCCCAGACTGTCTGAGGTTGTGATCTTCTCCACTCCTCCCCTCCCCAGAGCTGGTTTACGAGACACACATAAGCATGGCAGCATACAGGAAGTTGTCATCAGAGGGATTCCAGGGGCTTGTGATTCTCAGAGGCAAAGTATTTCTCTTTTGTGTCAGAAGATATTATCCAACAAAGTTAAATGAGCTGAATATTTATCCCAGGCTGTTCTCTAGCATACTTTGGAGGAAGTTAAAATTTGAAGTAAGAGCAAAGGAGAAGTGTTTAGACAGGTTAAACGGGTAGAAATATATGCAAGGGGCAAGATTAAGCAAGGACTTTTGACAACAGTGCAAATGTACGGTTTTAATCCTCCTACCTCAAGGCTGGATAGGCATATATAGGCTTGGTCTCACCTCCAAAAGTAGTTCTCCAGCATGGCTCCAAGTTTTAAAGCTGGCTCTATGTTAAAGTACTTCTGACTTGGGGCTTCCCTGGTGGCGCAGTGGTTAAGAATCTGCTTGCAAAGGCCGGGGACACGGGTTTGATCCCTGGTCGGGAAAGATCCCACGTGCCGCAGAACCACTAAGCCCATGCACCACCACTGCTGAGCCCACAAGCCACAACTACTGAGCCCGCGTGCCACAACTACTGAAGCCCATGCGCCTAGAGCCCGTGCTCCACAACAAGAGAAGCCACTGCAATGAGAAGCCTGCACACCACGACGAAGAGTAGCCCCCTCTCGCCACAACTAGAGAAAGCCATGCACAGCAACAAAGACCCAAAAATATAAATAAATAAATTTATTTTAAAAATATATACTTCTGACTCCTCTGAGGGAGGACACTGCTGGGCCATTTTTCAGCAGATGTTGAACTGTATTTTTTATTTTAGTTCTCAGAAAGGCAGTTCAGTTACTGTGGAGTATTTGGTACAAGACTAATTAGCAGTGCTGTATCCATTAGGCCACATTATATTTTAAAGGATGTTCTTTGTTTTCACCGTAGCTTTGGTCAGATTTTTAGAAAAAAATTTAAACTGTACTCCTCTTTGCATCTTTTAACTCAGGAAGTCTTTGGGTGGGGGGGGCGGAATGCAGACTTGGAGGGTAGGTCAGTTCCATTTTAGATTATATTTGAAGTAGGTGTATAGATACCATCCACAGAAAATACAGGTGTCTTTTATGCCCGTATAGATCTAAGTTAAGAAAATAATTTTCTAAAGTTTTTTAGAGTTATTTTTGAGCTGAGCAATAGCAAACCCTATTCACTAATTGTATGCCTTGGAAATGACCCGTAGGCAGTCCCTATAGACTTCTTTAGAGGGCAGATGATTTCTGTTCTTCTAAAATAATTTGTAACTGAAGATATTAGTAAATGCACAATTTGATAATACTGAAAAATAAAATAAAATGATCCTGGGTAGTGTGAGATCTTGGAACGACTCACTGCTGCCATCTTTTGCCTCCTGCCTCTGATGGTTCCTGTGAAAAGGAATATTCTGAATTCCCTAGTTCACCATGAGACCAGAAAATTATTAACTTATTATTTTCAAATTATAGTACTCAGTGCTAAAAGAGAAATTTTTACTGTTTCTTCCTTTTATAAATCAAAAGAGTTATGTGATACAGAAATCACATCTAAATACTGATTGTTCTACCTCTGGATTTTTCAGATCAATTCAAAATTTGAAGCAAATATATTTTATATGGGGATTTTACTTATATTTTTAGGAATAAGACCAAATAGTTTAAAATATTCTTAGACATTAATGTATCATATTTTATACTTCAAAATATGCCAATTTTAGGAGAGTGACACTCTTGTTTGATTCGAAGTGATTTAAATATAGCAATGTAACTTGCCATTGAGGTTCAAATAGAAGATAGTATTCCTGTAATTTTTAAAGTGAATTACCCACTGGATAAACAAGTGGAAATTTCTCAAGTTGGAAAATTAAACTATGTGAGTGATTGTTGTTGCTGTCCAGCATTTAAACAGAGAGAGTAATGATACTCCTTTCAAATTTGCAATTTAAATTTCAAATCAAATTCTCTAAAATAGGGACAAAACTATATATATATATGGCTGATAAACACTGTTAGTGGTCATAAAAATATGCATTTGTTACTAGAGAATGTTATTAAATGACTCTCAAAGTAAGTTAACTAATTTGAATTAACCATTATAATTAAGAACAATGTGTGGGTTATTTCATTATTTGATTTGAAACCTGCACTTTCACACAAACTACCTTTTACTGCTGCTACTATTCATGTGATAGTGTCATTCATTCATTCACCAGCAAACGTTTATTGAGCATCTACTGTGGTTCAGACACTGGATAAAATTTGGAGAATCAATAGCACACAATAGGCAAGAAAACTGAATCCCTATCCTTATGGGATTTAATTATAAATTGGGGTTATTAGATGATGGGAGAAAGGAAAAACACTGACGAGGTAACCACACTCATACGGCCTTATTTCTTTCTAATTGTCTATATGCTTATGGTGTTTATGATTCTTTTAATCAATGTCTTTCTTTCCATGTTTTCTCATTGTTTTTGCCTCTTCCAGGAATTTCGTGTTTTGTGCCAGGACTTGGGTAGCATGGTGAGGAAATCAGACCTAAAGTACTGAAGCAAAGCAAGAAGAGGGATACAGCAAGTGTGCTCAGTAAGGGCTGAGGTTCTTGGAGATACAATGGAACAGGAGTGAACCCAGGGAAGGAATCAAAGAGCAGTGAGGGATTTAACGAAGGCCCCTACATGTATCAAAAGTTACAACCTAGTGTTAAAATGTCTAAATCCAATGTAGGCTAGTCAGGCATGGAGAAAGTCAAGCATTACTGATCAGAACTGGGCAATGAGTCAGAAGTCTAGGTCAACAGGCATTGGTGAATTACATATACAGAAAGAAAACATCAAATTATGGAGTGTGGACCTGGACCCAGGATCTTAATAACAGGCATTGGTAACAAGGAGAAATAAATGTTATGCTATGATTTATCAGCAATGCTTATAAATTTAATGCAGTTCTAGAGGATGAAGGAATTGACTCCCCAAATTGGCTGGCTTGATACCTACAGACAAAGAATAGGAAGGAGAATCCTGTAAAATAAGATCCGAAGAGTGGACCAGGGAAGTTCTTATCAAGGTTCATCCAGACTTTCTAGATAAATTTTAAGGCAGAGTTGATTTAGTATAAAAATTTCATCAACAAAATTTCAGTTTTTACACCAAACATCTAGGTCAATGGTTCTTAATGGAAGCATTACTGTTTCCATTTTAGAAATGTGTAAGAGGGTATTTTCTAAGTGTCACTAGCAGTCTGTGGTCACGAGCCACACATTTTAAACATTCTGCAATATATGTGACAATTCCACAGGAGGAAGGACACAGGAATCTTGGATCCCTCACAGCTTTTCATCCATGGTGTTAAGAACCTGTTCACATGTAACTAAGCCTAATACATTACTCCATTTTACATAGAAGCAAGAAAAATTTTTGCATGCTTTTATTATAACTTGAATTTTGCAGGAATGCTATTAAGATATAAATTATGGAAAGATTTAACATTGTTTTGTTCAGAAATTGACCATGATTTGTTCAGAAGATTAAGAACAATGTCACCAGTAGTATACTTCTCACCAGAAAAAGACTTCTGTATCCGTCTGTTGTTATAGCCATTATCATTATGGTGATGCTACATGCAGGGAGAAGTATCTGAGTATTTGGTTAGCTCTTCGAACCTAGTTGTGACCAAGCATTTACATAAAGAAAAACATAATATTTTATTTTAAATAATTTTCCTTTTGTTTCTTCTCTATATTTATCTTAAAGTATTGTGTAGACCCTTAAAAATCAGTTAATATCTGTGAATTTCTTTTCAAAATAGCAAATGAAGCATTATACAATATTTGTTATAAAAATAAGGCATTGGGGTTTCAGTAGGTTTGAGAATGAAATATCTAAATGATTCACTTAGGAAAATCAATAGTTATCTATTATAATCATGTATACTGTAGCCCCAGGAAGGGAAGCTGGGTTCATTAAAGAGTTTGGACCCTACCAAACATGTTAATTATTATTCTATCATTTTTATAGTGTAAAAATTATGATTAATGATTACTCACATACACAGGCCTCAAATTTGGCATGCATGCATAGGAAGAATCAACAAATTAATCCTGATTTTCCCTCAGTCTTACAGCCTCAGATTCAGCTTCTTCCCTGAATCCTAAATATTTGTCGATATCACCATTTATTGTGTAGTTTTGCCTTAGAACTTTGATTTGGCCTTTCAAATGTATTTATCCTCTACTTTCTCTATTCACTCTTCTAATTAAGCCAAACTAATCTAATTGAGTCCAAATCGCTGTTGGTTACCTTCCCAATAGCTATCTTCCTCATCTTCCTTTTGTACAGGACCCAAATTTTGTTTGGAGAGGCATGTGACCGCCTATAAAACAACACTTCTCAGACTTCCCTGGTGGCGCAGTGGTTAAGAATCCACCTGCCAATTCAGGGGACACAGGTTCAAACCCTGGTCCGGGAAGATTCCCACATGCCTCGGAACAACGAAGTCCCTGCGCCACAACTATTGAGCCTGCGTGCCACAACTACTGAAGCCCACGCGCCTAGAGCCCATGATCCACAAGAGAAGCCCACACAACGCAACAAAGAGTAGCCCTCGCTTGCCACAACTAGAGAAGGCCTGCACACAGCAACGAAGACCCAACAGCCAAATAAATAAATAAATAAATTTATTAAAAAGAAAAACACTTTTCAGCTTCTATTGCTGCTGCATGTCGTCTGTCATCAAGACAAACATGAGGGTCTAAGGGAGTGTTCAGAGAGCAGTTTGCTTTTGTGGAAAATTCCCCAACGTTGCTTGTTCCTTCCTTCTTCACACGGTCTGAAATGCAGACTTCAGGCTGGATTTGGACCTGCCACATTGCAACTGGGAATTTTCCATAGAATGAGAGCCACAGACCAAAGGTGGCTAAACATAAAATAGAAGGATGTTGAAAGTTTCCTGAAGCTGCTGTACCAGCTTGGGACTTCTGCTCCCTTAGCTTCTTATTATGGGAGAAAAATTAACCTTTATTTGGTTAAGCCATTGTAGTAGGTTTCTGTTATGTGCAGCCAAATGCATTCTTGGGTGTATATGTTCGTAATCTCACCCCTCTGCTTACTACAGCTGTTATCACTTTAAGTATTTCCCTTGCAATATATTTCTATGAAATTTAATTTTTTTTCAGCGAAATGACTACATGAGTATCGTCGGAAATTACATGTATTAGAAGATAAATCAATGATTAAAAAATCTAATATAGGATGAGATTTTTGTCACTGACCAATAAGTGAAGTCATGTTCAAAGTTTTGCAAGATGAGTCCACCCTACATAACCCAATGATTTTAACACAGTCTCCCAAAATGAATAACGATTTTCAGTTTCTGGGTCTCCTTAATGTTTTCCACCATTCCAATGTTATTCTTAAGGTTGTATAGAGTTCACATTCTGAAATCAGTGTACTCATTAAAATTCTTGAAGATCTCATTTTACTACCTATTTTTTAGGTAGTATAAGCAAAATTTTGCTTCTTAGATTATTGTGAGAATTACATGAATGAATCAATCTATGGCAAACAAATGGCTCTATGCCTAGCATACAGTGAGCAACTAATAAATTATGGAGAATATGAGTGATGACATTCAAATGCCCTTTTACTCCTGCTGTTTTAGCTGCTATAGCAAAGCACACCTATTATCTGATTGTTTGTATCTTATTCAGTCATCAAGACACAGAGGTGATACACTCCTGTCAATGAATGCTTTTCATATTCATTATTCCTAATAAGCATTAACTGCATTTCTTCCACATGAAGATAAGTATATCTTGTAGACTAATGATGAGAGTTTACACTGATCTTCATTTTGTAAACCGGCTGTGTTTATTGCTTTCACTGAATTTTTAGGAATTCCAAGATGCATGACATCTAGACCAGAGTCAAGTAGCTTTCCTCTTTGTTATATTTGATGCTGGTATATATCTTATATGCATTAATTGGGTATTGTATACAATTTATCACTTTAGTTTATCTGTTGATAATAATGTTATCGAATAGTTCCCATATTCTCTAAGATTTTGTTTGTGTACATGGAACACGTACATGGCTGGTTAGACTTTGTATTTCCTGCAGTCATACCCATCAAGCTTGCAGAATTGTTGGGGGTGAATTTTCCAAATAACTGAACATTAAGTTTGTGTAAAATTTTGCTTGTTTTAAAAGCAACAAATTCTCATAATAAATAAATTAGAAAATTCAAAAAATTAGGAAAAAGAAAAAAAATCATAATCACCTGACCCAGAACTAAAGCAGTTTGTTTAATTATAGTCCACAAATGTACATCCTCTTATTCAGTTAAAATTATATTTTTGTAATTTTCCCATTTCATTTTTATGACTATACTTTCTTATTATAAGGTTATTAATTATATAGCCAATTTTCTATTTTATACATTTGGCTGTTATTACATGATTTCTTCCATGATAGTAAAGTTTCAATTAAGACTGTTTTCTCAAGTTGTTGGAAATGATAAACATCTCAATTGAAAAATATATCAAACTTCTATTTCTGATTAAGATGGAATCACTTGTGGCAGCCCAATGCTTCTACTGAAAATAATTATAATTAGTGAATAAAAACCAAAACTATTTCTCTAAAGTATCAGAAATCTGCTGAAGCAAAAATGACTAGAGGCTCCAAGATTTCAGACAGGGCAGGATACAGAGGGTTGAACTGATGCTGTATATCTGCTTTTTCCCTGGAACTTTTACCAATACTGGATGCAGTGAAAGAGGCTGAGTTCTGAGAATTTTCTTGGGCAGAGGGTCATCGTTTGAGATAAAGATGCAAGCAGAGGTTTTGCTGATCTCCTAGGGCTTCAAATTAAAACCTAATCAAGATCCCAGTGAAAAGTGGGAAACAGAGAGAGAACTGAGGCTGAAACATGGCTGATTTTCCCTTCAAAAATTTGCTAGTTTCTGAAACTGCATTGGGCTAAAAAGTTAAGAAAAGAGCCTCTGAAAATCAGAATATAATTTTAACAGTCTTATTATGCAGAAGAGAAAAGCATTTGCATCCAAGACCTTCCTGAGATAGTGTCTTGGGAAAGTCATCAAGTTTTAAGTTAAAAATTCCTAGAAGGTTGCTCTCTGAGAACTGGGAAAAACAGAGGTAGATGGACACTTAACAGTGCTGTGGCCCCAGCTAAGTTCAGCTAAAAGTCCCTGATTACATTAAAGGTGACCAGGTCATCTATTTGACTAACAGAGAAAAGAGTGAACGCTTTCAGGCAAAACTCCACAATTTTTAATCTACAGTGTCCAATATTCAGTAAAATTTATTATGCAAGGATAGGAATAAATGACCAATAGCCAATCAGCAAATCTATGATAAAAACAGAAACATAGGTGACCCAGATACTGAAATTAGCAGACAAGATTTTTAAAATAATAATGATTAATATGTTCAAGAAAATATAGGAATGGGAGGAGGATTGGGAAGATGGCGGAAGAGTAAGACGCGGAGATCACCTTCCTCCCCACAGATACATCAGAAATTCATCTACACGTGGAACAACTACTACAGAACACCTACTGAACGCTGACAGAAGACCTCAGAGCCCCCAAAAGGCAAGAAACTCCCCACATACCTGGGTAGGGCAAAAGAAAAAAGAATAAACAGAGACAAAAGAATAGGGACGGGACCTGCACCAGTGGGAGGGAGCCGTGAAGGAGGAAAGGTTTCCACACACTAGGAAGCCCCTTTGCGGGCGGAGACTGCAGGTGGCAGAGGGAGAAAGCATCGGAGTAGCGGAGGAGACCGCAGCCACAGGGGTGCGGAGGGCAAAGCGGAGAGATTCCAGCACAGAGGATCGGTGCCGACCGGCAGTCACCAGCCTGAGAGGCTTTGCTCGGCCGCCCGGGGCTGGGAGCTGAGGCTCGGGTATCGGGTTTCAGTCGGAGCGCGCAGGGAGAGGACTGGGGCTGGCGCGGGAAGAGAGCCTGAAGGGGTTAGTGCACCACGGCTGGCCGGGAGGGAGTCAGGGAAAAAGACTGGAGCTGCCGAAGAGGCAAGAGACTTTTTCTTGCCTTTTGCTTCCTGGTGCGCGAGGAGAGGGCATCAAGAGCGCTGCTTAAAGGAGCTCCAGAGACGGGTGCGAGCTGCGGCTGAAAGCGCGGACCCCGGAGACGGGCGTGAGACACTAAGGCTGCTGCTGCCGCCAGCAAGAAGCCTGTGTGCGAGCGCAGGTCACTGTCCACCCCCCCTTCTGGGGAGCCTGTGCAGCCCGCCACTGCCAGGGTCCCGGCATCCAGGGACAACTTCCCCAGGAGAGCGCACGGTGCGCCTCGGGCTGGTGCAACGTCACGCCGGCCTCTGCCGCCGCAGGCTCGCCCCGCACTCCGTGCCCCTCCCTCCCCTCGGCCTGAGTGAGCCAGAGCCCCCGAATCGGCGGCTCCTTTAAACCCATCCTGTCTGAGCGAAGAACAGACGCCCTCCGGTGACCTACACGCAGAGGCGGGGCCAAATCCAAAGCTGAGACCCGAGAGCTGTGAGAACAAAAAAGAGACAGGGAAATCTCTCTGTGCAGCCTCAGAAGCAGCGGATTAAAGCTCCACAATCAACGTGATGTACCCTGCATCTGGGGAATACATGAATAGACAACGAATCATCCCAAATTGAGGAGGTGGACTTTGAGGACAAGATTTAAGATTTTTTCCCCTTTTCCTCTTTTTACAACAAATTATCCCAAATTGAGGAGGTGGACTTTGAGAGCAAGATTGAAGACTTTTTCCCCTTTTCCACTTTTTACAACGAGTTATCCCAAATTGAGGAGGTGCATTTTAAGAGCAAGATTTACGAATTTTTCCCCCTGTTCTCTTTTTGTGAATGTGTATGTGTATGCTTCTGTGTGAGATTTTCTCTGTAAAGCATTGATTCCACCATTTGTCCCAGGATTCTATCCATCCGGTTATTTTTTTGTAGTTGTTTTTTTAATTTTTTTAAAATAATTGCTTTTTTATTTTAATAACACTACTATATTTTATCATACTTTATTCTATTTTACTTTATCATCTCTCTTTCTTTTTCTCCTACCTTCCCTTCCTCCCTCCCTCCACCCCTCCTTTCTTTCTTTCTTTCCTTCCTCCCTCCCTCCCTCCCTCTCTGCTGTCTTCCTTTCTTTCTTTCCTTCCTTCCTCCCTCCCTCCCTCCCTCTCTCCTGTCTCTCTTTCTTTCTTTCTCTTTCTTTCTTTCCTCCCTCTATCCCTCCTTTCTTTCTTTCTTTCTTTCCTTGCTTCCTCCCTCCCTCCTTTCTTTCTTCTTTCCTTCCTTCCTTCCTTCGTTCCTTTCTTTGCTTCTTTCTTTCTTTCTTTCTCTCTTTCTTTCTTCTACTAATTCTTTCTTTCTACTTTTTCTCCCTTTTATTCTGAGCCGGGTAGATGAAAGGCTCTTGGTGCTGCAGCCAGGAGTCAGTGCTGTGCCTCTGAAGTGGGAGAGCCAACTTCAGGACACGGGTCCACAAGAGACCTCCCAGCTCTACATAATATCAAGCGGCGAAAATCTCCCAGAGATCTCCATCTCAACACCAGCACCCAGCTTCAGTCAATGAACAGCAAGCTACAGTGCTGGTCACCCTATGCCAAGCAACTAGCAAGACAGGAACACAACCCCACCCATTAGCAGAGAGGCTGCCTAAAAACATAATAAGGCCACAGGCACCCCAAAACACACCACAAGACGTGGACCTGTCCACCAGAAAGACAAGATCGAGCCTCAACCACCAGAACACAGGCACTAGTCCCCCCCACTAGGAAGACTACACAACCCACTGAAACAACCTTAGCCACTGGGGACAGACACCAAAAACAATGAAAACTACGAATCTGCAGCCTGCAAAAAGGAGACCCCAAATACAGTAAGATAAGCAAAATGAGAAGACACAAAAACACACAGCAGGTGAAGGAGCAAGATAAAAACCTACCAGACCTAACAAATGAAGAGGAAATAGGCAGTCTACCTGAAAAAGAATTCAGAATAATGATAGTAAAGATGATCCAAAATTTTGGAAATAGAATAGACAAAATGCAAGAAACAGTTAACAAGGACCTAGCAGAACTAAAGATGAAACAAGCATCGATTAAAAACACAATAAATTAAATGAAAAATACTCTAGATGGGATCAATAGCAGAATAACTGAGGCAGAAGAACGGATAAGTGAGGGGGAAGATAAAATAGTGGAAATAACTGATGCAGAGCAAAATAAAGAAAAAAGAATGAAAAGAACAGAGGACAGTCTCAGAGGCCTCTGAGACAACATTAAACACACCAACATTCGAATTATAGGGGTTCCAGAAGAAGAAGAGAAAAAGAAAGGGACTGAGAAAATATTTGAAGAGATTATAGTTGAAAACTTCCCTAATATGGGAAAGGAAATAGTTAATCAAGTCCAGGAGGCACAGAGAGTCCCATACAGAATAAATCCAAGGAGAAATATACCAAGACACATATTAATCAAACTGTCAAAAATTAAACACAAAGAAATCATATTAAAAGCAGCAAGGCAAAAACAACAAATAACACACAAGGGAATCCCCATCAGGATAACAGCTGATCTCTCAGCAGAAACTCTACAAGCCAGAAGGGAGTGGCAGGACATAATTAAAGTGATGAAGGAGAGAAACCTGCAACCAAGATTACTCTACCCAGCAAGGATCTCATTCAGATTTGATGGAGAAATTAAAACCTTTACAGACAAGCAAAAGCTGAGAGAGTTCAGCACCACCAAACCAGCTTTACAACAAATGCTAAAGGAACTTCTCTAGGCAAGAAACACAACAGAAGGAAAAGACCTACAATAACGAACGCAAAACAATTAAGGAAATGGGAATAGGAACATACATATCAATAATAACCTTAAATGTCAATGGACTAAATGCTCCCACCAAAAGACACAGAGTGGCTGAATGGATACAAAAACAAGACCCATATATATGCTGTCTACAAGAGACCCACCTCAGACCTAGAGACACATACAGATTGAAAATAAGGGGAAGGAAAAAGATATTCCATGCAAATGGAAATCAAAAGAAAGCTGGAGTAGCAATTCTCATATCAGACAAAATGGACTTTAAAATAAAGACTATTAGAACAGACAAAGAATGACACTACATAATGATCAAGGGATCAATCCAAGAAGAAGATATAACAATTGTAAATATTTATGCACCCAACATAGGAGTACCTCAATACAAAAGGCAAATACTAACAGCCATAAAAGGGGAAATCAACAGTAACACACTCATAGTAGGGGACTTTAACACCCCACTTTCACCAATGGACAGATCATCCAAAATGAAAATAAATAAGGAAACACAAGCTTTAAATGATACATTACACAAGATGGACTTAATTGATATTTATAGGACATTCCATCCAAAAACAACAGAATACACATTTTTCTCAAGTGCTCATGGAACATTCTCCAGGATAGATCATATCTTGGGTCACAAATCAAGCCTTGGTAAATTTAAGAAAATTGAAATTGTATCAAGTATCTTTTCTGACCACAATGCTATGAGACTAGACATCAATTACAGGAAAAGATCTGTAAAAAATACAAACACATGGAGGCTAAACAGTACACTACTCAATAACGAAGTGATCACTGAAGAAATCAAAGAGGAAATAAAAAAATACCTAGAAACAAATGACAATGGAGACACGACGACCCAAAACCTATAGGACGCAGCAAAAACAGTTCTAAGGGGGAAGTTTATAGCAATACAATCCCACCTTAAGAAACAGGAAATATCTCGAGTAAACAACCTGACCCTGCACCTAAAGCAATTAGAGAAAGAAGAACAAAAACATCCCAAAGTTAGCAGAAGGAAAGAAATCATAAAGATCAGATCGGAAATAAATGAAAAAGAAATGAAGGAAATGATAGCAAAGATCAATAAAACTAAAAGCTGGTTCTTTGAGAAGATAAACAAAATTGATAAAACATTAGCCAGACTCATCAAGAAAAAAAGGGAGAAGACTCAAATCAATAGAATTAGAAATGAAAAAGGAGAAGTAACAACTGACACTGCAGAAATACAAAAGATCATGAGAGATTACTGCAAGCAACTCTATGCCAATAAAATGGACAACCTGGAAGAAATGGACAAATTCTTAGAAATGC
Source organism: Mesoplodon mirus (assembly GCF_964341445.2). Classification (NCBI taxonomy): domain Eukaryota; kingdom Metazoa; phylum Chordata; class Mammalia; order Artiodactyla; family Ziphiidae; genus Mesoplodon; species Mesoplodon mirus. The sequence goes on along the minus strand of NC_138980.1, from coordinate 174,436,949 downwards.
ACAACCTGCCAAGACTGACTCAGGAAGAAATAGAAAATATGAATAGACCAATCACAAGCACTGAAATTGAAACTGTGATTAAAATCTTCCAACAAACAAAAGCCCAGGACCAGATGGCTTCACAGGCGAATTCTATCAAACATTTAGAGAAGAGCTAACACCCATCCTTCTCAAACTCTTCCAAAATATAGCAGAGGGAGGAGCACTCCCAAACTCATTCTACGAGGCCACCATCACCTTGATACCAAAAACAGGCAAGGATGTCACAAAGAAAGAAAACTACAGGCCAATATCACTGATGACCATAGATGCAAAAATCCTCAACAAAATACTAGCAAACAGAATCCAACAGCACATTAAAAGGATCATACACCATGATCAAATGGGGTTTATTCCAGGAATGCAAGGATTCTTCAATATATGCAAATCAATCAATGTGATACACCATATTAACAAATTGAAGAAGAAAAACCATATGATCATCTCAATAGATGCAGAGAAAGCTTTCGACAAAATTCAACACCTATTTATGAAAAAAACCCTGCAGAAAGTAGGCATAGAGGGAACTTTCCTCAACATAATAAAGGCCACATATGACAAACCCGCAGCCAACAACATCCTCAATGGTGAAAAACTGAAACCATTTCCACTAAGATCAGGAAGAAGACAAGGTTGCCCACTCTCACCACTCTTTTTCAACTTAGTTTTGGAAGTTTTAGCCACAGCAATCAGAGAAGAAAAGGAAATAAAAGGTATCCAAATTGGAAAAGAAGAAATAAAGCTGTCACTGTTTGCACATGACATGATACTATACATAGAGAATCCTAAAGATGCTACCAGAAAACTACTAGAGCTAATCAATGAATTCGGTAAAGTAGCAGGATACAACATTAATGCACAAAAATCTCTGGCATTCCTGTACACTAATGATGAAAAATCTGAAAGTGAAATCAAGAAAACACTCCCATTTACCATTGCAACAAAAAGAATAAAATATCTAGGAATAAACCTACCTAAGGAGACAAAAGACCTGTATGCAGAAAATTATAAGACACTGATGAAAGAAATTAAAGATGATACAAATAGATGGAGAGATATACCATGTTCCTGGATTGGAAGAATCAATATTGTGAAAATGACTCTACTATGCAAAGCAATCTACAGATTCAATGCAATCCCTATCAAACTACCATTGGCATTTTTCACAGAACTAGAACAAAAAATTTCAAAATTTGTTTGGAAAAACAAAAGACCCCGAATAGCCAAAGCAATCTTGAGAACGAAAAGCGGAGCTGGAGGAATCAGGCTCCCTGACTTCAGACTATACTACAAAGCTACAGTAATCAAGACAGTGTGGTACTGGCACAAAAACAGAAAGATAGATCAATGGAACAGGATAGAAAGCCCAGAGATAAACCCACACACATATGGTCAACTTATCTTTGATAAAGGAGGCAGGAATGTACAGTGGAGAAAGGACAGCATCTTCAATAAGTGGTGCTGGGAAAACTGGACAGGGACATGTAAAAGTATGAGATTAGATCATTCCCTAACACCATACACAAAAATAAGCTCAAAATGGATTAAAGACCTAAATGTAAGGCCAGAAACTATCTAACTCTTAGAGGAAAACATAGGCAGAACACTCTATGACATAAATCACAGCAAGATCCTTTTGGACCCACCTCCTAGAGAAATGGAAATAAAAGCAAAGATAAAGAAATGGGACCTAATGAAACTTCAAAGCTTTTGCACAGCAAAGGAAACCATAAACAAGACCAAAAGACAACCCTCAGAATGGGAGAAAATATTTGCAAATGAAGCAGCTGACAAAGGATTAATCTCCAAAATTTATAAGCAGCTCAGGCAGCTCAATAGCAAAAAAACAAACAACCCAATCCAAAAATGGGCAGAAGGCTTAAATGGACATTTCTCCACAGAAGATATACAGACTGCCAACAAACACATGAAAGAATGCTCAACATCATTAATCATTAGAGAAATGCAAATCATAACTACAATGTGATATCATCTCACACCAGTTAGAATGCCCATCATCAAAAAATCTAGAAACAATAAATGCTGGAGAGGGTGTGGAGAAAAGGGAACACTCTTGCACTGCTGGTGGGAATGTGAATTGGTACAGCCACTATGGAGAACAGTATGGAGGTTCCTTAAAAAACTAAAAATAGAACTACCATATGACCCAGCAATCCCACTACTGGGCATATACCCTGAGAAAACCATAATTCAAAAAGAGACATGTACCAAAATGTTCATTGCAGCTCTATTCACAATAGCCCAGAGATGGAAATAACCTAAGTGTCCATCATCGAATGAATGGATAAAGAAGATGTGGCACATATATACAATGGAATATTACTCAGCCTTAAAAGGAAACGAAACTGAGCTATTTGTAATGAGGTGGATAGACCTAGAGTCTGTCATACAGAGTGAAGTAAGTCAGAAAGAGAAAGACAAATACCGTATGCTAACACATATATATGGAATTTAAGAAAAAAAAGATGTCATGAAGAACCTAGGGGTAAAACAGGAATAAAGACAGAGACCTACTTGAGAATGGACTTGAGGATATGGGGAGGGGAAAGGGTAAGCTGTGACAAAGTGGGAGAGAGGCATAGACATATATACAGTACCAAACGTAAGGTAGATAGATAGTGGGAAGCAGCCACATAGCACAGGGAGATCAGCTCGGTGCTTTGTGACCGCCTGAAGGGGTGGCATAGGGAGAGTGGGAGGGAGGGAGACGCAAGAGGGAAGGGATGTGGGAACAGATGTATATGTATGACTGATTCACTTTGTTATAAAGCAGAAACTAATTTAAAAAAATAGAACTAAAACTAAATATATCAGTCTTTCCAATAAATATAAATGGGCTGAACTTTCCTATTAAAAGAAAAATGAGTATTATCAATGGGGCTGGTTTAATAAATTACAGTACATCTGTTAAAAAGAATTAGGCAGTTCTATATCCACTGACATGAAACATTCATTGAAAAAAGATGCAGAGGGCTCTTCCCTGGTGGTGCAGTGGTTGAGAATCCGCCTGCCAATGCAGGGGACATGGGTCAGAACCATGGTCCGGGAAGATCCCACATGCCGCGAAGCAACTAAGCCCGTGCGTCACAACTACTGAGCCTGTGCTCTAGAGCCTGTAAGCCACAACTACTGAGCCCATGAGCCACAACTACTGAGCCCATGTGCCACAACTACTGAAGCCTGTGCACCCTAGAGCCTGTGCTCCACAACAAGAGAAGCCACTGCAATGAGAAGCCCGCACAGCACAATGAAGAGTAGCCCTTGCTCTCCTCAGCTACAGAAAGCCTGCATGCAGCAACGAAGACTCAATACAGCCAAAAATAAATAAATAAATAAATAAATTTATTTTAAAGAAAAAAATAAAAGAAAATATAGGAATGTAGGAATAAATAGAGAAAAACATGAAAAGATGGAGAAGTTCACCAGAGAATTGGAATCTATGAGAAAGAATCCACTGGGAATTCCAGAACTTAAAAATAAAACAACTGAAATTAATTTTAATAATAAATTTAATTTAACACATTATATGCAAAATATTATTAAATGCACATGTAACATTTGACAAAATCTATCACATGCTGGATTATAAAGCAAGTCACAACAAGTTTGAAATGTTTGGAATCATTCAGAGCATATTCTCAGACAGTTGTGGAATTAAGTCAGAAATGAATAACTACTGTGGTGATCATTTCATAATGTATAAAAGTATTGAATCACTATGTGGTACACATGAAACAAATATAATATTGCTTGTTAATTATAACTCAATTTAAAAAATAAAAAGCAGAGGGGCTTCCCTGGTGGCCCAGTGGTTGAGAGTCTGCCTGCCGATGCAGGGGACACGAGTTAGTGCCCCGGTCCGGGAAGATTCCACATGCAGTGGAGCAGCTGGGCCCTTGAGCCATGGCCACTGAGCATGCGCGTCTGGAGCCTGTGCTCCGCAGCGGGAGAGGCCACAACAGTGAGAAGCCTTCGTACCGCAAAAAAAAAAAAAAAAGAAAGAAGAAATTTCTCCCTGTTAGGAGATTAATCTCCGCTACTTCAGAATAAATCTACTTAAGAACGTTGAATTATATTCACATAAATGATAAGCATATGTATATCAAAACCTGTGAGATCCAACTATGACATCTTTACAGTATCCATAAAACCTATTATGTCATGTACAAATATAGGAAATACAACAAGTTGCAGGCATTGGACAGCAGTCAATGTGAGGGTTAGGTCCTCCAGAGAGAGGATACTTATAAAGGATGTCCTACTTTTATACTGGTGTTCTTCCTAGGAAAATTTTCTGGGGTGTGGTGTATTTATGTAGAATGCAAACAAGAGCAGTAGTTTCACTGGACAGAAAAGGCAGATATCAGAGTTGAGGGTTACTAAGCTGGTTGTGATCTGGAAGAGAGGGTACTTGAAAAGGAGAAGTCATGGATAGGGAAATCCAGAAGTTTCCACTGAACTCCCTCTTGGGTGTCTTGACCAAATCCTGGATTCATTAGAGTGGCACAAGACTCAGAAAAGCTAGGTAGAGAGTAACTGCTGGGCGGCAGCAAGCTGAGCAGAGAGCCTGGAACTTGTTTTGTATTATGGAGACTTGGGTGGTCAGGCCTAAATAGAGTAGAAAATCTTTATGAACAAATCAAAGACTGAGTTGAGATAGCAGGTTAAAGAGTGCATGGACTGAATTCTGTTCTCTCAGAATTCATATGTGGGAACCTTAACCCCCAGTACGACTGCATGTAAAGATAGAACCTTTAAAGAGGTAATTAAGGTTAAGTAAGTTCAGAGGGATTGGGCTCTAATCCAATTGGACTGGTGTCCTTATAAGAAAAGGAAGAGATAACCACAGATGTCCACACACAGAGAAAAGGCCATGTGAGGACATGATGAGAAGGTGGCTATATGTAAGTCAAGGAGAGAGACCTCAGAGAATCTCATCCTGCTGAGACCTTGATCTTGGACTTTCAGCCTTCAGAATTGTGAGAAATTAAATTTCTGTTGTTTCAGCCACTCAGTATGTGGGATTCTGTTATGGCAGCTCTAGCAAACTCATACAAAAAGTAAAGCTAGCTGCACGTTGTGACTGAGGGCTACAATCTAGAAGTATGGGGGAAAAAAAGAAAAAAAACTGTAATAGACCTCTTTGAAGAAAGCCTAAAACCAGAGCATGACAGATCAACCTATCCTATTGGACTTAACGGTCTGCCAACATAAAACTGTATTTTTTGAGGAAAAATAATGTAACTCAGTGCCTTTTCAAGATATTATCTGAATTTTTTCAGAATGCAATAAAAAACACAATTATGTATGGAAAGAAGAAGGGGAAAGAACCATACAAAGAAAGAAGGAGAAGGACTCATCAAAATAAATTTGTTGAAAACTAAAACGTTTTAAAAACCTTAAAAGCAGTTAGAGAAAAACAATACATTCATAGAGGAAAATAACAATTGGGAAACTCCCATAGATTTCTTAAAAGAGGTATGGAAGTATAAAACAATGGAACAAATCTTTAAAAAAACAGAAAGAAAAGAATATCAACCCAGATTTTGAAATTCATTGAAAATATCATTTGCACATGAATGGCAAAATAAAGACATCCTCAAATGAAAGAAAACAAGAAAATTCATTACTAGCAGTCTTGCTCTAATAAAAAGTTAAAGGAAGTTCTTCAGGCTGATAGGAAATATCAGAGAAAAACTTGAAACTTTAGGAAGTAAGGAAGAGCAACAGAAATAGTAAATATCTGGACAAATACAAAAGACTATTCTCTCATCTTAAGTCTGGTTATAGATATATGACTGTTAAAAACAAGACTTCTAACGTTTTCTGGTGTGTTTTTTGATTTACATAAATGTAACACATTTAGCAACTATAACATAAATGTCAGTTGGCATTTATGCTTATATGGTTACAAGGTTTCTATGCCTTCATTGAAGTAGTGCATTATTTCCCCTAGCAACCAATATCTAGAGATATTGCTAGAAGAACAATAGACATGTTAAAATAGAATATTAAAATATTCTAAGTAATCCAAAGCAGGGTAGGCAAGGGGAAACAATGGAACAAAAAAGAAGGAACAAATAGAAAAAGAAAATAAATTGGTACATCTAAATTCAACCATATTAATAATTATGTTAAATGTTAATTGTTCAAACACTCCATTTAAAAGCTGAGTAACAAGGAAGATCCTACTAGAGGCTAAATACAAAGGTGGAAATATATTGAAAGTAAAAGATGAAAAAACATCTATCACACAAAAGTAAGCAAAAGAATGCTATAGTCTATAAAATGAACTTTAAGACAAAGAGATTTACTGAGATAAAAAGGAACATTTCATAAAGATAAAAAAGATTAAGATTGAATGAGTGATACACCTTTCTTCTGTCTGATTGGCAAACAGGGAAATTTGGAAGGGGGAGTAGGGAAGAAAGCTCTCCTTTTATACAACAATCATAATATGGGGTTATAACATTTTTTAAAGAACATATATGGAAATTGATTATATGGAAAGCAACTTCCTTAAACTGAACAGTACCCTTGGAAAGTCAGTGTGTACCACTAGGAATAAAAGTATATGGATGTAATCTTTTTTTTTTTCTTTTTTTTTTTTTGAGGTACGCGGGCCTCTCACTGTTGTGGCCTCTCCCGTTGCGGAGCACAGGCTCCAGACGCGCAGGCTCAGCGGCCATGGCTCATGGGCCCAGCCACTCAGCGTCACGTGGGATCTTCCCAGACCAGGGCACAAACCCACGTCCCCTGCATCGTCAGGCGGACTCTCAACCACTGTGCCACCAGGGAAGCCCTGGATGTAATCTTAAAATGATTGATTGTGCATGTGATTATGGAATATTTATAATACCCACATACAGCTGTATAAAATACAGAAAAATATGTAAAATGTAATCACTGAAATGAATTTAGTAATAATAGGTATAATAATTAAAACAGTTTTACCATGCCAATATGCCACTATCAAATTTGCTAACTCTCTTTCACTTATAATATTGTGTTGGTTAGAATGGAAAAATGCTAATAAAATGCATATTTATCATAACAGTTTTAGTGGTTAGTTTGCAATATGTGACAAGATCCTGAAAAACATTCCAAACTTTGTCTATGTTGTGTAAAATGTTTTTGAAGGGCATATTTCTTTTTTTATTAAGCAGAGCATGGCAGACAGTCAAACCTTTCTATGATTACTCAGAGCAATAATTTAAATGTTAATGCGCTTAAGAGGCCATGATAGTCTCCGGTGTCCTTGTTGTACCTCTTGCCTCCATTTGAAATGATCCTGGTCTCTGAACATCTAGCCGTAACCAAGCAAGAACTTATCAATATAGGTTACTTGAGTGCCTCTGCTTTCATGACACACACGCATGCATGCACATACACATGCAAAATTAAGATACCTATCTCGTTTCATCACAGAGTCTCTGCTCTGGTAGAGATCACAAGACTTCCTTAGGAGTTTTCTATCTTTATTTTTCCAGGACATATAATAAAATGTTTTGTAAAACACTTCCAGACCAAAAATAATGAAAAATACTGAGCAGGATGATTTTGCTGTGGAGTGGATTTCTGGGGTTGTTTACTGGATAGATGTCAATCAGAAAAGAGGTTTCTTAGTGATTTGCAAGTGACCTTGCCCTGTTTCATACTGTAAGCTCATAAAAGTGAATGAAGGCACAGAAAGCATAATATGAGGTTGGACATGCAAGAAATAAAAATCAAAGGATTGCAAGAGAGCATAAAATTTCAGGACATATTTTAGGAGATGAGCACAGTGGTCTAAAATTAACAAAATGAAATTCACTGAAGAGAAACATAAAGTCCTTCCCTTAGGTTAAAACAATGGTACGAACAAGTCCAGCCTGGGATGTCATAGATTCTGGAGAGTGATCCCCTGTACCAGGCCTGCACTGGCTGCACCCAGTCCTTGGGACATGAGTATTCATGGAACAAATTGATACACACTCCATTCGATCTGTTTAGGGAAATTTCCTTCCAGTGCCTTCAAGGGAAGATTGAATTTCCTAACTATTGCAAACTGCTGCTAATTCTATTCAGAGGTGAGCATCAGTGACACCAGCTAATCTAATTCCCCACCGGCTTGGAAAGCTATCTTCATCCTAGTATGGACATGAAAATTAAGTCCCATTACAGTCTACTATACCTAGCAGACCTCTGACGTCACCTGGATCCTCTTCAGAGTCACTTAGTTGTGACTCTCAGCACTGCCATCCCCAGCTGCCTCTTAATATTCAAACCCTCTGGTCACTTTGCTTCTCATTAATTGTCACCCTCTCACCATTCTGTGTACTCCTCTGGAATTTTTGGCTTAACACAATTAAACCCTCCTACATTATTATTTTTAATTAGTTTTAATTTTATTATTAAAAGTCATTAATTTGTGCCAATTTTTAGGAGACCTCTTCAGGTTGACATGTATCCATTAACTTCAAGTTTCATAATTCTCACTCTTTCCATATGATTTAACATTGTTCTTCATTAAGCATAAATTACTCTTATTTACCTGCATTGCTTAACTATCAATGTACTAAAGTGTGGCCAAAAACTAAATTTCAACTTTAGTAGATAGATTTACAGTAGCTGTTGCTCTAAATCAGGAGTATTCAACCAACTTGTGCTTATTTAACTCAGTCTCTTTTATTTAAAACTAAAATCTGTTCTAGGTCCAGCAAAATTTAACAATAGGTAATCCATATGCCTTTTACTTAGAAACTTACATGAATTTCTTAATAAAAATTTGTCAGAAATGTGATTTCCCTAATTTGTTAAAAAGATTTTCAGGCTAGATTTAAAATTTTGAATCAGTTTGCTTAATAGACTAAGTACTAGTTCCTTCATCTATTTTTTACTGTGTTCACTTCTGTATTTCTAAATAAGTTTCTCTGCTACTGATTCTTGGTTTATCCTATTTAGCTACCATCTATTTATTGCTTGTAATGATAATTGAGGGTTTAGTTCTCTTTCAGTCAATCACCCTTCAATTTTACTCTCTTGGACCAATCATTCCCTCATTTGTTCATCAGCTCATCAATTATTTACTAAATACCAATTCAGCGACAGACCATGTTCTAGGCATTGAACATATAGCAATATTACTTACCTCATCACAGCAAACACAGAAATTCATTCTTCCATATTATACCATCAAACTGTGAGTGGTAAGGTCTCTGAGGAAAAATAGTGAAGAAGATGGTGCTAGATATTTAAAGAGTGCTGCCTTTGATTTTCTAAGTAGATGATTATATTGTTAACAAATCATCAGGTTGGTGTCTTCCCTTTTGAAATCTCATACCTTTTTTTCCTTATCTCATTACACTGAATTTTAATGAGCGTAAAATTTTCCCATAAAGTATGATGTCCCATATAAGATTTTCCTATCAGATTTTGCATTATGGGGTCAACGTTTTCTGAGTCCTTTTTTCCATGATTTCTCTTTGTGTAGAATGCCCTTCCTCAACTCAGTATCAGTCTCACCCGATTTGGTTGCCTCGACGGATAACTACGCTTTGTTAGGATCCAGGCTAAAGCTCTATTTTTATTTTTACTTTCAAAGTGTTTCCTGATTCTTCAGGGAAAGCCTACATTTTAACAAATTAGGAAATTTAACTAATTTGTCATATATACATTTACAATTTTTAACAATATGTACTCACGTTTGTGTCCTTGAAATCTCAAAATGTCCCAGAAATCAATAAATAGTCTACCTTTACTTGTTGAGCATAGGTAACCAGGGACTTGCACACAACCTTGCACATGGGGACTGAAGGGTACATTACTCAGGGCAATGAGGCACGTGGATAATAGATTTACCACTTCAAGGTGAACAGGGTTTTGAAACATGACCTTGTTTTGGGGGTCATTTTTGGTTTTTGTTTGTTTTTTGCATTTCTCTTTTAAACTGGAAAAATAAAACTCTGGATTTTCAGAGTTGAAAGAGGAAAAAAATAGTCTATGTTTTATCTACTAACTACTAACTCTCCTCACACTTTTTTCTACCCAATTGTTTTAAAGAAACTTCACTCTTCAAACCTTTGTTCTATCAGGTCCCTGTGAATGATCACAGGGTGAGGTAATACAGCTTAGACAGCCTGTAAGAGTGATTGCTTATAAGACGGACTGCTTGTAAGACTAACTTGTAGGTGAACTTGTTCTAGTGCTTTGCCCTGGGAGGGGTTTTGTTTCAAAGAAACATTGAAAACTATCACATCACTAACATGACCAGTGCCAGAGCATATTCACACTCTTGAAGATATTGGGGTCAGGCAACTGGTTGACAAAACTCTTGTTTGTGAGCAAAGGGGAGTGTATTTATGACATCCAAATGCATATGGATGCATCCAAATGTAAGAGGATGAATTTGTAAGGCTATCCCTTATCTCAGTAAGAAATATTATCTGGAAACCTGACCCCATGTGTGGATGCAGTTTTTTAACACTAATTCTCTGTGATTTGGAGAATCGGTTTTGCAAGCTTCACCAATATGAAATATGAGCCGCCAGCCTTGAAATATTATAAGCTGCTAGAATAAACACCATATGGGTTACCAAGATGATTTAGAAGAACAAACTTATGTTTCGCGTATACAATCCTGGAAGTTAGATTTCCCTTTGAGCTAATAAATTTTTCCAGTGCCTTTCTGACAACTGAGAGACAAGTACCCCCCCCAATTAATTTTACTGAATGTAAATTTTACCTTAATAGAAAAATATACAGTTAAATATATCTGAGAAAATATCAATATTCACAACATATTAATAAAATCATAGCTTATATTTAGGGATTTTCCAATATTTATTAGGTTCCTCCCTACTCCCATTGTACAATGTATTTTCTTTCTCTGCTGATGATCAAAGTCCGTGGACTCTGCCAGGAGAGTGACTCCTTGGAGTGGGTGAATAGTGTCCCCCAAATAGCCACTTCCGCCTGGACGCTCAGAATATGACCTTATTTGGAAATGGAGTCTTTGCAGATATCAACAATGAACTTAAGATGAAGTCAGACTGGGTTAGGGTGGGCCCTAAATCCAATGCTGGGTCCTTAGTAGGGGAAAGGACACACAGACACACACAAGGAAGAAGACTATGGGAAGACAGAGGCAGAGATTTGAGGTGCAGCTACAAGCTAAGGATGGCATGGAGGCACCAGAAGCTAGGAAGAGGCAAGGATAGATTCTTCCTTCCCTAGAATCTTCAAAAGGAACAGAGCCCTGCTGACAGCTTGATTTCAGACTTCTAGACTCCGGAACTGTGAGAGGATACATTTCTGTTGTTTCTAAGCCCCCCAGTATGTGGTAATTTGTGTTAATGCAAGTCTAGGAAATGAATACACTTCTCTTCTTGGCCAAAGGACCAGTAGGACAGCAAGAGCTGGTGTGTCCCTGGTGGAAGTATCCCTTCTTTGGGGACCAGGGCTTCAAAACCTGCAGAACCCAGCACTGCAAGGACAGAAAGCACAGTTTGTAAAATGAGACCCTGCTGTTTTTACCCATTGATTCCTGACCCGTGTATTCTTCTTCTCAGAGACATATCGATATTGAAAGGCCTTTGACTCGAAGCGTACGCTGTGTCCTGGGAGAATAGCACCCATTCTTTGGGCATGCCGCCTATGAGCTGGCACTCTAGTTATGCCTCTAGCAGCCCAGCCCAGCACTCTCTCAGACCAGCCACCTCTGAGTGGTGAGGAATGTGAAGTGAACAGTTGGTCCCATGGAAATGGGCCTCTTCCTGCACCGCCTTTGCAGTAAAGTGGATCCCCTAGTGAGACACTATATTATGTGATATCACAGGCTGCCACTGTGGTCCTGGCTAAGGCTCAGTGAGGGGGGCAACTAAATAGGGGAAACGAAGCATTTACATTAAAATATTATTTTGCATTACTAATTAGTTAATTTAAATAATAATATAATTTTTGAAAAATGTATGTTTTCACTAACATTTGACAACAGATGTAAAACATATATATTATGATTTTAGCTGTCATTATATGGTGTCTATGTTTACTCCCTCATCTTTTTAGGGCCCAATATTAGAACTATCATTATCTTTATTATAATAAGCATTACTCAAGAGTTTTATCTGATTACAGCATGTGAGGTATACCCTAGTGTATGCTTGTGATATGAAATTTGTTTTAATTCAAATCAATCAACATTTATTAAGTAACAATGGTACTGAGGGGGTGTCCATTTGAAACGTTCCATCACAGAAGAAAATTTTTTTAAGTTGTATTAGTTATCTTTTTCTGTGTAACAAATTGTCGCAGCATTCTGTGGCTTAAAACAATAGTAATCCTTTTTAAAAAAAAATAATTTAATTTATTTATTTTTGGCTGCTTTGGGTCTTCGTTGCTGCATGCGGGCTTTCTCTAGTTGCAGCGAGCGGGGGCTACTCTTTGTTGCGGTGCATGGGCTTCTCATTGCAGTGGCTTCTCTTGTTGTGGTGCATGGGCTCTAGGCTTGCGGGCTTCAGTAGTTGTGGCATGCAGGCTCAGTAGTTGTGCCGCACGGGCTTAGTTGCTCCCCGGCATGTGGGATCTTCCAGGACCAGGGCTCAAATCCCTGTCCCCTGCATTGGCAGGTGGATTCTTAACCACTGTGCCACCAGGGAAGTCCTAGTAATCCTTTACTGACCTGTCAGTTTCTGCAGTTGAGGAATTGAAGGGGACTCAGTGAGGACAGCTGTCCTGTGCTCCATATACGGAGCCTCTGAGGGAAGATGTGAAGGCTGTGAGCTCGGACCACTTTAGGCTAATCCACCCATGAATCTGGGTTTGATGCTGACTGTTGGCTGAAAGCTTAGCTGTCACCTTCACCTGGGACACCTTCATGTAGTTTCCCCATGTGGACCGGCTTCCTCGCAAGATGGTGCTGGTTCCCTGTGCGAAGAGAGTGAGAATGAGAGAGAATGAAAGAGAAAGAGTGAGAGAACCAGGAAGAAGCTGTGTTCTTTGAATGACCTTGCCTCAGAAAATCAATGGCATCACTTCAGCTTTATTCCATTGGTCAGATGGGGCCAGAATCCCCCCATCCCAGTTTCAGGGGGAGGAGACAGACCACCCTTAAGAGGTGAGGGATAGGATAAAATACACTCCCACAGGGATGAAAGAACCCACATCAGTGTGTGTTTTGTGTGCCTGATACTGTATGAGTGTTTTAACCGCATTTGTCATGGAATTTTGACATCACTTCCATGAGACAAATAATGTCTCTCTCTCTTTTTTTTAAATGTATTTAGGCAAAATCATGTCAGTGTATAATTATATAAAAATATTGGATGTTGCCGAATATTTTACACTCCAAGTCTTTTTACCCAAGGCTGATAACAGGGAACCATTGGACCTTCACTCCTCCCATTTCTTTTTTTTTTTTTCTTTTGCAGTACACGCAGGACTCTCACTGTTATGGCCTCTCCCGTTGAGGAGCACAGGCTCCGGATGTGCAGGCTCAGTGGCCATGGCTCACGAGCCTAGCCGCTCCGTGGCATATGGGATCTTCCTGGACCAGGGCATGAACCCATGTCCCCTGCATCGGCAGGTGGACTCTCAACCACTGAGCCACCAGGGAAGCCCACTCCACCCATTTCTTGTTCACACCATAAGAGGGCAAGACACAGACAGTGCAAGTGTGTTCCTGATAAATCATTATTTTTTTTTGCGCTAGACTGCTCTTTTTATTAAATTCAGTATTTGTGTATTTGTTGAGTGATTGTGTTCTTTTTTTTTTTTGGAAAGGAAACAGGGGTTGAATCAGAAATCAGTTTTTTTTCAGGGATGCCATTAAACAGAAGACTTTTTAATCTGAGTCTGATTAAAATGTTTGTTGCCTGAAGGAAATGAGTTTTTTGTTTCACATGATTATCACAGAAAGTCTTACCTTAAAAGGATATCATAAATCATTTGAATAAACTTCCTCATTTTGCATGTGAAGCCTAAAGAAGATAAGTTATTTGGCCAAGGTCGCAAGAGTTAGGATGAAACATCAGACCCAAGGTTATGCTTTAATTATAACATTTTTAATTAAAAAAAAATTAGAGAAATGAAATTATGCTTTAAGATACCACACTGATATTGACATGCCTCCTATTATTTGCTAGATTCATCATTGAATGATAGTGGACACGTTGAAAAATATTATACAACATCAGTCAAAATGATTATGCAAAATTTTTAAATGTGGTGATAATTGCAGAAGGTTACTATGAAAAAGTATTTGCTGTTAATATTGTAAATTTCAGCCTGACATTTGATGCATCAACATTGTATTTTACAACCAGAATGCCACTTGAAGTTCTATATATAGTAAAGTCTAAATTTGCTGGAAAAAGGGAAGCACATGCATACACAGGTATTTCTGAATGTTGTTGGCAGCTTTACCAGAGCAAGTTTGTCTTTTAATTTTTGATTATTAAACAGCAGTTGAGTAGACATTTTCTCTGTATCAGACATGATTTATCTTTGCAAACATAATTTTCTTCCACAAGACAAAGAAACTACTAATGGTCATTTTTATTGTGCACAGTAAAGAAAAGTAAAATTGATTACAGTTGTGAACAATAAGTAGTATACAAAACAGTCAAATATGAATATACTTCACACATAAGAAAAAATATGGGACACTAGTGGATTTTATTGGCAACTTCATAAAATAGCAGCCTTCCAAGACTGACATATTATTTATCTTAAAAATTCAAAATTAATACTAGGGGTAGAAATACTCTTTGTCTTATTTATTTATTTTGTATAATTGACAAATAAAAATTCTAGGATGATCCAATATATGTATTTATTGTGAAATGATTACCATAATAAACTTAATTAACATACCCATCACCTCACATAATTACTTTCTTCTGTGTGTGATGAGAACACTTAACATCTACTGTCTCAGCAAATTTCAAGTACACAATACAGCAGTATTAACTACACTCACCATGTTGTACATTAGATCCACAGAACTTATTCATCTTATAAATGAAAATTTGTACCCTCTGACCAATATCTCCCCATTTCTTCCACCCCTCAGCCCCTGACAACCACTGTTCTACTCTATGGTTCTATGAGTTTGACTTTTCTAGGTTTCATATATTAGTGAGATTATTCACTTATATGTTTGCTTATATATTTGAGTATTTGCTTTCTGTGTTTGGATTATTTCACTGAGCATAATATTCTGCAGGTTCATCAATGTTGTCAAAAATGGCAGGATTTCCTTTTATGGCTGAATAATGGTCTACTGATTCCAGTGTGTGCGTGTGTGTGTGTGTGTGTGTGTTACATTTTCTTTATCCATTCATCTGCTAAATAGACCCTTAGGTTGTTTCCATATCTTGGCTGTAGTGAATAGTGTTATAATGAACACGGGAGTGCAGATATCTCTTTGAGATACTTATTTCATTTCCTTTGGATATATACCCAGAAGTGTGCTTGTTGAATCATATAGTAGTTCTATTTTCAATTTTTTGAGGAAATTCTGTCCTGCGTTCCATAGAGGCTGTGCCAGTTACATTTCCACAATAGTGTCCAAGGTTTCCCTTTTCCTTACACCCTTGCCTACGCTTGTTATCATTTATCTTTTTGATAATAGCCATCCTAACAGGTGATATCTCATAGCGTTTTTTATTTGCTTTTTCTTTATTAGTGACGTTGAGCACTTTTTCATATGCATTTTTAGAAAAATACATATTCGGGTCCTTTACTTATTTTTCAATCAGGATACTTTTTTTTTTTTTTTTGCTATTGAGTTTTGTGAGTTGCTTACATATTTTGTATATTAACCTCTTCTCAGTTATATGGCTTGTGAATATTTTCCCCCATTTTGTAGGTTGACTTTTCATTCTGTTGATTGTTACCTTTGTTGTGCAGAAACTTTTTAGTTTGATAAAGTCCCAATACTCTCTCTCCTAAACATACTCAAACATATCTGATGTGAAAGGAGATTTTTTCAACTGTATCTCATGATCTGTTAGAAATAAGTTTATATTATTTAAATTAAACTATGACTAAAATCCTGCTTTTAAAAATTGGAATAGATTACCAGGAATGCTGATGTTCGTTTATGAATTGATGTATCAGCATACATGGAAGTCTCAATCAGATAACCAGCACATAGTTAGAAGTGCAGAATGTGTCGTTAGAATATAATATTTAGCCTCAATATTATGTAATCAATAAAGTTGAAAACTCACAACCTGAGTTCATGTATGATTACCCAAAACTGCTTGGGTTTGCTATGGACTAAATTGTGCCTCCCCCCACACCACTTCAATTCACATGTATTTATTCGAAGCCCTAACCAACCCCCACGTGGTATTTGGAGATTAGAGCTTTAGGGGGGCAATTAAGATTAAATAAGGTCATAAGGGTGGGACCCTAATCTGATGGGATTGGTGTCCTTATAAGAGGAAGAGGAGGCGAAACCAGAGAACTCTTCTGTCTCTCTGTCTCTTTATCTCTCCCCCTCTCCTGTCTTCTGTGTGTGCACATGAACTGAAGAAAGACCATGAGAGGACACAGCAAGAAAGTGTCCATCTGTAATCCAGGAAGAGAGGTCTTACCAGAAACTGACTCTGCTGGACCATTACCTGGGACTTGCAGCCCCATGAACTGTGAGAGAATGAATTTCTGTTCTTTAGGTTACCCAGACTGTGGGATCTTGTTATGACAGCCCAAACAGACTAATACAGATTTCTCAACAGACTAGACAGAATAACTGCATTATTGCACCAATAATCTCTCATTTATGAGAGAAATATCAGTCTTTTTTAAAGTACAATTTTTTCATCCTTAGAGTTCATAAATCCCATTCACATATTATGTAACAATAACTAGAAAACTATGGGTGGTTGAAACAGGAAAATAGAGTTAAAGTGGATGGTGAACAGAAATAGTGGATGGTGTGTTTTACAGCACACCATAGGAGAGAGGAAGCTGGGTTAAAATCATCAGAGACTTGGATTTGCATTTGTAACTAACAGGTAAGTGAAGCAATATAAAAGAGAGGTGTATCATTAAAAAAACCTGCCTATCCTTGCTGGAAAGTCACATTGAATGACATTTTTATATAATTTAGGTATTGATCTGCTATCCGATGTAGTAAATTTACTAGCATATTAACTCACCTTATTAATTCCTCATCCATGATCTAACCATTTTCCACTCTCCGGGAGTAGCTCATCCTCAGCAGATTCTAAGTGAGGCCAATGGTGGATGAGCTCGGATTGAGGCGTGTTCTCCCTCCCTCAGCTTTGCTGCACCACTTTGCCTGCTCTGGAGATCATGGAATCTGATATTCTTCTCATCCATTCTACACCATTAAGTGGCAGGCTGGTCTTTCTCAGCTGACTGAAGCATATGAGCAGGCTTAAGGAAACAATGGCATAATTGTTGATTAATACTAAGATACATATAAGAGCATGAGGAAGACTTCAATGTCTCAAAGGCGTATTTTAATTAGAATAGGTAATAAATAGAATCTAGGGTTGGGATATTGTTTAGGTGACAGAGTAAAGTTAGAAATATTTTTAATATTTAAAAAAAATCACAAACTATAAATGCTATGTCTATTTTGCATGTAAAGAAACCTACAATAAACACATTTGCTGTTAAATTATAAGGCTATGTTTATATTTAATTTCCATTTAAGAATTTCTCTTCTATTCCTTTCATCTCATAAAACAAACAACCCATCACCGCCACAGGTACCACCCCCAGCACACAGGGAACACACACATGTGCACACACACACACACAGACTCACTCACACACTTCTTGTATGTGATATGTGGTCACAGACTTACCATAGGCCTACAAGGACTCTAGGTAAGAGGACAAATTTTTGGTCTCCAAAAGGATGAAAATACATGGCCACACAAAAACATGTATACAAATATTCATAGCAGCATTATTCATAATAGGTAAAAAGTGGGAACAACCCAAATGGCCATTAGCTGACAAACAAAATGCAGTACAATTGACCCTTGAACAACAGGTCTGAACTGTGCAGGTCCACTTATACACAGATTTATTCCATAGTAAATACTACAGTAACTACACAATCCAAGATCCTACTTTGTTTATTGGTGTCTATATCCTTTCCATATAAATAGACTTGGGGAATAAGGGTTTCAAGAGGATCCAAACTTTACATTCTGAACAATCTGAAAGATAATACTTTTCATTCATATATTTGATCTTGATCTTGATATGAAATGAAAATTAGGTTAGATCACATTTAGTAATTAAAAAATTACTGTATGAGGTGATATCTCTAAAAAATAGACTTAAATATGCTTTTGAGTTAGAAGATAAAAATCTAACCAGTTAAAGAAAAGTTGTTGAGTTTCAGGATTTTTTTATTCTATAAATTACCACAAAAAGCAATGTAATCAAAAGGAACACTGGAACAAATTACAAATGAGTTAGTATTGTATTTTGCTCTCAATTCTATAGCAAATATGATTCCTAATAGCAAAAGAAATATTTGACACATACTTTTTTTTTTCTTTCTGACACAGACTTTTGTTATGAACATGGATAGTAAACCAAGGTCTATGAAACTATAACAGCTTTTAAATAGATTTTTTTCACATAAATTACTTTCAGCTTTTATTCAGTTTTATGGATCCAATACACATTGATAAAAGAAGTCACAATAATTGAAAATGTGTACTTAGTGATACAGCATCTTTCACAAGATATTTTGCAACCTTTAATACCAGTGAACAATAAATTATAAAAATTTATACTTATATCATGCCCACTGGATAACTACCAAGCCAAAACTTATTTCAGTAAATAAACTATCAAGGTCAACAGGATAATGATGTTATAAGCCCATGTTTAAGTTAATTTATTAGTATAAAGACAATAGCATTCAAATACTCTGATGCTAGTTTTTTGGGGCAAAAATATGTCTGATTCAAGCTTATCTCTTTTTTTTTGAATTTTATTTTACTTATTTTTTAATATAGCAGGTTCTTATTAGTTACCTATTTTATACATATTAGTGTCCAGCTTATCTTTTATACCTAATTTAGGAAATATTCACCTGAGAATCATTTTTCCGTTATTCAAGTTTCCTGAGCTTATTGAAGCCCCTGCTCTTTTGAAATCCTTTGTGTAGAGCTTCACTTTTTCCTGTTTAAACCAAGAAGTTTGCATGAGTTGCAAAAGCCTAACTGATGAATCAGCAGGGAGAATTACAGGTTACGCAGGGACAGAAAATTAATAAGAAAATGCACTGGTAGCATAGGATGGGAGCGATATTGTTTTGGTTTCGGCCTATCACATGTGTTGTCTTAGGCAATTGATCCCAAGTTCTTCAATTTATAGATGAAAAGCAAAAATAAGAGGCCCAGGGAGGGAAGAAATTGTCCCAAAGACAAGGAGGTAGTTAGTGGGAGAACTCTGAGGTTCTGTCTGCACTCTAGGGCCTTGTCTTTCTGCCTTACCATCTTATGAAAGTGCAAGGTCTACAATTAGGATGCATTTTGGAGACGTACATAGAGGTCAAGGTACTAGCTGTTTCATCTCCTGACAGGAGAAACATTATTGAAGTAAACGAATTTAAGGTGACATTAAATTTTATATGTAAATTATAAATTATATATAATATATAATATTATCTATACATGATACAAATCTAATAAATCTAACATTATATAAATAAACTATATTTATATATTACATATAAATATTCTATGATATACAGTTATAATTTTTATATTATTTATATATTATAAAATGTGAGGAATTCAAGCAGAATAAAGACTTCTTTAGTAGCATTCACAATGATATATAGAACCAATACACATTGATCATGCAATAAATAAATATCTTCCTGGGTATACAGATTAGCATGGAGTTAAACCACATTAGATTGCTAAATCAAATAATTTCATTTTATAATTGCAACTTTTTCATATTACTGAAAAGTTGAAAATATTTTTAAAAGAGAATCATTCATTTGTTTTTTATATGCTAAATTCCTCAAAAAAATTGTGTCAAAATGAGAGATCCCTGAAGTTAGTTACACAGAAGAATACAATATAAAAAGGGGAAACACTATGATTTAGAATCTAATGCCATGACACAAAGTGCAATGCCATATTTTTAAGAGGATTCTGGAGCCAGACTATCTCGGTGCAAATCTTGACCTCACCAGTTACTAGCAGCACAAATTTGGAAAAATTTAATCTATTTGTGTCTCAGAAAAGGAGAATAATAATGGTACCTATTTCACAGGGTTTTGTAAAGATGAAATGAATCTACACACACACCCACACACCCACAAACCCACACTTCACAGTTCTGTGGCAATCCTGAAAATGTGCCTTGTATTAGTGTGTTCTGGTTGCCCTGACAAAATACCACAGTCTGGGTGGCTTAAACAACAGAAATTTATTACTCACAGTTTTAGTGGCAGGAATTCTGACATCAAGGCATTGGCAAGTCTGATTTCTCCTGAGGTCTCTCTCCTGGGCTTGCACGTGGCCGTCTTCTTGCCATGTCCTGACCTGGCCTTTCCCCTGTGCACGTGCACCCCTGGTGTCTCTTCTTTTTATAAGGACACTGGTTGCATGGGAATAGGGCTCTATCCTAACGGCCGCACCCCAAATTAATCACCTCCTGAAAGGCCCTATCTCCAATACAGTTATATTCTAAGGTACTGGGGGCTGGGACTTCAACATGAATTGTGGAGAGACACAATTCAGCCCATAGCTAACCTCTTGGATCTCCTACCTTGCAGAAGGTCATTGGCCAAAGGCCCAAGCTGCTACAATTCTGAAACCCAAAATATGTTCACTCTGAGGCCACTCTTCCAACAGGCAGCTCCTCTGGGCCAGTGACCAAGCATGACAGAAGCACTGAAGGCCATTGTTTTAGGACTTGAGGACTCCCCATAGCTTTATGGAAATTTTTTTAGAGCAGCATTCATGGTTGCATGCTAAGTTCTTCCTCCCTCCCTCTCTCCTTCCCTCCCTCCTTTCCTTCCTTCCATCTTTCCCAGGGGCCAGACCAGCATCCCTGCCTGAGGGTTCTCGCGACCCTCCCCAGCTCTCTTTCCACTTTCCTGCACAGCTGCTTTCCCCAGTGAATCTCTTCTGTGTCTGATCCCATCTTTCTTCTCAGAGGGTCTGGACTAACTCCATGCATAATGCCCAGTCCATGTATATACTCTGCATACGGCAGAGACTGAAAGTCAGGGAGGGGAGAGGGAACGCTGTATTGATTTAAAAGGGAGGCTTCAGGTGTGCTCTGATTGCAGGTGTAGACATGGAGAAGCTGGAGGTGAGCTAGCTAAAAGTAACTGGCCTGACTTAGAAGTGGTGACAGAAAACAGGGAAGCTGGCAATTACTGAACAAGTCCTTAATGTTTTGGGCTGATTACTTTAGAGGTTGTGGTTTGGCTTCCTGGGTTGGTAGTTACAGGGGATGTGGGTCAGAGTTCTGTTGTTATATATGGTCTAGTCATTGTCTATTTGTATATTCAAACACTCATTTGTATATTCAAACATTCATTTTTATATTCAAGTCTTAATCACCGCTCTTGCTCGTGAAAAGTTGAACAGTTCAGGGAAGGTTAAATTTCTAGATCTTCATGGCTTGGGGTTGGTCCATATTTCTCCTTAGTCAACTGTATTTAGAGATCTTCTTGACCTTTTTGTTCTTGTGTCATCATGGAGATTACCTGGCAAGAGAGCAACTGCACAGAAATTTAAGATTCTGGGATAGAATGCATCAGACCAGTGTCAGGACCACTATCACACACACACACACACACACACACACACACACACAACAAGAACAAATAACATTCCCTGTAAGATGCTTTGGTACCAAAAACCCCAATTGCCCAACTCAGGCCAAGAAAACATACCCCATATGGCATGAGAATCAAACTTAGAGAGCCAAGTAGATTTTTCCTTAAGGCGATGTATAGCCTGTTATACCTCACCAGTTTCATTGATCCAAATACAATACAAAATATTAGCAATGGCACAGACACCACCACGACTCACCAACAAGAAATCTAGAGCAAAGTGACTGTTCATCATGACTTTGTCAACATGTTGAGACTGATCTGCATTCGATTTATGGCAAAATGTTATCATTAATTATATTTGTCAAAGTTAGCGATCAATTTATTACAGTCTTTTCTGTTTGTATAATTCCCTTCCTTTGGGAACACTGCTCTAATTGTTTGCAGAAACAATGAGTCAGTATTTCTCCCAGGTAGATTGCCTGCATAGTCAAGAATGGCCTTGTTTTGAAGCTCATGTCTTGTTTGGAATCTCCTGCCTTGGTTATTTATGGGATTAGTGTCTCTGTGTACAGACAAATTTTGAAATACTATCCTGAGGTTCAGGAAGCTTTAGTCTGAAACAAACAGGTCCATGTATCTTGATCACAGAGGAAGGTAATACTTGGTCAGGATATATGGAGATGGAGGAGAAAAGATATTTATTATTACATAAGGTCAGAACCAAGGTCTTACATTATCTGGGCTACATATTTGGATCTCTATCAGTGTCTTCTAGGTGGCAAATAATTAGCTTATTGTCCTATGAAGGTTGTTCAATTCAAATTTAGAATTACCTAGGGTCTGACAAACAGATTGTAACAATTGGCTTTTTTTCTGGTTATAGATGGATTTGTTTAAGGTCATTTGCCCATGGAGGGGCAAGTGGAAATACCATCAGCTGTAATTCTCTATGGTTTCATTTGATGAGACCAGAGTTGCCCAGAGGCAATTTATCAGGGGGTCTGGTGATAGACAACTGATCCAGCAGTCTGTAAGACTGAGGACATTGGATTTCTGAGAATCCTTAGCATGGGACCTTCTCTTGGAATAGTCTTCGAATTGTGTGGAATTCTGAATTGATTCTTTAATTGTGAAATGTCAACCCAAGGATTGACTCCCTGAAATTTCACTGCTGTACTTGTTGTTAACAGTAAGATAACAATAAGATATTTGTTGTTAACTGATAAGATACAATAGCTAAAATATACTCAAATCCCCTGGAGAGTGGGAGGTGGATAAAATCCATCTGATGGTGTTCAAAGTTCAGTTCAAGAGCACTTCTTCTCTGATGTGTCTTCTAGTACATGAAATCTTCTGGTTGAACATTATGAAGAGATTAGTCAGGAAGATGTTATGGGAAGCAGAGCTTAACCTGTTGGTGATAAGACTGGCTATAGTACATGAGTCCCTTGAAACATTTTGCCATGTCTTCATGCAGCAGGGAAGAGTCTAGTAAGAAGCTGAAATTCCTACAGGCACCAGTCTTCCAGCTACCAATTCATAGGAAGATAATGGATATGTCTCTGAGGGGAGGAACCATATGGCCATAAAGACTAGTGGGAGGTCCTTTGGAAAAAGGAGCTTCAGGGTTTCTGAAGGCTTTGCTAATTCTAATGTAAGGATGTCATTTGTTCTTTCAACCTTCCCAGAAGATTGGAGGTAATAATGGCAGTGTGGTATTTGAGTAAGTGTTCATGCCTTACAGAGGGTTTCATTTTGTTTTGTTTCTGTTTTTGTTTTGTAATACATCCTGTAAAGTTAGTATAGTCTCAGTTTCTTCATAAAAAGTTGGTATGCTCCTGGTTGGAAACAAAATCAAGTAGCTTTCTGGCAATTGTAATTGCTGTAGATCTTCAGAAATGAAAAATTTCAACCCATCCTGAAAATATACAGATACAATTACTGAACAATGACCCTGAATTATCTGAATAAATTATCTGAATAAAAATCCATCTCCAGGTGTTCAGAAGGACCTTAGAAGCTTTGGTTCATGACTGTGTGTCACCTTTACACTTATGCTGTTGACAGTTGACATAAGCCATGAAAATATGTCAGCTATCTTTTTAAACTTTCTCCACTAAGGTTGATTGAAGAAAGTAATCAATTTATATGTATCATGACAAGAAGTTTCATGGACAAATTTAGCTAATCTCTGTTTAAAATCATCTGGTACTACCAACAGTCTATTTTGGGAGTGAGATTACCAGAGTGAAGGGTACAACCAGATCGTTTCATTCTTCTTTTTCAAAATCAGAGACTAAACATTGTATTCTATAATGGCCTCTTTGAATCTCTCCAGAGATATATCTTTTGAGGGTTTAGATAGAACTGTAACTGGTTAAGCTTACCTGTTTGGCTAGACAATTTCTTTTAGTTTCCATATTATTATTATTTTTTATATGGGTTTAAAGCTTTACAAGAGCCATCTCTCTAGAAGTAGGAGTACAACTAAAAGTTTCTTGACTTGTAGTCCATTTTTGTTTTCAGTGGGTGTTCCAGTTAATGAGAAAACTTTTTGTTTCCAAAGCATCCCAAAGTCATGTACTACTCCAAAAACATGCCTGCTATCAATATGTCTATGCACTCTGAACTTTGGCTTATTGAAAACTTCTAGCAAGTTCAATAAGTTCTTCCATCTGGGCAGATTTTATCTCAGGTAGAGGACTGTATCTAAAGGAGAGTTTATTATTTTTATTTAAATATTTTTTTGATGTGGACCATTTTTAAAGTCTTTGCTGAATTTGTTACAATATTGTTTCTGTTTTATGTTTTTGTTTTTTGGCTGCCAGTCATGTGGGATCTTAGCTCCGCTACCAGGGATCGAACATGCACCCTCTGCATTGGAAGGTGAAGTCTTAACCACTGGACCACCAGGGAAGTCCCTAAGGGAGAGTTTAAATTAGTGGTAACATATAGTTTGATAACCTTCAGACTCAGTTTTGAAGTAGGACACACCAACAAGTAATATTAGGTCAGTGTTCTCAATGGGAGCCTCTGATACATCTAAGTGAGGTACCAAAAGTTTCCTAACCCACATAAGATAATCCCAAGGTCCCTCTTCTTCAGATAGGGGTTTGAGAATGGTGGGACTCAGGATGTTGTAGTGGTGAATAGTAATATAAGAGGAAGAAAGTAACAGAATCTCACAGCATCAATTAGCTGGCTGTTGTGTGGCTACTGACTGAGAATCAGGAGGTGAAGTACGGAGCTTAAAGCTAGTTTAGCACAAGTATTGACGAGTTTTTAGTGGTAGCTATTGCCCTAAGATGACTGTGAGGGGCGGTTGAGGATAAGCCTTTGCAACTGGGTAAAAGGTGAGATTATATGTAGTAAGTGATGAATTTTTTATCGTTCCCATAAACCATCAAAAGGGCAGAAAGGGTTGTCTAAATCACTCATGCACAGGTAGACAAAAATAAATAATTACATAAAAATGAAAAGTATTTTGCAGTTAAGGAAGCTTTTAAAGAAACTCCCTAAGGTTGTAGAAGACCTGTTCATATTTGGGTTCCCAAAGCCACAGGTCTCTTACTGAGGCAATTAATAAAGGAGAGCTGTAGTCTCAGAGAAATTTGGCTGCCAGTGTCTGCAACACACAATTAAACCTAGACATCTTCTCAACTGTTGTTATGTAAGAGCTCTAGGATAAGTGTGGATAGTCTTTAGTCTGTCGAGAGAGAATTTTTTTTTTTAATTCCGTAGATATAAGTCATGGCCTAAATAATGGACTGTGTTTTGGTAACATTGTAATTTATCTTCTGCAACTTTATGTCTTTTTTTCTTCTAACCTTGAGAACAAGAAAATGGGATCCTTTTAATAGATTTCCTTGTTCTTTCAACACAGTAGGAGATCATCTACTTATTGTATCAGAACTGAATCACAAAGGAAATTTAGGTCTTTTAAGTCTTGATTGAGGACCTCAGAAAAATAGGAGGGGCCTTCAGTGAATCCCTAGAACATAAGTGTCCAGGTATATTGTTGTCCTCCCCATGTAAAGGGGTAAAGCTCTTTACTATCCTAGTCTACAGGTACACTGAAAAAGGTACATTCCATTACAATGAAATAAGTGGCTCCAGAGGAATTGAAGACAGGATGCTATTTGGGATAGGTATCACTGGGAATTGAGGGATAACAATTTTGTTTATGGTCCTGATTGAATAAATCAATATCTTCAGTGTTTTTTTTTTTTTTTTTTTTTTTTTTTGGTTTGGTTGTTTGTTTTACTGGCAGGACAATCTTTATTCCAGTATCCCTCCTGTTACAATATTTACAGACATTCTGAGAATAGTTGAGGATCCTAACACAAAGAGCAGATTTCAGTCCTGGTGTTGACATAGCATGTCGATGCAGACTTGACAAGCTATGAGAGGCAAGGCACAAGGGGATGCCATGGGTTCTGCACCTGTTTGAAGGCTGGGGTCTGAGGATGAGCAGTGCAGAAGTTTTCTCCAGGAAGAATGGAAATAAATGAAGCTCCACCCAAGTGAGAAAAACAGAAGCTATTTCCTCAGAGCTTGCTGAAGCAAAGGGGGTTGGCCACCATCACTTGCATTTGGCAGAGACTCAAAGGCAGGCAGGGGAGTGGGCAAGGTTTATAGTGTAAAAGGAGAAGACTTCAGATGTGCTCTAACTAGACGCTGTTGGCGTGGGGAAGCTGAAGACAGGTAACTAGAAGTGGGGCATCTCATATGATTGCTTAGAGGAACATATTTGGCTTTCTCTAGTTGGTCCTGCTTCCTAACAGGGACAAAAATGAATAAAGCTGGCAGTTATTGACCAAGTCCTGATCTTTCTGGGTCTAAAGCTTACAGAGTTTGGTGTGTGGCTTACTGAACTGGTTGCTGCCGGGGTGGTGATTCAGACTTACATTGTCATACGTGGTCTGACTAGCATCCATTTGTATATTTAGCTTCTCATTCACCATTAGCAGTAATATTATCAGCAAGCTATTATGTTGCAAAGAAAGGAATTTTGTTGTGCAGAAATAAGCAAAGATGGGAGCAGAAACTTATGGAGCACATAATCCATTCCTCTTAATTTGTCTTATAAAAACATGCATAAAATCCTTGGCACAGATTTTGAAATGATTAAATATCATAAACATGTTTTGAAAGTCTGCCTATAAAAATCTCTCAATACTGTCTGTCCCCGCCACCGCAAAAAAAAAAAAAAAAAAGTTCCTTGTAAGAATTACCCTCAAAAGAAAGGGCCAACTTTTTCTTTCTTTTCATATATCCCCCCAGAAGTTTCATTAGATCATGATTTCACATATCTCTACGTGGATTTTAAATTCCTGCTCATATTTTGTAATGGAATTGTTTACATGTCTCCTAAAAATTGGATGCATATCTTACTAACCTTCATTTTTTTTTTTTTTTTTGCGGTACGTGGGCCTCTCACTGTTGTGGCCTCTCCCGTTGTGGAGAACAGGCTCTGGACGTGCAGGCTCAGCGGCCATGGCTCACAGGCCCAGCCGCTCCGTGGCATGTGGGATCTTCTCGGACCGGGGCACGAACCCGCGTCCCCTGCATCAGCAGGCGGACTCCCAACCACTGAGCCACCAGGGAAGCCCTAACCTTCATTCTTGAGTGTCCCATCTGAAATTGCCCTCTTCTCCAGACTAGGTTTCTTTTCTTGTATGTCTGATTCCTCTTCTCACAAACCTTTCAGTCGTTCAGTTCCCAAAACATTGATTCCCACCCTTACTTCCAATATCTCATCATCAGCGTCTGGGTGCAGCTAAATCTACCTTTAACATTTATCTTGAGACTATTTCTTTCTCTTTTATTTCACTGACACTTCCTTAATTTGGGTTCCCATTAAATCTCAAATAGTGTAGTGCTTTCTCACATTCCAGCCATGCTCAGCCTGCTTCAACATAATCATTGCTGTCAGGTTAATTTTCCTTAAGGCTATACCTGACCATTTAACTCTGCTGTTGAAAAATTTCACTTTGATTTTACAGAGGAAAGCTCAAACTACACAACCATGTGGTACACTATACTCTTCATCATCATTACTGATACTCCCTTTTCCAATTTATGATCTCTTATAACTCTTAATTGTGGCCTAGTATGTTATTTCATAATCTCAGCTCCACATCACACATATCTAGGTACACGTCCAAAATGTCACGTTGACAGAAAGATTTATGAGTAGCACATCCAAGTCTGACTCAGTTTTCTTCTTTTCAGAATTTAGAATAATGGACAGCATTTGCTAAACAATAAAATTGAATAATCGAGTCAATAAACATGTAATATCATAAAAAGGCAATGAGAGTGGCAAAATATAAACTTTGATAAATGCTATGATTGTGGCAAAGTTAGAGGCTCTAGCATCATAGTGGTTAATTTCTATAGTGAATATGCTAAACAAAGTTTGGATTTGAGGTGAATCTTGAATGAATTATAGGATTTTCTCCACAGGAATAAGGGAAAACACCATGTTAGTGACTGGGAATAACTTCAGGAAATTTTTCATATCAGTTACAGTGAGAATCCTTTTAAAAAATTTTATTGAAGTATAGTTGATTTACAACATTGTGTTTAATTAATTTCTGCTGTACAGCAAAGTGACTCAGTTCTACATATATCTATTCTTTTTCATATTATTTTCCATTATGTCTTATCATAGGATACTGACTATAGTTCCCTGTGCTATACAGTAGGACCTTGTTGTTTATCCATCCTATTTATGCTAGTGTGCATCTGTTAATCCCAAACTCCCAGACTTTACAGTGAGCATCTTAACCTAGTTAGATAATAGAGAATCTTGAGTATCATTGAATGAATCCTTATTTTCCCCCATCCCTTCGTCTCCTTATAAAGTATTGAAACAGGAAAAAAACAATGCTGCAGGTAAGAAACTAGAAATTAACTGGCACAATAATATGAACATGTGATTTAAATTTAAATATTTTGCACTGTGATAAACATTAGTAATTAAAGTTGTAAAAGATAGCTTTAACTCTGCAGTGACAGAAAGAGAATAAAGCAGGATCTAAGACATATGTTTCTTCTTGACCTGATTTCAAGAATAAACACTTGTTTACTGTGGAAAGTTTCGTAAGGAAGAGCTTTTTTTTTCTTTGTTTTTTTTCTTTCTTTTTTTTATTTTTTGCGGTACGCGGGCCTCTCACTGTTGTGACCTCTCCCATTGCGGAGCACAGGCTCCAGACACGCAGGCTCAGCGGCCATGGCTCACGGGCCCAGCCGCTCTGCGGCATGTGGGATCTTCCCAGACCGGGGCACGAACCCGCATCCCCTGCATCGGCAGGCAGACTCTCAACCACTGTGCCACCAGGGAAGCCCAGGAAGAGCTTTTAAGATATCACTTTAGAGACTTTCTAATGAGATGTGTGTTTTACTTTGGCATAAACAAAATACATATGCACGATTGGTTCTATCTTTTTTCTTCTTTAATATATAGTAAGAGGGAAATGTTTTAAAGAGTTCCTTAACTCTTTAACTAAACTTTAATTAACGAGACTACTTCTTTGTAAAGCAAATGGGTAAGGTTGATAGTACCATGAAGGTAAGAGAATTTTTAGCCTTCCTAACAAACTTGCTTTCTCTCTTATGCTGGGAACCGTCATTTACCATGCCCTGTAATGATTTTGAACACTGCTAGCTGGAGGGAGAGATGAGAGTCAATTGGATCAGTATCTGGAGAGGAAGCTCTTGGGTAAAAACAAACCGCATGGCTATGATATCTCGGATTGTTTTTCCATGGTGGGAATTTTTAACCAGTGGAATCATATTCCAGGAAATGTGGAAATGGCTATGACTCACGTGAACCCAGACAGCATTTACCCAGGTGACGCCATTTATTCTATGAGCATGTAGTCACTTTTCTTAGAGGTCAGAAGTTCTAAGTCATGGAACTTCAAATCATTCTCACCTTGAATAGACATGTGGTTGCCAAGGGGGAGGAGGGATGGGGGAATGACGGATTGGACGTTTGTGGTTAGCAGATGCAAACTAGTATATACAGGATGGATAAATAACAAGGTCCTATTGTATAGCACGGGGAGCTATATCCAATATCCTGTGATAAACCATATTGGAAAAGAATATTAAAATAATGCATATATTCGTATAACTGAATCACTTTGCTGTACAGCAGAAATTAACACAACTTTGTAAATCAACTACCTTCAATAAAAAAAAATCATTCTCACCTTTGTCTCAAGGAGGGTCAACTGGTACAGCATACAGGAGGACAGGACAATCTTTAGGCCTTAGTCAACCAAAGGATACCATGTTATTTACCACCGTACACCTATTGGCTTGAGAACCATAGCTATGCATCCTTCCTAGAATGAATGTCTCCTTTTTCATAATAGCCTGGAATGGAGAGGTATACTGGTCTTAGAGATGCCTTTCCACCCTGCCCTGTATCAGAAAATGCATTGGCATAAAGTTAACTTGTCCAGCTATATTTGAGATTTCCCCAGAAAGGATAAAAATCAGAAGAAATATTCCTTTTTTTTTTTTTAAATTAAATGTTCCCTGGCTATTCCAGCCAGGAATGATTTAAGTGACTATAGCTGTCCAGCATGGTTTGCCCACTTAGAGGTCGTTAATCACATTTCACCTTGAAGTCATTACCTGTCAGACCTCCTCACTAAATTTTTTGGCGGGTAGAATTCTGCTTATAACTCTGAGGCTACTGCATCACCAGCCCCCAGTAGTGTTTTGCATATGAAAGGCACTTGCATGGTGTTTTTTTTTTAAGGTGTATTTTTATTGTTTACAAAGTAGTTTGAAATCCTTCAAGGGAAAAGGTAAACTGCTGTCATTAATCACTTCCTTCTATGTCTTATCTCCCTGAATACTAGATTGATAAATTTATTTTATCTATTGCTATTTTGATCTGGGATGATACCCCTGAAACCATATATAATTAGGCACTTGCTTGGTTTTTATGTGTGGATTACCAAATCTTAATTCTTGTGAGTTCTCCCTTCGCTCTAGAGAATACCATTTATATTGACATGATCAGTATATGTTTGATTATGTTTTAGAATGTGCATTTTCAGAATGCCCCTGTTAATTTTACATATTTACTTGAATATACTGAGGCCACCTGTCCTGAATGCTCTATCTTTATTTCATGATGAGCCATTACTAAGCTGTCTTTACATGGTGATGGCTATTCCCTTAAGGCTAAAGTGATGGGAGCTCATGTGTTTAAGGAGGTCCAAGATCATGAACAATCCTCAGAGGGAAAATGGGATAATGGACCAATAATGGCCACTGATTGCAAAAATAGATTTTCACCATTTCATGAGATAAAAGGGAGTGTTGTTTAATTGCTGTAAATGTGTCCTATCCCTTCAGGAATTGGATTCAGAAGATATTACAGCTTTACACCTGGGAATCTAAATATGGTTTTGTACTGATTACTCATTATTATTTTTAGATCTCTGTAACCTCCAGTCTTAATGTGTTACACTATGAATACTCTAATACCGTGAAACAGTCCCATTACTTCCATTAATATTATGCCAGTATTTAAGAAAGGGGTCAGTGTGTTTGGTGCACTTAAAAGTTTACTTTAAAGAAAGGTTATGTAATTTGGTATGTGTAAAAAGGAGTTATCAAATAAATTGAAAGATGCAATGTTTATTCTAAGGGTTTTTGCTTCTATTATTATATGCAACCTTAATAAAACAATGATTCAATGCACTGAAAGCAAATCTGTCAAATGAGGCTCTTCAACAATGGAGATGTTAAACAAAAAACTAATTTTACAGGCAGTGACAGTGTCTTATAGGTAGCTTAGAACAGAATTTCTTTTCAAGAGAGATCTAAGTTGTAATTCTTGCTTGAATCTTTAGTTATGGCTGACCTTTTCCTTCAATTTCTCCCTGTCTTATTTTTTTCATCTCTGACATTAGACAATCTAGATCTGCTTCTCAAAGACAATTGTGAAGTACTTTGAAGTAAAACAAATACAAAAGGCAAATAGCATGAGACAAATGATTATGACTATTCTCATTAATACTTATCAACCAATACTAAAATAACAAGTATTTCACTGGTAGCATACATTTTATCATTGAACAAGAAAGCAAACATTACACTAGAAATTTATTACATTTCAGTTTCTGTTAGTAGCTATCTGGGTACAAGTTCAAGTCATTTAATGTCTCTATGCTTCAGTTTTAAGAAAATACCATTTTTAGATTAGTTTGAAGGCAAAACTTATATCCATGAATCTATAAGTATTTGTGCAAGTATGTGTGAGTAGGTTTTAATAAGAAAAAATCAGAGCTGATAGCAAATAATGTAACTTGGTTACATCATTAGCTGAAAGGACATTTCTTTAAAAATGTCATCCTGCTATTGAAATAAACAAGTAAAAAATCTCTAAACAAATATCGGAGAAATTTTTGCCTTTGAAGGTAAAGAACATATTCTGTCTAAGGACCGTATTTAAAATGTTAGAAACATTTCAGCTGGAGTTGGAGTCATTTCTGAAAAGTTATTGATGTATTTTACATATGGTTCTGGAACTTTTTCCATTGTGTTATTTCCTCTTAACAGAGATGATGGAATTAAATTTTTTTCCTGCAAATAATATTACAGGTGAAATTCCAATACTGCTAATGTTCACACATCTTTATAAATGAAACTATCAGGACTTAGATAATTCATAGAAAACCAAACAATCCTAATCCATAATTTGTGTGACTACTATTAATTTTATGAAGAACTCAGTCCACATAATACAAAATTTACACGTGAAATATTTTTTTCCACATTGGAGTCCGAGTTTGCTTTATTTTGTTGATTTCACCTCTGACATCTCATTAGGTGGGAAAACGACCTTTATTTACCCTTCCTCCTTTAGTAATAAGGGAGTGCGTGGAGCTGTATGCCAAATTTCATTGACAGGAAAGGGGAAAATTGTTTAAAAGCAGCCCTGGAGCAGAAGTGTCAGACACTTGCAAGAGCCTGATGCTATCTTGTACTCAGATTAAATTCTTTCACATGAAACCCTGTACAAGGAGGTTTGTGTGTGTGTTTTTTCAAACATCTTTATTGGAGTATATTTGCTTTACAATGGTGTGTTAGTTTCTGCTTTATAACAAAGTGAATCAGCTATACATGTACATATATCACCATATCTCTTCCCTCTTGCCTCTCCCTCCCTCCCAACCTCCCTATCCCACCCCTCTAGGTGGTTACATAGCACTGGGCTGATCTCCCTGTGCTATGCGGCTGCTTCCCACTAGCTATCTGTTTTACATTTGGTAGTGTTTATATGTCCATGCCACTCTCTCACTTTGTCCCAGCTTACCCTTCCCCCTCCCTGAATCCTCAAGTTCATTCTCTAGTAGGTCTGCATCTTTATTCCCGTCTTACGCCTAGGTTCTTCTGACCAATTTCTTTTGTTTAGATTCCATATATATGTGTTAGCATATGGTATTTATTTTTCTCTTTCTGACTTACTTCACTCTGTATGACAGTCTCTAGGTCCATCCACCTCACTACAAATAACTCAGTTTCATTCCTTTTTATGGCGAGTAATATTCCATTGTATATATGTGCCACATCTTCTTTATCCATCCATCTGTTGATGGACACTTAGGTTGCTTCCATGTCCTGGCTGTTGTAAATAGAGCTGCAATGAACCTTGTGGTATATGACCCTTTTTGAATTATGGTTTTCTCAGGGTATATGTCCAGTAGTGGGATTGCTGAGTGTTATGGTAGTTCTAGTTTTAGTTTCTTAAGGAACCTCCATACTGTTCTCCATAGTGGCTGTATCAATTTACATTCCCACCAACAGTGCAAGAGGGTTCCCCTTTCTTCACACCCTCTCCAGTACTTATTGTTTGTAGATTTTTTGATGATGGCCATTCTGACCAGTGTGAGATGATACCTCATTGTAGTTTTGACTTGCATTTCTCTAATGATTAATGATGTTGAGCATTATTTCATGTGTTTGTTGGCAATCTGAGAGGTTTGGTTTTGATAGCTTTCCTTCTACTGCTACTACTCAAAGGAAGGAAACAAATATATAAATCTCACACCCAAGTTCTCAATAGAAAAACTCTCCACCTCCGTTTCATTTCTTTTCACAAAAGAAGCACGAGGGAAAACACTAAAAAGCTGAGCTTTATACTTTTGTGTGTTGTTCTTTTATTTCTCCCAGTTCTTTTCTTGAAGCTTCATTTTAAAAATACCTTGTGACCAACTAGAGGCGTGGGAGAGGGAGGGTGGGAGGGAGGGAGATGCAAGAGGGAAGAGATATGGGGATATGTGTATATGTATAACTGATTCACTTTGTTATAAAGCAGAAATTAACACACCATTGTAAAGTAATTATACTCCAATAAAAATGTTAAAAAAATACCTTGTGAGAAAAATATTTCTAAGGTTGGATTTGAATAAAATTATAGAGAAAATTAACTGTATACTTGAAATTATGGAGACTTTTACACTTAAACTCTTTTTCAGATTGGCTTAAAATACGTACTTCCAAAGAGGCAAGAACATTTCTCATTAGAGCATCCTTAGAGAAAACCATGGATTTAGACTGGCTTTTCATAGAGGAGAAAAGATCAATTAACTTGTAATCACTGAAGCAGCATAAGTTTTGGAAGGTTAAAGGAGGCACTCCTTTCTGTGTGTCAAAAAATTGATTCCTGTTTCTGAGTAGTAACAAAGGAATTCTTGATTTTCATAGATGCCTGTGGGTCATGTAGAAATTGCCCATCCAAAGCAATCAGGCAGGGAAGAAGTGAATTCGAAGAGTGCTCTCAGGAATCTGAACACTAGTATCATGTATTAGGACATAGGGGACCATGCCACGCTGTTGCAGATAGCTAGTAAAATTTTAGTTATTTTACCATGTTTTATAGGTACTTTCCTTGATAACTTTTTACTATAATACTCTAGAGATGCTAATTTATTAAAAGTATCCTTTTCTCTAAACTAAACAACATTGTAAATCAACTATACTTCAATAAAATTAAATAAATTTTAAGAAGTATCCTTTTCTGTAACGTCATCAAAGCATAATTTACTCCATGCTTTAAAAAATGTGAATAACACTCTCTCCACACAGCTTGTATTTCTCTTTACTTTATAATCTCTTGGCTCATTCATCAGAATCTTAGATGTGTTTACTTTTATACTGTCGTTATAAAAAATGTTGTCATTAAAATAATAATACCTGTCCTTAGCTTTATTATACTATTTAATTTGACCAAGAAATAGAATATTGTGTTCTATAATTAGAATATTTAATGTCTTTGTAAACAATGTTATGGATTTAGTGTTTTACTTTTTAAAAATTCCAGGGTTAGTTGAACATAATTCTGCACAGACATGAGAAGATTAATGAATGGTCCATAAAATATATTAGATTATTGAGATAAACCATCATTTTTTAAGACAATGTGAATGAAACATTTTCTTCACATTCTTCATGTGAAGATTCATGAAAGATTCTTCAGAAGATTCTTCAAGATTGAAGACTGAAAAAACTTCACAAGCTTCAGTTTCTTCAGAATCACCTATAAGTATAAAATTCCATCACCTTTTAATATATCTTCCATCTGATTGTAATTGTTTTAAATTAATATTCTAGAAACCTGTAAGCTGCCTTTTGAATAAGTTCCATATCATTTTGATGTTTGCACCCTGTGGCCAACTCTATTGGATTGCACTACACAAGGGTCGGGGGGTTACTATTTTTAGATTCCTGGGATATGGATATTCTAATTTTAAGATTTATGATTCATTAAAATGTCTTATAATGTTTTCTTTTCACTGTCATCAAAAGATGACAAGATTCAAATAGAATAGAATGTCAGAGGTATCATCTTATCAAGAGAATGTTTTTTATTATTTTCTTTTCTTAGAAATCCAAAATTGTCTCTAAATTAAAAATCAAATCAAAGGACTGTAGAACCAATAAAGTTAATATAAACTGACTAGAATTGTTCACAAAGTATGAATCTTTGATATGTACTTTGTTCTCACTATTATTTCGGGTTATTTGTGGAGGAAAAAAATAAATTGTTTAAGAAGAAATTTTATTTTTCATGGCTTCAAAAACAATATTCACAAGATTAGGCAAACTGAACATAAAAATAATTAGTAATGCCATATGTCACTTGTCTATTTTTGAGTAAGAACATTAGAGACTAATAAAATCTTGTTCAAATTATCAAATTATTATCAATATATTATTTAGGGTAGAAGCACAGTAAGGCATCAAGGAGTCTTAAAAAAGTAATTTATGTAAGTATAAAAGTCAATCAACCAAACTCTTTCTTGAACATTCACCATTATAAACATTTTTTGGAAGGGTTTTTTTAGAGACCCCATTTTTTGAGAGACTACTTTGTTCAAAAACTAAAATGTGATAATGGTGAAGAGTGAATTTGTTCTCTTCTAGAAACAACAAGAAAATCACTCTAACTATAAATGACTATTCTTTCCAAAGACATTCAAAATTGGTTTGAAACAGTTTCAGAATATCCTGTTTTACATCATTAAATTTTTATGATCCCTTAGTGTAAAGAGCTGCATTAGTATTCATGTGTGTGAATAAATGTATGTACATACAAACTTTACTTTCTAGTTTACTTGACATTTTAGTTTAAATACATTAATTTTGTTTTTAATAGAGTTATAAGTGTGTAAACCTGTAAAAACCCCATTTCCAATAAAAGAGTTCCTGAATTTTTATTAAGACATATAAATGGGAGGCATCACTGGTCTAGAAGGACATAAATATTATTGTTGTTTTTGTCTTTATAGTTCATTTGCTTCTGTTTCTATTGTTCTTTATTGTTTATGATTAACCATTCAACTAGGGTATCCATTTCTCTTTAGTTAATTTGGATGAGAAGTTTTGCAAGAGAAAGCAGCAACAGAGGCTGTGGAACTGTTTTCTCACGAGAGATCTAGATAAATAGTTTGCAGACCTCAGCAAGTCCTGGTGGTGAAGGCACCTCAAGGGATTTTATCTGCCCTTCATCTCCTCCAAAACCTCCTGTAGCTGAACTTGGTGTTCTAAATATTTCAATCAACCAGAAGGGGGAGAAAATGAATATGGATGGTAACTTTGGGATGGACTTTATTTTAGATATTTTAATTCTATAATAAACTACTTTAATTTCAAGTTGACTTTTGACCTAAGAATGTCACAGTTCTGTATGCAGGTGTGTGAGTTCTTCCTGCAACAAAATATTGCTCTACAAATAAACACACCTTGGTTTCAATGAAATGTAAAAAAAAAAAAATACATATTTAAATAAATTATTAAATTTAAAAATCAATGGTGACTCTAAAGTAATGTATTTAAAAAGTTATGCTCAGCAGAGGTGGAGAATTTCTTGCTTGCTTTCAACAGAAACTACTTCAAAAATATTTGAGGTGAAGTGACATTACCCATCCAAAATATTGTCCCCTTTAAAGTGGCCACTTTTGAACCCTGTGTTTTTAATCTGGTGGTTAAAATCTCTCTTTGTATGTTTTCCCTGCAAATTGTCTCTAAAACCTAAATACTTAGGGCTGATGAAATTTTGCTCATTAAATGGAGAATTCAATTTGGAAATAGCAGTTCTTCAGAGAGAAATTTGTGAAAACCTATGGGGCAATAGCCAAGGTACCAACTGTGAAATCCTGTTTAAGCTTTGTTTAAAAAAAAGCAAAACAAAGAAAAATATTAAAAAGAAGGAGGACAGAACTGTGGACACTCCAGTTGTGTGCTGGAGTTAAGGCTAACATCACAAGAGATGTCAGTATAATCAGTCTGATCGGGAAAATTCAGGAATATGGGCATGAAGGTCAATTGAAATTAGTGCCAGTGGGGTTGCCTGTCAGTTAAAAACAATCTACAGAGTCTTTGGGCTGCTTTAAAAGCCCTTGAGCCATGCCACCTGTAGATTAAATAACACACTGCATATTTAAATCTGTGTATTAAGTACATTTTAGACAATATATTATCTAATTTGTTACCCTTGGAATACTATTCTTTTTTATCTTGGAACATCCTTGATTTTTGAAGAACAATCAATATGCTTAAAAAGTTTGGCTATTAGCACCACAGTACTTAAAAACCAGCTCCAGATGGGCAGTGTGATTTTTAAATAGACATTTTCTAATTCTACATAATAGTATAAATTTTGATGTTATAGTCATCTTTATTTATACCTGGAATTTATCATTTCTTCCATGGAGGTTTATACATCATTTAAGATTCACACCTAGGTAACTTCTATTTTATGTTGCTGTCAGAATGGGATTTTTATTTTATTGAATAAATTGGCTAATTGTCACAGTTGTTTCATCTAAAGCTACCTATTTTATATTGATCTTGTAACTAGCAACATTGTTGAAATTTATGATTACTTCAGTTTGTCTGTAATACTTTCCTAAATAGTATTTTCTCTTAACAGTGATAGTTTCATTTTTTGTTTCCAATCTCAAATATTTTATCATTTTTTGTCTTATTGTAAAGATAGTCTTTACTGTGTTTTTATGCTGATACTCTCAGCCAGAGTGGTTACCTTTGTTTTGTTCCTAACTTTAAAACAAATACTTCAAAGTTTTTCTCATTAAGTATGGTGTTGGATGTAGATTTTTAATGAATACACTTATCATTGTAAGAAAGTTTCTTAACTTCTTTGTTTGCAACTTATCTTAAAGATGTGTTGAATATTTCCAAGCGATTTCCCTACCTCTCATGGGGGTTCTATTATTACCATTTTCATGAGTTATTTTCTATTTAATGTGTTAATATGATGAATTGCATTAATAGTTTGCCAAATGTTTAGCTACCTCTGCTTTCTTGGAATAAATTTTAACTTGCTTTATGAATTTTTTAATGCACTGCTGGATTTCACTTCCTTCTTTTAATTTATATTTCTTGAATATATGTGTATGTAAGATACTGACTATGATATGTGAATTTGTTCTCTTTTGAGAAAATTCTTGATTGGTTATCTTTTCTCTATTATTATTTTATTTAAAAGAAACAGCCACTGGATTTTTGTATTGTTCTTTCTGAACACTTTTGTTTTGCTACTATTTTCTGCTTTAATCTTTACTAATTCATTCTCATGCTTTTCACAGGTTTAGTTTGTGGTTCTAGTTCTAACTTTTAAATTACATGCCTAAGATGTTTTAATTAACCTTTTTTCACAGGTTTAGCTTGTGGTTCTAGTTCTAACTTTTAAATTACTTGCCTAAATTATTTTAATTCAGTTTTTTTCACAGGTTTAGCTTGTGGTTCCAGTTCTAACTTTTAAATTTCATGCCTAAGCTATTTTAATTCACTTTTTTTTCACAGGATAGTTTGTGGTTCTAGTTCTAACTTTTTAAATTACATGTCTAAATTATTTTAATTTACTTTTGCCAAATGATGAATGCATTTTTGGCCTTGAATATTCCTCTGAGCACTGCTTTGTTGACATTCGATAATTTCTAAGAGATAATGTCTTAATCATTACTTTCTATACCTTATTGAATTGTGGCTTGATTTCCTTTTGGCCTTAGAGTTCCTTGATCATCATTTAAAAAACATCTCTAAGTGGTACAGCAATTCATGTTTCATATTTTTCTTAGTTTCCTGCTTTATTGAAGAATACCATGAAGTTTTAGTTTTGGCTAATGGTAAGCTTTTCAAATGTTTCATGAGTAATTGCTAAGAAGTTGTACAGATAAATACAAATAGAGTAGTTCATATAAACACATCAATAAGATTTGCCTAATTAATTATTTTACATGGCTTATATGTTTTCCCCTCATTTAATCTGGGTTAATAGAAATGATATAAGTTTCTACCTCTTTGTTACCTTCTTTATATACTTCCTAAAGTTTCTACTTCATGAAAAATAATGTCATCCAGTTTAATAAATAATACTCATTTCTGTTAGATTTGCATTGTAGAGCTTCATAGTTATTGTTAATTTAATTTCCATGCTGTATAATGCCTTTGTGTTACATATAACCTCAGCTAATATGCCCACCCCTACTTTCTTAGGAAAAGAAAGGGTTATTCCAGGAATATTATAGTCTTCTTTATCTACAGACACTTTCATCAACGTATCCCCTCTGGGTATAGGAATGTAATCCAGAAAAAGAAGAGGTATTCTTGGCTCAGTGTGGAATACGTTAATCCTCCCTCTATGTGTGAGTGTGTGTGTGTGTGTCCCTTTATTAATTAATTGAATCTATATC
Source organism: Mesoplodon mirus (assembly GCF_964341445.2). Taxonomy (NCBI): domain Eukaryota; kingdom Metazoa; phylum Chordata; class Mammalia; order Artiodactyla; family Ziphiidae; genus Mesoplodon; species Mesoplodon mirus. The sequence continues at coordinate 174,396,848 of NC_138980.1, read as the reverse complement.
CCTTAGTTGCTAAGAATATTCTATAAGTGAAACAATTTTAAATGTAATTAAAAACCTCTCACAATACTATGCCCTTGTAACCAGGTGAACACACACGATCTATCAGAGAACTGATGTCCAGGCTGGGATTGTCCGTAAGAAGGAAGAGTTTCAGACACATTTTTTTTGTTTGTTATTGCAGTGTTTCCGAAAATAGATTTTTTTAAACATACACCATCCTACACTTCCGTCTGTAGCTATATCCACTAGTCATGATGCCAGATTTCAGTGTTTGGCATTATAAAAAGTGCATGTGTTTATTTTTATAAACCCTTATCAAACTACCGTATATAAAAATCTAAAGTTATATAGAGCCTGGTTCTTATTGTTAATTTAAAAAACAAAACCTGTATTTTAGAGTTGATATAAATTGACAGTTAAAAGCAAAGCATTTCTTCAGTTTTAAAAAATTATTATCATATGGATTATCACCCCAAAGGCCTGAGTTACTGCTGCTAACCTTGGCTAAATGTGTTACATTTAACAATTGTTTTAACCTGACTGAGCCTGAAAGAAGAAAAATAGCTTAAAAGAAATTTATCTGAGTGAGACTCCTTATGTTTCAGCAGCGCACATCAAGTTTTAGGTCACTTTTAATACCTGGTCATTTAAAATGCCCTCAAGTAAACTTCATTCTTGCATTTGACTCTGGATATGAAGGTTCAACTCTATTAGATGTGCTATTAGTCTTTTTTTACTTTGAGAAACAGGAGCGAGTAATTAGCCCTTCTGGACATGCGGGTAGGTGGAGGTGGGCAATGGGAGAAGGTATTTCAGGGCATGGGGCTGGAATTAGGCGATGTGCCTTGCCGGGCGCCAGACTCACTGATGGGGGGAGGGTCAGCCAAGGGAGCTTCTGAGGGGATGGCTGGTCCTGGGCCATGTCCAGTCCGAGCTCAAGAGGGCCTCCAAGAAGACAGGAGAGAAGGGAATCAGCAGGGGCACCTGCCACGGTCCTAGGGCACAGCCTGACTTACACCTGTGCCTGAACCTCACCCCTCCTGCCTCCCCACCTCCATCCTCCCCACAAGGTAGTCACAGGCACTTCAGGGAAGTGAAGAGGAAAGGAAACTGATCAAGCCTCGGAGAGAGGAAGGATGGCCAATCTCGGCCCCTCCTAGTGTCGACCGAAAAAAATGCACAAGATGAGAGTTGGAGCTAAGTTTTATTTGGGGCAAAACGAGGACTGTAGCCCGGGAATCCAATTTCATTCTTTAGCATGTGGATATCCAGTTTTCCCAACATGCTGTGTTAAAGAGACTATCCTTTCCTCATTGTGCATTCTTGGTACCTCTGTCAAAGCCTTGGTTCTTGAAGGGAAACTTGGCTGGTATAAATTTTTTGGCTTATACGTACTTTTATTGAGTTTTGTAAAGAAGCTGCTCCATTGTTGCCTTGTTCTGTGTGTTGTTTGTGAGAAAACTGATGTCTTTTGCCCATGTAAGTTACCTTTGTACCTGGAAGCCTTGAAGAGTTCATTTTAGAATCTTACAGTTTTACTAGGAGATGTCTCAGAGTTAATTTTTCTGGATTACTGGATAGGTTATTTCAGTATTTAGATTCTAATCCTTTTTTTTGGGGGGGGGATTTTCTTGGCTCATGTTTCAATATTAGTCTGTTCCATTGTTTTGTGTTTCTTCCCAGAGACATTGATGATATGAATATTATTCCTTTCTTGCTTCCCACTTTGCCACCACTTCCCATTGTGACTTTTTTTACTTCCTTTCTTAAAATCTCATTTTCACTCTTCTTGTCATTTTACAGTGCTTCTTCAGTGGTCCTCATTTTATTTCACTGAAGTCAATTTTGCCTTGTCAATTAAACCTTTTGGTCTAGGCTTCATTTCCAAGATTATTCTATATTTTTTGTTTGTTTGTTTCCTTCCTACGTAAATCAACCCTTTATTTCTTCCTTTTTCAAAAAGGATTCTGTTCTTAGTTTTATGTGTTGTGATTCATGGTATTTTCCCCTATCCTCAAATGTTTGTTTGTATATATTTATTTAGGTTTAGAATATTACCTTAAAGTTTCTTCTGCCTCATGGTTCCTTTTTCCCAGAAGAATTTTCTTCGTTTGAAGCAAGTTGAAGCAGGGGACAAGCGGGGCTGATTTGGGATAAGTGATTGATGGTGCCTACAAGAAAGTTGCTGTAACCACATAGGGAGCCTATGGAGGCTCCATCCTCCTCCCTCCAAAAGGAGCTGCTTAGAGGTGCTGTGAAAATTATCTACAGTCTGAATCTATTTCTCCATATTCCAAATTCACTTCTTTTTGCTTCCTACACCACTTCAGAATAGCTTTTAAAAAATTTTATTTTACTGAAGTATAGTTAATTTACAATGTTGTGTTAGTTTCTGGGGTACAGCAGAGTGATTCATATATGTCTCTCTATATATGTATATATATTCTGTTCCATATTCTCTTCCATTATGGTTTATCACAGGGTATTGAATATAGTTCCCTGTGTTATACAGTAGGACCTTGTTGTTTATCCATTCTATACATAATAGATTGCATCTGCTAATCCCAAACTCCCAAATCTTCCCTCCCCTCCCCTCTTCCCCCTTGGAAACCACAAGTCTGTTCTCTATGTCTGTGAGTTTGTTTCTGTTTCGTAGATAAGTTGTGTCATATTTTAGATTCCAGATATAAATGATATCATCTGGCATTTGTCTTTTTCTTTCTGACTTACTTCACTTAGTGTCATAATTTCTAGATCTATCCATGTTGCTGCCAATGGCATTATTTTATTCATTTTTATGGCTGAGTAGTATGGAATGGCTTTTTATTTATTTTTAACAACTTTATTGGAGTATAATTGCTTTACAATGTTGTGTTAGTTTCTGCTGTATAACAACATGAATCAGCTATACATATCTTCATATCCCCTCCCTCTTGTGTCTCCCTCCCACCCTCCTTATCCCACCCCTCTAGGTGGTCACAAAGCACCGAGCTGATCTCCCTGTGCTATGCAGCTGCTTTCCACTAGCTATCTATTTTACATTTGGTAGTGTATATGTGTCAATGCCACTCTCTCACTTCATTTCAGCTTACTCTTCCCCCTCCCTGTGTCCTCAAGTCCATTCTCTACGTCTGCATCTTTTGGAATAGCTTTTTAAATAATTCACTTTGAGTTCTTTGATTATGCCTCTCATCATTCATAGCTCTGTCAGTTTTCATGGCCTTTGATTACTGAATGTCACAGCAGAGGTGTTCTCGGTATGCGTAGTTAGCTTTTTATATTTTGGTCTTTTCATACAACAAAAACAACAATGAAGAAAAAACCAGAATCTGGGAGTATAATTTGTGCTGCAATTTTGTTTGCTGGGCAAATCCATGCCAGCAGAAGCCAGATTTCAGATTGTATGAATAAATATGTACAAAAATCTCAAAGTCCTGAAGGGTTATGTCAATGACATCTTCAAAAGAACTTTTTTTTTGCAATAAATCATCCTTGATCAGGGTAGTTTGATATAAAAAAAGATTTGGAAATCTAGAATTATTTGGGGGTTATATATATTTTTCGATTTATGTACATGTGACTAGTGCATTACTCTCAGATTTGAGCACCTAACTCATATACTCAGACTCTCAGGAAAAACCTTGTTGATATTTTCCTTACACCTTCGAAGTAGGATCTCAGATTTAAAAATAATTGAAAATCTCATGTTCTGAAAAACTTACCACCATTCAAAAATATGTCAACCACTTTCCCTTGTATCTACAATAGACTGATGAAAAAACCTATGAACTTTTAGATCTGTCATCTGTACAATTTACTTGTGCTTTATTGGCTTAAAAAAAGAACACTGCTAGGCAGAAATTGCTAGTCTGAAACTTAAATACACATTTCATATCTAATTATTTGTCAAAGCAACTACACAAAAATGTTATTTTTTGAACGTCATCCAAAATCTTCTAAAATACATTTCTCTTAAAATTTAACTGACGTAAAAGACAAGTATGGGTACACTTTGCAGAATATTATGCAAAGAGAAAGAAAATAAGATATTTAGTTTGATGAAATAAGACAATAAGCCACTGACGATAATATATACTTCCACCTTAAATTGTCATTACAAAAAAACCTTAAATACTTTTCTATGACTTCTTTCTAATCCTCTCCACATAAAGCAATCATTTTTATGCTTTTATCACAACACTAATGTGGCATAGTGAGTGTTGTCTTAAAATAACAAGTTCATTAGTGCTTTAGTTTTTACACAATTGACCTCATACATCTTCTATACATAAATTGTCTAGTATTCAGAATAGTTCTTAATTTTTTCTTGGTCCCTGTGGAGCAAAGTCTACCTGCCTCCTTGTGGACATACAGCATGAATGGGACTTAAGCCTCTCACGTGTGAATTCACTAATATTTTGGGTTTCTTTGTTCCAAGAGGATTAGCCTAGCCTTCCCTAATTAATACAGCTACTACATTTTTTTTTTCTCCTCTCTCCTATCATATCTTGTTTTCCCTAGACTAGATACCCAGAAATAGGGCTGCTGGATCAAAGGTATGTATGTTTTAGGTTCTATATTTTGCTAGAATACTTTGAAAAAAAAAGGTGAAGGAATTCACAGTCATGAAATCAACAAATACCCCAGTATAAAATGTGGTTCCTTCACTCAGTGAGCTAATAAAGCACCTCCAAAAAGAAAAGGTTTAGAATAAGACTTCTTAAATGTTTTGTCACAGGATTGCTTTATATTTTTTAAAACAATTGAGAACCCAAATAACTTTTATTTAAATGGGTGTTACCTATCAATATTTACCATCAAAGCAATTAATACTGAGGATACATCAAAATCATTATGTATTCATTCATCTAAAAATAATGATTGTAAATTTATTACATGTTAAGATAAATTATATTTTCAAAGAAAACAACTATGTTTACTAAAATGAAAAATGACATCAAGAAGAGTGGCATTGTTTTCATTTGGAAAATCACTTCAATGCCTGCCTTAACAGAAGACACCTGGGTTATCATAGCTGCTTCTACATTCATTCTGTTGTGATATCACACTTCATGTAGCTTCTGGAAGACTCCATTATGTACTTGTGAGAGAATGAATGTAAAGAAGACAACTAAAGCCTTAGTATTATTATGAAAATATTTTTGACCTTGCTGTCAGCCACCCACAAAAGTACAAAAGTTAAGAGTACTGATCTAGATTACTAGCTATGAACTTGGGGGAATGGCTGAGTTGTAATAAATGAGGAGGCAATCTTCAGAGATATATTAAAAACAATTAAATATATATATATATATACTTATTGATATAATATATTGAATATGTCATCATATATGTGTATATGTATGTGTTCGTGTGCATATGTCTATATATAGACATATAGATATGCATGCATATAACAGTAATACATGCTGTTAAATATCCTGTTTAAAAAAATTCAACAAGTCAAATCAACTACACAGGTGCTTATATTTGTATAAGCTTGTCTGAACACCAAAGGGTCTCTAGGGAGGATATGCCTCAGGAGGCTAAAGTTAGTTAGCTGGGTATATTCGTTTTTGCTGTTGCATAATTAATTACCAGAAACCAAGTGACTTACCAGCACCCCTTTATATCTCACACTTTGTAAGTCAGAAGTCTGGCACAATGCAATTTGATGCTCTGCTGTGGGTATATCAAGGTAGATAGAAAAATGTTGGCTGAGTTAAGTTCTCATCCAGAGGCTCTGGGGAAGTGTCTGTTTCAAAGCTCATCCTGACAGTTGAAGAGTTCATTTCCTCATGGCTATAAGACTGTGATCACCGCTCTCTTGCTGGCTGTGACCATGGGGCTCCTCACAGCTCCTAGAGGCTAGTCTCTGTCCCTTTCCATGTGGCCCCCTCCATCATCAAAGTCAACAATGAATAATCTCTTTTACTTTGAATCCCTCTCACACTTCTACTCCCCCTGACTTTCTCTTCTGCTACAGCAATGAGAAAGCTCTCTGCTTTCAAAGGGCTCAAGTGATTCAGACAGGTCCACGCAGACAATCTCCTTGTCTTTAGTCAACTCTCTCATATACTTAATCACTGGATTGGCATCTCATCACATTCATAGTCTCTACTCAAGGGAGGTGGGATGCAGTTATACAGGCCAGATTTGTTGGGGTCATTTCAGTGCTTGTCTAACTCATGGACTCAGGGAATCAGTGGTTAAATGTGAGGTGGCAGGTAACTCCTAAGAAGGTGCCCAAATTCTGCAGCTCTTGGTGTTCACACCCTTGTGTAATCTATTTCCTTCTGTGTGCTGGCCCTAGTGACTCACTTCAAACACTTAGAATATGAAAAAAGGGATAGACTGTTACTTCTGATATTAGGATGTAAAGAGACATCTTATGCACCCACTCTTGCTAGTTTACTTACTCTGATGGAGGGCAGCTGCCATCTTGTGAGCTTCCCTCTGTGGTGCTCCACAGACAGGGAGGGAAACCCAAGTGAACAGAAAGTGACAAACTAAGACAACTTAGTCCAAAACCCAGAAGGAAACTCAAAGTGTGATTTTGCACAATCACATGACTGATCTTAGAAGTGGATCCTCCCCCAGTTGAGCCTCCAGATGAGACTGCAGTCCTGAATGACACCCTGACTACAGCCTGTGAGAGACCTGCAGCCACTGATATCAAGAGACCCTGTGCCAGATTCCCATCCACAGAAATGGTGACATAAGAAATACTGGTTGCTCTAGGTGGCTAAGTTTTATGATAATTTCTTACACAGCAAAAGCTAAGTAACATAGGTGATAACATAAAATTACTATGAAACGAATAATAATCATGGCGTTTAAGTCAAGTATGAATGTAGTTTATGACTTTTGATTTACAATATTGTGGAACACTGAATACGAATTTGTGCAATGACTCAAAGTTCACATGCACAATGAACATTTAAAAAACTTAAATTTGTTAGGTATAAAATAAGCCACAAGTAAATATTGTACAACACAGGGAATATAGCCACTATTTTAAATAACTGTAAATGGAGTATAACCTTTAAAAATTGTGACTCAATATATTATACAACTGTAAGTTATGTATTGTTGTATATCTACTATATATTACAAGTAAAAAAAACAAAATAAAAACACCCTCCCAGAAAAAAACATGTAATTTTGTAAAGGAAATTCTGGTTATATTAATACAGATTGTATAGGAATACTGGTCCTTGTTCCACTATCTAAACTGGACTAAATTTTTATCACATACTCACCTACACAATGGCTGACCATTTTTGTTAATGCAGAGCATCAGGAAAGGATTGGATGCTCCAATCCTGAAATAGGGAATGCAACTGGAGTGGAAATATAGTTGTCAGCATGGAAGAAAAATTAAGAAAATATACTCAGGGTGGAGGTTGGGTTGAGGAAAGTGGTAGGAAACTAGGAATTGTAAAAACAGAGGTAGGTATACTTACTGTGTTTTAGTTGCTGACAATTGGAAATCTGAACATTAAGGGTGGTTATTCTCTGCTAAGAATGTATACAAATTTTATTTCCTGACAAGGCTGGACCCACGTAATTGGATAATACAATCATAAATTTCTCTTCAGATTCATCAACACTAAATTAATAAGCATAGCCACACGGTGCCTTATATATGTTTTCTAAGTCTTCTAGAAAATGCTGAGGGGAGTTTCTTTATTTGGCTTTAAAAATTTGTATTGTGTAGTGAAATCTAGAATTAAATATCTAATTTGAGATTGGATTTAATAAGAAACAAGAGTAGAAGAGTTTCAGATATACTCGAGTGTATGTTAAAAAATTATTTTATTTTCTTCTGTATATCTCCTTCTTATGAAACCTGACTTTTTAAAAATTAAACTCAGATTTTGAACTATGAAACTAAACACAGCATATTTTCTTTCTCCGCTTCTTTGCTTCTATTACTCCCCAGGGCAATCTTTGTCTCTTCACCAGTAAGCCAACTTCCATTGCTGGCCAAAATATGATATAACAAAATTTACCATCTTTCTGTGTTATTGCTTAGCTTCATTGCTCTATTCATTTTTTACAAGCTCCCACTAAACCCTTCTTTTTAAATATTTTTTTATACTTTTTCTCCAGAGGCTACTTTTTCTCTCTCTTATGTCTTGCACTGAACTTTTATTTTGGAAAAAAAAAAAAAGCCTGTTCTGTCTTTTTAACAATCAGGAATTGGACTTTAATATGTATTCGAAAGTGTTGCCAATTGTCTTTACTAATCTCTGAAAACTAACCATTGGTTGTCATCTGGACAGTGAGATCATTGACTGATGCTTGTTTTGAGAGCAGTTGGTATTTGATGGTTTAATTAAATTGTGGCATTCTTCTGAGAGCTCCTCCTTAGCCTCAGGAGTTTAGAGTTAGAGGCTTCCTAGGATTTTTAAACCATTAGAATTGAACATCATTTTGTAATTCCTTATCTAATGTCCGTCTGATGACTGCTTTCCCTCTATTCTTATTTTCTCGTAATGCTGGTACTCCCGGCATTCATGTAGGATCTATGCAACCTTAATACTCATTGGGTCTGAAAATTTTATGTATAGGGATGATCCAAAACACTTGGTACCACACATCAGGAAAGACCTTGATGCTTGTAGCAAAGGTCATGAAATGCTAGGAAATCACAAGAAGAAGTTTGGAAAGAAATTTCCAGGACAACAGGCAGGTATTACAGAGGTGAGCTTCATTCCATCTTTCTTATAATGCTCTTCCAAATGATGCACCATCTCTCACTCAAGCGTGGGAGTATCTAGTTGTTTATTGCTTGGAACAGAGGATAATTTGATGATGATTGTAGATGTATTTAATTACGTGCACCAATTAGATACGTTGTGGGGACTCCGCTGAGCAAAATAACATCTTTAACTACTGTCAGACAATTGATCTAAGTCTTCCATTTTGCAGACAATTCAGAACTTTCCTGGACTGTGACTGTGGAAAGGGGGAGCTTGGAAAGAGTAACAGATAATTATATTTTGCCAAGTGTGCTTTGGAATGCAAGCATACTAATTCTTATGATTGGTTCAAGCTATGGCTTAATACAGAATGATTGATTTCCATGTTTATTTCCCTCTTTCCTTCTTTTGATCCAGACCAAGCACCAGGACCCACACCTGACACTGCTGATTTAAATTGGAGGTAGATGTGAGAGTTTTATCTTGGAGGAACCTGCTTATATAGCATAATGTCTTGACAGTTAAGTGTTAATAGAGAAAATGGTGCCATTTAGTGAAAGGCAACTGGAAAAATGCCATATGACAAGCTTCACAGCGCAACTATAGTGGAGGAGCTACTGATAAACTTTGGAAGGTAGCATAGAGGTGACAGGCAGAAAGAGTGAATATATGTAACTACATACAGTGTAGTTCAGACCTTCTGTTATTTCTATGGGAAAGTAAAATCAAAGTGATGTGTGTGCAAGTTTCTAAGAATATGGTGTCCTACTGGGAAAAAAATAATATGAAAAGTAAAACTGAAATGGTTTTGTTTTCAGATGAATTGAAGATGGATGGGATTCCTAGTTGAATCAAATGAAGAGCTGAATGATGCTGTATGATTAAAATTCCATGATGGATCATAAGTTAGAAATAAAGCATGGTTTCCACTAGTTTTTCTTTATATAAATCTAATCACCATCGTGTGATACCTTGAATCATAATGTATCTCAAAGAATGGAAAAATAGAAAATATTTTTAAGGGGAGAAACTTTCTCATTATTAACATGAAAAGGATAATGACCAATGAATAGTTGGAAGAAAAATTATCATTATTGAAATATTTCATTGGCTGCCTTAAGTAGCAGGACTTCCTTAGGAGAGGAAGGTAAGGCCATTGGCAACTTAGAATACAGGAAAGACAAAATAAGGTGAGCAAGTAAAAAAGAAATTCTGGGATCAAAGGAACAAAAAATTTCTTGTATTTATCAAAGGACTATGTATTCTTGGTTCTGTAGGAAAATGCTCTTTTTAGATGATGGGCAGACTTGGGAAATCAGAAGTAGGGTGGCTGCTAAAAACAAAAATGATATTCCATGGGACCAATTTTGCATATCTCTGTGCCAGTGAGCAAACAATGCATTCCAGAGAAAAATTCAGACATGGAAATTTACTGTTATAGAATGGAAGAAGTAGTGAAGTGAGTATCTATATAGAATTTTTAGCAAGTATCCAATTTCTAAATCCAAAAATTATAAAAATCAGACAAAAGAGTTTCATCCAAGCTCCAGACAATGAGAAGCAGTCGATACTTTTTCCAAAGAAAAATAATGTATCATTAATGTGTTTCATAATAATCGTGAATACAGGGGGTTCTTGACATGATAACGGTGGCCTGGTATCATGTCACAAGAAATTTTTATTTGTTATTAACAATGTATGAAGCAATAATATTTACAAGTAATATTTTAATAAAGCAGTGGAATCAAGAGAATTCCAAAATTTTAGTGATATTTATTGAGGGGGCAAAACAAATGTGGAGTAGTAGTTTTTGGATAATTTCACAAGAAATATACATGGAAGTGTGTAGTACAGGTTAACATTACATATCACAGGATCCTGCAGAAGACACGTGAACAGGTTTACAAAATCCTACATCTAGGAAGTGTGATTTAGAGCATGTTAAAATTATCTATGAGTGAGGTTTTTGAGAGTTAAGGAGATGGCAACCTGAGCAAGGATAGAGTAGTGTTAGGACTTCTGGAAGGCCCTCTCCTTTGTTTCCTTGCCCCTCCTGTGTGCTGAAGTGTAGAGAGGGTGTTGAGCAACCTTGAATCATGGGGAGGCCCCTAAAGACTGTAGAACATTCCAGGTCAGAAGGAACCAGGGTCCCTTGATGATCTGGTAAAGCAGAACTGCTGTGTCAACCCTGGACCTCAACATTAATGTAGGAGACAGATAAATTTCTATCTAGTTTAAGCCATCGTCATTTGGGTTTCTGTTATAGTAGTATCTGAACTTATGTCCTAATGGATGAGGCATTTGTCTATTAAACAATTTCAGGATTTTGTCCCTTTCTAATTTTATGGCTTTCCCGAGGATCCGTGTTACAGAGAGAAGGCTTTCATCCAGCTCTAGGAAGTTTTATTGCTCTCGTATTGCTAGTGGACATCCCGCAAGAATGGAAAGGAAGCCAGGGGGAAGACAAAAAAAAAAAAAAATCCTTCAAAAATTCAACTCCCTCTTCAAACTACTCTTTGGCAGTCCTGTTTTGTATCACCATGAAATTTCTAATGAAAATAAATGGAGTATTATTGAAGACAGTTGAGGACAGATATGGCAAATATAACATTTGAAGCAGTTTAACCTGAAAGGAGGGCTCAAATAGGAAATAGAAGGAGGTCCACGTTGTAGGTGAATTGTGAATCGGTGAAATGGGCTAAGCTTTCTAAGACAGATACTAAAGAGGAGAGCAGAAGGATGAACCCTTCAGAATGTAGTGGATTTTTAGACAGACAAAATAAGAAAAGTAAATCCAAAAGTAAGAGGTTGTCAAAAATCCAGTAAAAGTGAAAACTGGATTAGTAAAATAGTATTTAGTAAGAGTTTATTGTGCATGAAAGAACAGTTCAAGAATTGGGAGTCTTCAAATCCAAAACTGAGTTGAAGCTCAGGATGGCTTCTAAAATGAAAATGAGGAAGTTGTTGACCTCTACAATGACTGGACATTACAATGGGAGTTTCCAGATGGCAGTGGATTGGTTAAAAGTGTTTATCTTATGCCGTCTTAGGAAGACGACTTAAGTACTTTTATGATTATTGGAGCATTTATAAGAAATAGCATGTTAAGTTTTGCTTGTGTTCACAAAATAAGTTAGATATAGTTTTGCTTGTGTGGCTTAAATGGTTTTGTCTGCTTGGTGATTTTCAAGCCTGGTCTCTGTTTTATTTTATTTTAACAAGATGTCTTAGTGTGCTCTGGTATCACACTATCAGGAGAAAATATTGAAGAATGAGTAGCACAGAGACAAGGAGAAAGAAATGAAGAAAAAGACATGGACAGGCAATAAAGTTAATGAAATGTCCTGATTTTGTGAAAACGATTAGTGTACATAAAATTAAGCGTGTTGATCAATGAATATACCTAATGTCCAGATCTTGGTTTCTAAAGCCCCTTCTCTAACACTAGAGAGAAGACTTTCTTGGAGAGGTGGGGTTGAGACAGGGAAAATATAATTGAATCTAGAGTATCTTGTACCAGAAAGTAAGAATATGCCTTAAGCAAAGGGAAAAAAGAAGTAAGAAAGGAGAAAATAAAGATGGACATGTCCAAAGAACATATGGAAAGAAACTTAAAGAGCTCTCAATGACTAAATCTGGAACAATTTGAGTAGCAAAATAAATAATGATAGTATTTGGATTTTAACTCTCAAAATAAATCCTGTGAGTAGAACTCAAATGCTGTGAGTATACTGATATAAACTAATGATTAAATGAATAAATAAGGAAATAAATAGAAGGAACAACTCTTCCTCACAAGAGAATTCCATTCCATAAATGTAGAAGGAATTAGGGAAATAGAAATCAACATTAGAACATCACAATAATAATTGTGGCAGGCAAGATCTACAAATTAATGCTAAAATTATTAGGCTAAATTTTAACAAGAAACAATATTTGTACAGTCTCAGAGTGTCCTCCACAAAATATGTATTAATTACTATGATGGTTTTAAAATATATGTCACTTTTTCTACATCAAATATTCTATTAATAGTGAAAATTACTTTAAGAAGCAAATGAAATTAATATAATTTTATCTCTAAATTCACCAATAATAGTATTTTAAAGGTATTTAACATTTTGCTGTGTTACTACAAATGTCTAGCTGATTACTTTTTTAGCATATCATTCCCAAACAAAGTAACTATGGAAAAATTTATCTTGTTTCAGTGACATAACAAGTGGAATTTTCACATTTCAAGTAAAAATCATATTATGTTGGAATCATTCAATAAATTACTTCATTTCTTTTGCTATGCCAAAGAGAATATTTCACTTTTTTTTACATGGAAAAATGCTTATAGTATGCTTTCTTTAAAAACATCTGTTGGATATATTTTTGAAAGTTAAGTGGCTTCAGTCAGTTATATATATTCCACTTATTTTATTCTTTTCAAGGATATTAGATGACTCAGAAAAAAATCTATTGACTCACGTGTTCACCATAGTATAAAAAGCTCAGTGCTTTAACAAATATTGAATGAAAAGTTAAGTGGTTAAATGCAATGAGTAGTTATGAATTTCTATTGCTTGATCACATGTTATTTTCAATAAAAAGTAAAAGAAGCAAACTATTTTTTTTTTTTTTTTTTTTTTTTTTTTTTTTTTTTTGCTGTACGCGGGCCTCTCACTGCTGTGGCCTCTCCCGTTGCGGAGCACAGGCTCCGGACACACAGGCTCCGCGGCCATGGCTCGCGGGCCCAGCCGCTCCGCGGCATGTGGGATCTTCCGGGATCGGGGCACGAACCCGTGTCCCCTGCATCGGCAGGCGGACTCTCAACCACTGCGCCACCAGGGAAGCCCGCAAACTATTTTTTTAAAGAAGCTGTTGGGGGTAAGAGTTTATTAATTTATTCATTTATTCTTTCTGTGTTGGGCCTTCGCCTCTGCGCGAGGGCCTTCTCCAGCCATGGCAAGCGGGGGCCACTGCTCATCGCAGTGCGCGGGCCTCTCACTATCGCGGCATCTCCTGCTGCGGAGCACAGGCTCCAGACGCACAGGCTCAGTACTTGTGGCGCAAGAGCACAGCCGCTCCGCGGCATGTGGGATCTTCCCAGACCAGGGCTCGAACCCGTGTCCCCTGCACTAGCAGACAGATTCTCAACCACTGCACCACCACGGAAGCCCATAAGCTATTTTTTTTGCAATAAGAAATATAGTTATTTCCAGGTAGCTAGAGTGCTTTTTGCTGAAGAGCTATAGTATGCATAGATATCGTTCAACATGTTGAATACAGACTATTTTACATATTTTATTTATAGACCTAACAATAGATATTTAGAATATCATAAAATAGATTAAAGTGATGCACTGGTATAATGACATTTTTCGGAAGTGGCCAAAGAAATTTAGAGCTCATTTAGTCTACTTAAAATTTTAAATTGTACTGATGAGGATATTTGATCCTGCAAGAAAAATGAGAGGCAGTGGAGAAGACATTTTTAAGGTCATGTTGAGAGTTTATATATATAAAATACTTGGCCTTCTAGCCTTTGTCTCTTTTCATTATACTATTCAGTAGTTTCTAACATACTAATTATTCCCAATAGTATATATATTTTTAAAGGATGTATATTCCATTGACTTTTTTTTTTTTTTTTTTTTTTTTGTGGTACTTGGGCCTCTCGCTGTTGCAGCCTCTCCCATTGTGGAGCACAGGCTCCGGACGCGCAGGCTCAGCGGCCATGGCTCACGGCCCCAGCCGCTCTGCGGCATGTGGGATCTTCCCGGACCGGTGCACAAACCCGGGTCCCCTGCATCGGCAGGCGGACTCTCAACCACTGTGCCACCAGGGAAGCCCCCATAGACAGTCTGTAATACACTGGGGCTGACCCTGCCCTAAAGTATATGATTTACTGTTAGTAAGAGTAATTGGCTAGATACCAGTTTGAAGTAACAGAAGAAGTTCTAAATATCTATAGTATTTAAGCTGTATTACTTAAATAAAAATCCATATAGAAATTATACATAAGTACATACATAAATGTATGATAAAATATTTCACTATTGCTTTTATGTACATTATTAAAGTACCAACAGTTATTTAGATTCATTACTGGATATTATTCATAAATTCTCAAGAAATAAAAAATAAAATTTTATTGTTTTCTCTTTAGATTAGGAAGAAATAAAACTAATCATACCACTGGAAAAATAATATACATAATTCTGGAGTCAGATGGTTGAAAGTTTCCGTGAGTTTTGCTAGAATTGAATTTTGTAATAGGTTTTGAGACACTGCAACCCCACCCACTGTACTTACCATAAGTGAACCTCAGTAAACAGTGATTTTTTTCCTCTTTCACTATTGTGATACCATTACTTACAAATAATTTCAACTCTATTTACCAGTTACAGTTCTTTATATTTTTCAGCAGTCTTTTTAAAGCACTATGCAATAGACCTTGTTTGTGGAGTCAGCAACAGAGAGGCAAATCTTTGGAGATTCTTGTGCTGAGGACCCACCTATGCCCTGCTTAATTGAATTAGGAACTTATCAATGTATGTAGTTAATTGGGGTCTGGAAAGAAAGGCAGGTCTTTTTGTCCACAACATGTGTAAGTAAACCTTGAGCTCTGAAAAAATGTTTGGACTACTGACTTCCCTCCACCACAAATTCCCCAGCATCTATGACCTAATAAGAAGGTGACAAAAAGAACAAAAGGGAGAGACCAGAAGGAGAAGTAAAAGGAGGAAAGAAATGGAACCTGCCCAAGAGAAGAGTATTCTCGTTCAGAGGAGGAACACAATCTGCCAGAAGGAATTTAGCTTTCTCTCCACACCTACCTCCTTGAAGTCATAAATTAAAATGCAAACAAAAAGTAGTTTGGGGATTAGTTTGCTTTTTAGGGTGGACTCAAGTTTACCCAGTATTGGATGTTAAACAGATCTGTTAATATGCTCATGAATTTAAGGAGAATTTAGACATATTGGACATATTTACAAAGCTCCAAAACAATTCCAAAATCATTTCCATAAATAATTTTATATGATTTACATAAAGTATATAAAGGGCATTTGGTACAGGCCAAATTATGGCACCATGTAACTTGTCACCTTGGCGTGGATTTCTGATCATTACCAAGGATGATTCTGGGAAGGCTGTTGATGAGAATGATAGACATCAGCAAGCCTTCTAACATCTGTGATCCATCAGAATTTCCAAACAAACAATAGAACATACTTATAAGTGTGTTTTAGGAAGAGGTAAAGGTGCAGTCTCCAGGTCTTTTAGGTGTAGTTCCCCCCAGATGCTTAAGGAATAATTCAAGTGGATCCTTGGATGTAGAGATTCATTTGGTGTATTGCTATGTGCTCCATTATGTTGCTCTTAGTTAGTTTTCTATGAGTTACTTTTGAGGTCAGAGACTTTTTGAGCATTGATTTTCCTGTCATTGCTATGCTCCTTAATGGTGTAAGAGTTGATGCTAAGAAGTTGCCTGCATCAAAATACTAGCCTCTACTTCTTTTCCTATCATTTTTGCTTCATTCCTTTGGGTTGTCAAGGCAATATCATCTTCAAAAATCTCCTCATTAAAATGCACTCTTGGGAGGTGCTTAACCATCAACTAATTTGACAGTTAGCTGCTTGGAATACTTTAAAAAATAGACTACTAGACAGAGAAAGTCTATTAGGTGGAAGGAAAAAAAAAAGGAAAAAAAAAAAGAAAAAAGAACAAAGACCATCCTTGCCTGCTTAGGTTTTCTAAAGCAGCAACGTCTCAGGTGGGGTTCCCCAGAAAGTAGGTTCTGAGATAAAGTACGAGTCCGCAAGAGAGCAAGGTGCTTATAAGGGAGTGCCTTTAGGTTCAACATCACTCAGGGAGGGGGCTGGGAAGAAGGAGGGGTAAAGGTACAATGGAGACTGGCAAAAGCTTGGTCCCTTTCCCAGGCAGCTCCGGGGCTACAAGGGCCTGAAGAGTTGTCCCCTGTTGGATGAAATGATTGAGCCTTTATAGCCCGGCCTCATAAGCCTTTGGATGCAGATCTGCCCACAAAGGCCACAGTCTTGGGATGGGTGACTCTGTGGTTGAGGCAGTCCTTGAAGTGGCACTCAGCTTTGCCACATCAGCATCAGTGGAAAGACATCATTCCTTTTTGGGAAGTCTGGATGGCACCTCTCCATGTCTTATCACGAGCACAAAAGTTAGTTTTCTTGTGTCCTGATAAGTTTGAAAACCTTGAAAACACGGTACATATTCACAAATTATTGCAAAATGATTGATTATTAAGCAAATTTGTGTCCACAAAAATTGTTATATTGTAACACAGCCACGATCATTCATTAATATATTTCCTATGGCTGCTTTTATGTTAAAATGATGGAGTGAAGTAACTGAGACAGAGACCCTCTGTCCTGTCAAGTCTAAAGTATGTAATCCTTTTGGGATTAACATATACATGCTACTATGTATAAAATAGATAAACAACAAGGACCTACTGTATAGCACAGGGAACTATATACTCAATATCTTGTAATAACCTATAAGGAAAATGAATCTAAACAAGTATATATATATAATGGAATCTCTGTGCTGTACACCTGAAACTTACACCACATTGTAAATCAACTATACTTCAATTAAAAATTAAAAAGAAATAAAGGCAATGAGGTATAAATAATTAATGTTCCTAGAAGATCAGGGCAGGGATGCAGAGAGAAATCCAAGATGGCAGATTACATTGGAAACTTTCCACACCTGAAGGCATAAGGGTAAAACCTCACTGTGAGATAGGAAAGGGGCCCTATTGTAGTTGCTCTTTACAACTGGGCTATTTCTTGTCAAAGATGAGTGATTTTTGCATCATCGTCTAGTTCCCAAAGTGGCTCATGTTCAATGAGAGTCCATTTTTTTTACTCTGAATCTTGAATTCTGTTCCCTAGAAAGAAGTGTAATTAAATTTGCTCACTGTTTATGTCCATTTATTCATGAGTTCTGATAGTAATTATACTTGATAATACAGATTCCATTCTATTTCCAAATGTGTATGTTTCATCATTTTCACTTGTACTTTTCAGTTTTTTCTTATGATGGAAAAATCTTAGTTTCTGATCTGATAAATCATTGCTCTCTCAGGAAAAATTTTCTTTTAAAAATATACTCTTTCCTAATGCAGCTAGAAGAAAAAAATCCTCACTTTAGATCTCCTGGTTAAATAGTAGGTGTGTGTGTGTGTGTGTGTGCATGTGTGCATCTTATGTATTTATTTTTTTAAAATAACTGGCCATCTATAGCTTTTCAAATTTAATAAATGGAATTAGAAGAAAGTTGCAGCATCAGTGTTTGCTTCTCCACTCATTTCTTCATGAGCTGCTCAGGATTTTGACATCATAGTCAATAAATACTGCTGTCAAGGAATAATAAAAATGCACATTTAATTTTATTTCAGAAAGTGTCATTACACGAGCATGTTGCCTTATCTCCTATTTTGAAGGTATTCTGTGCTTCATCATTTTATTCATATTCTTGGAAAGCAGTACTGCTAAAGACATTTTTGGCAGGAAATCACTGAGTCAAAATTTTCGTAGAAAGATATTGCATCATTTACTTTATGAACTTTGCTTTCCAAAAGTTCAGTATCATTTTGGATTTCTGTGAAAATCATGCAGACACTTCTGTGACTTCCAAGTACCCTCTGAATTAATGAGTATATTACTGTATCCATTTAATTTTCAAAACTGGATGATAAACTGAAGTAATTAGCCAATGTCAGTTTCCCTTAGCCACCTCTTCCTCTCTTGGTTCTCATTTCACAAGTCTTAATATAGATGCTTTTGCTAACCAAATGCTCTCATGTCCCCTCGTGACCTGTTTCTTCTTCCTTCTTCCCTGCCCCCAAGATAAACCCATATTTTCATGGACAAAGTGGGACTAAAAAAATCAAGGTGTGTTCATTTTTTGGGCAGTTCCAGAGTCATATCTCTTGGAACCTAGAAAGATTATTTCCTCCATGGATTTAATATAATAAATAATTACTTTAGATAAGTAGTGTCTGTGTCTAATTAAAACGAGAAAATGCATTGTTTATTGGTGATAGAGTATTGCTATTCTTTTGGTTTTCTTTCTTTCCCTTCCTTCCTTCCTTCCTTCCTTCCTTCCACTCTCTCTGTTTTATTTTGATCTTGGTTGATTGACTATAGTTTAGGTAATGTCACGAGAAATATATAGGTAATAAGAAGGTCTTGCACTAGGAAATATGTTAAAATGATAGAATTATACACTGAAATATGTCCAGATCACCAAATAATATGTTGGAATGAAGATTCTGATTTTGTGGTGTTTAAGTAGGGCTGAAGGGTCTGTATTTCTGATAAGTTCCTAGTTAAAGCTGCTGGTCATCACTCTTAGTAGAAAGGCCACAGGGGATGGGGAGTAAGATTAGATATCCTGTAGGGCAGAGGTTCTTAATTGTTTTTAAAAATTTGTGTCATGGGTTTTTTTGATAGGCTTATGAAGCCTATGGACCTTTTTCAAAATAATGTAATAAAATTCATAAAATAAATGAGATTACAAAAGGAGCAATTATAAATACCAGCATCAAACTATTATAAAACAGTTTGCTCGATGGTAATATATGTGCTTCATTATTAACACATTAAATATCAAAGCCTAACCTTGGGTCTGATAACTTCTACAATTTCAAAATTGTGATATTTTGAGATGTTTGAAGTCCATAGTAGGATATGACAATATCTGTGATTTCTTTTTGTGACAGCCACAAGTACTACTGATACTACTGTGGTTTGTTGCACAAGTACATACTTGAAGGAAAAGGCATATTTTAGTTAATGGTTAATGAATATAAATGTGTTAATTTCTTTTAAGCAAGTGCTCCAAGTTCCTTTGCCACAGTGAAATTTCATGACTTGTAACCAACACAAACATCTGATTCTCTTTGTATAATAATTTATAAATTACTCAATTCAGAAGGCAAAATTCAACCTATTTACATCACTTCATCAATGATCTTTTACTCCTGCTGTTCTATCTTTTCATAATTCATTTATGTACATTTTTATTGAATATATGACTGTATAACTTCTTAAATGTAAGTGTCACACTTGGGATATCACACTATGAAGGCATTAGAACATACACGACATTTTAAAAAGTTTGGGGACAATTCATGTTTAAAAGAACTACTTATAAAACACTAACCATATGTTTATATAAGTTGTAATTGCTGGAAGGTATATAATTAATAACAATAAAATCAATACTAATAAAATTGATTGGCAATCTATAGCTCACCTTCTCACATGATCTCATTTGATTCTCTAAACCATACTGGAGTGTAGGAAGGGCGGGATCACTGACCTCATCTTATAAATGAGAACATTCAAATTTGCACATTTGGTAATTCATTCACACATGTAGTTGTGAAGTCAGGGCTTACATCCAGGACATTTTTATAGACCTATTTATTTAGCACCTATTCTTTGTTAGTCACAGTAATGAAAAACACATATAAAAGGGTTCTTGCCCTCTGTGGACCCTGTCCTGGTGGAGTAGAGGCAGAAATTGGAATCATTATTGCATGTGTTGGTACATTTATTAGGTGCTGGGCCCTAACACAGCTTGCTGGAGCAGGTGGAGGTATCACGCAATGGCTCCTTAAATCATCTAGAATAGGGTAGCGTTTGGGGAATTAACTTTATAGTTAATTTAAGAAAATTATTCTTTCTAGGCTTGACTGAGTCTGTGCCATCCTTCAAACTCCTTGTGTGAATCTTCTTCATCCTGGAATAAAAAACTCTTCAGCAACAGCTGAGCAAAATGTCCTAGAATAAGAATCAGCCTGAGCTTTGGGGATTCCAAATCACTCCTTCTTTTATGCAAAGAATGGGGCAATCTGAGAAATTAGCTTTCTAGTTTTGGGGGCTTTCTTTAATGTCATTCAATAACATTTTGTAATCTTCTCCAAAATGTTCTCTGGCATCTTTAATTAGATTTATCCCTAGTCTCCCTTTCTTTGTTATTGTTAAATATAATATATAGTGTTGCTTTTTTTAATCAGTAGGGGAATTTCTTTGATTCTATTTTCTACAAGATTTTTTAAAATGTTCATTGTGTTTTGTTTTTCATTATAAAAGGATTATAAAAGGATTTCTGCTCAGCAATTTCCGGTGTGAAAAAATAATGGAGTAATATTTAAAATTCTGAGGGGAAGAAAGTGAGACCCTGTATTTTAGCCAGCCAAGACAAAATAAAGATGAACATTTTTATTTTTATCCAAGTCAAGGTGTTAATCAAACATAATCAAATATAATGTATGCACTAAACAGAGGCTTTGAAACATGAAACTCAGACTAACAACGGACCCTTCATGGCACAACGAACAAATAGGAGCCGAAAAAAAAAAAAGAAAGCAACATTAACCACAATAACAAACAAATTCTATTGATCATAACATCCACCAATTAAAAGTTCTTTAAAAAAATTAGAGTCAATAAAACATGGCGGGGGCACCATTAAATTTATTTAAATACACAAATTAAACAAGTATGAAAGTGATGGTTTCAGAAGAGAATTCAAATGTAGTAAACCTTGACAGTGATTTCATTGTACACAGCTGTATGTCCATGATTTTTATACAATACACTCCTGTTTAAACCAGCCCAGTTATTTCTAGGCATATTGATAAATCATTCCAAATACAAGTCCAATGTATTTAATCCTTTATTTGTTTAGTTCCAACAATACTGCTAACCTGGGTTAAGTTTTATTTACAACTTAAAGACAAAGTAGAAATCTATTTTAAACTTATATCTTATGCTAGCTAAAATAATATGCAATGAGCAAATATCCTTGTGTAAAACATTCTAATAAATCAAAGCAAACAAAATCTGCCCAAAATAATAAACAAAAACTAGAAGTTTGCATGATTATAAAGGATGACTGGGTTAAAATCAACATTTATAATCACCATACAAGATCCTCTCCTTTTTCCTTCTGTTGAAATGTATACTGTTAGTATTTTTCATTGATCTGTTAGGCTTATCAGCAGTATGAATGTAAAATAACATGAAAGGAAAATGAAATGATATTTCTTTAAAATGGGTAATATCATCATTTCATAATTTAAAGTTTGGACATCATTTAAAAGTTCTAAATTCTTTCACTTGACTTTGGTTCATTCATCTGCAAAAAGACAATTTATCTCGGTTCAATTAATGATAATTCTAAAATGGGCAATTTAATAAATGAAAAGATAAGGAAGACCCACTCTGGGTCTAAAAATTCATCAGTAATAATATACTTTTTATTTTAGTTTCTAAGAAATTGGCATATCTTCAAATTGCCCTTGAAAAATTTATACAGCATTAAGCACTTTTTATTTATTCCTAAAAGAGATTTTAAATTGAAAGTAACGCTGATGTCACAAGTAGATTTTACTGTTTTTTAAAAATGTTATCTCAATTGGCATATACTACACATACTATATATTCAGCCTTTTAAATGTACGATTTGGTGTTTTTTTTTAGTATATTCACAGACTTGTGTAATGATCACTACTCTCTGATTTCACAACATTCTCAACACCCCAAAATAATTCATATTCATTAGCAGTCACTCTCCATTTTCCACTATCCCCCATTCCTCAGAACCTCTGATCTATATTCTCTCGGAAGATTTGCCTTCTCTGGACACTTCGTACAAAAGTAGGCATACGATGTGGTCTTTTGTGACTGGCTTCATTCACATAGCAGTGTCATTCAGGGTCATTCATGTTGTAGCATGTATTAGTACCTTATTCTTTTCATTGCTAAATAATAATCCAATGTGTGGATATACTATATTTTGTTTAACAATTTATCAGTTGAGAGACATTTGGATTATTCCATTTTTGGCTATTATGAATAATGCTGCTATGAAAAATTGATAGATTTCAAAATTAGCCACAAACTCTTCTCATCCCATTAGCCCTGCTCTGTCTGCAATGGACTTTTACAATCCTCCCATTAAGATATAGGGAGGGGGTGGGATAGGGAGGCTGGGAGGGAGACGCAAAAGGGAGGGGATATGGAAACATATGTATATGTATAACTGATTAAATTTGTTATAAGGCAAAAAATTAAAATAAATAAATAAATAAATAAATAAATTAAAAAAAAAAAAAGTAATGAAAGGGACTTCCCTGGTGGCACAGTGGTTAAGAATCTGCCTGCCAATGCAGGGGACACGGGTTCAAGCCCTGGTCCGGGAAGATACAACATGCCGCGGAGCAACTAAGCCCGTGTGCCACAACTACTGAGCCTGTGCTCTAGAGCCCGTGTGCCACAACTACTGAGCCCACGTGCCACAACTACTGAAGCCTGCACACCTAGAGCCTGTGCTCCACAACGAGAAGCCACCGCAATCAGAAGCCTGCGCATCACAACGAAGAGTAGCCCCTGCTCGATGCAACTAGAGAAAGCCCGTGCGTAGCAACGAAGACCCAACCCAGCCATTAATTAATTAATTAATTAATTAAAGGAATGAAGTACTGATAGATGCTATAGCATGCATAAACCCAAAAGAGATTATGTTAAGTGAAAGAAGCCAGTCCCAAAAGGTCACATACTGCATGATTCCACACATATAAAATTCCAGAATAGGTACATCCATAGAAATAAAAAGTAGATTAGTGGTTGTCAGGGCTGAGGAGAGGGGGGATAGGAAGTGACTGCTAATGGGTTTCTTTCTGGGATGATGAAAA
This sequence comes from Mesoplodon mirus, assembly GCF_964341445.2. Lineage (NCBI taxonomy): Eukaryota > Metazoa > Chordata > Mammalia > Artiodactyla > Ziphiidae > Mesoplodon > Mesoplodon mirus. Next base: position 174,373,399 of record NC_138980.1, on the reverse strand, counting down.
TGTTCTGGAATTAAGATGATGGTTATAGTTGTGTGACTGTGAATATTCTAATAATCACTGAATTGCATACTTTAAAAGAGTGAATTTTATGGTATGTGAATTATACCCCAATAAAGCTGTTTGTTTTTTTTTTTTTGAAAAAAAAAAAAGATATAGGGAGGATGTATTCACTTCCCACCCTCTTGACTCTGGGCTGGTATTGTGACTTGCTGTGATTGACATAACTCAGTGAACATGAATTTGGAGGTTTGAAATGGAGTACCTAAGAGAGACCTTCTTACCCTCATGCTGCCCTGTGACCACTAGTTGAAGAAGTTCACAGTAGCCTCTTACATGTGAAAGATGATGCGTAGAGACAGAGGTCCAGCTGATAGTACCAATGGACAGATGTGTGAGTGATGCTCTATTAAGCCAGCATATCTGACTGAATCCAGATGTGATTCAGGAGAAACCAACAGAAGGTCTGTTCAGCAGAGTCCTTACATTCACAGAATTTCCTCTCCAAAGAACTATAAGCTAATACATGACTGTTCTTTTAAACTACTATTTTTTGGGAAGATTTATTATAGAATAATGGATAACTGATACATGTTTTTAACCAGGTTACTAACTGGTGATATCTTAATTCTATCAATACTTTACTTATCATCTGGAATACTTCTAGAGTAAGGAACTTTCCCACATCAACTGTTCGGTTACCTTAAGGTACAGTTCATATAGGAAAGGAAAAACACATGGAAAAACAAATTCCTTTCCGTTATCTACCAGTTCTGAAATTAACTGGTTTGTTTCTTAGTACACTTTAAAGATACCCAATGCATTTTTGCCCATCATTATGAACTCATTGATTTAAATATATTAAATGCATCTGTACTTCAAGAGATATTCTAACTTTTTATTAGTTAAAGTTGTAGATGGGATCTTGTAGCTCTTGATTTCCACTTTCCCAACCAATTTTTTAGCAACAGGAATTGACTTCAAATATTCACTAACGCCAAACTTGTTTCTCTGATCTGATAACAAGGAACTTAATGAACAAGTTGGCAGATTTAAAATAATTTGTTTGTGGGCTTAGACATGCCTGAATTTTAATTTCAGAAAAACTTAGCTACTTTCTACTTGTGTGATCTACAGCAAGCCTTGGTTTTTCTGAGCCTCACTTCACTCACCTTTAAATAGGAATAATTATACCCAGTAAAATATTTATAACAATTAAGTTAGACCTCATGTAGAAAAGTTCCTCTTGAGGTTTCTGGTCCATAGTAGGCACTCAGAAAACCTTAAGTCCTTTATTTTTTATCTTCTTTTCTATCCCCTTCCGTGTGGTAGAAATTGCTGCAGTTCCTTTATGGTATAAGACTAGTCGATTTGACCAACATTCAAATATCCTTCCATGGGAAAACAGGTGGGGTGTGCATTAATTTCTCTTTAATTTCTGACATGTCATAATCGTATCAAACTCTTTGTAATTGAATATGTTCCTAATAAACAGTTTAGTGTGGGGTACGTGAATTAAAAAATAATATGCATGCTAAAAGCATATTTGAATGATATATTTAGCTGCCCAATTTACTCTATTAATTAAACATTCTTGAGTACAGTCATTATATTTTTGATCTAATTATCAAGCTTAAAGAAGTTAAAAGAACTGTTGCTCCCTTTCACCTTCTTCCCTTACCCACAAATGATGCCCTTTCAATAATCTTGAGTGTCATACCACACAGAGACAAATGTAGGAGAGAACACAGAGGTCAAAGTACTCATTTCCCTGCTCAGTTTTAGAGCTGGCCTCAATTTCAAAATGAAAGAAGCTGAAAATACTGGTTTAAATGAGACCTCATGAGTATCTTTGGGTTTTTATTATCTCTGATTTGATGTTAATGCTCTAAATTTTCAATGGGAAAAAAGAAAACACTCTGGTTCTTTCCTGGTTCCCCAAAGTTCCCTTAGATCCTTTAGATCCAGTTAACATATTAGACATTTAGAAATCAGCCTGGGAAAATTCTCATTGGATTAGCAGCTGAGAATACTATCAAACCCCTTTGTGATCAAACAGAGAGATTCTGAAAAAGGCTGAGAAAGAACAAGGATATTGGCCAAGCATGAGAGCCAGTGCAAGACTGAATTTGACACAGACAGGGTTTGCAAGATGCATCTACTGTGGGATCATTACCAGCCAGTCTCCTCCTTGGCCTCCTCCAGCTCTTGGGTTTTTAGCTTCTCATTTTTGTAGGGTGTCCTTCCATCCTTCTAGTTTCCTCTCTTAACATTTCTATTTTTATGGGGTAATGTCAATATCTTTCTATCCCATAAATGCTTTATGTTTTCCCAATTTTGCTATCTGCATGATAATAACCCACTGAGTTGAAAAATTTGGATTTCAAAAATATATGCCCTGTTGAGACTTTGAAAACTGGTTTATAAATTCCCTCATCCTCATAGAGTCAAATTCTCCTCTTTCTCTGTTTTTATGTTTGTTTGTTTTTTGGTTGTTTTTGTTACAACCCATGCAAACAAGTAGAATGGATTCATAAAAGCTATTATATTACATTGCACAAAAGATAGATAATAAACAAATATTTTTGTATGATTAAAACTAACATATTGGGCTTCCCTGGTGGCGCAGTTAAGAGTCGGCCTGCAGATGCAGGGGACACGGGTCTAGGCCCGTGAGCCATGGCCACTGAGCCTGCGCATCCGGAGCCTGTGCTCCGCAACGGGAGAGGCCACAACAGTGAGAGGCCCGCGTACCGAAAAAAAACCCCAAAAAACCAAAAACAAAAAAACTAACATGTTTACTATACGTTAACATGCCTAAGTGAACTTATTTGTTGCTATAATTTGTTTTATGCATTTTCAAGTATTTTAACATACGTACATGTTACAATCAAAGACTTAACCAGCTAATATGCTGTAGTTGGGAAAACGATAAAGATTTGTGCTTTGAATTATATCTATAAGCAAGTCATAATATGAAATATGTTTCAATTTCACTCCCTATCTTTAAATTTCATAACATAAAGCCAAACTCAGTCAATTCTTTTATTTATAACATTTTATTAAGGTTTAATTTAAACTAGTTTCATTTATCCTAGGGATTAAATTGTAAATAGTTTTCTACTTTATTCCTTAAGATATTTTACCTTAAACTATGTGCCATCTGTTTGATCTCCTCAGGAGGGCCTGTTGACTTGAGGACACCGGGAGGGGGAAGGGTACGCTGGAACCAAGTGAGAGAGTGTCATGTACATATATATATTACCAAATGTAAAATAGATAATTAGTGGGAAGCAGTCGCATAGCACAGGGAGATCAGCTCGGTGCTTTGTGACCACCTAGAGGATGGGGTAGGGAGGGTGGGAGGGAGATGCAAGAGGGAAGAGATATGGGGATATATGTATATGTATAGCTGATTCACTTTGTTATAAAGCAGAAACTAACACATCATTGTAAAGCAATTATACTCCAATAAAGATGTTAAAAAAAAAAAGAGGGCCTGTTGTTAGGTGAATTTTTATTATAGTAACAATAGCAAATAATGTCTCAATTTCCTCATTGCAAAAAAGATACTTTGTGAAGCTTAACTGAGACATAACATTTGATATAAAAAACAATGGATAAGTAACACCTAGGATTATTTATGTGTTTTCCACCAGGAAATGTAATAGTTATGCATTTATTATTTATCTTTGGTAAAAGAAAGAGATGCTAATTAATGTTGAATTTCTTTTTCTACAGGAAAAGAGATGCTCTTGAGCTAGATCAAGAAAAATGAGGAGGTGGCTCATTGCAAGGATTCCAGAGTAATCTGAGTTATAGAGGTCAAGAAAGTAAGGAGAGTATTGCTGGGGCTGAGACCTGGGATCTCTGGCCTTAAAGTAACTTTCTCTTATCATAAGACACTGATGATTTCTTTCAATTGTGCTTTTGTATGATGCTCTTTGCAGGTCCGTGCCATTTTTGTTGCTGTTGCTATGCCCAGATTTATCTGATGCTCAAACAATGTAGAGGCATCTCTCTGACTCTGGGAAAAGTTGAATGCAGAAGAGCTTGCAAAGGCAGTACTCCAGACAGCTCATTGATAAGTAGTTTTTACCTCCATATCTTTTACTCATGACTTTTCCCTTTCTTTGTGCATCTGCAACTTTTTGTCTGTTTCTTATTACCAGTTGTGTCTGGATATTTACATTCTACCCAGTTTCCTGTGTCCTTTGCTCCATGAAGGCTGTCCCAATCTCAGAGCTCCATGACATATTTTCTCAAGTCCTCACCCTCAAATTGTCTTGTTGGGTGGGTCCAGAGTCTCAAGGTAGAGAATATAGTGATCTCAGGTTAACTTTGTGAAACAGGTCGCATATCACTGAACGACGATACTTCTGGCCCAATGGATTCACAGAGTCTTGGTGCGTCACAGAGTACTAACCACAGGCCACTGTGTGGAGGTATTCCCATAATACGCATAGGGATACATTCAAAAAAGGACATGAGAAGGGTAAGGAATGATTGGTAACCCTGGTAGAAGAAGTATGGATCCCACTTTCCAAGGGAAATAATCATGCTCTCTTGGATAAATTCTTAAAAAATACTAAAACATAAAAATCACTTGAAATTACATGAAATAAATAAAATAGAGTTAAATATCAGTGGGCAGATTTGCTTAACTTACAATCCAAGTCTTCACCAAAGAACACAGCCTGGAAATGTCTCTGTTTAGTGTTATCAGAGGGTGATTTGAGAAGCTTTGTAATTATGGATGACTCTGGAAGACCAAGCTGACCCTCTTCTCTCTCAGATTTCATCATTAATTAAGTCAGATGACCTGAGCACTGTATCCAGGGACCATTTGGTTCTGAAAGCTTGTAGAATGGCAGCTGCATTGGGGCAGCTTCCCACTGACTCAGGAAGAGCTGCTGCAGGAAATGGCACCATGTAAGGAAGTGCATCATCCCCCTCCACGTGGCCTATGTGGGACCCACTGTCATGATGTTTATTACAGATAGTATCCTGGGGAAGTTTTGCTGCTGGAAACTGACATTTTCTCTTCAATGAAAATGAGAATTAAACAAGTGAAGCCACAGCTTTCTTTTTTTTTTTTTTTTTTCGATACGCGGGCCAATCACTGTTGTGGCCTCTCCCGTTACGGAACGCAGGCTCCGGACGCGCAGACTCAGCGGCCATGGCTCATGGGCCCAGCCGCTCCGCAGCATGTGGGATCTTCCCGGACCAGGGCACGAACCCGAGTCCCCTGCATCGGCAGGCGGACTCTCAACCACTGCACCACCAGGGAAGCCCCCAACCACAGCTTTTTTAATGAAAGAAGGAAACGAAGTCAGGAAACTCCCAACCAAAATGTGGACTTTTCTCTGGTTTTCATTCCTTCACCCTTCCCACCTCCCCTCCCTCCATTTCACAAACACCAGAAATCAGGTGGCTACCCTCAGAAAAAAAAGAAAAAAAAAGAAAAAAAGAAAAAGAAAAGAAAAAAGGAAAGGAAAAAAAGGAAAAAGAGAGTATACCTCCAGGTAGAGATATCCATAGTTTCAGTGATCCTGCAACTTTGCAATTGTCTCCCCGTCAGTCTGGGATTTGACAAAGCCCATCCAGTTGCCACAAGTTTCTAAGCAGCATTTGACCCTTTCTTTCATGTATGTGACTTCATAATCCAGACAAATAATGAGACATCTGAGCAAAATTTACCATATGTGAGCTCTACATAAAAACAACCTCATTTAAAAAACTTGACACTTCCCATTTGTATTAAAGTCTCTCCCCTTCAGTAGAGCGGAGGCCACAGGCTGCCGTTTCATGCCCTGAACCCAGCCCTACACGGAGGTGACTGATCTGCTCCAATGAGCAGTGCTTTCCTCAGGCATTCATCTCGTCAACATCTGTAAGTCTGGAAATGGAGAGAACATTTGTTTCTCTCTTCCATATGGCAGGGAAAAAAAAAAAAAGAAGATGCAGGCCTGATGAGGAAGGAGATTCAGTAAACAGAACGGAGATGAGCTGAGTTGAGAGGAATAAAATCAGAAGGGATTCCAGTGCTGTTTCCGGTCCCTTCCAGAGGCAAGGCTATCTCCCTCCTGCTGAGTCCTGGAGCCCCTCGGTCTTCTCTTAGGGTTCTTCCCTGTGTCCCCTTCAGGGGTGCTGGTGAGGCCAGCTCCAGTGGGAGGGCTGAGATCAATATATACCTCTTCGCTTCGATTCTCAACTGGATTATAATTAGATTCAACCGCAGGCATACACACACAGAAGGTAGGTTTATTATTTTAAAATGATCCGAACCTAGCACGTTATTATGTACCTAGCAGCTTCTCTCTCTCTCTTAATATAACATATGTAATTCCGTTAGTTAAGAATTAGCATTTTCATTCTCATGGCCTCTGTTTCTGTTCGCACTCTGAGGGTCTCATAAATCATTAACTCTATCCCTAAAGCCTGGAGCCCAGGCAACATGAAATAGCTCTTTTGCATCCTCACATGATTTGCAGCCTTGATCCGACATAGCCGCTCCACTTGAGTCCCACACGGACCTATTCTACACCTGACACCCCGACCTGCCACCAGTTTCCGCATGTGAGCTCCTTCTGCCCTTACGGCTTCTAGTTGTCTCCTGGACCTGACGCAGGGCATCAGCCCCCTCCTCCTGCATCCGCTCTCTCTGTCATTCAGGCTTCCCTCCGGTCAGAGCCCCATTGCCACCTCTGGATCGATACCCCACACCACAGGGTCTAGTTCTGAATCTTCCCGATCGTAGCCACAGCCCCTGGCCCTCCGCCTCCCCCAGCCGGCTGCCAGCTTCCTCTCAGCCCCACCATCAGAGCCCAGGGAACATTCTCTTACTTAGAACTGACTTAGCAAAGCCAACAGGGCTCTGCATGCGAGACATTTGTGAAGATCAAACTGAATAAGTAACTCGATCTGGATGTATTTATTTTAGAAAACGTGACGTGTGACATTGTCATATATTGTGATACCAGTTTTAAAAATGCATGCTAGAATGTACAAATCAATCTTTCAGTAAAATTTAGCCTGGAGAGGGATGGTTAAGCATTAGTAATGGGCCAGTTTATAGGAGAAAATATTAAACATTTTGCCAAAGGAAGAAAAAATATGAATATTCTTTTTTTAAATGAATTAATTTATTTGTATTTTATTTTTGGCTGCGGTGGGTCTTTGTTGCTGCATGTGGTCTTTCTCTAGTAGTGGTGAGCAGGGGCTACTCTTCGTTGCAGTGTGTGGGCTTCTCATTGTGGTGGCTTCTCTTGTTGTGGACCACGGGCTCTAGGCACGCGGGCTTCAGTAGTTGTGGCGCGCGGGTTCAATAGTTGTGGCTCGCAGGCTTAGCTGCTCCAAGGCATGTGGGATCTTCCCGGACCAGGGCTCAAACTCGTGCTCCCTGCATTGGCAGGTGGATTCTTAACCACTGGACCAGCAGGGAAGTCTGAAATATGAATATTCTTAACAAGTCAGATAATATTTGAAGAGATAAAAGGTGTTCCCAGCACAAGATGTTAATTTTGGCTCCTGTGCACAGTGAGAAATAGAAGGAATCTGACATATCTTTTTCTTTCTTTGTCAGTGTTGTTTGTTCCCTAGGACTCTGCTCTCACCCAGGTGTTTTAAAACTGACATTTTAAATTCAGATTTCTTGTGCACAAGTATATAAATAAGTTGAGCCTTCTAGTGCATACAGCCTCATCTCCTCTTTCCTGCTTTCAACTAGAATTACTGCATTGACTCTTTTATAATTTCTAGGTATCTTGCCTACCTTTCAAATTCTCTAAATTATAGCTAGAAGTCTTGCAGTTACTTTTGTTAATACCTTAAGTACCTTATTAATTGGGTTTGAAAAATTGTATCTAGACTGGACATTCAATTCATTCATTTAAAATTAATGAGTATCCATTGTGCTGCTAGTTCAGAGTCAAGTTCTTGCCAATGCATCTCTAACCAAAAGTAAAATATTCTTCCTTTTGGACAAAGCCTCTGTCACAACCAGCAAGTGATTATAGAGCTTTTCCTCATTGCTAGTGATTACTCAACCCCATTTCCCACAGTTCCCCACTATTACTCCATAGAATTCGTACAAATAAGTACAGTAACCATTTCTTGGTCATAGCTTTCACACATAGGATGGTATGTATATTTCAGGGTGCCATGATGTCTATTCCTTTGCTGATGATGAATTAGTTCTGGGCTGGCTGGAAAGATTTGTCTGTAATTATGGGAAATACACGTTTTAAAAAAATGTTTAAAAGGATGGATCAGGGCCTCCCTGGTGGCGCAGTGGTTGAGAGTCCGCCTGCCGATGCAGGGGATGCGGGTTCGTGCCCCGGTCTGGGAGGATCCCATATGCCGCGGAGCGGCTGGGCCCGTGAGCCATGGCCGCTGGGCCTGCGCGTCCGGAGCCTGTGCTCCGCAACGGGAGAGGCCACAACAGTGAGAGGCCCGCATACCGCAAAAAGAAAAAAAAAAAAAAAAAAAAAAAAAAAGAAAGGATGGATCAGAGAGTGGAATTTGGGAACTTTTTGTTGTTGTTGTTGCTCTTTTTCATATTCTTTAGAATCGAATCCTCGCCACTTAGAAATTATTTCTGTGGTTCTAACTGAAGACATGATTGTACCAGAAAGGAATATATTGAGAGAAACTAATTTAATTCTGATCATTGATAATGTGATTGTGATGTCATTAAATTCTTAGCTCTCTAAGTAGTAATGGTTTTCTCTTCTTACTTGGCATAACAGCAATGTCCATGTGAGTTTCAAGGGGAGGCATAAATGAATTTTTAAAAAGAGGAAAAAATATATACCTTGGCATTCTCCTTAACTTGGGCACTGGGACACACACACACACACACATATATATATATACATATATATATGTATATATATATTCCCCCCCATGGCTCCTATTTTGATACTTTACACCTAAATGTTCTGAATGTTGACCATTCAAATGATGCACAAGTAAAATAAAATAAAATAAAATAAGAGTTAGAATTCACTATTAGACCTATGGATTAAAGCACACAGAAGCAAATGCATTCCCATCTCTGAAATTCTGAATGTCGTCAATTTAAAGTACATTAAGGTAGACATTTTAGACTCTATATAGTCTTGGAACTGACTCTATAACCAAAATGGAATCGTGATGGTTGCAGCTGGGGGAATGCCACTTATCACATTAGTCTTGAATTCCTTCTATTCTGAAACAAATACCCAGACATTATTTTTAGCTTTTATGATACATAACTTGCAAAGAGCTGTACTTGGATAGCTACCAAATGAAAAGTGTAAGCAGAACTATAGAAACACTCTTTTGGTCTCTGAAGAATAAAGGCATATCATCAAAATTAAATCAAATTACATGGTTTTAACTAATTATGAGTTAATTAGCAGAAGCAGTTTTTGTAAAACAAAAGCTTCTACTTTGCATCCCTTTAAAGTATACTGAAAAAATATGTAACAAATTCTAATAAACGTTTGTCATATTTGGTGTAAAATTTGGTGAAAAAGAAGTTGATCAGTCCCACCCGTATCCTTAAAGTGCTTGGTTACTTGAAACAGAACACTGAGTTCTCTGCCTCTGAGTTTTCATACTGGAGGAGTTGAACTAGCTGACTTTCCACCTTTCCATGGATTACCTTCTATGATTCTTTTTTATTAATTAATTAATTAGGCTGCGTCAGGTCTTAGTTGCAGCTCACGGGTTCCATAGTTGCGTCACAGGGGCTCTCTAGTTGTGGTGCATGGGCTTAGCTGCCCCGTGGCATGTGGGATCTTAGTTCCCCAACCAGGGATTGAACCCGCATCCCCTGCATTGGAAGGCACGTTCTTAACCACTGGACCACCAGGGAAGTCACTTCTATGATTCTTTTGTTCTATCTTATTTAGGTATTATCATGATATTACTTTCAGTTGGTTAAATAAACAGTAAAGTAACTCCACAAGCACCTAATTAGCTGTAGGAGAAAATGTACATGATTTCACAGCAGCAAGAATCATATAACAAGTATTGTTTCATCATCTTTCATAGTCATTCTCTGCTACCATCTCCTCTCATGTTTATGAACGATTTGATACTCCTAAGTCACCTCTCACTTTCCACTGAGCAACTTTCAATGTACGTACTGTTTCCAACACTGTTTACAAAATTCTCCACAGAACGTACTTTTATTTTTTCCACATCATTTTCCCCCCTCTGTTGCCATACTTTTCTGCCTCTCCACGGATTTGATGCTAACTCTTTTCTCCTTAACTAAACATAAAACAGCCCCATAATATATTTTGCTTTTTAAAATGAGACACTATAATCTGAAACTCTTGCAAAAGGGAATTCCTTCTTCTCTGATTAAAATGCTCATTCCTCCCAACTTTATTTATTCAGCAACATTTACCGGGTACCTACTATGAGCTTACGCTGTGCAAGGGTCTCTAGGTACAGTAATGAGAAAATAGACACCAGGCCTGATTTTTCTGCAGCTTGCAGTCTAGTGGGAAAGACACATTGACAGACATCGTCATACAATGCCTGCTTACAGAGAGGTACTCCCAAGGGAGGGGCCTCAGTTCTAGGACAGCCTATCTGAAAGGAGCCTGACATTGATGCAGGGAGATTTCATTCCAGGTTGAGCAAGCAGGCCTGTGGTTGGAAGTAGCATGATGTGTTTTAAGAACTGAAAAAAAAAAAAAAAGAATTTGTAGGTAAAAAAAGGAAAAAGTATAAGATATGTGTGTATTAAAATATGATGCTCTGAGTGCTTCATTAGGCAGCTGGATTTACTGTGGGATCTGATGTCCATTCAGATGTCTATGGAGGGAACAATTCAAACAGGTCTCTTATGTGACTCTCGGCTGGGCATTTCCTCATCAAGGTGAACAACGTATCTCTCCCATTCACTTATCGTTCTTATGAAGATGGTCCATTAGAGAGATAAGTCATTACCACTTATAAGTTAAAGATAGAGCCTTTGGCTTGGCAATTCCACAAGTTTAAAATCTATCTATCATCTATCTATCTATCTATCAACTGTCATCTACTTAAATTTTATAGTGATTATTAGTGTGTGTGTGTGTTTAGGAGGTTAAGGAATCCTAATCAAGTAAGTAGAAAAATGAGACATAAAATTTGGTCTTACAAATATCCTCACATCTACCAACAGTGTTTGTTTAAATGTAGAGGTAGTCTTGTCTTTTCCTGTCCTCCAAGGAAGATGGATATGAATAGGCATTCAGAGGACACAGGGAAGCTGTGGTTGTTGGTGGGGAAGAGATACTGGAAGAAGTTAAAGGCTATTCAACACGTTTTCTTCTACAGTAGTCCTCTGGAAGGACTTAGCTCTTGATGATGATAGTCCTGTAAAAGAGAGATGCCTTTCCATACAGCCACTATGGAGAACAGTATGGAGGTTCCTTAAAAAACTAAAAATAGAACTATCATATGACCCAGCAACCCCACTACTGGGCATATACCCTGAGAAAACCATAATTCAAAAAGAGTCATGTACCACAGTGTTCATTGTAGCTCTGTTTACAGTAGCCAGGACATGGAAGCAACCTAAGTGTCCATTGACAGATGAATGGATAAAGAAGATGTGGCATATATATACAATGGAATATTACTCAGCAAAAAAAAAAAAAAAAGAAATGAAATTGAGTTATTTGTAGCGAGGTGGATGGACCTAGAGTCTGTCATACAGAGTGAAGTAAGTCAGAAAGAGAAAAACAAATACTGTACGCTAACACATATATATGGAATCTAAAAAAAAAAAAAATTGGTTCTGATGAACCTAGGGGCAGGAGAGAAATAGAGACACAGATGTAGAGAATGGACTTGAGGACAAGGGGAGGGGGAAGGGTAAGCTGGGACGAAGTGAGATAGTGGCATTGACATATATACAATACCAAATGTAAAATGGATAGCTAGTGGGAAGCAGCTGTATAGCACAGGGAGATCAGCTCAGTGCTTTGTGACCACCTAGAGGGGTGGGGTAGGGAGGGTCAGAGGAAGATGCAAGAGGGAGAGGATATGGGGATATATGTATGCATATAGCTGATTCACTTTGTTATACAGCAGAAACTAACACATCATTGTAAAGCAATTATACTCCAATAAAGATGTTAAAAAAATAACAATAAAAAAATACAAACAAAAAAAGAAGAGCTGACTGTGTGAGTTAAACCTACATTAAATATCATAACTGCAAGTTATTAAGCTCAGATAATTATGTGTGAATACAATGTAATTGGTTTTCTGTGGTTGTTATTGTTCAAATTAAAAGACAAAGAAAAGGAGAAAAAAAAAGATTGCCTTTCCACATTTGCACGTTTTTTTCAGAGACTATAGGTTTAAAGCATCCATGTCCTTTGCCTCTTAAGGAACTCCCAAGTAACAGATATATACAGTAATTCTGAATACAAATCCTTGTAATATTGGCCAGGCTTTCCTTATCAATAAATTTGCAACAACAGAATTTTCCTTGAGTGAAAATGTGAAATTCTCCTGTTTATGGAATAAAATTTATCTTAGAAGGGTAAATGTAAATGTATTTTGGGAGTCTCATACTTCATACATATAGTCAACACTTAGTTCTGACCCACTAAATCAATTCATCAGTATTCAGGCAAAACGCTGAAATGTAAATATAATTTCCACAAAACAAACAAAAACTATAATGATGCTATAAATAATGAACTGCTCTCTACAGCCAATGGAAACTTTCATTCAGAGTGATCTTTCTAACAATTTCCCAGAAGATGGTGTATGCAAAAGAGCTTCTCTTATGCCAGTTTTAATTCCTGTGTATATTCTCAATTAATTATATACCTTAATATTTATACAGCACTTTATCACTTGCAAAGTTTTCACACTTGCACAATTATTATCTCATTTCAAATCAATGAAACTCCTTGGTAAGAAGGGTGGGCATTATAATTCCAATTTGAGGGATGAAGAAAAGATTCAGAGAAGTCAATCATTTGCCCAACATCAAATAAAATGTGATTTGCAGAACTAATGAGAGTCATCAGCATTTGCTAAGCAACAAACAGCCTGGTCATAAAGATAGGTGCCCTATATATATCTGCCTGTGATGCTAACATCAACCTTCCAAGGAATTTAATGTTACTACCAATTAACTGATAGGAGAACAGACATTAACCCAGCTAAGTGTCAGAGACTAGAACTAAATGAAGAGCATTTCACTGTGAGTCATAAAATAGTTTTCCTATTATCTTCTTTTCTCCTCATTTAACAGCTTATATCAATGAATTTTTAATGATAGCAGAATAATCTGGGTCAATATTTTTCAGGTCAAATGATTAAATATAGAACAATTTATAGTAGTTTCCTGGAGATATATGCAGATAGTGTCTTTTTTAAAAAAAACCCACTATTTTGAATAGTAACTTTCTGTCAAATTACCAATTTCTTCTCCTCCCTTCAGAGTGCTTCAATAGGAGAGTCAGCATATAGCACTGTTGATTCAGGTGCTTCCACACAGACTAGCTGGAAATGTTTGTCATGCTTATTTAAATCTTTTTTCAGACATTCCTCTTAGTCAAGATTTCAATAATGGACTAGAGGAGAAATCCCATGGATGCTTCATCATCATCATCATCATCATCATCATCATCATCATTATCATCACCCAACATTTATTTCTAAGCACTTTACAAAATACAGAAGACACAATGCCTACTTCCTAAAACTAACATCTGAAAAGAGGGCAGTCTAAGGACTAAACATCCAGAATGATCATTTTCAACAGTTAATTATACTTGCATTTAAAAATAAAAAAAAAATTAAAGGAATGATTCAAATAAAAAATATTGTGGAAACATTTGAAAGTAAACATTTTACCCATTGTGATATGTAACAAAGTTGTAAAGTGATAAATTAGCATAGCAATTTTTAGGAGCTGGTTTCATATGTATATAGTGTAAAAACAAATGAAACTATATATAGTAGAAAAGAGTAGATGCTGTCTTCCTCTAAGGACCAAACACACATAACAGCTCCTGGTTTTTTAAAGTAAGGTGCTCAAAGACTAGATTTATGTATAACTGAATCACTTTGCTGTGCACCTGAAAGTAACGCAATATTGTAAATCAACTATACTCCAATATAAAATAAAAGTTAAAAAAATATAGTAAGGTGCTCAAATGCTTAAAAAAGTCATTTTGTTATTATTTCAGTATCTTTGAAAAGAAGGTTTATTAGGAAATAATCAATTTTTTTGGTGCTAGGATATTGATGTCATCATAAGATATATAGCAAAGTAAAACTGGATCATGAAGTTGGGATTTTTGATTCAAAAGAATGAATCACTCACTGTGGAGATCCAAATGGAGTGAAAATTTCAATAGCTATAATTTACATCCTACCAAATTATGATGTCATCCAGAACATTTGCCTTGGATGACTTTTGCAATCTTAATTCTAATAAGCAGAGGAAAATACAAGATAATTTATATATGTTCTAATACTCTTGACTATTAATTCTGAAAACCTGTCTAATTTCTGACTCTCATGTACCTATCTATTTGATCCGTTATTTGAAAACACTTCTCTAACTCATAGTAAACAATAAGACTAGTGTTATCATTGCTGGACAGCTCTGTAGTTATTACTTAGCTATGTGTACATTTTACTGCTCTATATCTCTATCGCCCCTTATTTCCTTTGGATTTGATGCACTGTTTCAAGAAGCCAAATAAAATAATTCCAGGCATGGGAGTTAATGGAGTCATTCATTTACTAACTCTGGAAGACATAGTAATATATTGGTTTCCATATGTAGCACTGCCCTCTACTGGGTAAAGAAAAATCTGATGTTATTAATGGATTTCTAATTGCTTAAGAGTAGAGAATATATGAAAATATAATTCAAATTTAACTACCCTGATATTTTCGAACCTGAAGGGGCTGAGGACTGTGATCATAGAATATGAGAATCTTTGACTTCTCCATATAGACACTTCTACATAACAATACTTTGCTATGTTCTTGTTTTGAATAAATGTATTCTTTGATTTTCATGTGAGAAGCTCTTGATTTGACCTTAGATCCTTTGAGGGCTTAAATATATGACATAACTGGTATATTGTATTATAAACCAGTTAAGTGATAAGGAAATTAGAGTCAGTATGGCACTAATTTCAAGGATTTTTTTTTATCTGAGCTGGTACATGAGGCAGGTAGAGAGTAATATTACCTTTTATTTTATTTATAGCTTTATTTTGTTGATAACTTTAGCTATATTTATGATGAGTTTATATTTGGATGGTGACATAATGTTGTTTGCTTTCAGGAATACTTTCTGTGAGATATCAGTGAGGAACTGTGAAGTGTATTTTTTATTTCTCTCCTTATTCTGTTACAGTGTAGGGCAGGGGTTTTAGAAATTAATACCATATAATTACTCCTTAACCCAAAAGACAAATGTTCAATACCAATATCATAAACTCAATATCACAGTGCTTATAAACATAAACTCTAAGTATTACTGAATAACTATTGAAAATGTGAAATATATATGTATATGATATATAAATATATATGTATATGTATATATGTATATGAAATATATATGTGTATCTATATATTTTATAGAACATTTAGAGGTGGCAGAAAACACGAAAAATATTTTTCTATATACATGATCTAAAATTGAATAAAGTTCATATCTTTATTAATCTTGTATATCATATTAATATGTTTTTATCAACCAGAGTTTTAGAGGATCCAGAATGGCAGCTATTTCTATATCATATTCCCTTACAGTTACTTATAATAATAT
Organism: Mesoplodon mirus; assembly: GCF_964341445.2. NCBI lineage: Eukaryota > Metazoa > Chordata > Mammalia > Artiodactyla > Ziphiidae > Mesoplodon > Mesoplodon mirus. Next base: position 174,357,597 of record NC_138980.1, on the reverse strand, counting down.
TTCATGGTACTTGCTAAGTACACAGTTACTTATAATAATAGTTCATGGTACTTGCTAAGTACACATTTTTAAAAATTAGTTGAACTAAGATGGAATTGACACCCTCCTGTGAAAACTGAGGATACAGCAAAATTATTTGCCAACTAGGAGCAAAGGAGTATCTGATGTCAGGGCCAAGTTCTCCTCTGAAAATAGTTTTTGTTGATTCTCTTTTTGGCTAAATATATTTTCTAACCTGAAGATGGAAAGCCTCTCAGATGGCTTTCAGGGAGAATTTTTTTCCTTCAAGAATATTTTACTGAAATTTTTTAAAAATAATAATCCAATAAGATTGTATCATAAGTAGAGCTATATACATAAAAATTCCAAAGAGATTAGACTCTTAATCATATGAGTTTCTTTTAAAAGCCATGTGACTGGTAAGGGTGTGGTGGCAGTGTTTTAAATTTTTACCTGGAGAAAATACCATCTACTGAGGTTTCCTGGGGCTATTGAACACTTATCCTACTTTCAGAGGCCTTTCTAAAAAGAAAGAATCCATCATGACATTAAACATACACACAGTCAGTCACATCCAATGACAGAAACATATCAAACTGTCTTCTATTTCTCTAGAACAGGAATTCTTTATAGTTCATAGGGGGCCATGAAGAGAACTTAGGGGAATCTACATTAAACGTGAATAGAAAATACGTACATACTATTTTTCTGAAATTTAGCATTTTCTTCATTTACAAATCTAAGTAGAAAACCATAAGAATAATGAGACTTTATCAGCAATAGGAATCATCTTTCTTTCATATCATACTTGTTGCAGATACTCAAATTATCACTAATACTCATCATTACTTTAAAATTACAGTTTAATATTAGAGTCAATACTAGATATTGTTATTTAATGCATTAGTAATAAAGCACATATCATATCACTTCACCATATCATATTTTTAAATTATTTGACAATTGTGCTTATAACTGTTTTCTTTGTTGTCAATTTTTTTATGTCATGCATTTAAAAAGTTAATATTTAATTAATTTAGTTAATATTTTTCTTAATAGAGTTGACCTTTGTTCTAGTTCAGATAAGAGTAGAGACAGAAAGAAGAGTTATGGTTGCCTGGGGTTGGCGGTGGGAATGAAGATGGACGCGAATGGCATGATATTTCTTTTTGGAATGATGGAAATGTTTCATATTAGATTGTGGTGTTGGTTGCATAATTCTGTAATTTAATAAAGTTATTGAGCTGTACATGTAAAATGAGGGAATGTTGTGGTATGTAAGTTATCCCTCGATAAAGGTGTTTACAAAGTAGATGGGCTTAGGAGTGTAAAAACAAACAAATGAACAAAAAAAATAACCTATATATTGATATCAACAAGGATATGAAAAAAAACGCTAACTCTAACTGCATATCACATTGACAATAACATCTCCAAAAAGAAATACAGAACTAATCCAAGTTATTTTTGAACAGTCGTATATATCTGGGAAGAAAGTATTCTAAAAACAGGAAGAAAAAAATTTGAAACTTTGGAATTTATTTAGTAATTTTTTGTTATTAATGTCATAGAATAGAAATTCTTCTGAAAAAGAATGAATATATATATATATATATATATATATATATATGTATAACTGAATCACTTTGCAGTACACCTGAAACTAACATGACATTGTAAATCAACTATATTCCAATCCAATGAAATTTAAAAAAAAAGAAATTCTTAAACAACATTATCTGTAGAGTAGATTTAAGTACATGAGTAACTATATAAATGTTTGGGAGCCAGAGTTCTCTCTGTGGAAGAAGGAGTTTACATATATGAACTATGTTGTTGCCCAGCATTGGAATTAAATACATTCATATATATGGTTGAGTTTAATTGTATAACCAGCTTTTTGTGATTGTTAGGGTGCAGTGATACTCATCCCAGATTTGTGCATCCTGGGTGGAAGCAGTTACCCAAAGAGATTATTTTTAAAATGTTGTCAAGTTTGAAAGTCCTTATGTGCAGAAATAAAGAGAGATGCAGAACAATAAGTGGGAAACAACACCATGGCCATCATATTTATTTGGTACCTAAATAATGTCCAGGTGTTGGTGACTTTATTATTCAAGTAAGAGACAAGAGAAAATGCTTAAGCCCCCATAATGAGGGCGCTTAAAATAATACCCTTGCCCAAAGCTAGATTTCTGTAAGTGCTGCCCAGTTCACAATGAAAAGACTAGGGAAACTCTGTATACTGCACAAGGAAGTTGCTAGGATGGCTGCTACCAAACAAATCCTTAATTAGAATGGAGGAAAAAGCCAACTGCAAGAAATGGAAAACTCTAGGTGTGAGTTTCTGTGTGTCATATTAACATGAAAATAGCTGAAAAGACCAAGGAAACCGTGTGGCTCTAAAAGGGGGAAAAGCAGCTCTACAGGGACACATATATGCCAATCAATCAATAATCAATCAATCAAATCATTCTCCATTGGAAATGAACTCAAAACCAAAACAACTACAGAAAAGAACAGCTTAGCATGGAGAGACATCAGTCCCACAAGAATTGAAAATCATAGACACCTTCAAAGGAAGTTCTAAAATAATATTAAAGTGGGTGAAATGATAAAAAGAGACACAGCTGTTTCATTGATATCTATGGCCAAGTAAAAATAGACCCCTCCTCTAAGTTACTGCCGCAAAGCAACCATTTTATTTTGCTCACATTTTGAGGGTTGGAAATTTGGGATGAGTTTAAGCTGGACAATATTTATCTCTGATCCACATTGAGGGGCTGGAGGACCCATTGCTCACAGACCCTCACCCTCCAAGGTGTGCTGTGTCTCATCTTCCCGGCCTCTCCAGTGTCATCATTCATGTGACATGACGGCTAGCTTCCTACAGGGCTGTCTTTGGACTTTGGACCACACAACCTGACACAGCAGGTAGGACAGAAGATTCCACCCAGGAAAATAGAGAACTAGACAAGTGTGTGTGGTGTTAGCATACAGAGAGTTGGAAAATATGAAAGCTAAAATGTTAAAGGAAAACAGAGAGGAGATGATCTGTGTTCCCTTATATCCATTGGGAATTTCAGGAGAAGATGTAAAAACTTTACCAGAAACAGTACTCAAGAAACAAAACTCTGGTTTTCTTCGGATGGGAAAAAGGACTTGATTGTCTTGGTCAAAGGTGTGCTTTGAATGTTGAGCAAAATAAATGAAAAATTCATACCGAGATACATAGTGGTAAAACTGCAACACATTAAAGACAAAGTGAGACATTAAAAATTTGTTAGGGAGAAAAACCAGATTACCTACAAAGAAATCAGAATGTATTACATGTTGGAGTTCTCAGAAAAAGGGAGATGATGAGGGATGGCTGGAGCATCCACTGTTAGGATTCCTAGGAGAATTGGGTATAGATTAGTCTTTAAAGTATCAGATTTGAATAGTGGTTAAAAAAATTACTCTGCCTGGGGACACACTTTCTCCAAGTATATGATTTGAACCTGGTAGATTTATATTATTGTTTTAATAAAGGTAATAATTTTATAATACTACTACTACTAATACTTAATATCTATTCATTGTTTTATGTGCAAGATTTTTTTTGAATTTTATTTATTTATTTTTATACAGCAGGTTCTTATTAGTTATCCGTTTTATACACATCAGTGTATACATATCAATCCCAATCTCCCAGTTCATCCCACCATCACCCCACCCCTCTCTTTCCCCCCTTGGTGCCCATAGGTTTTTTTCTCTACATCTGTGTCTCTATTTCTGCCTTGCAAACCAGTTCATCTGTACCATTTTTCTAGATTCCACATATGTGCGATTATATACGATACTTGTTTTTCTCTTTCTGACTTACTTCACTCTGTATGACAATCTCTAGGTCCATCTAGGTCTCTACAAATGGCCCAATATCATTCATTTTTATGGCTGAGTAATATTCCATTGTATATATACACCACAACTTCTTTATCCATTTGTCTGTCGATGAGCATTTAGGTTGTTTCCATGACCTGGCTATTGTAAATAGTGCTGCAATGAACATTGGGGTTCACGTGTCTTTTTGAATTATGGTTTTCTCTGGGTATATGCCCAGTAGTGGGATTGCTGTGTCATATGGTAATTCTATTTTTAGTTTTTAAGGAACCTCCATACTATTCTCCATAGTGGCTGTATCAATTTACATTCCCACCAACAGTGCAAGAGTGTTCCCTTTTCTCTAGCATTTGTTGTTTGTAGATTTTCTGATGATGCCCATTCTAACAGGTGTGAGGGGATACCTCATGTAGTTTTGATTTGCATTTCTCTAATAATTAGTGATGTTGAGCAGCTTTTCAACTGCTTCTTGACCATCCGCATGTCTTCTTTAGAGAAATGTCTGTTTAGGTCTTCTGACCAGTTTTTTTTTTTTTTTTTTTTTTTTTTTTTTTGGTATGTGGGCCTCTCACTGCTGTGGCCTCTCCTGTTGTGGAGCACAGGCTCCAGACGCACAGGCTCAGTGGCCATGGCTCACGGGCCTAACCACTCCACAGCATGTGGGATCTTCCCGGACGGGGCATAAACCCGCGTCCCCTGCATTAGCAGGCGGACTCTCAACCACTGCACCACCAGGGAAGCCCTGGAATTTTGCTTTTTATCTTACTTTCCTAATAACAGAAATCCTCTTAAAAAAATCTCACATGAAATTGTCTTTATGGAACAGAAAGTGTTTTGCTTTACTACATTAAAGCTGGTAGAAGAAGATTAATGTTTTTGCCTCTTAGTTTTAACCACTCTTCTTTCTATGCCATTTATATAATAGTGGATATAAAAAAATTGTTTTAACACTTCAGACTAACCTGAATCGTAGTCTTTGCAACCAACTCTCCCTTCTCACCAATCATGCATTTTGCATGCAAGCCTTTGAAATTCTGCTATATCCCTCAGTTTAACAATTTATACATACTCTTAAATCCACCCTCACAGACTGGATTGTAAACTTTTATGTACAGAAAATGATTATTTTTTGAAGTATGTTAACCTTATTGAAAATATATGCCCCTACTTATGATGCAATAATGTAATAGATTTGTAGCCATTATTGTGCCCTTCAGACTCTGGGCAAGCATTCATGAACAGTGCATTGCCAAAATTTCCTTTAACTTACCGTAGATGGTTATAATGGTTCAGAATATTTATGTACTTTCATCTCCTGACTGATATACAATCTATTAAAAGTTGGACAAGACAGGAACCTCAAAGATTGTCTCCCATTCCTACATTTTTTTTAACAGTTTTTTTCTTGAGGTCTCAGATCCATTGTCTCCACCCTCACTGGCCTGATTTGGACACTAACTTGCTCTGTGTCTGGGGTTGGGATACTCACCCCTCGCTCCATTCTGGAAGGTTTGTTGTACGTGTTTGTACTCTTCAGAAGGGAGCACGTATAAGAAGAACTGTTCTCTAGCATCAGTTCATCCATTAGATTATAAAGCATCACTAGTATAGTTTATCATTTATTTTATACTATCATTTCTCTTTTCCTCCTGGCACGTAGGTGAAGATCAATAAACAACTCATAAATGAATGAAAATATTGTAGTGTAGGATATGCATTTTACTTTAATGTATATGTTGGGTGGAGGGAGAAATGTAAATCGGACTTCTGGAAAGAATTTGAAATCAGAAAGAAAAGAAATAGATTCTGGTCCAAATTCTATGCCTGAGAGGCTGGCTACATTAAGAAGGGCAATTAGCAGTGATTTGGAATTTCATGTATCTCTTCTATGGAAGTAAAATTTAATAACAAAGTAGGCATTTTTATTGACCATTTACTATGTTCCAGACACCATTCAGACGGTCACATGCATAAACACTGTAATCACAGTTACATGAAGTAGTAAAAATATTGCCACTACAATTGGAGAAACCGGAGACAGAGAGAGTTAAGTAACTTCCTAAATCATAGAACTTTTAGGGAAGAATTGAACCCAGACGATATAGCTTAGAGTCTAAACTCTAAACCTCTATGTCATAGCTGCTTCCCTTGAAGTGTAGGTAATATAACTACACAATCTTTAAATTCCTTTCTGTTCTAACGTGGCAAAATTCTTAATTCCCTTAAATGTCGATAGGTAGAATAATAGGATGGAAAGTGAAATCTTTAGAAGATAAAATTCTAAAAAAGCAGGAATTCTAGCTGGGACAAGTCTGAAATAATTTTCTTGTAGAGCTAATACATTTTTCAAAATAAAAACCAATTTATCAATTCAGAAATAGTACTAGCATCTACAGTGCCAACAGTTTATCCTTCAACCTCATGCTTTCAAGTAATATCCATCTGCTAACATTCTCTCCTTTTCAACACAAGTATGTCAAGTGCAGGGACAATTAGAAAATCCAAGTGAATCATAGATAACAACCAGATTTTGTTTTGGTACGTTAGATGTTAGTCTAATGCTGGCTGAGCCACACATTTCCTAGTTCCTGAGTAAGTAGCAGATCATCTTTACCCTCCTTTGGTATTTTTCTTTCTCTAAACATGGCACCATCATTCTTTTATTTCTTCAAGGAAGAATATTGAAGTCATCTATCAAATGTTTCTTTCCATCACCAAGCATATCCAACCAACTATTGCATCTGTCTTACCTCGTAAATATTCATAGTGTTCATTCATCTCTCAGATCACCGCCTCCTTAGTGCCAGTTACCTTGGCTTTTCCTAGGAGGTCATAGTGATATTTTAAATCTATGATTCTTCTTTACACCCCCTCAAGGGAAGAAGAATAGGTTGAAGTGAGTTGTCCTTTAGATATAAAGAAATAAAGTGTTGCAATTAAAGCAGTTTGTTGTTGGCCCAGCAATGGGCAAATTGATCAAAGAAATATAATAAGCTGAAAGTGGCACAGGTATACACAAATCTGATACATGAGAGATTTGTCCATATAGAGCAGATGGGAAAAAAATGAATTATTTAATAAAGAGTTCTGGGACAATTAGTAATCCATATGTAAAGAATAGAATTGGATGCCTTCCTTATATATTGAAAAAATACACTTCAGGTAATTCAAATATAAAATGCAAAACTTAAAACAATTTTAGATAAAATAAGAGAATCCATTCATGACTTTATGGGAGAATTTCTTGAGCCAGTAACACAAAGCAAAACAACAAAGGAAATGATTAATATTGTCAACCACATTAAAATGAAGAAAAACTCCAAAACTGAAAAGTGAAAAAAAACTTGCTATTCATCAAAATTAAAAAGAAAAAGTGTAAAAAGTGAAATAATAAGCCAGAGTTAGGAAAATGTATTTGCAAAACATTAATGTGATGTATAATATTCCTAAGATAGAAAAATCTAAATCTAAATGAAAATACATAAGTAACTCAGTAGAAAAATAGGAGACATAAATGAACAGGTAATTTAAAGGAGAGAATATAAGAATGACTGATGAACATATGAGAGATTATCAAATGCATAGGTAGTCAGGGAGACAGAAAAACCATCATAAAATACCACTTCATGTTTATCAGATTGACAACAAATTTAAAATTAGATAATGTTAAGTATCAATGAGGATGTCAAATCATGGGAATGATTATGGAAATGTAAAGATAAATTGGAATACACCATTTGGAAAATAATTTGGCAAAATCTAGCAAATGTGAAAATATGCATAGCCTTAAACACTGAAATTACACCCCTAGGTACATTACCTGCAGCAACGTTATGACATATACAGGGAAAGGTGTACAACTTGTTCATAGAATCACTGTTGGAGATAGGGTAAAAAACAAGGAACCTCACTTTTCCACTCTCTCATCTAATATGTCTTTCAGAGGGGAGTCCTGTCCGAACACCCCAAAATAGGGATGCCCCAGTTCTATGAACATTTATGGCCCCAGGCGTTTTTCCTTCTGGGAGTTACAACATGCAATTTTAAAAATTTATTTGAGTGATTGTTTTTCTGTTTTTTCTGATTCCCTATAAAATAAGCTCATGAGTATGAAAAGTCTCATTGAGAGATTTGTCTTGTATACTAACACCATCAAATCACTGATATGTTTTGTAGTTAAAAAAAAATTTTATTTATCTATTTATTGGCTGCTTTGGGTCTTCGTTGTTGTGCACGGGCTTCCTCTAGTTGCAGTGAGCAGGGGCTACACTTCATTGCAGTGTGCACGCTGCTCATTGTGATGGATTCTCTTTGCAGAGCACGGGCTATAGGCGTGCGGGATTCAGCAGTTGTGGCACAGAGGCTCAGTAGTTGTGTCTCATGGGCTCTAGTGTGCAGGCTCAGTAGCTGTGGTGCATGGGCTTAGTTGCTCTGTGGCATGTGGGATCTTCCCAGACCAGGGCTGGAACCCGTTTCCCCTGCTTTGGCAGGTGGATTCTCAACTACTGTGCCACCAGGGAAGTCCCTGTTTTGTAGTTTACACAGAATTTCCCCAGTGATTTTTTTGTTCTGTTTTTGTTTTCAGAAATATTTGTAGTAGCTCTAGGAACTGGTGTACTCCAGAGAAAAGAGGAGCAAATATTGATTTTGCTATGCTTAATTTAGAAGAAAAGTAAATTATTCAAGTGAAAGTGACTTGGAAGTATAACCAGGACAAAAGTTACTTAGTCCCAATTTAAGAGAAGTTCCTGTTCTCTATGCTGCCTTTTGTTTTGTAGTTGGGATACATGATGAAATACCACAGACACAGAACCATTTTTTTAAAAATCGTATTTATTTATTTTTAAAACAGCAGAGTTCACTGTAGAAGATGCCTTAGTTGTACATTGTAACTTTCTATTTCTTTTTGGTCCATTATTTTGTTCAAACTCTTGATGATGGTCCATAGTAGTAGTAAGAAAAACAACCAAGTAACAAACAAATAAACAAGAAAAGGAAGAAAATGACGTGAGGGAAGTCATACAAATATGGTTATCTTGTATAAGAGCTTTATATATTTTGCAGTTGATATTTGATGAAATATTCACCTTTCATATTTTGAAAGAATTCATGAATTTTACAATGTACACATTATAAATAATTAGACTGAGGAGCATCTTTGTTTTCCCAGCTTTATTGAAAAGTAATTGACAGGGAGTTACCTGGTGGTGCAGAGGTGAAGACTCTGCACTCCCAATGCAGGGGGCCCTGGGTTCGATCCCTGCTCAGGGAACTAGATCCCACATGCATGCCGCAACTAAGAGTTTGCATGCCACAACTAAGGAGCCCACCTCCCGCAACTGCAGAGGCTGCCTGTTGCAACTAAGAGACCCGGCGCAAGAAAATAAATAAATAAATAAGTAAATAAAAGACAGACACCTAGTTCCTTTTTTAAAAAAAGAAAAAAGACTAATTGACGTACATCACTGTATAAGTTTGAGGTGTACACATGATTGTTTGATTTACATATATTGCAAAACAATTACCACAGCAGATTTGGCTAACATTCATCTTCTCATATAGATATAATAAAAAGAAAAGAAAGATGGAAAATTTCTCCTTGCAATGAGAATCTTAAGATTTACTCTCAAAAACTTTCCTGTATATCATATGTCAGTGTTAGCCACATTATATCCCTAGTATTTTTCTTATAAGTGGAATGTTGTATCTTTTGACCAACTTCCTCCATTTCTCCCTCCCCCCGACCCTCTGCCTATGGCAACCACAAGTCTGATCTCTTTTTCTATGAGTTTGGTGTTTGAACTTCTTCTTTTTGATCCCACATAAAAGTGAGTCTTACAGTATTTGTCTTTCTCTGACTTAGTTCACTTCATATAATGCCTTCAAGGTCCATCTGTGTTGTCCAGATGATAGGATTTCCTTATTTTTTATGGTGAATAATATTCCATTGTATGCATGTATATCTATCTGTCTATCTATTATCTATTTATCTATCATCTATCTATTATCTATCTGTTATCTATCATCTATCTATCTATCTACCTATTATCTATCTATCTATCTATCTATCTACCTCACAACTTCTTTATCCATTCATCCTTCAGTGGACACTTATGCTCTTTCCGAGCTTTGCCTATGTAAATAATGCTGCTATGACTATGAGGGTGCAGATATCTTTTTGAGTTAGTGTTTTCTTTTGGATATATTCCCAGAAGCAGAAGTGATGGATCATTTGGTAGTTCTGTTTTAATTTTCTTGAGGATCTCCATACTGTTTTCCATAGAGGCTGTACCAATTTACAATCCAACCAAGAGTATGCAAGTGTTCTTTTCTTTACATCCTCATCAGCATTTGTTTTCTCTTGTCATTTTAATGATGGCCATTTTAACATGTGTGAGGTGATATCTCACTGTGGTTTTAATTTGCATTTCCCTAATGACTAGTGATGTTGAGCAACTTTTCATATACCAGTTGGCCTTTTAAATATCTTCTTTGGAGAAATGTCTATTTAGGTCCTTTGCCCTTTTTTTTTTTTTAATTGGGTTATTTGCTTTTTGCTATTGAGTTGTATAAATTTTTATACATTTTGAATATTAAACCTTTATCCGATAAATGATTTGCAAATATTTTTTCCCATTCTCTTGGTTGTCTTTTCACTTTGTTGATGGTTTCTTTTGCTGTACAGAAGCTTTTTAGTTGATGTAGTCCCATTTGTTTATTTTTGATTTTGTTACTCGTGATTTAGGTATCATAACCAAAAAATCATTATCAAGATCCATGTCAAGGAGCTTTATTCTTATATTTTTTCCTAGGAGTTTCATGGTTTCAGGTCTTACATTTACATCTTTAATGCATTTCAAGTTAATTTTTGTAAGTAGTGTAAGATATGGGTCCAGTTGCATTCTTTTACCTGTGAATGTTCAATTATCCCAGCACCATTTATTGAAGAGATTGTCTTTTCTGCACTGAGTATTCTTGGCTCCCTTGTCAAATATTAGTTGATTGTATATGCATGGGTTTATTTCTGGGCTCTCAGTTCTCTTCCATTTGTGTCTTTGTCTGTTTTTATGCTAGTTCCAAAGGTTTTGATGACTATATCTTTACTTGAATAGCATGAAACCAGGAAATGTGATGACTCTGGCTTGTTCTTCTTTCCCAAGAGTTCTTTGGCTATTCAGGGTCCTTTGTGGTTTCATATAAAATTTTAGGAGTGTTTTTCTACTTCTGTAAAAACTGCCATTAGAATCTTATAGGGATTACATTAAATCTATAGGAGACTTTGTGTGGTATTGACAGTTTAAAAACATTAATTGTTCCAATCCATTAGTACGGGAAACCTTTCTATTCCATTTTTAACTTTTCAACTAGTGTTGTAAGTGACTTATACACCACTACTACCATTGCTATATATTCACCATTACCAGTGAGATTTATGATACCTTTTTATGTTGTTATGATGTTAATTAGTGTTCTTCTACTTCCATTCAAAGGACTCCCTTTAGCATTTCTCGTAAGGCAGTCCTGTAGGTAATGAGCTCCCTCAGCTTTTGTTTGTTTGGGAAAATCTTTACCCCTCCTTCATCTTTGAAGGACAGCTTGGTTAGCTATAGATTTCTCAATCGACAGTTACATTCTTTCAATATTTGGCATATGTCATTCTATTCCCTTCTGGCTTGAAAAGTTTCTGGATAGACATTCACTGCTAGTCTTATGGGGTTTTCCCTGCATATAACTTCTCTCTTTTGTTGCTCTTAAATTTTTTTTTCTTTGTGTGTAACTTTTGACAATTTAATTATAATGTGTCCCAGTGTGACCCTTTCAGGTTCAACCTATTTGGGGTCCTTTGGGCCTCATGGGTCTGGATGTCCATTTCTCTCCCCAGGTTTGGGAAGTTTTCAGCCATTATTGCTTTAAATATACTTTCTGTCCCTTTTCCTTTGTCTTCTTCTAGAATTCTCATAATGCAAATATTGTTTACTTTCATTGCTCCCTATGTTTACCATAGGCTCCCTTCAGTCTTTTTCATTCCTTTTTCTTTTTTGCAACTACGGGTAATTTCCCATTGTCCTATCCTTTGTTTCACTGATTCTTCTGTATGGTAGAGTCTATTTTTGAAACTATTGACTTCTTCAGTTCAGTTACTGTATGTTTTAACTCTAGGATTTCTGCCTTTTTTTTCATGGTTGCTATTTCTTTGTAAAACTTCTCATTTGTTCATGCTTTATTTTCCTACTTTTGTTTAGTTATCTGCCTGTGTTTTCTTGTAGTTCACAAAACTTCCTTAAGAGAGTTATTCTGAATTCTTTCTTCTGGCAGTTCACAGATTTCCATTTCTTTAGGATCTGTTATTCGATCTTTATTAGTTTCCTTTGGTGATGGTTTCCTGATTTTTTGTGATCCCTGATCCTTTATTTTTGTATTTGCACATTAGAATGATGGTGCTCTCCTCCCAGACTTCGGAGGTTTTTCTTTGGCAGAAGCAGTTCTTCACCAGTCAGCTCAGTTTGGGTCTCTGGGTGTATATGCTGGTAATTTTTTTGGGCAGGTGGGTCTTGATATTATGGCCTATTTTTTTGGTAAGACAACTATTTGGGCCCTGAGGACAGGGTGGGGAGTTGCCACTGGCTGAGAATAGTTAGATAGGACTGCTGGCCTGGTTCCCTACCCAAGTGAGGCTGTAGGATGGGCTCTGGGTTTGCCTGTATACTCTGGTGGGGAAGCAATAGGCTGTGCTCTCTGTTTTAAGTGTCCCAATGGTACTTCTGCAACCCTCGTGGTACAGGGTCAGAGTAGGGGCTCCTCAAATTGACCCACAAGATGGGGGATGTTGTTAGTCCCCCCAGATTCTCTTTTCCCAGAAGAAGGACCAGGAGGTTCTGGGGAGGCCTCTCCCTGTGATGCTGTGCTGGCCTGGGGCAGAGGCAATTCAGTCAGTGTGTAGACACTTATTTTATCTTCTAGTGGAATCTGTCTTGGTCTCTCGGTCTCTGAGGTTCAGGGAGTGCTTCAACCTCACCCCCGTGTTCTAGAATTCTCTCAGTAGTGTCCTGTTCTTGAACAGTTGTTAGTTCTTCTTGTGACGGGGAGGGAAGTCAGGAATGACCTATGCTGCCCTCTTGGTGATGTCACTCCCTCAGGAGTCTCTTTAAGCAATTATAGTTATATTGTCTTGTAATAAGACATGAAAGAATTATCATTCAGTGGAGGACAAAGAGAGGCTGCTTAAAACTGCATTTTGAATTCTCATCCCATGGCTTTTTGTTGTCACTGAGAAATAAAAGTGAATCCAAGCTGAAATATCTTTTTGTAATTTTTATGGCAAGCAGTATAAGAATTGCAATGTATTGATGTACTTTCTTTTCCTCTGAATTTTTAGTAAGTTCTTTACTCTCCATCTATACCTTTAAACATCCATTGTTTTATCCAGGCCGGATATTCCTAGAAATTATCTTAGTACGTAAGAAATATTCAGTAATATTCTTGAATAAATGAATATCTGCAACTGCTATTATAATGTGCTGATTTAGATGAGAAAATGATTCAGTATTAACAAGAAATCTCATGAATAAACTTGTAATCCATGAGATTTAGTTCTCTAAATTTGAATTATATTTATGGGAATAATTATTATCCAAAACTCTTAAAATTAATCATATCAATTTCTTCTCAGAAGGAAAATATCATTATTATTGACAATTACCATCAAAACCATCAAAACTCTTTTCCAAAATTTTAATTTGTATTTTAATTTGTTACAGAGTACAGGGTAGCAGAACTCATTCTGGTGTTTTTTGTGGAATAGAAATAGTGTCGGCACAATAAGACATGACATGTTAGGGTGCTAGCAATTAGAGTGTGGTCAGAGGCTCAGACTCAGAAACCAGATAGTCTAGAATCCAATCCTGGCAAACATAATAACAATATGACTTCAGGCAAGCAGAGTAAACTTCCCAAACTTCAATATCTCATCTGAAAAATGGGAATACTAATATTGCCTACTTCATAGTATCATTGTGAATTAATATGTCAAGTACTTAGACTAGCAACTATCAAATAATATATGTTATATGTGTAATCTATAACAATATCATTATCACTACTGGTATAGCACACTGTCTTACTGATAGTAAGAATTTAGCATTAATTTCCTTAATAGGCACTTATTTGTGGCAGATATGTTTATGTTGTATACATAACAGTTTATTGCATTATCCACTAAATATAAACTATGAAGAATGCATCCAAAAATTTTCTTTACAACATAATTTAAGGTTCTAATTAAAGACAGTTGTTTTGTAGCTTTGGACAGTCAGGTAAAGCATCTGATTTTTATTGATATTTTCCTCCTTTATCAAGGTCCTGTTCTGTGCATCTGAACAGATGAACCCTGAACTCTTATTAGTAATGTGTCCTTGACTCCTATGGTGACTGAAATTGAAATGCCAAATAGAGAATCTAGAAGTACCAACCATTTGTTCACTATTAATACTTTAGAAAAAAGAAAATTTCCTGTAAACTTATAAAGTACAGTTAAACTGAAGTAACGTTAAACATGACCTTGGACAGAAATTAGAGAACATAAATTTTAAGATTGACATATGTATGAAGACTTCATATGGAATCATACATTGTTATATTTATTCATGTAGTAATATGAGTATCAATTTGAAGTTTTTTTTTTTTTTAATATTAGCCTTATTTCAAATGCAGGCCTCACAACGCTAAAAACAAATAACAGATTTCTAAGACTCAGGAACTTAACATTTCATTGTATGTACTTAGAGATAGGAGAAGACTTTGTAGCACACTAGCAGACAGGTATCTTTCTCCTGATATAATGCAGACTTTGGCTGCACGGGTGAATGAGAACGTTTCACCCCTGAGATCCACATCACAGTCCTGGATTAACAAGAGCTTGGAAACACCAGCTTTCAGTACCAAAAGACTACACCAAACACATACAGCAGTCATTTTCTTCCCTTGTCTTCTCCTCACATTTTCTATATTCCCTTTTCTTTTCCATTCTTTCTCTTTGCTTCTTATTTTGTTTTGTGGTAAATTTCACAGTTATCTTCCTAGTCAGAGTAGGTGGAAACCTTGGACCTATCCCTGCTTGATTATGTGAGTCTACAAGATGCTCTCTCGTCAGCAGGCGACTGGCTTGGGGACTGGACTTATGGCTGAAAGTCTTGTGTGATGATGTTTACTCACAGGAAATAATGAGTCACTTGTGGGCATTTTTAGCCTGATTAAAACTTGAAGCCAGAAAGTGGGGGATCCTGGAAAGAAGGTTCCTTTGCTATTTTTAAAGCAGAATGAAGGAATAAAGAAAGGTGTGTAAGTTCCTTTTTAATTTCACATGGTTTATTTTTACACATTGTTCTGAAGAATAGACATTACAGGTGGGTTTGGGTTCTAGACCCACACATGGGACTTTGGAGGAAAGTAGGTTGAACATGTAGGACCTGATAAAAAGAGACCAGGAACTTGTGAGAAGCTGGAGGGGATCTAAAGTGGGTGCTGGGAATTCCCTGGTGGTCCAGTGGTTAGGAATCTGTGTTTCCACTGCTGGGGGTCTGGGCTCGATCCCTGGTCAGGAAACTAATGTCCCACAGGCCGTGTGGTGTGGCAAAAATAAAATAAAATAAAATAAAAAATAAAGATGGGTGCTGGCCTATGTAGTTTCCTAACACGGATCCTACAATAGTATCTGCATCTACTTGGAAAAGTCTAGCAGGTTCTAGCTCTGGACAGTGGTATCTATACTATTTCCTGTTCTCACTTACCAGTCACACTGTCTTAATTTACATATTTTCTCCTAACACCTGCACTGTCTTTCTACATCTCTCTTTTTGTGTTTTGTCTATCCGTTTCAACCACATCAGACCATTTGTTAACTCTGGCTTTACCATGCCCAGCCACTTTGGCATATTTTTCTGTTATTTTTTATCTCAGAATGCTCTGCCACTCCATCTCCATCTTGACAGCAAGAGAAGCTCTGATCATGCTTCATCTCAAATGTACCTTCCCCATTAAGTCATTTCTGATCCCAACCATCAGAATTAAAATCTGTCCTTTATGTGGCCCCAGGAAGTTTCCTGGCACTCAGTTCTGCTTAGGAGCCTTTATGCAATTTATGTCTGAATGTATGCATCTTGATAGGAAATCACTCTTTCCTTTCATTTCCTTCTCTCTAGGGTCTCACACCGTAGATTTCATAAAATATTAGCTCAATATTGTCTTGATACTGGTTCACCAGCAAAATTTAGGGTAAAAATTTAACCCCCTCACCTGCAAAAAAAAAGGATACTTTATTTTGTGTGGAAAATAAACATGTGGCTTTGTGAAGTTGGTACCAAAATCAATATTAATAAATTAAATCTACAATTGAAGCCATGCTCCCCAAGCAATTGAATGACAATTCTTCAACTCTCTCTTACACAGAAATGGAGAGCCTATAAAATTTAGGTCAATTTACCTTCTGATCAGCAGGAATACAGCTGCAGAGTTCAGAAATTTGCTGAACAAAAACACTCTCACATTTTCTTTAGGAGTCGTTAGATTATAAACTTTTATACTTTCCAGATTATGGTTGGAACCTCATTTTCTTTTGGTATTGTTTAAATAATTCATCTGAGTTACCATCTCCTTTCCAAAATTTATTTTGGAAACAAAAGTTATTTACATTTTTATAAATAATACTACCAATTTTAAGGATGTCTAATCAAGTAGCTGCTACTTACAAAAGTAATAAGAAAACAGAAATGTAAAATAGGAAAAATACAACTTCAGACATGGCGGCGGCTGCGGCAAAGCGAGAGCCTCGGAGACACCGCTGCCGCCAGCACAGCCGGAGACCTGAGCCGACACTGGGGGCTGTCCGTGGGCCCCCCACTCCCTCGATGAGTCGGAGAAGTCCCGTTGTATCAGAGTAAGATGGACGGTAGCTTTGATTGTGATTGTGGTGAGCTGGAGCCACCTGATCACTAACAAAGGACATCTTCTGTTAACCAACAGCCACCAGGGCTTCCTGTTGAAATATACAGCAACAAAGGAAGAAAAGAAGCAAAACGGAAATAGTGCTTACCAGCACCTTAGAATGATGCTGCTCAGGACCAGTCCAACACTGAATGTATCTGCACTGTGAGGAGAATGTTCATAGGAGCCTGTTGTGTGCATATTTATTCACATTTTTGTTAAATGTTAAATCCTTCAGCACAGTAAATCTGAGTGCATAGTATGTCATTTCATTCCGTTTGAGTTTCTTGAGTGTTTTCTTTAAATGTCTGCAGAGTTGCTGCCCCTTTCTTGAACTATGAGTACTGCAATCTTTTTAATTCTCAGTATGAGTAGAGCTTTTTGAGCTTTAAATCTAAGGGGAACTCAACGGGCCTGGTTGGCATATGCAATGAAACCATCTTGCTGTGGAAGCAAAATTATTTTTTTTCTACCTTTTGAAAGATCTTTCCTTTTGATGCCAGCTTTCTTCCTTATTTACACAAGTTCAACAATACGAAAGGAAAAGGCAATAGTAAGGGTTTCAGAATGGCAGAGAAATTTGAAAGTCTCATGAACATTCATGGTTTTGATCTGGGCTCTAGGTATATGGACTTAAAACCATTGGGTTGTGGAGGCAATGGATTGGTTTTTTCTGCTGTAGACAATGACTGTGACAAAAGAGTAGCCATCAAGAAAATTGTCCTTACTGATCCCCAGAGTGTCAAACATGCTCTACGTGAAATCAAAATTATTAGAAGACTTGACCATGATAACATTGTGAAGGTGTTTGAAATTCTTGGTCCTAGTGGAAGCCAGTTAACAGATGATGTGGGTTCTCTTACTGAACTGAACAGTGTTTACATTGTTCAGGAGTACATGGAGACAGACTTGGCTAATGTCCTGGAGCAGGGCCCGTTACTGGAAGAGCATGCCAGGCTTTTCATGTATCAGCTGCTACGTGGGCTCAAATATATTCACTCAGCAAACGTACTGCACAGAGATCTCAAACCAGCTAATCTTTTCATTAATACTGAAGACTTGGTGCTGAAGATAGGCGACTTTGGTCTTGCACGGATCATGGATCCTCATTATTCCCATAAGGGTCATCTTTCTGAAGGATTGGTTACTAAATGGTACAGATCTCCACGTCTTTTACTTTCTCCTAATAATTATACTAAAGCCATTGACATGTGGGCTGCAGGCTGCATCTTTGCTGAAATGCTGACTGGTAAAACCCTCTTTGCAGGTGCACACGAACTTGAACAGATGCAGCTGATTTTAGAATCTATTCCTGTCGTAGATGAGGAAGATCATCAGGAGCTTCTCAGCGTAATTCCAGTTTACATTAGAAATGACATGACTGAGCCACACAAACCTTTAACTCAGCTGCTTCCGGGAATTAGTCGAGAAGCACTGGATTTCCTGGAACAAATTTTGACATTTAGCCCCATGGATCAGTTGACAGCAGAAGAAGTGCTTTCCCATTCTTACATGAGCATTTACTCTTTTCCAATGGATGAGCCAATTTCAAGTCATCCTTTTCATATTGAAGATGAAGTTGATGATATTTTGCTTATGGATGAAACTCATAGTCACATTTATAACTGGGAAAGGTACCATGATTGTCAGTTTTCAGAGCATGATTGGCCTATACATAACAACTTTGATATTGATGAAGTTCAGCTTGACCCAAGAGCTCTGTCCGATGTCACTGATGAAGAAGAAGTACAAGTCGATCCTCGAAAATATTTGGATGGAGGTCGTGAAAAGTATTTGGAGGATCCTGCTTTTGACACCAGTTACTCTACTGAGCCTTGTTGGCAATACTCAGATCATCATGAAAACAAATATTGTGATCTGGAGTGTAGTCATACTTGTAACTATAAAACGAGGTCATCATCATACTTAGATAACTTAGTTTGGAGAGAGAGTGAAGCTAATCATTACTATGAACCCAAGCTTATTATAGATCTTTCCAATTGGAAAGAACAAAGCAAAGAAAAATCTGATAAGAAAGGCAAGTCAAAGTGTGAAAGGAATGGATTGGTTAAAGCCCAGATAGCTCTAGAAGAAGCGTCACAGCAACTGGCTGAAAAAGAAAGGGAAAAGAATCAGGGATTTGACTTTGATTCTTTTATTGCAGGAACTATTCAACTTAGTTCACAACATGAGCCTACTGATGTTGTTGACAAATTAAATGATTTGAATAGCTCAGTGTCCCAACTAGAATTGAAAAGTTTGATATCCAAGTCAGTAAGCCGAGAAAAACAGGAGAAAGGAATGGCCAATTTGGCTCAATTAGAAGCCTTGTACCAGTCTTCTTGGGATAGCCAGTTTGTGGGAGGTGGGGAGGACTGTTTCCTCATAAATCAGTTTTGTTGTGAGGTAAGGAAGGATGAGCAAATTGAAAAGGAAAACACTTACACCAGTTACCTGGACAAGTTCTTTAGCAGGAAAGAGGATACTGAAAGGCTAGAAACTGAGCCGGTAGAGGATGGGAAGCTTGGGGAGAGAGGAAATGAGGAAGGATTTCTCAACAACAGTGGGGAGTTCCTCTTTAACAAGCAGCTTGAATCCATAGGCATCCCACAGTTTCACAGTCCAGTTGGGTCACCACTTAAGTCAATACAGGCCACATTAACACCTTCTGCTATGAAATCTTCCCCTCAGATTCCTCATAAAACATACAGCAGCATTCTGAAACATCTGAACTAAAACACTCAGCAGACATTTCTTTTTGTATTCTTCATGAAATGTGTTTTGTCTTCTTTATTACTAGTGTTTAAGTCGTTTTTTTACTTGAATCAGATGGTGTCATTTAGAAAGGATATTTTCTTGGTTTTTAAAATCCAGACTTTTTTTCTACATGTGAGATGGTTTTCGTTTTAACTGGCATGTCGTTTGCACACAAAAATAAAGAATAGAGCAAAATAATGCAATGCAGGAGGAGACAAAAGAAATGCACTAAGACAAGTAAAAAACATTCTCTCATAGAACAATGATCTGTTTTACAGGAAACAAAAATCTTGCCTTGAAATTTACACAGTGAGACTGTACATAATTGCATGAAAATATCTATTTTTTTCCTAAAACATTTTTCATTCATGAGTATTTTCAAGTTTTTCATACTGTACATATTTCTTAAAAACACATGATACCAGCAGCAACTGAAAATGAATGCCGAGTTTGGTACAGATGTGTTATCTACCTCAAGGTAACAAAGTATGTGGCAAAACATATACCACCCATAGTGCTTCACAATGTGCACTTCTATTTAGCCAGCGTTTATTGTAGTAAACTATTCTTAATAAGATTCACTCACCGTTTATAAATGTTTTGGTATGCATTCTTTATAGTGAAGTGTTACTAAATCACATCTTATTTATTTTAGCAAATCAGTATATTTTCTGTATTTAATTATAAAAAGTTAACGTAGTTTTTGAAATTTATTTGCAAATACACTTTTTCCATTTGGCACTATGGTTTGTTGCCTACTTAGCTGAATATATAATGTCAGCTTATCCTAAGGCTGTCCATGTACTTAATTTACTTAAATATTCATTTTAAGTAAAGCGCTCACTGTGTATAGGAATTTGTATTTTGGAGGTGCTTGATCTATCTACAAAGAAAAATTAGGAATTACTTTATTATAAAATGCTCCTAGAAGTCTTAATTATGTTTATTTTAAGAAAAAGAACTGTAATGTTAGACTTGTGTGCATGGAAGTAATGAAGGTACATCATTATTGTAGTTTAAAAGTTGTACATGGTAAGACATATTTTGTTTTTACTGTATGTTTTTACTGAATGATCTATTCCCCATCCCAAGGCAAGCATGAATAAAATTAGGTTAAATGTAAAAAAAAAAATACATTTTACTCACTTAGATATCTCACATTTTCATTCAGTTACTTCTAGAAATGTGTTTTATCATTCAAACCATAGTAAATGGAATCACTGTTCTAGTTTATCTCATTTTCACCCAAAAAAGAAGGAAATATATTTCAGTATGTTTGAAAGACAGCTAATTTTGGATGTCCATTTATAAAATTAAAATGTCTATAGAAGTTAAAACTTTTACATGCTAAAATGGAATCTGATATTTTTCCTGGTCATTAAATGCAGGTACTCAGTGATGTTTTTAATCAATATTAACTATTTTATGCTAAACAGACTTCCTTATTTGAAAAAATAAGAACTCAGATTTAAAGAAAATAATAAAACCCTTAGCAATAGAGAGTAATTGCTTGGACATTTTAACTCTGAAGCTTGTTTTGAAAATGTCAGTGTGAAAAAGGTACAACATGCCAAAGATGTGTCTTTTAATTTTGAGCAAGGATGTTACAAATTACATGCCTGGCTGTACCTTAATCTTTTGGAAGATCATCCATTACATAACATCAATACTTTTGATGCCTTTGAGCATCTACCTTTTCTCATGAAATTGGAAGTATGTTTAAAGTTTTCTAAAGTATAAATATCATGCAAGTTAGTATTTGGCTATTTCATAAAGAAACATTGATTAAAAGAATAATATATGGAATAAAACACAGATTCACTTTAATTAGTTTTAGAACTGGGCAAGTATACATGTGTTCTAATTAGGTTATTCTGCATGTTTACACTGATCGAGAGGACATAAACTTACAAAACCCAGAGATCAGTGGATTTTATTAAACCATAGTAATTCTGTTATTGAATTAGCACTGCTTTCTACTTAATGTATTAGTTAATAAATTGAATACTCTCAGTGAGTACCTAAGTACTTACTTTAGTCTTAAGGAATAACTTACACAATAACATACGTTTACTGAGCTTTGTAAAGAATTGGGAAATGTATTATGCATTTTATGATACAAGTGTCCTGCACAAACTGAGAGCCACAAACATACTGAATTAAGCTCAGATGCAAAATAAAGCCATTACTCCTTATAGAATTCCATCATTAAAAAAGAGTAATTTTTAAACATTTAATTATATAAGAGATATAACTCCTTATGTATAATTGTTTGCCTGAAAACCTACCAAGATTAGAAACCTGTCCACAGACATTCTATGCGTTTTTTTTTTTTTTTTCCTCTAGGAAAGTCACAAAAGTATGTATTGCCTATCAGGATGGAACATGGAGTCAGGTAAAGGAACAACAACAACAACAACAAAAAACAGTGCTTAAAAGCAACATGGGAACTAGTTCTTGTTATCTATTGCTATTTAACAACACACTCAAAACATAAGTTCTCAGCACTCAGTTTTTATGATCTCTCATGGTCCTCTAGGTTGACTGATCATAGAGGAAGCTCTTCCTTGGGGTCTCCTGGGGTGTAGTCCGAAGGAGGCTGGGGATGAGTCCTCTGAAGGTTTGACTGGGCTGGGTGTCTTGAACAGCTCTCTACGGTGGCTGGCTGGGAGCCCACGTGGCTGTGGGCTGGAAGTCCTCTCCACATGCCCTGTCCCACAGACATTCTTTGAACCTCTATATATAGAGTCAATTAAAGTTGTTTCCAGTTCTAAGGCACCTCCACCACAGTGGACCTGCCCTCTTGAACACACTAGCCTTCACACTACTTCACGCCACTCAAGACCTTTAGATACACGTAATGGGCCAGACCTAGAACACTTCTCTCAAGGCCACCTGAAGCTATGCTAATTCAGATCAAATGCTACCTGGATACCTACTAATGTGAAGCCTGAATCCCTGGTGCCAAAAGAGGAGGGTGAATAAAAATCAGACAACAGTGCATGGAAGGTGGTTAATGAACATAAATCACCTTGTCAAGAATGTCAGTGGTGGAATCATTAGAGAAATGCAAATCAAAACTACAATGAGGTATCACCTCACACTGGTCAGAGTGGCCATGATGAAAATATCTACAAACGATAAATGCTGGACAGAGTGTGGACATGGGGGGATCATCTTGCACTGTCGGTGGGAATGTAAATTGATACAGCCACTATGGAGAACAGATGGAAGTTCCTTAAAAAATTAAAAATAGAACTACCATATGACCCAGCAATCCCACTACTGGGCATATACCCTGAGAAAACCATAATTCAAAAGGAGTCATGTGCCACAGTGTTCATTGCAGTACTGTTTACAGTGGCCAGGACATGGAAGCAACCTAAGTGTCCATCAACCAATGAATGGATAAAGAAGATGTGGCACATATATACAATGGAATATTACTCAGCCATAAAAAGAAATGAAATTGAGTTATTTGTAGCGAGGTGGATGGACCTCGAGTCTGTCATACAGAGTTAAGTAAGTCAGAAAAAAAGAGAAAAACAAATACTGTATGCTAACACATATATATGGAATCTAAAAGAAACAAGTGGTTCTGATGAACCTAGGGGCAGGACAGGAATAAAGACACAGACATAGAGAATGCACTTGAGGACACGGGGATGAGGAAGGGTAAGATGGGATGAACTAAGAGAGTAGCACTGACATATATACACTACCAAATGTAAAATAGATAGCTAGTGGGAAGCAGCCACATAGCACAGGGAGATCAACTGGGTGCTTTGCGACCACCTAGAGGGGTGGGATAGGGAGGGTGGGAGGGAGACCCAAGAGCGAGGGGATATGGGGATATATGTATGCATATAGCTGATTCACTTTGTTATACAGCAGAAACTAACACAACACTGTAAAGCAACTATACTCCAATAAAGATGTTTAAAAAAAAAAAGAACGTCAGTGGTGGTAGAGAAAGGGTGGGTAG
The DNA here is from genome assembly GCF_964341445.2 of Mesoplodon mirus. Classification (NCBI taxonomy): domain Eukaryota; kingdom Metazoa; phylum Chordata; class Mammalia; order Artiodactyla; family Ziphiidae; genus Mesoplodon; species Mesoplodon mirus. Next base: position 174,333,995 of record NC_138980.1, on the reverse strand, counting down.
GGTAGTTTGAAGATCAAAGACAATTTATTTTTGTATATTTTACAGGCTAGAGGATGAGAGTAGTGAATCTCTGGAATGAGAAACACACAGGCCACAGAGGATAAACTGACTTTATTCATTGTTTATTGAAGTTTTTTTGTGTGTGGCAAAGTATTGGATGTTTTGGGAGACGCTACTGAGACCTTTCTTTCATGTTTAAGGCTTCAAAAGCTAATAGCACTGCTACTACTTGTTTAAAGGTCTTCTTTGTAGTTTACATGGTGAGCAAACTTATTTTCTATCATGTTTCAATAAATATTTATTTTAAAAGGAGTGAATCCAGATCCAAATGCTATAAAAATTATACAAAAAGCATATTTTCATTATTTGCCAAGCCAAGATTTGAGTATGATTAAATATTTAATCATGACTGTTTTCTCCCTATGATACAATTTGCAGTTAGTTTACAGAAACAGAAGCATTATATTGTAAAAAAAAGAGACTTTTCTACATTTCAGAAAATCAGGTTTAACTTAGGTATGATAATAATGGTGGTTAGATTTATTTAATAATAATGATGGTTAAAGTTAACAAACAATGTTAACAGGTATTTAAAGAAAATGTGGTTCTTGCTCCACTGTATTTGATGAATGTTGAATTCAACAAAAGTAAACCAGCCTCTTTACTTCATCTCTTAGTTTCATATCACTGCTGTAACAGATTACTCCCAAAGTGGTTTTAAACAACACAAATTTATTTTCTTGTATTTTTGGAGGTCAGAAGTCAGAGTGGGTCTCACTGGTCTGCAATCAAGGTGTCAGCAGGTCTGTGTTGCTTCTGGAGGTTCTAGGGGAGAATCCACTCATTGCCTTTTCAAGCTTCTAGAGGCCACCTTCATTGCAGGGCTCCTGGCCTCTTTCTCCAGCTTCCAAGCCAGCAGACTAGCAGGCGGAGAGTCATTATCTGACTTTGAACTCCTCTTCTGCCTTCCTTTCTGATGTTAAAGGACCCTTTGATTGTACTGAACCCACCTGGATAATCTATTATACTCTCCTTATTTTATTTTATTTTTTGTTGTTGTTGTTTTGTTTTCGTGGTACGCGGGCCTCTCACTATTGTGGCCTCTCCCATTGCGGAGCACAGGCTCCAGACGCACAGGCTCAGTGGCCATGGCTCACGGGCCCAGCCGCTCCGTGGCATGTGGGATCCTCCCAGACCAGGGCACGAACCCGTGTCCCCTGCATCGGCAGGCAGACTCTCAACCACTGCGCCACCAGGGAAGCCCTCTCCTTATTTTATGATCAGCTGATTAGCAACCTTAATTCCATCTGCAACTCTAATTCCTCTTGCCATCGAACATGGCAGAATCGCAGGTTCCAGGATTAGTATGTGAATATTTTATAGGGGCTTAAATATTTTTAGGTCCTTTAATATGCTGATATCAATCCCTAAGCCTTTTTGTGGGAGGATTAGATTATATAATGTTTCTCAAGAATATTTGACTAGGAAATCTATTTATTTTTTTCTTCTTTTAAAAAAAAACTGATGTTGGTTTTTGAGACTTTCAGAAAAGTTCAGTTAAATCAATATAAAAAAGCATATAAAAAAGCATTCCACGTTCACATCTTTCTTCTGATTCCCAAGAATTAATCTTGGGGCTCAGAGTCTGCTGCCTTCATTAACCAGGCTTGCTGGGCAATAGTCATTCACTCATAAGAAATTTATTGAATCCTGTTTTTGTTCAGCTTCCCTAGAAGTAGCCCTTGAGATGCTGATTCTATTTTAAGTAATTTATTGAGGGCATGTTCTCAGAGGGGAAATAAGGGGAGCAGAGTAGCATGGCAGAGAAGAAGCTAGACAAGAATGAGGTTTAGGGACTCAGCCAGGCACAGGCACTGGTTTGACTCTAATCCCTCTGGAGCACAAACTGGACTGAATGTTCGTCATCTTAGTTGGTTAGTGCAAGGCAGGCAGACCTTTGTCCTCTGTGTCAGTCATCCTTAGCCAAGTCCCACATGTGCTAAGGAACGTGTAGCCTCTCAGGGGAGAGTGATGGAACTCCTCTGAGAAGGCAGTTTATTATCAGCCAATACTCACTCCAGCTGAGGGATGGCTGCACTTGCCAGAAGAAAGGATGGGGCCGCTAATACTGGCATCTACTGTGAGTCCCTTGGAGAAACCAAAGTTGTTCAAGGCATTGGGTATTTCATAAGGAGCAGGACAGTTGAGTTGCTGCTATCTTGGAGCTTACTATTTAGAGGTCAGACAGTAAATAAATGCAAAAATTGTGTAATTTCAGGCCATGATAATTGCCATAGGAAAATGAAGCAGGGTAACTGGATAGTGATCACATGGAAGTTGGGAGAGTATTTTTTTTCCAAAAGTTGTTTATGGACAACTTATCTGTAAAGGGAACATTTGAGCAAAAACTTGAGGGATGGGAAAGACTCCAGCTCTGGGGAGATGTTGGGGAAAGGGTGAGTTACAGAGTTTGCAGCAAATATAAAGGCCTTGGGATGGAGAAGGGCATGCCCTATTGATTTATCCTGAGAGAGGTCAACAGTGATAAAGACAGAAGTGAGGAGTTAGCAGGGTAGATGATATGGGCCTGTGTTGGCAATGGGTATGTGTTTGGGATTTATTTCAAATATAATGTCACAAATAATGGAAAGCCATTCAAGAGTTACAAGCAGGAAGATTGCATATACAATATAATTTACAGTTTAGAACATTCCCTTTGGTAGCTGTATAGAGATTGGACTATAGTGAGTAAAGAGTGGAGACAATGGGAAAAAGAAGGAGGCTTCTAGAGGAAGCTGTGTGAGAGATGATGGACGTTGGCCCAGTGTGGACCAGCTTGACAAGGTGTGACAAGTGATCAGAGGAGGATATACTCTTTTTTTGTTTAATTGGAGTATAATTGCTGTACAATGTTGTGTTAGTTTGTGCTGTACAAAGAAGTGAATCAGCTATATGTATACATATATCCACTCCCTCTTGGACCTCCCTCCCATATCCCCCATCCCGCCCATCTAGGTCACCACAGAGCACCAGACTGAGCTCCCTTTCTGAAGGCAGAACATTCTGACGTTTTGGGTGTTGGAGATGGGCACTTAAGAAATCAAGTTTTCAGAATAAACTAATCAATTCTGTTTGACAAGATGCTGAAGGCTGGTGCTGAGCGGGTTTGGTGAGCAGGGCTGGGAATATGGTATGCGTCACAGTACTCATAAACTCATATATAAAATATACATATTTAATTTAATACTTTGATTAATTATAAATGCATACATATATGTAGTTGGATTTCCTAGCTAATGAAAAATAAACACAGGTATCTTAGACTCTGGATTATCTAAACCATTTTGGTTTAATCACAATCTCAGTGTTAACCCTTGACTCCAAGCTGTTGTCTCCTGCAGGCTCTCTATCTAAAAAGGTGGTGCTAAAAAGTACCACCTATGTTAAATCTGTAAAACATCAGTTTCAAGTGATGGTAAGATTTTAGTGTTAAGATTTTACCACCTCTTCCTTTTCATACACAGAGTTAAGTGTGGCAGCGCAGATACCTCAATAATGAGTTAATTCTACATTAAGGATTAGCTGTCTGTGTTTCTAGAATTTATTAACCAAGAAGCAATTTGGAAAGGGGAAAGAACACTTAATTTGAAGTTCAAAGAACCAAATTTGAGCTCTGTTTCTGGAATGTATACCTAGGCAGGCAAGAGAGGCTCGGTTTCTTCAATGGTAATTAGTGGTAACAATATCTGCATTATTTTACTCAACGTGAAATATTCATGATAGTAAATATGATAAAATGATTCTTCATATATATATGTATATATATGACATTTTACGATGCACCCCCTAATTAATTAGAAGCAGGAGCGTTCAAGGACACCTGGCCCAGTCTGATTTCTTCCTTTGCAGAGTTTTCCTTGACCCATACACCTGGCCTTCTTGTGCTTCCAGTCAGACTCCAAGACTGATCGCTTCCCCACAGGCCATGCTCTTGGAGATATCTGCTGAGTCTTGAATTGTCTCCTCCACCCCCTTGGACCACTTGGTAAATTAATGTTTTTTGGGATGCTTTCTCATGACCTATCCCCAATGTATCCTTAATGAATGCAATTTGATATATATTTGCCTTAAGCTCTAGCCCCAGAGGGTCAAATATCAAACAGCACTCACAGATTGATATATAAATATATCTACATCAAAATTCACAGTGAGTTTTCCTTAATGATATTCTATAGTCTTTAAGAGGGATGACTCAGATTCAGACTGCCTGGCTCCACTACTAATTATTACTAATTATCGATCTTGGTAAAACTTTCCGTCATTCATTGTACTCTTTTGTAAATGTTAAGCTAAAGTGTAAAGCACAAATTATACAATTCTTTTAAAAGTAGAAGCAGAAAAAGCTTACACAGCCTGACATATATATAGAAACTTTGCAAGGGTGGTAAATGGAGGTCAGATCATGAGTCACCTGTAGGAAATGTTGCATTTAATACGTAGACTTTTCATGACGTGCCAAAGCATTTTATTTAAGTCCAATACTTCTTTAGTTTCAAAATATTGAGAAATCACTCAGTTCCTTAGATGTCTCAGGAAAATAGCTTTAGACTGTGCTCATTTTGTTTTGTTTTAAATTAAAGTTGTTAGGTCTTTTATTATAGTTTCTGTTACTTGGTCTAATTTAGATGACTATAACTTGTCAGTAATTACTTAACAATCACTCTTTTAAAAAGCTTATGAGAAAAATCTATTGAAAATGAACACGTATCTCCGTATTTATGTCATATCTATCTATCCATCAATCTCTCCATCCATAGACATAAATAAGATAATTTTTACTCACCTGTGATAACTTTACTGTGTTTATCCAATTATCTTAACAGTTATAATTTCTGGAATATAATTGGGGAACATACTTCAAAAAGCCAAATAAAAGGTTCGCTTTAAAATTTTATCTGTTTATGAATACTATTTGTCTGTCATTCTTGTTTTCCTTTTTAAAAAATCGAGGTTTAATTGAGATACAGTAAAATTCAGATTTTTTAGTTTAATTTTTGTGTTTTGACAGAATTTTGACAGTGATGAAACAACACCATGATCAAGATATAGAACATTTCCATCACACCAAAAATTGCTCTGGTGATCTTTTTAGCCATTCTATTAGATATATTTTGGTATTACATTGTGGTTTTAATTTGCATTTCTTTGGTAACTAGTGATGTTGAACCTGTTTTCATGTACTTTCACCCATTTTTTATTGGATAACTTGTTTTCTGATTATCGAATTTTGAGAGATTTTTATATATTCTTGGTACAAGTCCTTCACCATATATGTGATTTGCTAATATTTTCTCTAGTCTCTGGCTGTCTTCTCTGTACATTTTCTTTAGAGTGTCATCATTTTAAAATAAATTTATCATTTTTACAACTATGGATCATGGTTTTTATATAGTTAAGAAATCTTTGTCTACCCATAGTAGATGTTCTTTTGTATTTTATTTGAAAAGTTTTACAGTTTTAAGTTTTACATATAGGCGTACAAAACAGTTTGTATGGATTTTTACATAACATATGAGGTAAGGATCAACGTTAATCTTTTTGTCATACGGTATTTAATTGTGTCAGCACCATTTGTTGAAAACACTATTCTTTCTCCGTTGAATTGGTTTTGGCCTTGGCCAAAACTCAGTGTGTGGGTCTATTTTTGGACACACTACTTTGTTACATTGATCATTATGTGTATCTTTTCCACATTAGCATACTCTATTTATTACTGTGCCTTTTAAGAAAGTTTTGAAATCAGACTTTTCTTTTCAAACTTGTTTGGGCTCTTCTAGTTCATCTGTGTTTCAAAATAAAATTCAGATCAAGCTTGTAAATATATATATATATATATATATATATATATATATATATATATAATTTTTTTTGCTGGAATTTTGATAAAAATTGAAATAAATATATAGGTCAGTTTGGGAAAATATTCATTCAATAAGTCATCTTCTAATCCAAGATTCAGTTCAATTAGCGTAAGTATTACTATTAGGACCATAATTTTTAAAAATGGTAATAAATAACTTATGAAGTCTACTTTCTGTTTTGACTAGGGAGTACTTTTTATTCAGTCTCTTGCCTGCCCAGAAAGGCAGAGTGATGGTGCGTCTTGGATTGAACCCTGGCATTTAGCTTTCTGGCTAAATACTTCTCAGATAAGTTTCCTTATCAAGAAGTCAAAGAAGATGAACATGCAATGGGGAAAATATTTTTGATTCTAAAGTGGAAGATGTAATTGTTTCCAGTGGAATGCTTTTTGTCCACTTTATATGATCTACTGAATGTTCACCTGGCTGGCTGTAACTGCCATTCTCTAGGATGGTCTACAACAAATTATGTGAGAGAGAAGCTTCCTCCTATTCATTTTTGTATTGTCCCAGGTGCCTAGCAGAGTGATGACATTGTTGAATAAATGAAAATTCTTTGGTTTGGAATTGCAAATTCATAGACATCTTAAAATGTTAACATCATATCATATCGTTGCTTTGGAATGGTGGTCTCCCTCAGTGTCCTCTCCCCTAGGGGCTGGATCCTGCTCTTTCTGAAAGCTTCTCCTCCCTGATAACCTCTACTTAAGCTGTGAATGCCAGCTGAACTACCTTCTTTGCTCCAGGCCTTGGTCAGAAGTGAGCCATCACTCAACAAAGGCCAATCATAATTCTTTTCTGGTGCTATAATCTGAATATTTGGGTCTCCCCAAAATTCCTATGTTGAAATCCTAACCCTCCAAGATCATTGTATGGGGCAGGGGGGTTTTGGGACATGATTAGGTCATGAGAGTAGAGCTCTCATGAATGGGATTAGTGCTCTTATAAGAGAGACCCCACAGAACTCTGTAGCACCTTTCACCATGTGAGGACACAAGAAGTTTGCAACACTGAAGAAGGCCTTCACAAGAATGTGACCATCCTGGTGCCTCAATCTTGGACTTCCAGCCTCCAGAACAGTAAGAGATCAATTTCTGTTCTTTATAAGCCACCTGGGCTATGATATTTTGTTATAGCAGCTCAAATGGACTAAGAAACCTGAGGTTTTCAAACGGGCACTTGACTGGAGACTTCATTTTCCTCTCGAGGGGCCAAGTTGTGTAAAGGTGAGCCAGGAGCTGCAGAGGGCCCTGGTTCCTGAGATACAAGATGTTGCAATTTAAAATACAGACTAAATCAAACCCTAAATATTTTAGAACTATGAATTATGCATGAAAATCAAATGGTTAAATAACATTTTGTTATTCTATGTGATTCCATTGACATGAATTTATAGAATGGGCAAAACTAATTTATTTTGCTGGAAAATAGATCTGTGATTTATTGAAGGATTGGCAGGCAATGGACACACCTGCATAAAAGAGTTAACACAGCAATCCTGAGACTTTAGCAAGGCCTGCTTGCAAGATTGGCCTTTGACTGACATCTGGGAATTTGTATTTCAGAAGGGTTCCCACCACTCTCTGATAAGAATGGTTCCTTGGACTAAACTGTTTATGCAAAGAATTGGTTGATTCTGAACAGCTGCTTTCTTTCTCAGAGTCTGAAATGTTCATACATTGTATATGACCTATTGTGTCTACGTGATCAATCCCAATAAAAACTATGGGTGCTGAGTCTCCAGGAAGACCCCTTGGTTGACAGCATTCCACATGTGTCATCACAGCTTGCTGCTGGGGGAATGAAGCTCGTTCTGTGTGACTCTACTGGTTGATGACTCTTGAAAGCTCTCTCCTGGTTTCCTCTAGTCATCACTGTGTGAGCCTTTTCCCTTCTCTGGTTTTGCTTTGTATCCTTTTGCTGCTGTGAGCACAACTATATGCTGAGTCCTGGGATCCTCCTAGCAATCACAAAACCACGTGTGTGGAATGGTCATGGAGGCCCCTGGCAAGGTCAAAAAGAACTTTGAACCTTTACAGGAGTATCACTCATATGAGTGTATTGATCTTTATAGGAGTGTCATTCATATGAGTGTATTAATTTGTCAGAACTCAATGGTACACTTCAAATCTGTACATTATACCCAAGAGAAGAGAAAAGAATCAATAAAATTAAAAAAAAATTAGTTTATATATTAATCTTTAATTCCATGGTGCTCCATCAAAGGAAGTCCTGTGATGGCATGACAAAAAGGACAGTGCAAGAATTACTAAGATGCATTATTGTGTCATCTGTGGAATAAAGGAAGCAGCTCCAGAGGAGACTTCTGCAGTTTTTCAACCCAACAAATTCATGGAAATGATAGCATTCTAGTAGTCCTGATAGGCTTTTCCACTTGGCTGAATGGTTATTTAGAGAGGAACTTACTTAGCATTACATTTGAATAAAGGGTATTTTCCACTTTTTTTTTTTTTTAAGTTGGAAGATAAGAGGGATTAGGAGTTGAAAAACATGGCCTGTTTTGATCCAGACTTTTCATTCCAGCTGCCAGATGGTGGACATTTCATGATTCCTCAGCTTATCATCCTAGCTAGGCATGCCAGTCCTTTCAGTGGACAGGAACTTGGTATCACATAAGGGGCTATTTAGCTTTACTATATGAGATGCTTCTTTGCAAATACTAAATGAAATTAAGATCGGTGAATATTCTAGGATAGGTTCTACCAGAGTTTATCTTTTTAATAGGAATTTTAGTGGGAAAAAAAGGTTCTATCATCAATGAAAACAAGTCTTTACTGCAGCAATTCTATGAGACTTTAATATGTTCATATGAAACATGACCATTCAAGATAGATAAAGAATGTAGTGTTTACCAAATCTTGTTTGTCAATAAAACACCTAAGGAATATTCTCAAGTATAGAGTTACATGGAGCCCTTTTTGGATTATTTTTTCTTGAGGAAGAGATAACACGTTCCTAAAGGGAGAAGTTATTGGCCTTATTTCGGATTTTATTAAAACGCAAAGCCTAAAATAGTGTATGTTCAAATATAAAGTTACATACTGAATTTAACAGCTACATGGTCAAATTAGTATGCAAAATGTGGTGTATTTTAAAGGATTAGATGTTAAAAGATTAGAAGTTAGCACTAACTTTTAGAAGTAAAACAAGGGAGTTGAGAGTCTACATTTAAACACAAAGTAGATTTCTCATTTCACTGACTTTTGTTAAGTTTGGCAGTGAAGGGTAGAGGTAGGCTTTGCTAATGTATAAAGCCTTCTTCTCATTGGTATGTATGGTTTAATGACGAATTTGCAGGTGTCAGATGGGTTAGCAGTAAGGAGATCTTTTCCTGCTGTGTTTGTTTAATTAGGGTTGGTATATCCAGATGTTATCTATGGGTTTGTAAGAGGTTTTCACAACACTGAGAAAGAACATGAATTTTACAGCATTCTTTAGCTGATGTATTTAATTTAAACCAATTCCCATAATATCTCTCTCCCACCCCAAATTATTATATAGAACATTATGTTTCAGTATTTTACCAAAAGGAAATCTCTAGAACCCAATAATTTTGTATAAACCCACAGAAAAAAGTTATTAGTCTAAACATCAGCTCACCATCCACTGTACCAATGTATGTTGAAAGAAGCCTCATAAAAATTCAGAGTTAGGGTTGCGTATTAGACAGGCAGACTAAATCAAGAGGAAAAATGTTTTTTTCTTCGCCAGAGAGCATCAGAAGTCAGCGGGAAATGCCAGTCTTCATTAGAAACTTAAGAACTTACTGATGTTCTGCAAAGTAATGGCTATAAACTGTCACGTTTTTAACATCGTATTTTTAAAGTTTAAGGAACTTCTGTGATCCCATGATAAAAGGAAATCGGCCACATTATGTTTATGATGCAGTGTATATTTATTTGAGCATAGTAGTATCACAAATCTTTTTTAATAATCATGTTCATATACTCCCTAAATTTTCAAAGATGTATAGGTTTTATATTTTATTACTACCTTTAACTTCTGAAAGATGAGTTTACATAAATTTTCATCTAGGTGAGAGCTATGGATTTCCAGGGATTTGTATAATGATTAGTTCAGTGGATTTTAATGGTCATGAAAGGAGGAAGTGACTTGTAAAATAACTGAAATATATCAATTTGGAGCTTACAAAAACCCATACAATCTATAATATGTAGATATCATGCTTTCCACTTAATTTGCTAATTCTTTCTAGAAACGTGTTGCTGCCTAAGTGACACAGCCATTGGCTTCACTTTTAAGGCATTGAAATGCTTGGAAGTGATGATCCAGACACTTTGCCTGTGCAATGGTTAACTCCCTTTAATAATTATGCATTGAGAAGTGATTATGCAATTTGGTGATTATGGAAATTAAGCTATCTTAATGATGAGACAGGTGATGGATGTTTTTGTGTGATGGATGGTTTTGATTTTTACTGCCTAGTTTATAACTGCCTGTAGACAGGCACAAATTCTCAACATGATATTCATCACTTTCTTTTTCAATCAATGAAACTCACAATATGCTCCTGCAGTTCATTAGACATAAATTGAAACCCCACATAAGAAGGCAGACACAACCTCTCTTGGAAATTAGGTTGCATTGTCTTTTATTAATTGTGAGAGAGATTCTTTCATCCATCATTTCATTTATTTGGTAAGATACAGTGATATCTCTAAGCCTAGGGTGACCTTTCTTCTTCTTGGTGAAAATATCTACACTACGCATTGGAAGTATAGATCCTGGCAGTGGTCACTGCACTGGCAAATTTACAAGATTATAATTCCCCAGTCACTAAATCAGAATTCTATTCTGCCTAAGGGGTACCTATGATGGGTATCAATTTAGTCAGAACATCCTAGCATAAAGGAGGGAAACTATGTTTGGAATTACTTCATATCATATTAATTAGCTGTGCTATGTGGTTATAGGCACATTAAAACTTTTTAAAAGAATGATGTGATTAGGTAAAATGTGTTTATGTCTGAACAAGGGTTTAAGGCAATACATCAATCCTTCTAATGTCAGAAAATTGGATTATACCAGTGATAAAATGTCTTTACTCAAAATTTATGTAGCTACCTCATCAGGCAGAGTGACACACTGAAATGTCCAGAAAAGTGTTGCTGTACACACATCCCTGGAGGAAACTTACAGATTGTTCAAGTGTTAATTCCTCTGTAAGGAGCATTTTTCTCTGTGCTCTCATATTACATGATGTATAATTTAAAATAAAGGACTTTTGACACCAAATTTTGATGACCAGTTTGGCTATTTTCTTCCACATCTATATCATGGATTATTTGAGAGAAAGACTGACTTTTAACTTATTTTTAAAATTTCAGCAACCAACACAGTGCCCAGTACATAGAAGGTGGCAAATAAATGTAAATAACAAAATGGAAAATTGGACAGATAATGATAAAAGGGTAAATTGTCAAGAGCAATCATAAATGTGTAAGCACCTAGTAATATTTCTATGTGTGTCAATTTCAGAGTATCCTATTAGATGAAGAACAGATTTGTTGGTTATAAGCAGCACCACCAGTTTTAAGAAAACATAATTCTTAAAATTTGATTTGATTCTGAATTTTTATTAATCTTTTAAGATTAAACAATTCTGCTACTTCTTTTTCTTATTACCTTCAGCTGTTCTAAATGCTTTCATTATTCTGATGTACATAAATGAGGAAAGAAACAAAGGAACAAAAAA